>NC_092712.1:326894044-327494044 GCF_047496885.1 Scyliorhinus torazame | reverse complement strand
CCTTTCACTCTCTTTCACCCTCCTTCGTCTCCTTTCACTCTCTTTCACCCTCCTTCGTCTCGTTTCGCTCTCTTTCACCCTCCTTCGTCTCATTTCGCTCTCGTTCACCTTCCTTCGTCTTGTTTCGCTCTCCTTCACCGACCTTCATCTCGGTTCGCTCACTTTCACCCTCCTTTGTCTCGTTTCGCTCTCTTTCACCCTCCTTCGCCTCGTTGCGCTCTCTTTCACCCTCCTTCGTCTCGTTTCGCTTTCTTTCACCCTCCTTCTTCTCGTTTCGCTCTCTTTCACCCTACTTAGTCTCATTTCGCTCTCTTTTACCCTCTTTCGTCTCGTTTCGCTCTCCTTTACACTCCTTCATCTCTTTTCGCTCTCGTTCACGCTCCTTCGTCTTGTTTCGCTCTCTTTCACCCTCCTTCGAATTGTTTCGCTCTCTTTCACCCTCCTTCGTCTCATGTCGCTCTCGTTCACCCTCCTTTGTCTCGTTTTGCTCTCTTCGACCCTCCTTCGTCTCGTTTCGCTTTCTTTGACCCTCCTTCGTCTGGTTCACTCTCTTTCACCCTCCTTCGTCTCGTTTCGCCCTCTTTCACCCTCCTTCGTCTCGTTTCGCTCTCTTTCACCCTCCTTCGTCTCCTTTCAGTCTCTTTCACCCTCCTTCGTCTCATTTCTCTCTCTTTCAACCTCCTTCATCTCGTTTCGCTCTCTTTCACCCTCCTTCGCCTCGTTTCGGTTTCTTTCATCCTCCTTCGTCTCGTTCCGCGCTCTTTCACCCTCCTTCGTCTCCTTTCGCTCTCTTTCACCCTCCTTCGTCTCGTTTCGCTCGCTTTCACCCTCCTTCATCTCCTGTCAGTCTCTTTCACCCTCCTTTGTCTCATTTCTCTCTCTTTCAACCTCCTTCATCTCGTTTCGCTCTCTTTCACCCTCCTTCGTCTCGTTTCACCGTCATTCACAATCCTTCTCCTAGTTTCCCTCTCTTTCACCCTCCTTCGCCTCGTTTCGGTCTCTTTCATCCTCCTTTGTCTCGTTCCGCTCTCTTTCACCCTCCTTCGTCTCCTTTCACTCTCTTTCACCCTCCTTCATCTCGTTTCGCTCTCTTTCACCCTCCTTCATCCCGTTTCGCTCTCTTTGACCCTACTTCATCTCGTTTCACTCTCTTTCACCCTCCTTCGTCTCATTTCGCTCTCTTTCACCCTCCTTCTTCTCGTTTCGCTCTCTTTCACCCTCCTTCGACTCGTTTCGCTCTCTTTCACCCTCCTTCATCCCGTTTCGCTCTCTTTGACCCTACTTCATCTCGTTTCACTCTCTTTCACCCTCCTTCGTCTCGTTTCGCTCTCTTTCACCCTCCTTCGTCTCGTTTCGCTCTCTTTCACCCTCCGTCGTCTTGTTTCGGTCTCTTTCCCCCTCCTTCGTCTCATTTCGGTCTCTTTCACCCTCCTTCGTCTCGTTCCGCTCTCGTTTACCCTCCTTCGACTCCTTTCGCTCTCTTTCACCCTCCTTCATCACGTTTCGCTCTCTTTTACCCTCCTTAGTCTCGTTTCACTCTCTTTCACCCTCCTTCTTCTCGTTTCGCTCTCTTTCACCCTCCTTCATCTCGTTTCGCTCTCTTTCACCCTCCTTTGTCTCATTTCGCTCTCGTTCAACTTCCTTCCTCTTGTTTCGCGCTCTTTCACCGACCTTCATCTCGTTTCGCTCTCTTTCACCCTCCTTCGTCTCGTTTTGCTCTCTTTCACCGTCCTTCGTCTCGTTTCGCTCTCTTTCATCATCCTTGGTCTCGTTTTGTTCTGTTTCACACTCCTTCATCTCGTTCTGCTCTCTTTCACCCTCCTTCGTCTCGTTTCGCTCTCTTTCACCCTCCTTCGTCTTGTTTCGCTCTGTACCACCCGCCTTCGTCTCATTTCGCCCTCTTTCACCCTCCTTCACCTCGTTTCGCTCTCATTCACCCTCCCTCTTCTCGTTTCGCTCTCTTTCACCCTCCTTCATCTCGTTTCGCTCCCTTACACCCTCCTTTGTCTCGTTTCGCTCTCTTTCACCTTCCTTCGTCTCGTTTCTCTCTCTTTCACCCGATTTGGTATCGTTTCGCTCTCTTCCACCCTCCTTCATCTCGTTTCGCTTTCTTTCACCCTCCTTCGTCTCGTTTCGCTCTCTTTCACCCTCCTTCTTCTCGTTTCGCTCTCTTTCACCCTTCTTCGTCTCGTTTCATTCTCTTTCACCCTCCTTCGTCTCATTTCGGTCACTTTCACCCTCCTTTGACTTGTTTCGCTCTCTTTCACCCACCTTCATCTCGTTTCGCTCTCTTCCACCCTCCTTCATCTCGTTTCGCTTTCTTTCACCCTCCTTCGTCTCGTTTCGCTCTCTTTCACCCTCCTTCTTCTCGTTTCGCTCTCTTTCACCCTCCTTCGTCTCGTTTCGTTCTCTTTCACCCTCCTTCGTCTCGTTTCGGTCTCTTTCACCCTCCTTTGACTTGTTTCGCTCTCTTTCACCCACCTTCATCTCGTTTCGCTCTCTTTCGCCTCATTTCGGTCAGTTTCATCCTCCTTCGTCTCGTTTCGCTCTCTTTCACCCTCCTTCGTCTCCTTTCACTCTCTTTCACCCTCCTTCGTCTCGTTTCGCTCTCTTTCACCCTCCTTCGTATCGTTTCGCTCTCTTTCACCCTCCTTTGTCTCATTTCGCTCTCGTTCACCTTCCTTCGTCTTGTTTCACTCTCTTTCACCGACCTTCATCTCGTTTCTCTCTCTTTCACCCTCCTTCGTCTCGTTTCGCTCTCTTTCACCCTCCTTTTCTCGTTTCGCTCTCTTTCACCCTCCTTCGTCTCGTTTCGCTCTCCTTCACCCTCCTTCTTCTCGTTTCGCTCTCTTTCGCCCTACTTAGTCTCGTTTCGCTCTCTTTTACCCTCTTTCGTCTCGTTTCGCTCTCCTTTACACTCCTTCATCTCGTTTCGCACTCGTTCACGCTCCTTCGTCTTGTTTCGCTCTCTTTCACTCTCCTTCAACTTGTTTCGCTCTCTTTCACCCTCCTTCGTCTCATTTCGCTCTCGTTCACCCTCCTTTGTCTCGTTTTGCTCTCTTTGACCCTCCTTCGTCTCGTTTCGCTTTCTTTGATCCTCCTTCGTCTGGTTCGCTCTCTTTCACCCTCCTTCGTCTCGTTTCGCTCTCTTTCACCCTCCTTCCTCTCGTTTCGCTCTCTTTCACTCTCCTTCATCTCGTTTCGCTCTGTTTCACCCTGCTTCCTCTCGTTTCGCTCTGTTTCAACATCCATCGTCTCGTTTCACTCTCTTTTACCCTCTTTCGTCTCGTTTCGCTCTCTTTTACCCTCCTTCATCTCGTTTCGCTCTCTTTCATGCTCCTTCGTCTCGCTACGCCCTGTTTCACCCTCCTTCATCTCGTTTTGCTCTCTTTCACCCTCCTTCGTCTCGTTTCGCTCTCTTTCACCCTCCTTCGTCTTGTTTCGCTCTGTACCACCCGCCTTCGTCTCATTTTGCCCTCTTTCACCCTCCTTCGTCTCGTTTCGCTCTCATTCACCCTCCTTCTTCTCGTTTCGCTCTCTTTCACCCTCCTTCATCTCGTTTCGCTCCCTTTCACCCTCCTTTGTCTCGTTTCGCTCTCTTTCACCTTCCTTCGTCTCGTTTCTCTCTCTTTCACCCGATTTGGTATCGTTTCGCTCTCTTCCACCCTCCTTCATCTCGTTTCGCTTTCTTTCACCCTCCTTCGTCTCGTTTCGCTCTCTTTCACCCTCCTTCTTCTTGTTTCGCTCTCTTTCACCCTCCTTTGACTTGTTTCGCTCTCATTCACCCACCTTCATCTCGTTTCGCTCTCTTTCACCCTACTTCGCCTCATTTCGGTCTCTTTCATCCTCCTGCGTCTCGTTTCACTCTCTTTCACCCTCCTTCGTCTCCTTTCACTCTCTTACACCCTCCTTCGTCTCGTCTCGCTCTCTTTCACCCTCCTTCGTCTCGTTTCGCTCTCTTTCACCCTCCTTTGTCTCATTTCGCTCTCGTTCACCTTCCTTCGTCTTGTTTCGCTCTCTTTCACCGACCTTCATCTCGTTTCTCTCTCTTTCACCCTCCTTCATCTCGTTTCGCTCTCTTTCACCCTCCTTCGTCTCGTTTTGCTCTCTTTCACCATCCTTTGTCTCGTTTCGCTCTCTTTCACTCTCCTTCGTTTTGTTTCGCTCTGTACCACCCGCCTTCATCTCATTTCGCTCTCTTTCACCGTCCTTCATCTCGTTTCGCTCCCTTTCACCCTCCTTTGTCTCGTTTCGCTCTCTTTCACCTTCCTTCGTCTCGTTTCTATCTCTTTCACCCGATTTTGAATCGTTTCGCTCTCTTCCACCCTCCTTCATCTCGTTTTGCTTTCTTTCACCCTCCTTCGTCTCGTTTCGCTCTCTTTCACCCTCCTTCTTCTCGTTTCGCTCTCTTTCACCCTCCTTCGTCTCGTTTCGCTCTCTTTCACCCTCCTTTGTCTCGTTTCGGTCTCTTTCACCCTCCTTTGACTTGTTTCGCTCTCTTTCACCCACCTTCTTCTCGTTACGCTCTCTTTCACCCTCCTTCGCCTCATTTCGGTCTCTTTCATCCTCCTTCGTCTCGTTTCGCTCTCTTTCACCCTCCTTCGTCTCGTTTCACTCTCTTTCACCCTCCTTTGTCTCATTTTGCTCTCGTTCAATTTCCTTCGTCTTGTTTCGCGCTCTTTCACCGACCTTTCTTCTCGTTTCGCTCTCTTTCACCCTCCTTCGTCTTGTTTCGCTCTCTTTCACACTCCTTCGTCTCGTTTCGCTCTCTTTCACCATCCTTGGTCTCGTTTTGTTCTGTTTCACACTCCTTCGTCTCGTTTTGCTCTCTTTCACCCTCCTTCGTCTTGTTTCGCTCTCTTTCACCCTCCTTCGTCTTGTTTCGCTCTGTACCACCCGCCTTCGTTTCATTTCGCCCTCTTTCACCCTCCTTCGTCTCGTTTCGCTCTCATTCACCCTCCTTCTTCTCGTTTCGCTCTCTTTCACCCTCCTTCATCTCTTTTCGCTCCCTTTCACCCTCCTTTGTCTCGTTTCGCTCTCTTTCACCTTCCTTTGTCTCGTTTCTCTCTCTTTCACCCGATTTGGTATCGTTTCGCTCTCTTCCACCCTCCTTCTTCTCGTTTCGCTCTCTTTCACCCTCCTTCATCTTGTTTCGCTCTGTATCCCCCGCCTACGTCTCATTTCGCCCTCATTCACCCTCCTTCATCTCGTTTCGCTCTCATTCACCCTCCTTCTTCTCATTTCGCTCTCTTTCACCCTCCTTCATCTCGTTTCGCTCCCTTTCACCCTCCTTTGTCTCGTTTTGCTCTCTTTGACCCTCCTTTGTCTCGTTTCGCTTTCTTTGACCCTCCTTCGTCTGGTTCGCTCTCTTTCACCCTCCTTCATCTCGTTTCGCCCTCTTTCACCCTCCTTCGTCTCGTTTCGCTCTCTTTCACCATCCTTGGTCTCGTTTCGTTCTGTTTCACACTCCTTCGTCTCGTTTCGCTCTCTTTCACCCTCCTTTGACTTGGTTCGCTCTCATTCACCCACCTTCATCTCGTTTCGCTCTCTGTCACCCTCCTTCGCCTCATTTCGGTCTCTTTCCTCCTCCTTCGTCTCGTTTCGCTCTCTTTCACCCTCCTTCGTCTCCTTTCACTCTCTTTCACCCTCCTTCGTCTCGTTTCGCTCTCTTTCACCCTCCTTTGACTTGGTTCGCTCTCATTCACCCACCTTCATCTCGTTTCGCTCTCTGTCACCCTCCTTCGCCTCATTTCGGTCTCTTTCCTCCTCCTTCGTCTCGTTTCGCTCTCTTTCACCCTCCTTCGTCTCCTTTCACTCTCTTTCACCCTCCTTCGTCTCATTTCGCTCTCTTTCACCCTCCTTCGTCTCGTTTCGCTCTCTTTCACCCTCCTTTGTCTCATTTCGCTCTCATTCGCCTTCCTTCGTCTTGTTTCGCTCTCTTTCACCGACCTTCATCTCGTTTCTCTCCCTTTCACCCTCCTTCATCTCGTTTCGCTCTCTTTCACCCTCCTTCGTCTCGTTTCGCTCTGTTTCACCATCCTTGGTCTCATTTCGTTCTGTTTCACACTCCTTCGTCTCGTTTTGCTCTCTTTCAGCATCCTTCGTCTCGTTTCGCTCTCTTTCACTCTCCTTCGTCTTGTTTCGCTCTGTACCACCCGCCTTCGTCTCATTTCGCTCTCTTTCACCCTCCTTCATCTCGTTTCGCTCCCTTTCACCCTCCTTTGTCTCGTTTCGGTCTCTTTCACCTTCCTTCGTCTCGTTTCTATCTCTTTCACCCGATTTTGTATCGTTTCGCTCTCTTCCACCCTCCTTCATCTCGTTTCGCTTTCTTTCACCCTCCTTCGTCTCGTTTCGCTCTCTTTCACCCTCCTTCTTCTCGTTTCGCTCTCTTTCACCCTCCTTCGTCTCGTTTCGCTCTCTTTCACCCTCCTTTGTCTCGTTTCGGTCTCTTTCACCCTCCTTTGACTTGTTTCGCTCTCTTTCACCCACCTTCTTCTCGTTACGCTCTCTTTCACCCTCCTTCGCCTCATTTCGGTCTCTTTCATCCTCCTTCGTCTCGTTTCGCTCTCTTTCACCCTCCTTCGTCTCCTTTCACTCTCTTTCACCCTCCTTCGTCTCGTTTCGCTCGCTTTCACCCTCCTTCGTCTCGTTTCGCTCTCTTTCACCGACCTTCATCTCGTTTCGCTCACTTTCACCCTCCTTCGTCTCGTTTCGCTCCCTTTCACCCTCCTTTGTCTTGTTTCGCTCTCTTTCACCTTCCTTCGTCTTGTTTCTCTCTCTTTCACCCGATTTGGTATCGTTTCGCTCTCTTCTACCCTCCTTCATCTCGTTTCGCTTTCTTTTACCCTCCTTCGTCTCGTTTCGGTCTCTTTCACCCTCCTTTGACTTGTTTCACTCTCTTTCACCCACCTTCATCTCGTTTCGCTCTCTTTCACCCTCCTTCGCCTCATTTCGGTCTCTTTCACCTCCTTCTTCTCGTTTCGCACTCTTTCACCCTCCTTCGTCTCCTTTCACTCTCTTTCACCCTCCTTCGTCTCCTTTCACTCTATTTCACCCTCCTTCATCTCGTTTCGCTCTCTTTCACCCTCCTTCGTCTCGTTTCGCTCTCTTTCACACTCCTTTGTCTCATTTCGCTCTCGTTCACCTTCCTTCGTCTTGTTTCGCTCTCTTTCACCGACCTTCATCTCGGTTCGCTCACTTTCACCCTCCTTCGTCTCGTTTCGCTCTCTTTCCCCCTCCTTCGTCTCGTTTCGCTCTCTTTCACCCTCCTTCGTCTCGTTTCGCTTTCTTTCACTCTCCTTCTTCTCGTTTCGCTCTCTTTCACCCTACTTAGTCTCATTTCGCTCTCTTTTACCCTCTTTCGTCTCGTTTCGCTCTCCTTTACACTCCTTCATCTCGTTTCGTTCTCGTTCACGCTCCTTCGTCTTGTTTCGCTCTCTTTCACCCTCCTTCGACCTGTTTAGCTCTCTTTCACCCTCCTTCGTCTCATTTCGCTCTCGTTCACCCTCCTTTGTCTCGTTTTGCTCTCTTCGACCCTCCTTCGTCTCGTTTCGCATTCTTTGACCCTCCTTCGTCTGGTTCCCTCTCTTTCACCCTCCTTCGTCTCCTTTCAGTCTCTTTCACCCTCCTTCGTCTCATTTCTCTCTCTTTCAACCTCCTTCATCTCGTTTCGCTCCCTTTCACCCTCCTTCGCCTCATTTCGGTTTCTTTCATCCTCCTTCGTCTCGTTCCGCTCTCTTTCACCCTCCTTCGTCTCCTTTCGCTCTCTTTCACCCTCCTTCGTCTCGTTTCGCTCGCTTTCACCCTCCTTCATCTCGTTTCGCTCTCTTTGACCCTACTTCATCTCATTTCGGTCTCTTTCACCCTCCTTCGTCTCGTTCCGCTCTCTTTCACCCTCCTTCGTCTCGTTTCACTCTCTTTCACCCTCCTTTGTCTCATTTTGCTCTCGTTCAATTTCCTTCATCTTGTTTCGCGCTCTTTCTCCGACCTTTCTTCTCGTTTCGCTCTCTTTCACCCTCCTTCGTCTTGTTTCGCTCTCTTTCACACTCCTTCGTCTCGTTTCGCTCTCTTTCACCATCCTTGGTCTCGTTTTGTTCTGTTTCACACTCCTTCGTCTCGTTTTGCTCTCTTTCACCCTCCTTCGTCTTGTTTCGCTCTCTTTCACCCTCCTTCGTCTTGTTTCGCTCTGTACCACCCGCCTTCGTTTCATTTCGCCCTCTTTCACCCTCCTTCGTCTCGTTTCGCTCTCATTCACCCTCCTTCTTCTCGTTTCGCTCTCTTTCACCCTCCTTCATCTCTTTTCGCTCCCTTTCACCCTCCTTTGTCTCGTTTCGCTCTCTTTCACCTTCCTTCGTCTCGTTTCTCTCTCTTTCACCCGATTTGGTATCGTTTCGCTCTCTTCCACCCTCCTTCTTCTCGTTTCGCTCTCTTTCACCCTCCTTCATCTTGTTTCGCTCTGTACCACCCGCCTTCGTCTCATTTCGCCCTCATTCACCCTCCTTCATCTCGTTTCGCTCTCATTCACCCTCCTTCTTCTCATTTCGCTCTCTTTCACCCTCCTTCATCTCGTTTCGCTCCCTTTCACCCTCCTTTGTCTCGTTTTGCTCTCTTTGACCCTCCTTTGTCTCGTTTCGCTTTCTTTGACCCTCCTTCGTCTGGTTCGCTCTCTTTCACCCTCCTTCGTCTCGTTTCGCCCTCTTTCACCCTCCTTCGTCTCGTTTCGCTCTCTTTCACCATCCTTGG
The DNA here is from genome assembly GCF_047496885.1 of Scyliorhinus torazame. Lineage (NCBI taxonomy): Eukaryota > Metazoa > Chordata > Chondrichthyes > Carcharhiniformes > Scyliorhinidae > Scyliorhinus > Scyliorhinus torazame. The sequence goes on along the minus strand of NC_092712.1, from coordinate 327,485,302 downwards.
TCTCGTTTCGTTCTGTTTCACACTCCTTCGTCTCGTTTTGCTCTCTTTCACCGACCTTCATCTCGTTTCTCTCTCTTTCACCCTCCTTCATCTCGTTTCGCTCTCTTTCACCCTCCTTCGACTCGTTTCGCTCTGTTTCACCATCCTTGGTCTCGTTTCGTTCTGTTTCGCACTCCTTCGTCTCGTTTTGCTCTCTTTCAGCATCCTTCGTCTCGTTTCGCTCTCTTTCACTCTCCTTCGTCTTGTTTCGCTCTGTACCACCCGCCTTCGTCTCATTTCGCTCTCTTTCACCCTCCTTCATCTCGTTTCGCTCCCTTTCACCCTCCTTTGTCTCGTTTCGGTCTCTTTCACCTTCCTTCGTCTCGTTTCTATCTCTTTCACCCGATTTTGTATCGTTTCGCTCTCTTCCACCCTCCTTCATCTCGTTTCGCTTTCTTTCACCCTCCTTCGTCTCGTTTCGCTCTCTTTCACCCTCCTTCTTCTCGTTTCGCTCTCTTTCACCCTCCTTCGTCTCGTTTCGCTCTCTTTCACCCTCCTTTGTCTCGTTTCGCTCTCTTTCACCCTCCTTTGACTTGTTTCGCTCTCTTTCACCCACCTTCTTCTCGTTACGCTCTCTTTCACCCTCCTTCGCCTCATTTCGGTCTCTTTCATCCTCCTTCGTCTCGTTTCGCTCTCTTTCACCCTCCTTCGTCTCCTTTCACTCTCTTTCACCCTCCTTCGTCTCGTTTCGCTCGCTTTCACCCTCCTTCGTCTCGTTTCGCTCTCTTTCACCGACCTTCATCTCGTTTCGCTCACTTTCACCCTCCTTCGTCTCGTTTCGCTCCCTTTCACCCTCCTTTGTCTCGTTTTGCTCTCTTTCACCTTCCTTCGTCTTGTTTCTCTCTCTTTCACCCGATTTGGTATCGTTTCGCTCTCTTCTACCCTCCTTCATCTCGTTTCGCTTTCTTTTACCCTCCTTCGTCTCGTTTCGGTCTCTTTCACCCTCCTTTGACTTGTTTCACTCTATTTCACCCACCTTCATCTCGTTTCGCTCTCTTTCACCCTCCTTCGCCTCATTTCGGTCTCTTTCACCTCCTTCTTCTCGTTTCACACTCTTTCACCCTCCTTCGTCTCCTTTCACTCTCTTTCACCCTCCTTCGTCTCCTTTCACTCTATTTCACCCTCCTTCATCTCGTTTCGCTCTCTTTCACCCTCCTTCGTCTCGTTTCGCTCTCTTTCACACTCCTTTGTCTCATTTCGCTCTCGTTCACCTTCCTTCGTCTTGTTTCGCTCTCTTTCACCGACCTTCATCTCGGTTCGCTCACTTTCACCCTCCTTCGTCTCGTTTCGCTCTCTTTCCCCCTCCTTCGTCTCGTTTCGCTCTCTTTCACCCTCCTTCATCTCGTTTCGCTTTCTTTCACTCTCCTTCTTCTCGTTTCGCTCTCTTTCACCCTACTTAGTCTCATTTCGCTCTCTTTTACCCTCTTTCGTCTCGTTTCGCTCTCCTTTACACTCCTTCATCTCGTTTCGTTCTCGTTCACGCTCCTTCGTCTTGTTTCGCTCTCTTTCACGCTCCTTCGACCTGTTTAGCTCTCTTTCACCCTCCTTCGTCTCATTTCGCTCTCGTTCACCCTCCTTTGTCTCGTTTTGCTCTCTTCGACCCTCCTTCGTCTCGTTTCGCATTCTTTGACCCTCCTTCGTCTGGTTCCCTCTCTTTCACCCTCCTTCGTCTCCTTTCAGTCTCTTTCACCCTCCTTCGTCTCATTTCTCTCTCTTTCAACCTCCTTCATCTCGTTTCGCTCTCTTTCACCCTCCTTCGCCTCATTTCGGTTTCTTTCATCCTCCTTCGTCTCGTTCCGCTCTCTTTCACCCTCCTTCGTCTCCTTTCGCTCTCTTTCACCCTCCTTCGTCTCGTTTCGCTCGCTTTCACCCTCCTTCATCTCGTTTCGCTCTCTTTGACCCTACTTCATCTCATTTCGGTCTCTTTCACCCTCCTTCGTCTCGTTCCGCTCTCTTTCACCCTCCTTCGTCTCGTTTCACTCTCTTTCACCCTCCTTTGTCTCATTTTGCTCTCGTTCAATTTCCTTCGTCTTGTTTCGCGCTCTTTCACCGACCTTTCTTCTCGTTTCGCTCTCTTTCACCCTCCTTCGTCTTGTTTCGCTCTCTTTCACACTCCTTCGTCTCGTTTCGCTCTCTTTCACCATCCTTGGTCTCGTTTTGTTCTGTTTCACACTCCTTCGTCTCGTTTTGCTCTCTTTCACCCTCCTTCGTCTCGTTTCGCTCTCTTTCACCCTCCTTCGTCTTGTTTCGCTCTGTACCACCCGCCTTCGTTTCATTTCGCCCTCTTTCACCCTCCTTCGTCTCGTTTCGCTCTCATTCACCCTCCTTCTTCTCGTTTCGCTCTCTTTCACCCTCCTTCATCTCTTTTCGCTCCCTTTCACCCTCCTTTGTCTCGTTTCGCTCTCTTTCACCTTCCTTCGTCTCGTTTCTCTCTCTTTCACCCGATTTGGTATCGTTTCGCTCTCTTCCACCCTCCTTCTTCTCGTTTCGCTCTCTTTCACCCTCCTTCATCTTGTTTCGCTCTGTACCACCCGCCTTCGTCTCATTTCGCCCTCATTCACCCTCCTTCATCTCGTTTCGCTCTCATTCACCCTCCTTCTTCTCATTTCGCTCTCTTTCACCCTCCTTCATCTCGTTTCGCTCCCTTTCACCCTCCTTTGTCTCGTTTTGCTCTCTTTGACCCTCCTTTGTCTCGTTTCGCTTTCTTTGACCCTCCTTCGTCTGGTTCGCTCTCTTTCACCCTCCTTCGTCTCGTTTCGCCCTCTTTCACCCTCCTTCGTCTCGTTTCGCTCTCTTTCACCATCCTTGGTCTCGTTTCGTTCTGTTTCACACTCCTTCGTCTCGTTTTGCTCTCTTTCACCGACCTTCATCTCGTTTCTCTCTCTTTCACACTCCTTCATCTCGTTTCGCTCTCTTTCACCCTCCTTCGTCTCGTTTCACTCTCTTTCACCATCCTTGGTCTCGTTTCGTTCTGTTTCACACTCCTTCGTCTCGTTTTGCTCTCTTTCACCATTCTTCGTCTCGTTTCGCTCTCTTTCACTCTCCTTCGTCTTGTTTCGCTCTGTACCACCCGCCTTCGTCTCATTTCGCTCTCTTTCACCCTCCTTCATCTCGTTTCGCTCCCTTTCACCCTCCTTTGTCTCGTTTCGCTCTCTTTCACCTTCCTTCGTCTCGTTTCTATCTCTTTCACCCGATTTGGTATCGTTTCGCTCTCTTCCACCCTCCTTCATCTCGTTTCGCTTTCTTTCACCCTCCTTCGTCTCGTTTCGCTCTCTTTCACCCTCCTTCTTCTCGTTTCGCTCTCTTTCACCCTCCTCCGTCTCGTTTCGCTCTCGTTCACCCTCCTTTGTCTCGTTTCGGTCTCTTTCACCCTCCTTTGACTTGTTTCGCTCTCTTTCACCCACCTTCTTCTCGTTACGCTCTCTTTCACCCTCCTTCGCCTCATTTCGGTCTCTTTCATCCTCCTTCGTCTCGTTTCGCTCTCTTTCACCCTCCTTCGTCTCATTTCGCTCTCGTTCACCCTCCTTTGTCTCGTTTTGCTCTCTTCGACCCTCCTTCGTCTCGTTTCGCTTTCTTTGACCCTCCTTCGTCTGGTTCCCGCTCTTTCACCCTCCTTCGTCTCGTTTCGCTCTCTTTCACCCTACTTAGTCTCATTTCGCTCTCTTTTACCCTCTTTCGTCTCGTTTCGCTCTCCTTTACACTCCTTCATCTCGTTTCGTTCTCGTTCACGCTCCTTCGTCTTGTTTCGCTCTCTTTCACCCTCCTTCGACTTGTTTCGCTCTCTTTCACCCTCCTTCGTCTCATTTCGCTCTCGTTCACCCTCCTTTGTCTCGTTTTGCTCTCTTCGACCCTCCTTCGTCTCGTTTCGCATTCTTTGACCCTCCTTCGTCTGGTTCCCTCTCTTTCACCCTCCTTCGTCTCCTTTCAGTCTCTTTCACCCTCCTTCGTCTCATTTCTCTCTCTTTCAACCTCCTTCATCTCGTTTCGCTCTCTTTCACCCTCCTTCGCCTCATTTCGCTTTCTTTCATCCTCCTTCGTCTCGTTCCGCTCTCTTTCACCCTCCTTCGTCTCCTTTCGCTCTCTTTCACCCTCCTTCGTCTCGTTTCGCTCGCTTTCACCCTCCTTCATCTCGTTTCGCTCTCTTTGACCCTACTTCATCTCGTTTCGCTCTCTTTCACCCTCCTTCGCCTCATTTCGCTTTCTTTCATCCTCCTTCGTCTCGTTCCGCTCTCTTTCACCCTCCTTCGTCTCGTTTTGCTCTCTTTCACCATCCTTCGTCTCGTTTCCCTCTCTTTCACTCTCCTTCGTCTTGTTTCGCTCTGTACCACCCGCCTTCATCTCGTTTCGCTCTCTTTCACCTTCCTTCGTCTCGTTTCTATCTCTTTCACCCGATTTGGTATCGTTTCGCTCTCTTCCACCCTCCTTCATCTCGTTTCGCTTTCTTTCACCCTCCTTCGTCTCGTTTCGCTCTCTTTCACCCTCCTTCTTCTCATTTCGCTCCCTTTCACCCTCCTTCGTCTCGTTTCGCTCTCTTTCACCCTCCTTTGTCTCGTTTCGGTCTCTTTCACCCTCCTTTGACTTGTTTCGCTCTCTTTCACCCACCTTCTTCTCGTTACGCTCTCTTTCACCCTCCTTCGCCTCATTTCGGTCTCTTTCATCCTCCTTCGTCTCGTTTCGCTCTCTTTCACCCTCCTTCGTCTCCTTTCACTCTCTTTCACCCTCCTTCGTCTCGTTTCGCTCTCTTTCACCCTCCTTCATCTCGTTTCGCTCTCTTTCACCCTCCATTGTCTCATTTCGCTCACGTTCACCTTCCTTCGTCTTGTTTCGCTCTCTTTCACCGACCTTCATCTCGTTTCGCTCACTTTCACCCTCCTTCGTCTCGTTTCGCTCTCTTTCACCCTCCTTCGTCTCGTTTCGCTCTCATTCACCCTCCTTCTTCTTGTTTCGCTCTCTTTCACCCTCCTTCATCTCGTTTCGCTCCCTTTCACCCTCCTTTGTCTCGTTTCGCTCTCTTTCACCTTCCTTCGTCTTGTTTCTCTCTCTTTCACCCGATTTGGTATCGTTTCGCTCTCTTCTACCCTCCTTCATCTCGTTTCGCTTTCATTCACCCTCCTTCGTCTCGTTTCTGTCTCTTTCACCCTCCTTTGACTTGTTTCACTCTACTTCACCCACCTTCATCTCGTTTCGCTCTCTTTCGCCCTCCTTCGCCTCATTTCGGTCTCTTTCATCCTCCTTCGTCTAGTTTTGCACTCTTTCACCCTCCTTCATCTCCTTTCACTCACTTTCACCCTCCTTTGTTCCCTTTCACTCTCTTTCACCCTCCTTCTTCTCGTTTCGCTCTCTTTCACCCTCCTTCATCTCGTTTCGCTCTCTTTCACCCTCCTTCGTCTCGTTTCGGTCTCTTTCACCCTCCTTTGACTTGTTTCGCTCTCTTTCACCCACCTTCATCTCGTTTCGCTCTCTTTCACCCTCCTTCGCCTCATTTCGGTCTCTTTCATCCTCCTTCGTCTCGTTTCGCACTCTTTCACCCTCCTTCGTCTCCTTTCACTCTCTTTCACCCTCCTTCGTCTCCTTTCACTCTCTTTCACCCTCCTTCATCTCGTTTCGCTCTCTTTCACCCTCCTTCGTCTCGTTTCGCTCTCTTTCACACTCCTTTGTCTCATTTCGCTCTCGTTCACCTTCCTTCGTCTTGTTTCGCTCTCTTTCTCCGACCTTCATCTCGGTTCGCTCACTTTCACCCTCCTTCGTCTCGTTTCGCTCTCTTTCACCCTCCTTCGTCTCGTTTCGCTCTCTTTCTCCCTCCTTTGTCTCATTTCGCTCTCGTTCACCTTCCATCGTCTTGTTTCGCTCTGTTTCACCGACCTTCATCTCGTTTCGCTCTCTTTCACCCTCCTTCGTCTCGTTTCGCTCTCTTTCACCCTCCTTCGTCTCGTTTCGCTCTCTTTCGCCCTCCTTCGTCTCGTTTCGTTCTCTTTCACCCTCCTTCTTCTCGTTTCGCTCTCTTTCACCCTCCTTATTCTCGTTTCGCTCTCTTTTACCCTTTTTCGTCTCGTTTCACTCTCCTTTACACTCCTTCATATCGTTTCGCTCTCGTTCACGCTCCTTCATCTCGCTTCGCTCTCTTTCACCCTCCTTCGACTTGTTTCGCTCTCTTTCACCCTCCGTCGTCTCGTTTCGGTCTCTTTCACCCTCCTTCGTCTCATTTCGGTCTCTTTCACCCTCCTTCGTCTCGTTCCGCTCTCTTTCACCCTCCTTCGTCTCGTTTCACTCACTTTCACCCTCCTTTGTCTCATTTCGCTCTCGTTCAACTTCCTTCGTCTTGTTTCGCGCTCTTTCACCGACCTTCATCTCGTTTCGCTCTCTTTCACCCTCCTTCGTCTCGTTTAGCTCTCTTTCACCCTCCTTCGTCTCGTTTCGCTCTCTTTCACCATCCTTGGTCTCGTTTCATTCTGTTTCACACTCCTTCATCTCGTTTTGCTCTCTTTCACCCTCCTTCGTCTCGTTTCGCTCTCTTTCACCCTCCTTCGTCTTGTTTCGCTGTGCACCACCCGCCTTTGTTTCATTTCGCCCTCTTTCACCCTCCTTCGTCTCGTTTCGCTCTCATTCACCCTCCTTCTTCTCGTTTCGCTCTATTTCACCCTCCTTCATCTCTTTTCGCTCCGTTTCACCCACCTTTGTCTCGTTTCGCTCTCTTTCACCATCCTTCGTCTCGTTTCGCTCTCTTTCACCCGATTTGGTATTATTTCGCTCTCTTCCACCCTCCTTCATCTCGTTTCACTTTCTTTCACCCGCCTTCGTCTCATTTCGCCCTCTTTCACCCTCCTTCATCTCGTTTCGCTCTCATTCACCCTCCTTCTTCTCCTTTCGCTCTCTTTCACCCTCCTTCATCTCGTTTCGCTCCCTTTCACCCTCCTTTGTCTCGTTTTGCTCTCTTTGACCCTCCTTTGTCTCGTTTCGCTTTCTTTGACGCTCCTTCGTCTGGTTCGCTCTCTTTCACCCTCCTTCGTCTCGTTTCGCCCTCTTTCACCCTCCTTCGTCTCGTTTCGCTCTCTTTCACCATCCTTGGTCTCGTTTCGTTCTGTTTCACACTCCTTCGTCTCGTTTTGCTCTCTTTCACCGACCTTCATCTCGTTTCTCTCTCTTTCACACTCCTTCGTCTCATTTCGGTCTCTTTAATCCTCCTTCGTCTCGTTTCGCACTCTTTCACCCTCCTTCGTCTCCTTTCACTCTCTTTCACCCTCCTTCGTCTCCTTTCACTCTCTTTCACCCTCCTTCATCTCGTTTCGCTCTCTTTCACACTCCTTTGTCTCATTTCGCTCTCGTTCACCTTCCTTCGTCTTGTTTCGCTCTCTTTCACCGACCTTCATCTCGGTTCGCTCACTTTCACCCTCCTTCGTCTCGTTTCGCTCTCTTTCACCCTCCTTCGTCTCGTTTCGCTCTCTTTCTCCCTCCTTTGTCTCATTTCGCTCTCGTTCACCTTCCATCGTCTTGTTTCGCTCTGTTTCACCGACCTTCATCTCGTTTCGCTCTCTTTCACCCTCCTTCGTCTCGTTTCGCTCTCTTTCACCCTCCTTCGTCTCGTTTCGCTCTCTTTCGCCCTCCTTCGTCTCGTTTCGTTCTCTTTCACCCTCCTTCTTCTCGTTTCGCTCTCTTTCACCCTCCTTAGTCTCGTTTCGCTCTCTTTTACCCTTTTTGTCTCGTTTCACTCTCCTTTACACTCCTTCATATCGTTTCGCTCTCGTTCACGCTCCTTCATCTCGCTTCGCTCTCTTTCACCCTCCTTCGACTTGTTTCGCTCTCTTTCACCCTCCGTCGTCTCGTTTCGGTCTTTTTCACCCTCCTTCGTCTCATTTCGTTCTCTTTCACCCTCCTTCGTCTCGTTCCGCTCTCTTTCACCCTCCTTCGTCTCGTTTCACTCACTTTCACCCTCCTTTGTCTCATTTCGCTCTCGTTCAACTTCCTTCGTCTTGTTTCGCGCTCTTTCACCGACCTTCATCTCGTTTCGCTCTCTTTCACCCTCCTTCGTCTCGTTTAGCTCTCTTTCACCCTCCTTCGTCTCGTTTCTCTCTCTTTCACCATCCTTGGTCTCGTTTCATTCTGTTTCACACTCCTTCATCTCGTTTTGCTCTCTTTCACCCTCCTTCGTCTCGTTTCGCTCTCTTTCACCCTCCTTCGTCTTGTTTCGCTCTGCACCACCCGCCTTTGTTTCATTTCGCCCTCTTTCACCCTCCTTCGTCTCGTTTCGCTCTCATTCACCCTCCTTCTTCTCGTTTCGCTCTCTTTCACCCTCCTTCATCTCTTTTCGCTCCGTTTCACCCACCTTTGTCTCGTTTCGCTCTCTTTCACCATCCTTCGTCTCGTTTCGCTCTCTTTCACCCGATTTGGTATTATTTCGCTCTCTTCCACCCTCCTTCATCTCGTTTCACTTTCTTTCACCCGCCTTCGTCTCATTTCGCCCTCTTTCACCCTCCTTCATCTCGTTTCGCTCTCATTCACCCTCCTTCTTCTCGTTTCGCTCTCTTTCACCCTCCTTCATCTCGTTTCGCTCCCTTTCACCCTCCTTTGTCTCGTTTTGCTCTCTTTGACCCTCCTTTGTCTCGTTTCGCTTTCTTTGATGCTCCTTCGTCTGGTTCGCTCTCTTTCACCCTCCTTCGTCTCGTTTCGCCCTCTTTCACCCTCCTTCGTCTCGTTTCGCTCTCTTTCACCATCCTTGGTCTCGTTTCGTTCTGTTTCACACTTCTTCGTCTCGTTTTGCTCTCTTTCACCGACCTTCATCTCGTTTCTCTCTCTTTCACACTCCTTCGTCTCGTTTCGCTCTCTTTCACCCTCCTTCGTCTCGTTTCGCTCTCTTTCACCATCCTTGGTCTCGTTTCGTCTCTTTCACACTCCTTCGTCTCGTTTTGCTCTCTTTCACCATCCTTCGTCTCGTTTCGCTCTCTTTCACTCTCCTTCGTCTTGTTTCGCTCTGTACCACCCGCATTCGTCTCATTTCGCTCTCTTTCACCCTCCTTCATCTCGTTTCGCTCCCTTCCACCCTCCTTTATCTCGTTTCGCTTTCTTTCACCCTCCTTCGTCTCGTTTCGCTCTCTTTCACCCTCCTTCTTCTCGTTTCGCTCTCTTTCACCCTCCTTCGTCTCGTTTCGCTCTCTTTCACCCTCCTTTGTCTCGTTTCGGTCTCTTTCACCCTCCTTTGACTTGTTTCGCTCTCTTTCACCCACCTTCTTCTCGTTACGCTCTCTTTCACCCTCCTTCGCCTCATTTCGGTCTCTTTCATCCTCCTTCGTCTCGTTTCGCTCTCTTTCACCCTCCTTCGTCTCATTTCACTCTCTTTCACCCTCCTTCGTCTCGTTTCGCTCTCTTTCACCCTCCTACGTCTCGTTTTGCTCTCTTTCACCCTCCTTTGTCTCATTTCGCTCACGTTCACCTTCCTTCGTCTTGTTTCGCTCTCTTTCACCGACCTTCATCTCGTTTCGCTCACTTTCACCCTCCTTCGTCTCGTTTCGCTCTCTTTCACCCTCCTTCGTCTCGTTTCGCTCTCATTCACCCTCCTTCATCTCGTTTCGCTCCCTTTCACCCTCCTTTGTCTCGTTTCGCTCTCTTTCACCTTCCTTCGTCTTGTTTCTCTCTCTTTCACCCAATTTGGTATCGTTTCGCTCTTTTCTACCCTCCTTCATCTCGTTTCGCTTTCATTCACCCTCCTTCGTCTCGTTTCGGTCTCTTTCACCCTCCTTTGACTTGTTTCACTCTCTTTCACCCACCTTCATCTCGTTTCGCACTCTTTCACCCTCCTTCATCTCCTTTCACTCACTTTCACCCTCCTTCGTCTCCTTTCACTCTCTTTCACCCTCCTTCTTCTCGTTTCGCTCTCTTTCACACTCCTTCGTCTCGTTTCGCTCTCTTTCACCCTCCTTCGTCTCGTTTCGCTCTCTTTCACCCTCCTTTGACTTGTTTCGCTCTCTTTCACCCACCTTCATCTCGTTTCGCTCTCTTTCACCCTCCTTCGCCTCATTTTGGTCTCTTTCATCCTCCTTCGTCTCGTTTCGCACTCTTTCACCCTCCTTCGTCTCCTTTCACTCTCTTTCACCCACCTTCGTCTCCTTTCACTCTCTTTCACCCTCCTTCGTCTCGTTTCGCTCTCTTTCACCCTCCTTCGTCTCGTTTCGCTCTCTTTCACACTCCTTTGTCTCATTTCGCTCTCGTTCACCTTCTTTCGTCTTGTTTCGCTCTCTTTCACCGACCTTCATCTCGGTTCGCTCACTTTCACCCTCCTTCGTCTCGTTTCGCTCTCTTTCACCCTCCTTCGTCTCGTTGCGCTCTCTTTCACCCTCCTTCATCTCGTTTCGCTTTCTTTCACCCTCCTTCTTCTCGTTTCGCTCTCTTTCACCCTACTTAGTCTCATTTCGCTCTCTTTTACCCTCTTTCGTCTCGTTTCGCTCTCCTTTACACTCCTTCATCTCGTTTCGCTCTCGTTCACGCTCCTTCGTCTTGTTTCGCTCTGTTTCACCCTCCTTCGACTTGTTTCGCTGTCTTTCACCCTCCTTCGTCTCATTTCGCTCTCGTTCACCCTCCTTTGTCTCGTTTTGCTCTCTTCAACCCTCCTTCGTCTCGTTTCGCTTTCTTTGACCCTCCTTCGTCTGGTTCACTCTCTTTCACCCTCCTTCGTCTCGTTTCGCCCTCTTTCACCCTCCTTCGTCTCGTTTCGCTCTCTTTCACCCTCCTTCGTCTCCTTTCAGTCTCTTTCACCCTCCTTCGTCTCATTTCTCTCTCTTTCAACCTCCTTCATCTCGTTTCGCTCTCTTTCACCCTCCTTCGCCTCGTTTCGGTTTCTTTCATCCTCCTTCGTCTCGTTCCGCTCTCTTTCACCCTCCTTCGTCTCCTTTCGCTCTCTTTCACCCTCCTTCGTCTCGTTTCGCTCGCTTTCACCCTCCTTCATCTCGTTTCTCTCTCTTTCACACTCCTTCGTCTCGTTTCGCTCTCTTTCACCCTCCTTCGTCTCGTTTCGCTCTCTTTCACCATCCTTGGTCTCGTTTCGTCTCTTTCACACTCCTTCGTCTCGTTTTGCTCTCTTTCACCATCCTTCGTCTCGTTTCGCTCTCTTTCACTCTCCTTCGTCTTGTTTCGCTCTGTACCACCCGCATTCGTCTCATTTCGCTCTCTTTCACCCTCCTTCATCTCGTTTCGCTCCCTTTCACCCTCCTTTGTCTCGTTTCGCTCTCTTTCACCTTCCTTCGTCTTGTTTCTATCTCTTTCACCCGATTTGGTATCGTTTCGCTCTCTTCCACCCTCCTTTATCTCGTTTCGCTTTCTTTCACCCTCCTTCGTCTCGTTTCGCTCTCTTTCACCCTCCTTCTTCTCGTTTCGCTCTCTTTCACCCTCCTTCGTCTCGTTTCGCTCTCTTTCACCCTCCTTTGTCTCGTTTCGGTCTCTTTCACCCTCCTTTGACTTGTTTCGCTCTCTTTCACCCACCTTCTTCTCGTTACGCTCTCTTTCACCCTCCTTCGCCTCATTTCGGTCTCTTTCATCCTCCTTCGTCTCGTTTCGCTCTCTTTCACCCTCCTTCGTCTCATTTCACTCTCTTTCACCCTCCTTCGTCTCGTTTCGCTCTCTTTCACCCTCCTACGTCTCGTTTTGCTCTCTTTCACCCTCCTTTGTCTCATTTCGCTCACGTTCACCTTCCTTCGTCTTGTTTCGCTCTCTTTCACCGACCTTCATCTCGTTTCACTCACTTTCACCCTCCTTCGTCTCGTTTCGCTCTCTTTCACCCTCCTTCGTCTCGTTTCGCTCTCATTCACCCTCCTTCATCTCGTTTCGCTCCCTTTCACCCTCCTTTGTCTCGTTTCGCTCTCTTTCACCTTCCTTCGTCTTGTTTCTCTCTCTTTCACCCAATTTGGTATCGTTTCGCTCTTTTCTACCCTCCTTCATCTCGTTTCGCTTTCATTCACCCTCCTTCGTCTCGTTTCGGTCTCTTTCACCCTCCTTTGACTTGTTTCACTCTCTTTCACCCACCTTCATCTCGTTTCGCACTCTTTCACCCTCCTTCATCTCCTTTCACTCACTTTCACCCTCCTTCGTCTCCTTTCACTCTCTTTCACCCTCCTTCTTCTCGTTTCGCTCTCTTTCACACTCCTTCGTCTCGTTTCGCTCTCTTTCACCCTCCTTCGTCTCGTTTCGCTCTCTTTCACCCTCCTTTGACTTGTTTCGCTCTCTTTCACCCACCTTCATCTCGTTTCGCTCTCTTTCACCCTCCTTCGCCTCATTTCGGTCTCTTTCATCCTCCTTCGTCTCGTTTCGCACTCTTTCACCCTCCTTCGTCTCCTTTCACTCTCTTTCACCCACCTTCGTCTCCTTTCACTCTCTTTCACCCTCCTTCGTCTCGTTTCGCTCTCTTTCACCCTCCTTCGTCTCGTTTCGCTCTCTTTCACACTCCTTTGTCTCATTTCGCTCTCGTTCACCTTCTTTCGTCTTGTTTCGCTCTCTTTCACCGACCTTCATCTCGGTTCGCTCACTTTCACCCTCCTTCGTCTCGTTTCGCTCTCTTTCACCCTCCTTCGTCTCGTTGCGCTCTCTTTCACCCTCCTTCATCTCGTTTCGCTTTCTTTCACCCTCCTTCTTCTCGTTTCGCTCTCTTTCACCCTACTTAGTCTCATTTCGCTCTCTTTTACCCTCTTTCGTCTCGTTTCGCTCTCCTTTACACTCCTTCATCTCGTTTCGCTCTCGTTCACGCTCCTTCGTCTTGTTTCGCTCTGTTTCACCCTCCTTCGACTTGTTTCGCTGTCTTTCACCCTCCTTCGTCTCATTTCGCTCTCGTTCACCCTCCTTTGTCTCGTTTTGCTCTCTTCAACCCTCCTTCGTCTCGTTTCGCTTTCTTTGACCCTCCTTCGTCTGGTTCACTCTCTTTCACCCTCCTTCGTCTCGTTTCGCCCTCTTTCACCCTCCTTCGTCTCGTTTCGCTCACTTTCACCCTCCTTCGTCTCCTTTCAGTCTCTTTCACCTCCTTCGTCTCATTTCTCTCTCTTTCAACCTCCTTCATCTCGTTTCGCTCTCTTTCACCCTCCTTCGCCTCGTTTCGGTTTCTTTCATCCTCCTTCGTCTCGTTCCGCTCTCTTTCACCCTCCTTCGTCTCCTTTCGCTCTCTTTCACCCTCCTTCGTCTCGTTTCGCTCGCTTTCACCCTCCTTCATCTTGTTTCGTTCTCTTTGACCCTACTTCATCTCGTTTCGCTCTCTTTCACCCTCCTTCGTCTCGTTTCGCTCTCTTTCACCCTCCTTCTTCTCGTTTCGCTCTCTTTCACCCTCCTTCGTCTCGTTTCGCTCTCTTTCACCCTCCGTCGTCTCGTTTCGGTCTCTTTCACCCTCCTTCGTCTCATTTCGGTCTCTTTCACCCTCCTTCGTCTCGTTCCGCTCCCTTTCGCACTCCTTCGTCTCGTTTCACTCTCTTTCACCCTCCTTTGTCTCATTTCGCTCTCGTTCAACTTCCTTCGTCTTGTTTCGCGCTCTTTCACCGACCTTCATCTCGTTTCGCTCTCTTTCACCCTCCTTCGTCTCGTTTCGCTCTCTTTCACCCTCCTTCGTCTCGTTTCGCTGTCATTCACCCTCCTTCTTCTCGTTTCGCTCTCTTTCACCCTCCTTCATCTCGTTTCGCTCCCTTTCACCCTCCTTTGTCTCGTTTCGCTCTCTTTCACCTTCCTTCGTCTTGTTTCTCTCTCTTTCACCCGATTTGGTATCGTTTCGCTCTCTTCTACCCTCCTTCATCTCGTTTCGCTTTCATTCACCCTCCTTCGTCTCGTTTCGGTCTCTTTAACCCTCCTTTGACTTGTTTCACTCTCATTCACCCACCTTCATCTCGTTTCGCTCTCTTTCACCCTCCTTCGCCTCATTTTGGTCTCTTTCATCCTCCTTCGTCTCGTTTCGCACTCTTTCACCCTCCTTCATCTCCTTTCACTCACTTTCACCCTCCTTCGTCTCCTTTCACTCTCTTTCACCCTCCTTCTTCTCGTTTCGCTCTCTTTCACCCTCCTTCGTCTCGTTTCGCTCTCTGTCACCCTCCTTCGAATCGTTTCGCTCTCTTTCACCCTCCTTTGACTTGTTTCGCTCTCTTTCACCCACCTTCATCTCGTTTCGCTCTCTTTCACCCTCCTTCGCCTCATTTCGGTCTCTTTCATCCTCCTTCGTCTCGTTTCGCACTCTTTCACCCTCCTTCGTCTCCTTTCACTCTCTTTCACCCTCCTTCGTCTCGTTTTGCTCTCTTTCACCCTCCTTCGTCTCATTTCGCTCTCTTTCACACTCCTTTGTCTCATTTCACTCTCGTTCACCTTCCTTCGTCTTGTTTCACTCTCTTTCACGGACCTTCATCTCGGTTCGCTCACTTTCACCCTCCTTCGTCTCGTTTCGCTCTCTTTCACCCTCCTTCGTCTCGTTTCGCTCTCTTTCACCCTCCTTCGTCTCGTTTCGCTTTCTTTCACCCTCCTTCTTCTCGTTTCGATCTCTTTCACCCTACTTAGTCTCATTTCGCTCTCTTTTACCCTCTTTCGTCTCGTTTCGCTCTCCTTTACACTCCTTCATCTCGTTTCGCTCTCGTTCACGCTCCTTCGTCTTGTTTCGCTCTCTTTCACCCTCCTTCGACTTGTTTCGCTCTCTTTCACCCTCCTTCGTCTCATTTCGCTCTCGTTCACCCTCCTTTGTCTCGTTTTGCTCTCTTCGACCCTCCTTCGTCTCGTTTCGCTTTCTTTGACCCTCCTTCGTCTGGTTCACTCTCTTTCACCCTCCTTCGTCTCGTTTCGCCCTCTTTCACCCTCCTCCGTCTCGTTTCGCTCTCTTTCACCCTCCTTCGTCTCCTTTCAGTCTCTTTCACCCTCCTTCGTCTCATTTCTCTCTCTTTCAACCTCCTTCATCTCGTTTCGCTCTCTTTCACCCTCCTTCGCCTCGTTTCGGTTTCTTTCATCCTCCTTCATCTCGTTCCGCTCTCTTTCACCCTCCTTCGTCTCCTTTCGCTCTCTTTCACCCTCCTTCGTCTCGTTTCGCTCGCTTTCACCCTCCTTCATCTCGTTTCGCTCTCTTTGACCCTACTTCATCTCGTTTCGCTCTCTTTCACCCTCCTTCGTCTCGTTTCGCTCTCTTTCACCCTCCTTCTTCTCGTTTCGCTCTCTTTCACCCTCCTTCGTCTCGTTTCGCTCTCTTTCACCCTCCGTCGTCTCGTTTCAGTCTCTTTCACCCTCCTTCGTCTCATTTCGGTCTCTTTCACCCTCCTTCGTCTCGTTCCGCTCTCTTTCACCCTCCTTCGTCTCGTTTCACTCTCTTTCACCCTCCTTTGTCTCATTTCGCTCTCGTTCAACTTCCTTCGTCTTGTTTCGCGCTCTTTCACCGGCCTTCATCTCGTTTCGCTCTCTTTCACCCTCCGTCGTCTCGTTTCGCTCTCTTTCACCCTCCTTCGTCTCGTTTCGCTCTCTTTCACCATCCTTGGTCTCGTTTCGTTCTGTTTCACACTCCTTCGTCTCGTTTTGCTCTCTTTCACCCTCCTTCGTCTCGTTTCGCTCTCTTTCACCCTCCGTCGTCTCGTTTCGCTCTCTTTCACCCTCCTTCATCTCGTTTCGCTCTCTTTCACCATCCTTGGTCTCGTTTCGTTCTGTTTCACACTCCTTCGTCTCGTTTTGCTCTCTTTCACCCTCCTTCGTCTCGTTTCGCTCTCATTCACCCTCCTTCTTCTCGTTTCGCTCTCTTTCACCCTCCTTCATCTCTTTTCGCTCCCTTTCACCCTCCTTTGTCTCGTTTCGCTCTCTTTCACCTTCCTTCGTCTCGGTTCTCTCTCTTTCACCCGATTTGGTATCGTTTCGCTCTCTTCCACCCTCCTTCATCTCGTTTCACTTTCTTTCACCCTCCTTCATCTCGTTTCGCTCTCTTTCACCCGCCTTCGTCTCATTTCGCCCTCTTTCACCCTCCTTCGTCTCGTTTCGCTCTCATTCACCCTCCTTCTTCTCGTTTCGCTCTCTTTCACCCTCCTTCATCTCGTTTCGCTCCCTTTCACCCTCCTTTGTCTCGTTTTGCTCTCTTTGACCCTCCTTTGTCTCGTTTCGCTTTCTTTGACCCTCCTTCGTCTGGTTCGCTCTCTTTCACCCTCCTTCGTCTCGTTTCGCCCTCTTTCACCCTCCTTCGTCTCGTTTCGCTCTCTTTCACCCTCCTTCGTCTCCTTTCAGTCTCTTTCACCCTCCTTTGTCTCATTTCTCTCTATTTCAACCTCCTTCATCTCGTTTTGCTCTCTTTCACCCTCCTTCGTCTCGTTTCATCGTCATTCACAATCCTTCTCCTAGTTTCCTTCTCTTTCACCCTCCTTCGCCTCGTTTCGGTCTCTTTCATCCTCCTTCGTCTCGTTCCGCTCTCTTTCACCCTCCTTCGTCTCCTTTCACTCTCTTTCACCCTCCTTCGTCTCGTTTCGCTCTCTTTCACCCTCCTTCATCCCGTTTCGCTCTCTTTGACCCTACTTCATCTCGTTTCGCTCTCTTTCACCCTCCTTTGACTCGTTTCGCTCTCTTTCACCCTCCTTCTTCTCGTTTCGCTCTCTTTCACCCTCCTTCGTCTCGTTTCGCTCTCGTTTACCCTCCTTCGACTCCTTTCGCTGTCTTTCACCCTCCTTCGTCTCGTTTCGCTCTCTTTCACCCTCCTTCATCACGTTTCGCTCTCTTTTACCCTCCTTCGTCTCGTTTCACTCTCTTTCACCCTCCTTCTTCTCGTTTCGCTCTCTTTCACCCTCCTTCATCTCGTTTCGCTCTCTTTTACCCTCCTTCTACTCGTTTCACTCTCTTTCACCCTCCTTCTTCTCGTTTCGCTCTCTTTCACCCTCCTTCATCTCGTTTCGCTCTCTTTCACCCTCCTTCATCTCGTTTCGCTCTCTTTCACCCTCCTTTGTCTCATTTCGCTCTCGTTCAACTTCCTTCCTCTTGTTTCGCGCTCTTTCACCGACCTTCATCTCGTTTCGCTCTCTTTCACCGTCCTTCATCTCGTTTTGCTCTCTTTCACCGTCCTTCGTCTCGTTTCGCTCTCTTTCACCATCCTTGGTCTCGTTTTGTTCTGTTTCACACTCCTTCATCTCGTTTTGCTCTCTTTCACCCTCCTTCGTCTCGTTTCGCTCTCTTTCACCCTCCTTCATCTTGTTTCGCTCTGTACCACCCGCCTTCGTCTCATTTCGCCCTCTTTCACCCTCCTTCGCCTCGTTTCGCTCTCATTCACCCTCCTTCTTCTCGTTTCGCTCTCTTTCACCCACCTCCATCTCGTTTCGCTCCCTTACACCCTCCTTTGTCTCGTTTCGCTCTCTTTCACCTTCCTTCGTCTCGTTTCTCTCTCTTTCACCCGATTTGGTATCGTTTCGCTTTCTTCCACCCTCCTTCATCTCGTTTCGCTTTCTTTCACCCTCCTTCGTCTCGTTTCGCTCTCTTTCACCCTCCTTCTTCTCGTTTTGCTCTCTTTCACCCTCCTTCGTCTCGTTTCGGTCTCTTTCACCCTCCTTTGACTTGTTTCGCTCTCTTTCACCCACCTTCATCTCGTTTCGCTCTCGTCACCCTCCTTCGCCTCATTTCGGTCAGTTTCATCCTCCTTCATCTCGTTTCGCTCTCTTTCACCCTCCTTCGTCTCCTTTCACTCTCTTTCACCCTCCTTCGTCTCGTTTCGCTCTCTTTCACCCTCCTTCGTCTCGTTTCGCTCTCTTTCACCCTCCTTTGTCTCATTTCGCTCTCATTCACCTTCCTTCGTCTTGTTTCACTCTCTTTCACCGACCTTCATCTCGTTTCTCTCTCTTTCACCCTCCTTCGTCTCGTTTCGCTCTCTTTCACCCTCCTTCGTCTCGTTTCGCTCTCTTTCACCCTCCTTCTTCTCGTTTCGCTCTCTTTCACCCTCCTTCGTCTCGTTTCACTCTCTTTCACCCTCCTTCTTCTCGTTTCGCTCTCTTTCAACCTCCTTCAACTCTTTTCGCTCTCTTTGACCCTACTTCATCTCGTTTCGCTCTCTTTCACCCTCCTTCGTCTCGTTTCGCTCTCTTTCACCCTCCTTCTTCTCGTTTCGCTCTCTTTCACCCTCCTTCATCTCGTTTCGCTCTCTTTCACCCTCCGTCGTCTCGTTTCGGTCTCTTTCACCCTCCTTCGTCTCATTTTGGTCTCTTTCACCCTCCTTCGTCTCGTTTCGCACTCTTTCACCCTCCTTCGTCTCCTTTCACTCTCTTTCACCCTCCTTCGTCTCCTTTCACTCTCTTTCACCCTCGTCTTCTCGTTTCGCTCTCTTTCACCCTCCTTCGTCTCGTTTCGCTCTCTTTCACCCTCCTTCGTCTCGTTTCGCTCTCTTTCACCCTCCTTCGTCTCGTTTCAGTCTCTTTCACCCTCCTTTGACTTGTTTCGCTCTCTTTCACCCATCTTCATCTCGTTTCGCTCTCTTTCACCCTCCTTCGCCTCATTTCGGTGTCTTTCATCCTCCTTCGTCTCGTTTCGCACTCTTTCACCCTCCTTCGTCTCCTTTCACTCTCTTTCATCCTCCTTCGTCTCCTTTCACTCTCTTTCACCCTCCATCGTCTCGTTTCGCTCTCTTTCACCCTCCTTCTTCTCGTTTCGCTCTCTTTCAACCTCCTTCAACTCTTTTCGCTCTCTTTGACCCTACTTCATCTCGTTTCGCTCTCTTTCACCCTCCTTCGTCTCGTTTCGCTCTCTTTCACCCTCCTTCCTCTCGTTTCGCTCTCTTTCACACTCCTTCATCTCGTTTCGCACTGTTTCACCCTGCTTCCTCTCGTTTCGCTCTGTTTCAACCTCCATCGTATCGTTTCACTCTCTTATACCCTCTTCGTCTCGTTTCGCTCTCTTTTACCCTCCTTCATCTCGTTTCGCTCTCTTTCATGCTCCTTCGTCTCGCGACGCCCTGTTTCACCCTCATTCGTCTCGTTTTGCCCTCTTTGACCCTCCTTCATCTCGTTTCGCTCTCTTTGACCCTCCTTCGTCTCGTTTAGCTCTCTTTCACCATCCTTGGTCTCGTTTTGTTCTGTTTCACACTCCTTCGTCTCGTTTTGCTCTCTTTCACCCTCCTTCGTCTCGTTTCGCTCTCTTTCACCCTCCTTCGTCTTGTTTCGCTCTGTACCACCCGCCTTCGTCTCATTTCGCCCTCTTTCACCCTCCTTCGCCTCGTTTCGCTCTCATTCACCCTCTTTCTTCTCGTTTCGCTCTCTTTCACCCTCCTTCATCTCGTTTCGCTCCCTTTCACCCTCCTTTGTCTCGTTTCGCTCTCTTTCACCTTCCTTCGTCTCGTTTCTCTCTCTTTCACCAGATTTGGTATCGTTTCGCTCTCTTCCACCCTCCTTCATCTCGTTTAGCTTTCTTTCACCCTCCTTCGTCTCGTTTCGCTCTCTTTCACCCTCCTTCTTCTCGTTTCGCTCTCTTTCACCCTCCTTCGTCTCGTTTCGCACTCTTTCACCCTCCTTTATCTTGTTTCGGTCTCTTTCACCCTCCTTTGACTTGTTTCGCTCTCATTCACCCACCTTCATCTCGTTTGGCTCTCTTTCACCCTCCTTCGCCTCATTTCGGTCTCTTTCATCCTCCTTCGTCTCGTTTCGCTCTCTTTCACCCTCCTTCGTTTCCTTTCACTCTCTTTCACCCTCCTTCGTCTCGTTTCGCTCTCTTTCACCCTCCTTCGTCTCGTTTCGCTCTCTTTCACCCTCCTTTGTCTCATTTTGCTCTCGTTCACCTTCCTTCGTCTTGTTTCGCTCTCTTTCACCGACCTTCATCTCGTTTCGCTCTCTTTCACCCTCCTTCATCTCGTTTCGCTCTCTTTCACCCTCCTTCATCTCGTTTTGCTCTCTTTCACCATCCTTGGTCTTGTTTCGTTCTGTTTCACACTCCTTCGTCTCGTTTTGCTCTCTTTCACCATCCTTCGTCTCGTTTCGCTCTCTTTCACTCTCCTTCGTCTTGTTTCGCTCTGTACCACCCGCCTTCGTCTCATTTCGCCCTCTTTCACCTTCCTTCGTCTCGTTTCTCTCTCTTTCACCCGATTTGGTATCGTTTCGCTCTCTTCCACCCTCCTTCATCTCGTTTCGCTTTCTTTCACCCTCCTTTGTCTCGTTTCGCTCTCTTTCACCCTCCTTCTTCTCGTTTCGCTCTCTTTCACCCTCCTTCGTCTCGTTTCGCTCTCTTTCACCCTCCTTTGTCTCGTTTCGGTCTCTTTCACCCTCCTTTGACTTGTTTCGCTCTCTTTCACCCACCTTCTTCTCGTTTCGCTCTCTTTCACCCTCCTTCGCCTCATTTCGGTCTCTTTCATCCTCCTTCGTCTCGTTTCGCTCTCTTTCACCCCCCTTCGTCTCCTTTCACTCCCTTTTAACCTCCTTCGTCTCGTTTCGCTCTCTTTCACCCTCCTTCTTCTCGTTTCGCTCTATTTCACCCTACTTAGTCTCATTTCGCTCTCTTTTACCCTCTTTCGTCTCGTTTCGCTCTCCTTTACACTCCTTCATCTCGTTTCGCTCTCGTTCACGCTCCTTCGTCTTGTTTCGCTCTCTTTCACCCTCCTTCGACTTGTTTCGCTCTCTTTCACCCTCCTTCGTCTCATTTCGCTCTCGTTCACCCTCCTTTGTCTCGTTTTGCTCTCTTCGACCCTCCTTCGTCTCGTTTCGCTTTCTTTGACCCTCCTTCGTCTGGTTCACTCTCTTTCACCCTCCTTCGTCTCGTTTCGCCCTCTTTCACCCTCCTTCGTCTCGTTTCGCTTTCTTTCACCCTCCTTCGTCTCCTTTCAGTTTCTTTCACCCTCCTTCGTCTCATTTCTCTCTCTTTCAACCTCCTTCATCTTTTTTTGCTCTCTTTCACTCTCCTTCGCCTCGTTTCGGTTTCTTTCATCCTCCTTCGTCTCGTTCCGCTCTCTTTCACCCTCCTTCGTCTCCTTTCGCTCTCTTTCACCCTCCTTCGTCTCGTTTCGCTCGCTTTCACCCTCCTTCATCTCGTTTCGCTCTCTTTGACCCTACTTCATCTCGTTTCGCTCTCTTTCACCCTCCTTCGTCTCGTTTCGCTCTCTTTCACCCTCCTTCTTCTCGTTTCGCTCTCTTTCACCCTCCTTCGTCTCGTTTCGCTCTCTTTCACCCTCCGTCGTCTCGTTTCGGTCTCTTTCACCCTCCTTCGTCTCATTTCGGTCTCTTTCACCCTCCTTCGTCTCGTTCCGCTCTCTTTCACCCTCCTTCGTCTCGTTTCACTCTCTTTCACCCTCCTTTGTCTCATTTCGCACTCGTTCAACTTCCTTCGTCTTGTTTCGCGCTCTTTCACCGGCCTTCATCTCGTTTCGCTCTCTTTCACCCTCCGTCGTCTCGTTTCGCTCTCTTTCACCCTCCTTCGTCTCGTTTCGCTCTCTTTCACCATCCTTGGTCTCGTTTCGTTCTGTTTCACACTCCTTCGTCTCGTTTTGCTGTCTCGTTTCGCACTCTTTCACCCTCCTTCGTCTCCTTTCACTCTCTTTCATCCTCCTTCGTCTCCTTTCACTCTCTTTCACCCTCCATCGTCTCGTTTCGCTCTATTTCACCCTCCTTCGTCTCGTTTCGCTCTCTTTCACACTCCTTTGTCTCATTTCGCTCTCGTTCACCTTTCTTCGTCTTGTTTCGCTCTCTTTCACCTACCTTGACCTCGGTTCGCTCACTTTCACCCTCCTTCGTCTCGTTTCGCTCTCTTTCACCCTCCTTCGTCTCGTTTCGCTCTCTTTCACCCTCCTTCGTCTCGTTTCGCTCTCTTTCACCCTCATTCTTCTCGTTTCGCTCTCTTTCACCCTACTTAGTCTCATTTTGCTCTTTTTTACCCTCCTTCGCCTCTTTTCGGTTTCTTTCATCCTCCTTCGTCTCGTTCCGCTCTCTTTCACCCTCCTTCGTCTCCTTTCACTCTCTTTCAACCTCCTGCGTCTCGTTTCGCTCGCTTTCACCCTCCTTCATCTCGTTTCGCTCTCTTTGACCCTACTTCATCTCGTTTCGCTCTCTTTCACCCTCCTTCGTCTCGTTTCGCTCTCTTTCACCCTCCTTCTTCTCGTTTCGCTCTCTTTCACCCTCCTTCATCTCGTTTCGCTGTCTTTCACCCTCCGTCGTCTCGTTTCGGTCTCTTTCACCCTCCTTCGTCTCATTTCGGTCTCTTTCACCCTCCTTCGTCTCGTTCCGCTCTCTTTCACCCTCCTTCGTCTCGTTTCACTCTCTTTCACCCTCCTTCTTCTCGTTTCGCTCTCTTTCACCCTCCTTCAACTCTTTTCGCTCTCTTTGACCCTACTTCATCTCGTTTCGCTCTCTTTCACCCTCCTTCGTCTCGTTTCGCTCTCTTTCACCCTCCTTCTTCTCGTTTCGCTCTCTTTCACCCTCCTTCGTCTCGTTTCGCTCTCTTTCACCCTCCTTCTTCTCGTTTCGCTCTCTTTCACCCTCCTTCGTCTCGTTTCGCTCTCTTTCACCCTCCGTCGTCTCGTTTCGGTCTCTTTCACCCTCCTTCGTCTCGTTTTGGTCTCTTTCACCCTCCTTCGTCTCGTTTCGCACTCTTTCACCCTCCTTCGTCTCCTTTCACTCTCTTTCACCCTCCTTCGTCTCCTTTCACTCTCTTTCACCCTCGTCTTCTCGTTTCGCTCTCTTTCACCCTCCTTCGTCTCGTTTCGCTCTCTTTCACCCTCCTTCGTCTCGTTTCGGTCTCTTTCACCCTCCTTTGACTTGTTTCGCTCTCTTTCACCCATGTTCATCTCGTTTCGCTTTCTTTCACCCTCCATCGCCTCATTTCGGTCTCTTTCATCCTCCTTCGTCTCGTTTCGCACTCTTTCACCCTCCTTCGTCTCCTTTCACTCTCTTTCATCCTCCTTCGTCTCCTTTCACTCTCTTTCACCCTCCATCGTCTCGTTTCGCTCTATTTCACCCTCCTTCGTCTCGTTTCGCTCTCTTTCACACTCCTTTGTCTCATTTCGCTCTCGTTCACCTTTCTTCGTCTTGTTTCGCTCTCTTTCACCGACCTTCATCTCGGTTCGCTCACTTTCACCCTCCTTCGTCTCGTTTCGCTCTCTTTCACCCTCCTTCGTCTCGTTTCGCTCTCTTTCACCCTCCTTCGTCTCGTTTCGCTCTCTTTCACCCTCCTTCTTCTCGTTTCGCTCTCTTTCACCCTACTTAGTCTCATTTTGCTCTCTTTTACCCTCCTTCACCTCGTTTCGGTTTCTTTCATCCTCCTTCGTCTCGTTCCGCTCTCTTTCACCCTCCTTCGTCTCCTTTCACTCTCTTTCACCCTCCTGCGTCTCGTTTCGCTCGCTTTCACCCTCCTTCATCTCGTTTCGCTCTCTTTGACCCTACTTCATCTCGTTTCGCTCTCTTTCACCCTCCTTCGTCTCGTTTCGCTCTCTTTCACCCTCCTTCTTCTCGTTTCGCTCTCTTTCATCCTCCTTCATCTCGTTTCGCTGTCTTTCACCCTCCGTCGTCTCGTTTCGGTCTCTTTCACCCTCCTTCGTCTCATTTCGGTCTCTTTCACCCTCCTTCGTCTCGTTCCGCTCTCTTTCACCATCCTTCTTCTCGTTTCGCTCTCTTTCAACCTCCTTCAACTCTTTTCGCTCTCTTTGACCCTACTTCATCTCGTTTCGCTCTCTTTCACCCTCCTTCGTCTCGTTTCGCTCTCTTTCACCCTCCTTCTTCTCGTTTCACTCTCTTTCACCCTCCTTCGTCTCGTTTGGCTCTCTTTCACCCTCCGTCGTCTCGTTTCGGTCTCTTTCACCCTCCTTCGTCTCATTTTGGTCTCTTTCACCCTCCTTCGTCTCGTTTCGCACTCTTTCACCCTCCTTCGTCTCCTTTCACTCTCTTTCACCCTCCTTCGTCTCCTTTCACTCTCTTTCACCCTCGTCTTCTCGTTTCGCTCTCTTTCACCCTCCTTCGTCTTGTTTCGCTCTCTTTCACCCTCCTTCGTCTCGTTTCAGTCTCTTTCACCCTCCTTTGACTTGTTTCGCTCTCTTTCACCCATCTTCATCTCGTTTCGCTCTCTTTCACCCTCCTTCGCCTCATTTCGGTCTCTTTCATCCTCCTTCGTCTCGTTTCGCACTCTTTCACCCTCCTTCGTCTCCTTTCACTCTCTTTCATCCTCCTTCGTCTCCTTTCACTCTCTTTCACCCTCGTCTTCTCGTTTCGCTCTCTTTCACCCTCCTTCGTCTCGTTTCGCTCTCTTTCACCCTCCTTCGTCTCGTTTCGGTCCCTTTCACCCTCCTTTGACTTGTTTCGCTCTCTTTCACCCATCTTCATCTCGTTTAGCTCCCTTTCACCCTCCTTCGCCTCATTTCGGTCTCTTTCATCCTCCTTCGTCTCGTTTCGCGCTCTTTCACCCTCCTTCGTCTCCTTTCACTCTCTTTCATCCTCCTTCGTCTCCTTTCACTCTCTTTCACCCTCCATCGTCTCGTTTCGCTCTATTTCACCCTCCTTCGTCTCGTTTCGCTCTCTTTCACACTCCTTTGTCTCATTTCGCTCTCGTTCACCTTTCTTCGTCTTGTTTCGCTCTCTTTCACCGACCTTCATCTCGGTTCGCTCACTTTCACCCTCCTTCGTCTCGTTTCGCTCTCTTTCACCCTCCTTCGTCTCGTTTCGCTCTCTTTCACCCTCCTTCGTCTCGTTTCGCTCTCTTTCACCCTCCTTCTTCTCGTTTCGCTCTCTTTCACCCTACTTAGTCTCATTTTGCTCTCTTTTACCCTCTTTCGTCTCGTTTCGCTGTCCTTTATACTCCTTCATCTCATTTCGCTTTCTTTGACCCTCCTTCGTCTGGTTCACTCTCTTTCACCCTCCTTCGTCTCGTTTCGCCCTCTTTCACCCTCCTTCGTCTCGTTTCGCTCTCTTTGACCCTCCTTCGTCTCCTTTCAGTCTCTTTCACCCTCCTTCGTCTCATTTCTCTCTCTTTCAACCTCCTTCATCTCGTTTCGCTCTCTTTCACCCTCCTTCGCCTCGTTTCGGTTTCTTTCATCCTCCTTCGTCTCGTTCCGCTCTCTTTCACCCTCCTTCGTCTCCTTTCACTCTCTTTCACCCTCCTGCGTCTCGTTTCGCTCGCTTTCACCCTCCTTCATCTCGTTTCGCTCTCTTTGACCCTACTTCATCTCGTTTCGCTCTCTTTCACCCTCCTTCGTCTTGTTTCGCTCTCTTTCACCCTCCTTCTTCTCGTTTCGCTCTCTTTCACCCTCCTTCATCTCGTTTCGCTGTCTTTCACCCTCCGTCGTCTCGTTTCGGTCTCTTTCACCCTCCTTCGTCTCATTTCGGTCTCTTTCACCCTCCTTCGTCTCGTTCCGCTCTCTTTCACCCTCCTTCGTCTCGTTTCACTCTCTTTCACCCTCCTTCTTCTCGTTTCGCTCTCTTTCACCCTCCTTCAACTCTTTTCGCTCTCTTTCATCCTCCTTCGTCTCGTTTCGCACTCTTTCACCCTCCTTCGTCTCCTTTCACTCTCTTTCATCCTCCTTCGTCTCCTTTCACTCTCTTTCACCCTCGTCTTCTCGTTTCGCTCTCTTTCACCCTCCTTCGTCTCGTTTCGCTCTCTTTCACCCTCCTTCGTCTCGTTTCGGTCCCTTTCACCCTCCTTTGACTTGTTTCGCTCTCTTTCACCCATCTTCATCTCGTTTAGCTCCCTTTCACCCTCCTTCGCCTCATTTCGGTCTCTTTCATCCTCCTTCGTCTCGTTTCGCGCTCTTTCACCCTCCTTCGTCTCCTTTCACTCTCTTTCATCCTCCTTCGTCTCCTTTCACTCTCTTTCACCCTCCATCGTCTCGTTTCGCTCTATTTCACCCTCCTTCGTCTCGTTTCGCTCTCTTTCACACTCCTTTGTCTCATTTCGCTCTCGTTCACCTTTCTTCGTCTTGTTTCGCTCTCTTTCACCGACCTTCATCTCGGTTCGCTCACTTTCACCCTCCTTCGTCTCGTTTCGCTCTCTTTCACCCTCCTTCGTCTCGTTTCGCTCTCTTTCACCCTCCTTCGTCTCGTTTCGCTCTCTTTCACCCTCCTTCTTCTCGTTTCGCTCTCTTTCACCCTACTTAGTCTCATTTTGCTCTCTTTTACCCTCTTTCGTCTCGTTTCGCTGTCCTTTATACTCCTTCATCTCATTTCGCTTTCTTTGACCCTCCTTCGTCTGGTTCACTCTCTTTCACCCTCCTTCGTCTCGTTTCGCCCTCTTTCACCCTCCTTCGTCTCGTTTCGCTCTCTTTGACCCTCCTTCGTCTCCTTTCAGTCTCTTTCACCCTCCTTCGTCTCATTTCTCTCTCTTTCAACCTCCTTCATCTCGTTTCGCTCTCTTTCACCCTCCTTCGCCTCGTTTCGGTTTCTTTCATCCTCCTTCGTCTCGTTCCGCTCTCTTTCACCCTCCTTCGTCTCCTTTCACTCTCTTTCACCCTCCTGCGTCTCGTTTCGCTCGCTTTCACCCTCCTTCATCTCGTTTCGCTCTCTTTGACCCTACTTCATCTCGTTTCGCTCTCTTTCACCCTCCTTCGTCTCGTTTCGCTCTCTTTCACCCTCCTTCTTCTCGTTTCGCTCTCTTTCACCCTCCTTCATCTCGTTTCGCTGTCTTTCACCCTCCGTCGTCTCGTTTCGGTCTCTTTCACCCTCCTTCGTCTCATTTCGGTCTCTTTCACCCTCCTTCGTCTCGTTCCGCTCTCTTTCACCCTCCTTCGTCTCGTTTCACTCTCTTTCACCCTCCTTCTTCTCGTTTCGCTCTCTTTCACCCTCCTTCAACTCTTTTCGCTCTCTTTGACCCTACTTCATCTCGTTTCGCTCTCTTTCACCCTCCTTCGTCTCGTTTCGCTCTCTTTCACCCTCCTTCTTCTCGTTTCGCTCTCTTTCACCCTCCTTCGTCTCGTTTCACTCTCTTTCACCCTCCTTCGTCTCGTTTCGCTCTCTTTCACCCTCCGTCGTCTCGTTTCGGTCTCTTTCACCCTCCTTCGTCTCATTTTGGTCTCTTTCACCCTCCTTCGTCTCGTTTCGCACTCTTTCACCCTCCTTCGTCTCCTTTCACTCTCTTTCACCCTCCTTCGTCTCCTTTCACTCTCTTTCACCCTCGTCTTCTCGTTTCGCTCTCTTTCACCCTCCTTCGTCTCGTTTCGCTCTCTTTCACCCTCCTTCGTCTCGTTTCGGTCTCTTTCACCCTCCTTTGACTTGTTTCGCTCTCTTTCACCCATGTTCATCTCGTTTCGCTTTCTTTCACCCTCCATCGCCTCATTTCGGTCTCTTTCATCCTCCTTCGTCTCGTTTCGCACTCTTTCACCCTCCTTCGTCTCCTTTCACTCTCTTTCATCCTCCTTCGTCTCCTTTCACTCCCTTTCACCCTCCATCGTCTCGTTTCGCTCTATTTCACCCTCCTTCATCTCGTTTCGCTCTCTTTCACACTCCTTTGTCTCATTTCGCTCTCGTTCACCTTTCTTCGTCTTGTTTCGCTCTCTTTCACCGACCTTCATCTCGGTTCGCTCACTTTCACCCTCCTTCGTCTCGTTTCGCTCTCTTTCACCCTCCTTCGTCTCGTTTCGCTCTCTTTCACCCTCCTTCGTCTCGTTTCGCTCTCTTTCACCCTCCTTCTTCTCGTTTCGCTCTCTTTCACCCTACTTAGTCTCATTTTGCTCTCTTTTACCCTCCTTCACCTCGTTTCGGTTTCTTTCATCCTCCTTCGTCTCGTTCCGCTCTCTTTCACCCTCCTTCGTCTCCTTTCGCTCTATTTCACCCTCCTTCGTCTCGTTTCGCTCTCTTTCACACTCCTTTGTCTCATTTCGCTCTCGTTCACCTTTCTTCGTCTTGTTTCGCTCTCTTTCACCGACCTTCATCTCGGTTCGCTCACTTTCACCCTCCTTCGTCTCGTTTCGCTCTCTTTCACCCTCCTTCGTCTCGTTTCGCTCTCTTTCACCCTCCTTCGTCTCGTTTCGCTCTCTTTCACCCTCCTTCTTCTCGTTTCGCTCTCTTTCACCCTACTTAGTCTCATTTTGCTCTCTTTTACCCTCTTTCGTCTCGTTTCGCTGTCCTTTATACTCCTTCATCTCATTTCGCTTTCTTTGACCCTCCTTCGTCTGGTTCACTCTCTTTCACCCTCCTTCGTCTCGTTTCGCCCTCTTTCACCCTCCTTCGTCTCGTTTCGCTCTCTTTGACCCTCCTTCGTCTCCTTTCAGTCTCTTTCACCCTCCTTCGTCTCATTTCTCTCTCTTTCAACCTCCTTCATCTCGTTTCGCTCTCTTTCACCCTCCTTCGCCTCGTTTCGGTTTCTTTCATCCTCCTTCGTCTCGTTCCGCTCTCTTTCACCCTCCTTCGTCTCCTTTCACTCTCTTTCACCCTCCTGCGTCTCGTTTCGCTCGCTTTCACCCTCCTTCATCTCGTTTCGCTCTCTTTGACCCTACTTCATCTCGTTTCGCTCTCTTTCACCCTCCTTCGTCTCGTTTCGCTCTCTTTCACCCTCCTTCTTCTCGTTTCGCTCTCTTTCACCCTCCTTCATCTCGTTTCGCTGTCTTTCACCCTCCGTCGTCTCGTTTCGGTCTCTTTCACCCTCCTTCGTCTCATTTCGGTCTCTTTCACCCTCCTTCGTCTCGTTCCGCTCTCTTTCACCCTCCTTCGTCTCGTTTCACTCTCTTTCACCCTCCTTCTTCTCGTTTCGCTCTCTTTCACCCTCCTTCAACTCTTTTCGCTCTCTTTGACCCTACTTCATCTCGTTTCGCTCTCTTTCACCCTCCTTCGTCTCGTTTCGCTCTCTTTCACCCTCCTTCTTCTCGTTTCGCTCTCTTTCACCCTCCTTCGTCTCGTTTCACTCTCTTTCACCCTCCTTCGTCTCGTTTCGCTCTCTTTCACCCTCCGTCGTCTCGTTTCGGTCTCTTTCACCCTCCTTCGTCTCATTTTGGTCTCTTTCACCCTCCTTCGTCTCGTTTCGCACTCTTTCACCCTCCTTCGTCTCCTTTCACTCTCTTTCACCCTCCTTCGTCTCCTTTCACTCTCTTTCACCCTCGTCTTCTCGTTTCGCTCTCTTTCACCCTCCTTCGTCTCGTTTCGCTCTCTTTCACCCTCCTTCGTCTCGTTTCGGTCTCTTTCACCCTCCTTTGACTTGTTTCGCTCTCTTTCACCCATGTTCATCTCGTTTCGCTTTCTTTCACCCTCCATCGCCTCATTTCGGTCTCTTTCATCCTCCTTCGTCTCGTTTCGCACTCTTTCACCCTCCTTCGTCTCCTTTCACTCTCTTTCATCCTCCTTCGTCTCCTTTCACTCCCTTTCACCCTCCATCGTCTCGTTTCGCTCTATTTCACCCTCCTTCATCTCGTTTCGCTCTCTTTCACACTCCTTTGTCTCATTTCGCTCTCGTTCACCTTTCTTCGTCTTGTTTCGCTCTCTTTCACCGACCTTCATCTCGGTTCGCTCACTTTCACCCTCCTTCGTCTCGTTTCGCTCTCTTTCACCCTCCTTCGTCTCGTTTCGCTCTCTTTCACCCTCCTTCGTCTCGTTTCGCTCTCTTTCACCCTCCTTCTTCTCGTTTCGCTCTCTTTCACCCTACTTAGTCTCATTTTGCTCTCTTTTACCCTCCTTCACCTCGTTTCGGTTTCTTTCATCCTCCTTCGTCTCGTTCCGCTCTCTTTCACCCTCCTTCGTCTCCTTTCACTCTCTTTCACCCTCCTGCGTCTCGTTTCGCTCGCTTTCACCCTCCTTCATCTCGTTTCGCTCTCTTTGACCCTACTTCATCTCGTTTCGCTCTCTTTCACCCTCCTTCGTCACGTTTCGCTCTCTTTCACCCTCCTTCTTCTCGTTTCGCTCTCTTTCACCCTCCTTCATCTCGTTTCGCTGTCTTTCACCCTCCGTCGTCTCGTTTCGGTCTCTTTCACCCTCCTTCGTCTCATTTCGGTCTCTTTCACCCTCCTTCGTCTCGTTCCGCTCTCTTTCACCCTCCTTCGTCTCGTTTCACTCTCTTTCACCCTCCTTCTTCTCGTTTCGCTCTCTTTCACCCTCCTTCAACTCTTTTCGCTCTCTTTGACCCTACTTCATCTCGTTTCGCTCTCTTTCACCCTCCGTCGTCTCGTTTCGCTCTCTTTCACCCTCCTTCTTCTCGTTTCGCTCTCTTTCACCCTCCTTCGTCTCGTTTCACTCTCTTTCACCCTCCTTCTTCTCGTTTCGCTCTCTTTCAACCTCCTTCAACTCTTTTCGCTCTCTTTGACCCTACTTCATCTCGTTTCGCTCTCTTTCACCCTCCTTCGTCTCGTTTCGCTCTCTTTCACCCTCCTTCTTCTCGTTTCGCTCTCTTTCACCCTCCTTCGTCTCCTTTCACTCTCTTTCACCCTCCTTCGTCTCCTTTCACTCTCTTTCACCCTCGTCTTCTCGTTTCGCTCTCTTTCACCCTCCTTCGTCTCGTTTCGCTCTCTTTCACCCTCCTTCGTCTCGTTTCAGTCTCTTTCACCCTCCTTTGACTTGTTTCGCTCTCTTTCACCCATCTTCATCTCGTTTCGCTCTCTTTCACCCTCCTTCGCCTCATTTCGGTCTCTTTCATCCTCCTTCGTCTCGTTTCGCACTCTTTCACCCTCCTTCGTCTCCTTTCACTCTCTTTCATCCTCCTTCGTCTCCTTTCACTCTCTTTCACCCTCGTCTTCTCGTTTCGCTCTCTTTCACCCTCCTTCGTCTCGTTTCGCTCTCTTTCACCCTCCTTCGTCTCGTTTCGGTCCCTTTCACCCTCCTTTGACTTGTTTCGCTCTCTTTCACCCATCTTCATCTCGTTTAGCTCCCTTTCACCCTCCTTCGCCTCATTTCGGTCTCTTTCATCCTCCTTCGTCTCGTTTCGCGCTCTTTCACCCTCCTTCGTCTCCTTTCACTCTCTTTCATCCTCCTTCGTCTCCTTTCACTCTCTTTCACCCTCCATCGTCTCGTTTCGCTCTATTTCACCCTCCTTCGTCTCGTTTCGCTCTCTTTCACACTCCTTTGTCTCATTTCGCTCTCGTTCACCTTTCTTCGTCTTGTTTCGCTCTCTTTCACCGACCTTCATCTCGGTTCGCTCACTTTCACCCTCCTTCGTCTCGTTTCGCTCTCTTTCACCCTCCTTCGTCTCGTTTCGCTCTCTTTCACCCTCCTTCGTCTCGTTTCGCTCTCTTTCACCCTCCTTCTTCTCGTTTCGCTCTCTTTCACCCTACTTAGTCTCATTTTGCTCTCTTTTACCCTCTTTCGTCTCGTTTCGCTGTCCTTTACACTCCTTCATCTCATTTCGCTTTCTTTGACCCTCCTTCGTCTGGTTCACTCTCTTTCACCCTCCTTCGTCTCGTTTCGCCCTCTTTCACCCTCCTTCGTCTCGTTTCGCTCTCTTTGACCCTCCTTCGTCTCCTTTCAGTCTCTTTCACCCTCCTTCGTCTCATTTCTCTCTCTTTCAACCTCCTTCATCTCGTTTCGCTCTCTTTCACCCTCCTTCGCCTCGTTTCGGTTTCTTTCATCCTCCTTCGTCTCGTTCCGCTCTCTTTCACCCTCCTTCGTCTCCTTTCACTCTCTTTCACCCTCCTGCGTCTCGTTTCGCTCGCTTTCACCCTCCTTCATCTCGTTTCGCTCTCTTTGACCCTACTTCATCTCGTTTCGCTCTCTTTCACCCTCCTTCGTCTCGTTTCGCTCTCTTTCACCCTCCTTCTTCTCGTTTCGCTCTCTTTCACCCTCCTTCATCTCGTTTCGCTGTCTTTCACCCTCCGTCGTCTCGTTTCGGTCTCTTTCACCCTCCTTCGTCTCATTTTGGTCTCTTTCACCCTCCTTCGTCTCGTTCCGCTCTCTTTCACCCTCCTTCGTCTCGTTTCACTCTCTTTCACCCTCCTTCTTCTCGTTTCGCTCTCTTTCACCCTCCTTCAACTCTTTTCGCTCTCCTTGACCCTACTTCATCTCGTTTCGCTCTCTTTCACCCTCCTTCGTCTCGTTTCGCTCTCTTTCACCCTCCTTCTTCTCGTTTCGCTCTCTTTCACCCTCCTTCGTCTCGTTTCACTCTCTTTCACCCTCCTTCTTCTCGTTTCGCTCTCTTTCAACCTCCTTCAACTCTTTTCGCTCTCTTTGACCCTACTTCATCTCGTTTCGCTCTCTTTCACCCTCCTTCGTCTCGTTTCGCTCTCTTTCACCCTCCTTCTTCTCGTTTCGCTCTCTTTCACCCTACTTAGTCTCATTTTGCTCTCTTTTACCCTCTTTCGTCTCGTTTCGCTGTCCTTTACACTCCTTCATCTCATTTCGCTTTCTTTGACCCTCCTTCGCCTGGTTCACTCTCTTTCACCCTCCTTCGTCTCGTTTCGCCCTCTTTCACCCTCCTTCGTCTCGTTTCGCTCTCTTTGACCCTCCTTCGTCTCCTTTCAGTCTCTTTCACCCTCCTTCGCCTCGTTTCGGTTTCTTTCATCCTCCTTCGTCTCGTTCCGCTCTCTTTCACCCTCCTTCGTCTCCTTTCACTCTCTTTCACCCTCCTGCGTCTCGTTTCGCTCGCTTTCACCCTCCTTCATCTCGTTTCGCTCTCTTTGACCCTACTTCATCTCGTTTCGCTCTCTTTCACCCTCCTTCGTCTCGTTTCGCTCTCTTTCACCCTCCTTCTTCTCGTTTCGCTCTTTCACCCTCCTTCGTCTCGTTTCGCTGTCTTTCACCCTCCGTCGTCTCGTTTCGGTCTCTTTCACCCTCCTTCGTCTCATTTCGGTCCCTTTCACCCTCCTTCGTCTCGTTCCGCTCTCTTTCACCCTCCTTCGTCTCGTTTCACTCTCTTTCACCCTCCTTCTTCTCGTTTCGCTCTCTTTCACCCTCCTTCAACTCTTTTCGCTCTCTTTGACCCTACTTCATCTCGTTTCGCTCTCTTTCACCCTCCTTCGTCTCGTTTCGCTCTCTTTCACCCTCCTTCTTCTCGTTTCGCTCTCTTTCACCCTCCTTCGTCTCGTTTCGGTTTCTTTCATCCTCATTCAGGTCGCCTCATTTTAGGAAGGATGTGGAAGCTTTGGAAAAGGTGCAAAGAAGATTTACCAGGATGTTGCCTGGAATGGAGAGTAGGTCTTACGAGGAAAGGTTGAGGGTGCTAGGCCTTTTCTCATTAGAACGGAGAAGGATGAGGGGCGACTTGATAGAGGTTTATAAGATGATCAGGGGAATAGATAGAGTAGACAGTCAGAGACTTTTTCCCCGGGTGGAACAAACCATTACAAGGGGACATAAATTTAAGGTGAAAGGTGGAAGATATAGGAGGGATATCAGAGGTAGGTTCTTTACCCAGAGAGTAGTGGGGGCATGGAATGCACTGCCTGTGGAAGTAGTTGAGTCGGAAACATTAGGGACCTTCAAGCAGCTATTGGATAGGTACATGGATTACGGTTAAATGATATAGTGTAGATTTATTTGTTCTCAAGGGCAACACGGTAGCATTGTGGATAGCACAATTGCTTCACAGCTCCAGGGTCCCAGGTTCGATTCCGGCTTGGGTCACTGACTGTGCGGAGATTGCACGTCCTCCCCGTGTCTGCGTGGGTTTCCTCCGGGTGCTCCGGTTTCCTCCCACAATCCAAAGATGTGCAGGTTAGGTGAATTGGCCAATGATAAATTGCCCTTAATGTCCAAATTGCCCTTGGTGTTGGGTGAAGGTGTTGAGTTTGGGTAGGGTGCTCTTTCCAAGAGCCGGTGCAGACTCAAAGGGCCGAATGGCCTCCTTCTGCACTGGAAATTCAATGATAATCTATGATTAATCTAGGACAAAGGTTCGGCACAACATCGTGGGCCGAAGGGCCTGTTCTGTGCTGTATTTTCTATGTTCTATGTATGTTCTATGTTTCACTCTCTTTCACCCTCCTTCTTCTCGTTTCGCTCTCTTTCAACCTCCTTCAACTCTTTTCGCTCTCTTTGACCCTACTTCATCTCGTTTCGCTCTCTTTCACCCTCATTCGTCTCGTTTCGCTCTCTTTCACCCTCCTTCTTCTCGCTTCGCTCTCTTTCACCCTCCTTCGTCTCGTTTCGCTCTCTTTCACCCTCCGTCGTCTCGTTTCGGTCTCTTTCACCCTCCTTCGTCTCATTTTGGTCTCTTTCACCCTCCTTCGTCTCGTTTCGCACTCTTTCACCCTCCTTCGTCTCCTTTCACTCTCTTTCACCCTCCTTCGTCTCCTTTCACTCTCTTTCACCCTCGTCTTCTCGTTTCGCTCTCTTTCACCCTCCTTCGTCTCGTTTCGCTCTCTTTCACCCTCCTTCGTCTCATTTCGGTCTCTTTCACCCTCCTTTGACTTGTTTCGCTCTCTTTCACCCATCTTCATCTCGTTTCGCTCTCTTTCACCCTCCTTCGCCTCATTTCGGTCTCTTTCATCCTCCTTCGTCTCGTTTCGCACTCTTTCACCCTCCTTCGTCTCCTTTCACTCTCTTTCATCCTCCTTCGTCTCCTTTCACTCTCTTTCACCCTCCATCGTCTCGTTTCGCTCTATTTCACCCTCCTTCGTCTCGTTTCGCTCTCTTTCACACTCCTTTGTCTCATTTCGCTCTCGTTCACCTTTCTTCGTCTTGTTTCGCTCTCTTTCACCGACCTTCATCTCGGTTCGCTCACTTTCACCCTCCTTCGTCTCGTTTCGCTCTCTTTCACCCTCCTTCGTCTCGTTTCGCTCTCTTTCACCCTCCTTCGTCTCGTTTCGCTGTCTTTCACCCTCCGTCGTCTCGTTTCGGTCTCTTTCACCCTCCTTCGTCTCATTTCGGTCTCTTTCACCCTCCTTCGTCTCGTTCCGCTCTCTTTCACCCTCCTTCGTCTCGTTTCACTCTCTTTCACCCTCCTTCTTCTCGTTTCGCTCTCTTTCACCCTCCTTCAACTCTTTTCGCTCTCTTTGACCCTACTTCATCTCGTTTCGCTCTCTTTCACCCTCCTTCGTCTCGTTTCGCTCTCTTTCACCCTCCTTCTTCTCGTTTCGCTCTCTTTCACCCTCCTTCGTCTCGTTTCACTCTCTTTCACCCTCCTTCTTCTCGTTTCGCTCTCTTTCAACCTCCTTCAACTCTTTTCGCTCTCTTTGACCCTACTTCATCTCGTTTCGCTCTCTTTCACCCTCCTTCGTCTCGTTTCGCTCTCTTTCACCCTCCTTCTTCTCGTTTCGATCTCTTTCACCCTCCTTCATCTCGTTTCGCTCTCTTTCACCCTCCGTCGTCTCGTTTCGGTCTCTTTCACCCTCCTTCGTCTCATTTTGGTCTCTTTCACCCTCCTTCGTCTCGTTTCGCACTCTTTCACCCTCCTTCGTCTCCTTTCACTCTCTTTCACCCTCCTTCGTCTCCTTTCACTCTCTTTCACCCTCGTCTTCTCGTTTCGCTCTCTTTCACCCTCCTTCGTCTCGTTTCGCTCTCTTTCACCCTCCTTCGTCTCGTTTCGCTCTCTTTCACCCTCCTTCGTCTCGTTTCAGTCTCTTTCACCCTCCTTTGACTTGTTTCGCTCTCTTTCACCCATCTTCATCTCGTTTCGCTCTCTTTCACCCTCCTTCGCCTCATTTCGGTGTCTTTCATCCTCCTTCGTCTCGTTTCGCACTCTTTCACCCTCCTTCGTCTCCTTTCACTCTCTTTCATCCTCCTTCGTCTCCTTTCACTCTCTTTCACCCTCCATCGTCTCGTTTCGCTCTATTTCACCCTCCTTCGTCTCGTTTCGCTCTCTTTCACACTCCTTTGTCTCATTTCGCTCTCGTTCACCTTTCTTCGTCTTGTTTCGCTCTCTTTCACCGACCTTCATCTCGGTTCGCTCACTTTCACCATCCTTCGTCTCGTTTCGCTCTCTTTCACCCTCCTTCGTCTCGTTTCGCTCTCTTTCACCCTCCTTCGTCTCGTTTCGCTCTCTTTCACCCTCCTTCTTCTCGTTTCGCTCTCTTTCACCCTACTTAGTCTCATTTTGCTCTCTTTTACCCTCTTTCGTCTCGTTTCGCTGTCCTTTACACTCCTTCATCTCGTTTCGCTCTCGTCATGCTCCTTCATCTTGTTTCGCTCTCTTACACCCTCCCTCGACTTGTTTCGCTCTCTTTCACCCTCCATCGTCTCATTTCGCTCTCGTTCACCCTCCTTTGTCTCGTTTTCCTCTCTTCGACCATCCTTCGTCTCGTTTCGCTTTCTTTGACCCTCCTTCGTCTGGTTCACTCTCTTTCACCCTCCTTCGTCTCGTTTCGCCCTCTTTCACCCTCCTTCGTCTCGTTTCGCTCTCTTTGACCCTCCTTCGTCTCCTTTCAGTCTCTTTCACCCTCCTTCGTCTCATTTCTCTCTCTTTCAACCTCCTTCATCTCGTTTCGCTCTCTTTCACCCTCCTTCGCCTCGTTTCGCTTTCTTTCATCCTCCTTCGTCTCGTTCCGCTCTCTTTCACCCTCCTTCGTCTCCTTTCACTCTCTTTCACCCTCCTGCGTCTCGTTTCGCTCGCTTTCACCCTCCTTCATCTCGTTTCGCTCTCTTTGACCCTACTTCATCTCGTTTCGCTCTCTTTCACCCTCCTTCGTCTCGTTTCGCTCTCTTTCACCCTCCTTCTTCTCGTTTCGCTCTCTTTCACCCTCCTTCGTCTCGTTTCGCTGTCTATCACCCTCCGTCGTCTCGTTTCGGTCTCTTTCACCCTCCTTCGTCTCATTTCGGTCTCTTTCACCCTCCTTCGTCTCGTTCCGCTCTCTTTCACCCTCCTTCGTCTCGTTTCACTCTCTTTCACCCTCCTTCTTCTCGCTTCGCTCTCTTTCTCCCTCCTTCTACTCTTTTCGCTCTCATTGACCCTACTTCATCTCGGTTCGCTCTCTTTCACCCTCCTTCGTCTCGTTTCGCTCTCTTTCACCCTCCTTCTTCTCGTTTCGCTCTCTTTCACCCTCCTTCGTCTCGTTTCACTCTCTTTCACCCTCCTTCTTCTCGTTTCGCTCTCTTTCAACCTCCTTCAACTCTTTTCGCTCTCTTTGACCCTACTTCATCTCGTTTCGCTCTCTTTCACCCTCCTTCGTCTCGTTTCGCTCTCTTTCACCCTCCTTCTTCTCGTTTCGCTCTCTTTCACCCTCCGTCGTCTCGTTTCGGTCTCTTTCACCCTCCTTCGTCTCATTTTGGTCTCTTTCACCCTCCTTCGTCTCGTTTCGCACTCTTTCACCCTCCTTCGTCTCCTTTCACTCTCTTTCACCCTCCTTCGTCTCCTTTCACTCTCTTTCACCCTCGTCTTCTCGTTTCGCTCTCTTTCACCCTCCTTCGTCTCGTTTCGCTCTCTTTCACCCTCCTTTGTCTCGTTTCGGTCTCTTTCACCCTCCTTTGACTTGTTTCGCTCTCTTTCACCCATCTTCATCTCGTTTCGCTCTCTTTCACCCTCCTTCGCCTCACTTCGGTCTCTTTCATCCTCCTTCGTCTCGTTTCGCACTCTTTCACCCTCCTTCGTCTCCTTTCACTCTCTTTCATCCTCCTTCGTCTCCTTTTACTCTCTTTCACCCTCCATCGTCTCGTTTCGCTCTATTTCACCCTCCTTCGTCTCGTTTCGCTCTCTTTCACCCTCCTTCGTCTCGTTTCGCTCTCTTTCACCCTCCTTCGTCTCGTTTCGCTGTCTTTCACCCTCCGTCGTCTCGTTTCGGTCTCTTTCACCCTCCTTCGTCTCATTTCGGTCTCTTTCACCCTCCTTCGTCTCGTTCCGCTCTCTTTCACCCTCCTTCGTCTCGTTTCACTCTCTTTCACCCTCCTTCTTCTCGTTTCGCTCTCTTTCACCCTCCTTCAACTCTTTTCGCTCTCTTTGACCCTACTTCATCTCGTTTCGCTCTCTTTCACCCTCCTTCGTCTCGTTTCGCTCTCTTTCACCCTCCTTCTTCTCGTTTCGCTCTCTTTCACCCTCCTTCGTCTCGTTTCACTCTCTTTCACCCTCCTTCTTCTCGTTTCGCTCTCTTTCAACCTCCTTCAACTCTTTTCGCTCTCTTTGACCCTACTTCATCTCGTTTCGCTCTCTTTCACCCTCCTTCGTCTCGTTTCGCTCTCTTTCACCCTCCTTCTTCTCGTTTCGCTCTCTTTCACCCTCCTTCATCTCGTTTCGCTCTCTTTCACCCTCCGTCGTCTCGTTTCGGTCTCTTTCACCCTCCTTCGTCTCATTTTGGTCTCTTTCACCCTCCTTCGTCTCGTTTCGCACTCTTTCACCCTCCTTCGTCTCCTTTCACTCTCTTTCACCCTCCTTCGTCTCCTTTCACTCTCTTTCACCCTCGTCTTCTCGTTTCGCTCTCTTTCACCCTCCTTCGTCTCGTTTCGCTCTCTTTCACCCTCCTTCGTCTCGTTTCGCTCTCTTTCACCCTCCTTCGTCTCGTTTCAGTCTCTTTCACCCTCCTTTGACTTGTTTCGCTCTCTTTCACCCATCTTCATCTCGTTTCGCTCTCTTTCACCCTCCTTCGCCTCATTTCGGTGTCTTTCAACCTCCTTCGTCTCGTTTCGCACTCTTTCACCCTCCTTCGTCTCCTTTCACTCTCTTTCATCCTCCTTCGTCTCCTTTCACTCTCTTTCACCCTCCATCGTCTCGTTTCGCTCTATTTCACCCTCCTTCGTCTCGTTTCGCTCTCTTTCACACTCCTTTGTCTCATTTCGCTCTCGTTCACCTTTCTTCGTCTTGTTTCGCTCTCTTTCACCGACCTTCATCTCGGTTCGCTCACTTTCACCATCCTTCGTCTCGTTTCGCTCTCTTTCACCCTCCTTCGTCTCGTTTCGCTCTCTTTCACCCTCCTTCGTCTCGTTTCGCTCTCTTTCACCCTCCTTCTTCTCGTTTCGCTCTCTTTCACCCTACTTAGTCTCATTTTGCTCTCTTTTACCCTCTTTTGTCTCGTTTCGCTGTCCTTTACACTCCTTCATCTCGTTTCGCTCTCGTCATGCTCCTTCATCTTGTTTCGCTCTCTTACACCCTCCCTCGACTTGTTTCGCTCTCTTTCACCCTCCATCGTCTCATTTCGCTCTCGTTCACCCTCCTTTGTCTCGTTTTCCTCTCTTCGACCATCCTTCGTCTCGTTTCGCTTTCTTTGACCCTCCTTCGTCTGGTTCACTCTCTTTCACCCTCCTTCGTCTCGTTTCGCCCTCTTTCACCCTCCTTCGTCTCGTTTCGCTCTCTTTGACCCTCCTTCGTCTCCTTTCAGTCTCTTTCACCCTCCTTCGTCTCATTTCTCTCTCTTTCAACCTCCTTCATCTCGTTTCGCTCTCTTTCATCCTCCTTCGCCTCGTTTCGCTTTCTTTCATCCTCCTTCGTCTCGTTCCGCTCTCTTTCACCCTCCTTCGTCTCCTTTCACTCTCTTTCACCCTCCTGCGTCTCGTTTCGCTCGCTTTCACCCTCCTTCATCTCGTTTCGCTCTCTTTGACCCTACTTCATCTCGTTTCGCTCTCTTTCACCCTCCTTCGTCTCGTTTCGCTCTCTTTCACCCTCCTTCTTCTCGTTTCGCTCTCTTTCACCCTCCTTCGTCTCGTTTCGCTGTCTATCACCCTCCGTCGTCTCGTTTCGGTCTCTTTCACCCTCCTTCGTCTCATTTCGGTCTCTTTCACCCTCCTTCGTCTCGTTCCGCTCTCTTTCACCCTCCTTCGTCTCGTTTCACTCTCTTTCACCCTCCTTCTTCTCGCTTCGCTCTCTTTCACCCTCCTTCAACTCTTTTCGCTCTCATTGACCCTACTTCATCTCGGTTCGCTCTCTTTCACCTTCCTTCGTCTCGTTTCGCTCTCTTTCACCCTCCTTCTTCTCGTTTCGCTCTCTTTCACCCTCCTTCGTCTCGTTTCACTCTCTTTCACCCTCCTTCTTCTCGTTTCGCTCTCTTTCAACCTCCTTCAACTCTTTTCGCTCTCTTTGACCCTACTTCATCTCGTTTCGCTCTCTTTCACCCTCCTTCGTCTCGTTTCGCTCTCTTTCACCCTCCTTCTTCTCGTTTCGCTCTCTTTCACCCTCCGTCGTCTCGTTTCGGTCTCTTTCACCCTCCTTCGTCTCATTTTGGTCTCTTTCACCCTCCTTCGTCTCGTTTCGCACTCTTTCACCCTCCTTCGTCTCCTTTCACTCTCTTTCACCCTCCTTCGTCTCCTTTCACTCTCTTTCACCCTCGTCTTCTCGTTTCGCTCTCTTTCACCCTCCTTCGTCTCGTTTCGCTCTCTTTCACCCTCCTTCGTCTCGTTTCGGTCTCTTTCACCCTCCTTTGACTTGTTTCGCTCTCTTTCACCCATCTTCATCTCGTTTCGCTCTCTTTCACCCTCCTTCGCCTCATTTCGGTCTCTTTCATCCTCCTTCGTCTCGTTTCGCACTCTTTCACCCTCCTTCGTCTCCTTTCACTCTCTTTCATCCTCCTTCGTCTCCTTTCACTCTCTTTCACCCTCCATCGTCTCGTTTCGCTCTATTTCACCCTCCTTCGTCTCGTTTCGCTCTCTTTCACACTCCTTTGTCTCATTTCGCTCTCGTTCACCTTTCTTCGTCTTGTTTCGCTCTCTTTCACCGACCTTCATCTCGGTTCGCTCACTTTCACCCTCCTTCGTCTCGTTTCGCTCTCTTTCACCCTCCTTCGTCTCGTTTCGCTCTCTTTCACCCTCCTTCGTCTCGTTTCGCTGTCTTTCACCCTCCGTCGTCTCGTTTCGGTCTCTTTCACCCTCCTTTGTCTCATTTCGGTCTCTTTCACCCTCCTTCGTCTCGTTCCGCTGTCTTTCACCCTCCTTCGTCTCGTTTCACTCTCTTTCACCCTCCTTCTACTCTTTTCGCTCTCTTTGACCCTACTTCATCTCGTTTCGCTCTCTTTCACCCTCCTTCGTCTCGTTTCGCTCTCTTTCACCCTCCTTCTTCTCGTTTCGCTCTCTTTCACCCTCCTTCGTCTCGTTTCACTCTCTTTCACCCTCCTTCTTCTCGTTTCGCTCTCTTTCAACCTCCTTCAACTCTTTTCGCTCTCTTTGACCCTACTTCATCTCGTTTCGCTCTCTTTCACCCTCCTTCGTCTCGTTTCGCTCTCTTTCACCCTCCTTCTTCTCGTTTCGCTCTCTTTCACCCTCCTTCATCTCGTTTCGCTCTCTTTCACCCTCCGTCGTCTCGTTTCGGTCTCTTTCACCCTCCTTCGTCTCATTTTGGTCTCTTTCACCCTCCTTCGTCTCGTTTCGCACTCTTTCACCCTCCTTCGTCTCCTTTCACTCTCTTTCACCCTCCTTCGTCTCCTTTCACTCTCTTTCACCCTCGTCTTCTCGTTTCGCTCTCTTTCACCCTCCTTCGTCTCGTTTCGCTCTCTTTCACCCTCCTTCGTCTCGTTTCGCTCTCTTTCACCCTCCTTCGTCTCGTTTCAGTCTCTTTCACCCTCCTTTGACTTGTTTCGCTCTCTTTCACCCATCTTCATCTCGTTTCGCTCTCTTTCACCCTCCTTCGCCTCATTTCGGTGTCTTTCATCCTCCTTCGTCTCGTTTCGCACTCTTTCACCCTCCTTCGTCTCCTTTCACTCTCTTTCATCCTCCTTCGTCTCCTTTCACTCTCTTTCACCCTCCATCGTCTCGTTTCGCTCTCTTTCACCCTCCTTCTTCTCGTTTCGCTCTCTTTCAACCTCCTTCAACTCTTTTCGCTCTCTTTGACCCTACTTCATCTCGTTTCGCTCTCTTTCACCCTCCTTCGTCTCGTTTCGCTCTCTTTCACCCTCCTTCTTCTCGTTTCGCTCTCTTTCACCCTCCTTCATCTCGTTTCGCTCTCTTTCACCCTCCGTCGTCTCGTTTCGGTCTCTTTCACCCTCCTTCGTCTCATTTTGGTCTCTTTCACCCTCCTTCGTCTCGTTTCGCACTCTTTCACCCTCCTTCGTCTCCTTTCACTCTCTTTCACCCTCCTTCGTCTCCTTTCACTCTCTTTCACCCTCGTCTTCTCGTTTCGCTCTCTTTCACCCTCCTTCGTCTCGTTTCGCTCTCTTTCACCCTCCTTCGTCTCGTTTCGCTCTCTTTCACCCTCCTTCGTCTCGTTTCAGTCTCTTTCACCCTCCTTTGACTTGTTTCGCTCTCTTTCACCCATCTTCATCTCGTTTCGCTCTCTTTCACCCTCCTTCGCCTCATTTCGGTGTCTTTCATCCTCCTTCGTCTCGTTTCGCACTCTTTCACCCTCCTTCGTCTCCTTTCACTCTCTTTCATCCTCCTTCGTCTCCTTTCACTCTCTTTCACCCTCCATCGTCTCGTTTCGCTCTATTTCACCCTCCTTCGTCTCGTTTCGCTCTCTTTCACACTCCTTTGTCTCATTTCGCTCTCGTTCACCTTTCTTCGTCTTGTTTCGCTCTCTTTCACCGACCTTCATCTCGGTTCGCTCACTTTCACCATCCTTCGTCTCGTTTCGCTCTCTTTCACCCTCCTTCGTCTCGTTTCGCTCTCTTTCACCCTCCTTCGTCTCGTTTCGCTCTCTTTCACCCTCCTTCTTCTCGTTTCGCTCTCTTTCACCCTACTTAGTCTCATTTTGCTCTCTTTTACCCTCTTTCGTCTCGTTTCGCTGTCCTTTACACTCCTTCATCTCGTTTCGCTCTCGTCATGCTCCTTCATCTTGTTTCGCTCTCTTACACCCTCCCTCGACTTGTTTCGCTCTCTTTCACCCTCCATCGTCTCATTTCGCTCTCGTTCACCCTCCTTTGTCTCGTTTTCCTCTCTTCGACCATCCTTCGTCTCGTTTCGCTTTCTTTGACCCTCCTTCGTCTGGTTCACTCTCTTTCACCCTCCTTCGTCTCGTTTCGCCCTCTTTCACCCTCCTTCGTCTCGTTTCGCTCTCTTTGACCCTCCTTCGTCTCCTTTCAGTCTCTTTCACCCTCCTTCGTCTCATTTCTCTCTCTTTCAACCTCCTTCATCTCGTTTCGCTCTCTTTCACCCTCCTTCGCCTCGTTTCGCTTTCTTTCATCCTCCTTCGTCTCGTTCCGCTCTCTTTCACCCTCCTTCGTCTCCTTTCACTCTCTTTCACCCTCCTGCGTCTCGTTTCGCTCGCTTTCACCCTCCTTCATCTCGTTTCGCTCTCTTTGACCCTACTTCATCTCGTTTCGCTCTCTTTCACCCTCCTTCGTCTCGTTTCGCTCTCTTTCACCCTCCTTCGTCTCGTTTCGC
Source organism: Scyliorhinus torazame (assembly GCF_047496885.1). Taxonomy (NCBI): domain Eukaryota; kingdom Metazoa; phylum Chordata; class Chondrichthyes; order Carcharhiniformes; family Scyliorhinidae; genus Scyliorhinus; species Scyliorhinus torazame. The sequence goes on along the minus strand of NC_092712.1, from coordinate 327,442,355 downwards.
TCTCTTTCACCCTCCTTCGTCTCGTTTCGCTGTCTATCACCCTCCGTCATCTCGTTTCGGTCTCTTTCACCCTCCTTCGTCTCATTTCGGTCTCTTTCACCCTCCTTCGTCTCGTTCCGCTCTCTTTCACCCTCCTTCGTCTCGTTTCACTCTCTTTCACCCTCCTTCTTCTCGCTTCGCTCTCTTTCACCCTCCTTCAACTCTTTTCGCTCTCATTGACCCTACTTCATCTCGGTTCGCTCTCTTTCACCCTCCTTCGTCTCGTTTCGCTCTCTTTCACCCTCCTTCTTCTCGTTTCGCTCTCTTTCACCCTCCTTCGTCTCGTTTCGCTCTCTTTCACCCTCCGTCGTCTCGTTTCGCTCTCTTTCACCCTCCTTCGTCTCATTTTGGTCTCTTTCACCCTCCTTCGTCTCGTTTCGCACTCTTTCACCCTCCTTTGTCTCCTTTCACTTTCTTTCACCCTCCTTCGTCTCCTTTCACTCTCTTTCACCCTCGTCTTCTCGTTTCGCTCTCTTTCACCCTCCTTCGTCTCGTTTCGATCTCTTTCACCCTCCGTCGTCTCGTTTCGGTCTCTTTCACCCTCCTTTGACTTGTTTCGCTCTCTTTCACCCATCTTCATCTCGTTTCGCTCTCTTTCACCCTCCTTCGCCTCATTTCGGTCTCTTTCATCCTCCTTCGTCTCGTTTCGCACTCTTTCACCCTCCTTCGTCTCCTTTCACTCTCTTTCATCCTCCTTCGTCTCCTTTCACTCTCTTTCACCCTCCATCGTCTCGTTTCGCTCTATTTCACCCTCCTTCGTCTCGTTTCGCTCTCCTTCACACTCCTTTGTCTCATTTCGCTCTCGTTCACCCTCCTTCGTCTCGTTTCGCTCTCTTTCACCCTCTTTCGTCTCGTTTCGCTCTCTTTCACCCTCCTTCGTCTCGTTTCGCTCTCTTTCACCCTCCTTCTGCTCGTTTCGCTCTCTTTCACCCTACTTAGTCTCATTTTGCTCTCTTTTACCCTCTTTCGTCTCGTTTCGCTGTCCTTTACACTCCTTCATCTCGTTTCGCTCTCGTTCACGCTCCTTCATCTTGTTTCGCTCTCTTACACCCTCCCTCGACTTGATTCGCTCTCTTTCACCCTCCTTCGTCTCATTTCGCTCTCGTTCACCCTCCTTTGTCTCGTTTTCCTCTCTTCGACCATCCTTCGTCTCGTTTCGCTTTCTTTGACCCTCCTTCGTCTGGTTCACTCTCTTTCACCCTCCTTCGTCTCGTTTCGCCCTCTTTCACCCTCCTTCGTCTCGTTTCGCTCTCTTTGTCCCTCCTTCGTCTCCTTTCAGTCTCTTTCACCCTCCTTCGTCTCATTTCTCTCTCTTTCAACCTCCTTCATCTCGTTTCGCTCTCTTTCACCCTCCTTCGCCTCGTTTCGGTTTCTTTCATCCTCCTTCGTCTCGTTCCGCTCTCTTTCACCCTCCTTCGTCTCCTTTCGCTCTCTTTCACCCTCCTTCCTCTCGTTTCGCTCTCTTTCACCCTCCTTCATCTCGTTTCGGTCTCTTTCACCCTCCTTCATTTCGTTCCGCTCTCTTTCACCCTCCTTCGTCTCATTTCGCTCTCTTTGACCCTCCGTCGTCTCATTTCCCTCACTTTGACCCTCCTTCAACTCGTTTCGCTCTCTTTCACCCTCCTTCGTCTTGTTTCGCCCTCTTTCACCCTCCTTCGCCTCGTTTCGGTCTCTTTCATCCTCCTTCGTCTCGTTCAGCTCTCTTTCACCCTCCTTTAACTCCTTTCGCTCTCTTTCACCCTCCTTTGTCTCGTTTCGCTCTCTTTCACACTCCTTCGACTCGTTTCGCTCTCTTTCACCCGCCTTCATCTCGTTTGACTCTCTTTCACCCTCCTTCGTCTCGTTTCGCTCTCTTTCACCCTCCTTCGTCTCGTTTCGCTCTCTTTCACCCTCCTTCATCTCGTTTCGGTCTCTTTCACTCTCCTTCGTCTCCTTTCGGTCTTTTTCATCCTCCTTCGTCTCCTTTCGCTCTCTTTCACCCTCCTTCGTCTAGTTTCGCTCTCTTTCACCCTTCTTCATGTCGTATCGCTCTCTTTCACACTCCTTCATCTCGTTTCGCTCTCTTTCACCCTCCTTCCTCTCGATTCGCTCTCTTTCACACTCCTTCATCTCGTTTCGCTCTGTTTCACCCTGCTTCCTCTCGTTTCGCTCTCTTTCACCTTCCTTCATCTCGTTCCGCTCTCTTTCACACTCCTTCGTCTCGTTTCGCCCTATTTCACCCTCCTTCGTCTCGTTTCGCTCTCTTTGACCCTCCTTCGTCTCGTTTCGATCTCTTTGACGCTCCTTCATTTCGTTTCGCTCTCTTTCACCCTCCTTCGTTTCGTTTTGCTCTCTTTCACCCTCCTTCGTCTCGTTTCGCTCTCTTTGACCCTCCTTCATCTCGCTTCGCCCTTTTTCACCCTCCTTCGTCTCGATTCGCTTTCTTTCACCCTCCTTCGTCTAGTTTCGCTCTCTTTCACCCTCTTTCATCTCATTTCGCTCTCGTTCACCCTCCTTCATCTCGTTTCGGTCTCTTTCACTCTCCTTCGTCTCCTTTCGGTCTTTTTCATCCTCCTTCGTCTCCTTTCGCTCTCTTTCACCCTCCTTCGTCTAGTTTCGCTCTCTTTCACCCTTCTTCATGTCGTATCGCTCTCTTTCACACTCCTTCATCTCGTTTCGCTCTCTTTCACCCTCCTTCCTCTCGATTCGCTCTCTTTCACACTCCTTCATCTCGTTTCGCTCTGTTTCACCCTGCTTCCTCTCGTTTCGCTCTCTTTCACCTTCCTTCATCTCGTTCCGCTCTCTTTCACACTCCTTCGTCTCGTTTCGCCCTATTTCACCCTCCTTCGTCTCGTTTCGCTCTCTTTGACCCTCCTTCGTCTCGTTTCGATCTCTTTGACGCTCCTTCATTTCGTTTCGCTCTCTTTCACCCTCCTTCGTTTCGTTTTGCTCTCTTTCACCCTCCTTCGTCTCGTTTCGCTCTCTTTGACCCTCCTTCATCTCGCTTCGCCCTTTTTCACCCTCCTTCGTCTCGATTCGCTTTCTTTCACCCTCCTTCGTCTAGTTTTGCTCTCTTTCACCCTCTTTCATCTCATTTCGCTCTCGTTCACCCTCCTTCATCTTGTTTCGCTCTCTTTCACCCACCTACGTCTCGTTTCACTCTCTTTCACCCTCCTTCGTCTCGTTTGGCTTTCTTTCAACCTCCTTCATCTAGTTTCGCTCTCTTTCACCCTCCTTCGTCTCGTTTCGCTCTCTTTCACCCTCCTTCCTCTCGTTTCGCACTCTTCCACGCTCCATCATCTTGTTTCGCTCTCTTTCCCCCTACTTCGCCTCGTTTCGCTCTCTTTTACCATCCATCATCTCGTTTCACTCTCTTTTACCCTCTTTCGTCTCATTTTGCTCTCTTTTACCCTCCTTCATCTCGTTTCGCTCTCTTTCACGCTCCTTTGTCTCGTTTCGCTCTCTTTCACCCTCCTTCATCTCGTTTCGCTCTCTTTGACCCTCCTGCATCTCATTTCGCTCTCTTTGATCCTCCTTCATCTCGTTTCGCTCTCTTTCACCCTCTTTTGTCTCGTTTCGCTCTCTTTGACCCTCCTTCATCTCGTTTCGCTCTCTTTCACCCTCCTTCATCTCGTTTCGCCCTCTTTCGCCCTCCTTCATCTCGTTTCGCTCTCTTTCACCCTCCTTCGTATCGTTTGGCTTTCTTTTACCCTCCTTCATCTCGTTTCGCTCTCTTTCACCCTCCTTCGTCTCGTTTCGCTCTCTTTCACCCTCCTTCCACTCGTTTCGCACTCTTCCACGCTCCATCGTCTCGTTTCGCTCTCTTTCCCCCTCATTCGCCTCGTTTCGCTCTCTTTTATCATCCATCATCTCGTTTAGCTCTCTTTTACCTTCTTTCGTCTCATTTCGCTCTCTTTTACCCTTCTTCATCTCGTTTCGCTCTCTTTCACGCTCCTTTGTCTCGTTTCGCTCTCTTTCACCCTCCTTCATCTCGTTTCGCTCTCTTTGACCCTCCTTCATCTCGTTTCGCTCTCTTTCACCCTCCTTCATCTCGTTTCGCCCTCTTTCGCCCTCCTTCATCTCGTTTCGCTCTCTTTCACCCTCCTTCGTATCGTTTGGCTTTCTTTTACCCTCCTTCATCTCGTTTCGCTCTCTTTCACCCTCCTTCGTCTCGTTTCGCTCTCTTTCACCCTCCTTCCACTCGTTTCGCACTCTTCCACGCTCCATCATCTTGTTTCGCTCTCTTTCCCCCTACTTCGCCTCGTTTCGCTCTCTTTTACCATCCATCATCTCGTTTCACTCTCTTTTACCCTCTTTCGTCTCATTTTGCTCTCTTTTACCCTCCTTCATCTCGTTTCGCTCTCTTTCACGCTCCTTTGTCTCGTTTCGCTCTCTTTCACCCTCCTTCATCTCGTTTCGCTCTCTTTGACCCTCCTGCATCTCATTTCGCTCTCTTTGATCCTCCTTCATCTCGTTTCGCTCTCTTTCACCCTCTTTTGTCTCGTTTCGCTCTCTTTGACCCTCCTTCATCTCGTTTCGCTCTCTTTCACCCTCCTTCATCTCGTTTCGCCCTCTTTCGCCCTCCTTCATCTCGTTTCGCTCTCTTTCACCCTCCTTCGTATCGTTTGGCTTTCTTTTACCCTCCTTCATCTCGTTTCGCTCTCTTTCACCCTCCTTCGTCTCGTTTCGCTCTCTTTCACCCTCCTTCCACTCGTTTCGCACTCTTCCACGCTCCATCGTCTCGTTTCGCTCTCTTTCCCCCTCATTCGCCTCGTTTCGCTCTCTTTTATCATCCATCATCTCGTTTAGCTCTCTTTTACCTTCTTTCGTCTCATTTCGCTCTCTTTTACCCTTCTTCATCTCGTTTCGCTCTCTTTCACGCTCCTTTGTCTCGTTTCGCTCTCTTTCACCCTCCTTCATCTCGTTTCGCTCTCTTTGACCCTCCTTCATCTCGTTTCGCTCTCTTTCACCCTCCTTCATCTCGTTTCGCCCTCTTTCGCCCTCCTTCATCTCGTTTCGCTCTCTTTCACCCTCCTTCGTATCGTTTGGCTTTCTTTTACCCTCCTTCATCTCGTTTCGCTCTCTTTCACCCTCCTTCGTCTCGTTTCGCTCTCTTTCACCCTCCTTCCACTCGTTTCGCACTCTTCCACGCTCCATCGTCTCGTTTCGCTCTCTTTCCCCCTCATTCGCCTCGTTTCGCTCTCTTTTATCATCCATCATCTCGTTTAGCTCTCTTTTACCTTCTTTCGTCTCATTTCGCTCTCTTTTACCCTTCTTCATCTCGTTTCGCTCTCTTTCACGCTCCTTCGTCTTGTTTCGCTCTCTTTCACTCTCCTTCATCTTGTTTCGCTCTCTTTGACCCTCCTTCATCTCATTTCGCTCTCTTTGATCCTCCTTCATCTCGTTTCGCTCTCTTTCACCCTCCTTCATCTCGTTTCGCTCTCTTTGACCCTCCTTCATCTCGTTTCGCTCTATTTCACCCTCCTTCATCTCGTTTCGCTCTCTTACACCCTCCTTCATCTCGTTTTGCTCTCTTTCACCCTCCTTCATCTCGTTTCGCCGTGCTCAGATGTTGCGAGCCTATGGGCTCGCCGCCTAGCGGCAGCAAGACTGCTCTCTTTTGGCATGCGCCGCAAGAATATTTTGACACTTTTTACAAACCCCTGACCCTAAACCTAACCCTACCCTAACACTAGCCCTAACTTTTGGACACTTTTTACAAGCCCCTAACCGTAACTCTAATTTCTTGACACTTTTTACTATCCCCTAACCCTAACCCTAAAAATTAGATTAAAGGATGCAATTTTAAGCTACTTATTGCCTCCTAAAATGTGCAAATATTTTGCGGCGCGCACTTTGTGCGCAGATGTTGCGAGCCTATGGGCTCGCCGCCTAGCGGCACCAAGTGGACTCTCTTTCGTCGAGCGCCGCAAGAATTTTTTGACACTTTTTACAATCCCCTAACCCTAACCCTAACACTAGCCCTATCTTTTGGACACTTTTTACTTCGTGCGCAGATGTTGCGCGCCTATGGGCTCGCCGCCTAGCGGCAGCAAGTCGACTCTCTTTCATCAAGCACCGCAAGAATATTTTGACACTTTTTACAAACCCCTAACCCTAACCCTAGCCCTAACCCTAACCCTAACCCTAACACTAGCCCTATCTTTTGGACACTTTTTACTTCGTGCGCAGATGTTGCGCGCCTATGGGCTCGCCGCCTAGCAGCAGCAAGTCGACTCTCTTTCGTCAAGCGCCGCAAGAATTTTTTGACACGTTTTACAAACCCCTCACCCTAACCCTAACACTAGCCCTAACTTTTGGACACTTTTTACAAACCCCTAACCCTAATTTTTTGACACTTTTTACTATCAACTAACCCTAACCCTAACCCTAAAAATTACATGAAAGGATGCAATTTTAAGCTACTTATTGCCTCCTAAAATGTGCAAATATTTTGCGGCGCGCACTTTGTGCACAGATGTTGCGAGCCTATGGGCTCGCCGCCTAGCGGCAGCAAGTCAACTCTCTTTCATCAAGCACCGCAAGAATATTTTGACACTTTTTACAAACCCCTAACCCTAACCCTAGCCCTAACCCTAACCCTAACCCTAACACTAGCCCTATCTTTTGGACACTTTTTACTTCGTGCGCAGATGTTGCGCGCCTATGGGCTCGCCGCCTAGCAGCAGCAAGTCGACTCTCTTTCGTCAAGCGCCGCAAGAATTTTTTGACACGTTTTACAAACCCCTCACCCTAACCCTAACACTAGCCCTAACTTTTGGACACTTTTTACAAACCCCTAACCCTAATTTTTTGACACTTTTTACTATCAACTAACCCTAACCCTAACCCTAAAAATTACATGAAAGGATGCAATTTTAAGCTACTTATTGCCTCCTAAAATGTGCAAATATTTTGCGGCGCGCACTTTGTGCACAGATGTTGCGAGCCTATGGGCTCGCCGCCTAGCGGCAGCAAGTCAACTCTCTTTCATCAAGCACCGCAAGAATATTTTGACACTTTTTACAAACCCCTAACCCTAAACCTAACCCTAACCCTAACACTAGCCCTAACTGTTGGACACATTTACAAACCGCTAACCTTAACCCTCATTTTTTGACACATTTTACTATCCCCTAACCCTAACCCTAAAAATTAGATTAAAGGATGCAATTTTAAGCTACTTATTGCCTCCTAAAATGTGCAAATATTTTGCGGCGCGCGCAACGTGCGCAGATGTTGCGAGCCTATGGGCTTGCCGCCTAGCAGCAGCAAGTGGACTCTCTTTCGTCGAGCGCCGCATGAATTTTTTGACACTTTTTACAATCCCCTAACCCTAACCCTAACACTAGCCCTATTTTTTGGACACTTTTTACTTCGTGCGCAGATGATGCGAGCCTATGGGCTCGCCGTCTAGCGGCAGCAAGTCGACTCTCTTTCGTCAAGCACCGCAATAATTTTTTGACACTTTTTACAAACCCCTAACCCTAACCCTAACACTAGCCCTAACTTTTGGACACTTTTTACAAACCCCTAACCCTAACCCTAATTTTTTGACACTTTTTACAATCCCCTAACCCTAACACTAGCCCTAACATTTGGACACTTTTTACAAACCCCTAACCCTAACCCTAATTTTATGACACTTTTTACTATCCCCTAACCCTAACCCTAAAAATTAGATTAAAGAATGCAATTTTAAGCTACTTATTGCCTCCTAAAATGTGCAAATATTCTGCGGCGCGCACTGTGTGCGCAGATGTTGCGAGCCTATGGGCTCGCCGCCTAGCGGCAGCAAGTCGACTCTCTTTCATCAAGCACCGCAAGACTTTTTTGACACTTTTTACAAACCCCTAACCAGAAACCTAACCCTAACCCTAAACCTAACACTAGCCCTAACTTTTGGACACTGTTTACAAACCCCTAACGCTAACCCTAATTTTTTGACACTTTTTACTATCCCCTAACCCTAACACTAGCCCTATCTTTTGGACACTTTTTACTTCGTGCGCAGATGTTGCGCGCCTATGGGCTCGCCGCCTAGCGGCAGCAAGTCGACTCTCTTTCATCAAGCACCGCAAGAATATTTTGACACTTTTTACAAACCCCTAACCCTAACCCTAGCCCTAACCCTAACCCTAACCCTAACACTAGCCCTATCTTTTGGACACTTTTTACTTCGTGCGCAGATGTTGCGCGCCTATGGGCTCGCCGCCTAGCAGCAGCAAGTCGACTCTCTTTCGTCAAGCGCCGCAAGAATTTTTTGACACTTTTTACAAATCCCTCACCCTAACCCTAACACTAGCCCTAACTTTTGGACACTTTTTACAAACCCCTAACCCTAACCCTAATGTTTTGACACTTTTTACTATCAACTAACCCTAACCCTAACCCTAAAAATTAGATTAAAGGATGCAATTTTAAGCTACTTATTGCCTCCTAAAATGTGCAAATATTTTGCGGCGCGCACAACGTACGCAGATGTTGCGAGCCTATGGGCTTGCCGCCTAGCGGCAGCAAGTGGACTCTCTTTCGTCGAGCGCCGCATGAATTTTTTGACACTTTTTACAATCCCCTAACCCTAACCCTAACACTAGCCCTATTTTTTGGACACTTTTTACTTCGTGCGCAGATGTTGCGAGCCTATGGGCTCGCCGCCTAGCGGCAGCAAGTCGACTCTCTTTCGTCAAGCACCGCAAGAATTTTTTGACACTTTTTACAAACCCCTAACCCTAACCCTAACACTAGCCCTAACTTTTGGACACTTTTTACAAACCCCTAACCCTAACCCTAATTTTTTGACACTTTTTACAATCCCCTAACCCTAACACTAGCCCTAACTTTTGGACACTTTTTACAAACCCCTAACCCTAACCCTAATTTTTTGACACTTTTTACTATCCCCTAACCCTAACCCTAACCCTAAAAGTTAGATTAAAGGATGCAATTTTTAGCTACTTATTGCCTCCTAAAATGTGCAAATATTTTGCGGCGCGCACTTCGTGCACAGATGTTGCGAGCCTATAGGCTTGCCGCCTAGCGGCAGCAAGTCGACTCTCTTTCATCAAGCACCGCAAGACTTTTTTGACACTTTTTACAAACCCCTAACCCGAAACCTAACCCTAACCCTAAACCTAACACTAGCCCTAACTTTTGGACACTTTTTACAAACCCCTAACCCTAACCCTAATTTTTTGACACTTTTTACTATCCCCTAACCCTAACCCTAACCCTAAAAGTTAGATTAAAGGATGCAATTTTTAGCTACTTATTGCCTCCTAAAATGTGCAAATATTTTGCGGCGCGCACTTCGTGCACAGATGTTGCGAGCCTATGGGCTTGCCGCCTAGCGGCAGCAAGTCGACTCTCTTTCATCAAGCACCGCAAGACTTTTTTGACACTTTTTACAAACCCCTAACCCGAAACCTAACCCTAACCCTAAACCTAACACTAGCCCTAACTTTTGGACACTTTTTACAAACCCCTAACCCTAACCCTAATTTTTTGACACTTTTTACTATCCCCTAACCCTAACCCTAACCCTAAAAGTTAGATTAAAGGATGCAATTTTTAGCTACTCATTGCCTCCTAAAATGTGCAAATATTTTGCGGCGCGCACTTCGTGCACAGATGTTGCGAGCCTATGGGCTTGCCGCCTAGCGGCAGCAAGTCGACTCTCTTTCATCAAGCACCGCAAGAATATTTTGACACTTTTTACAAACCCCTAACCCTAACCCTAGCCCTAACCCTAACCCTAACCCTAACACTAGCCCTAACTTTTGGACACTTTTTACAAACCCCTTACCCTAATTTTTTGACACTTTTTACTATCCCCTAACCCTAACCCTAACCCTAAAAGTTAGATTAAATGATGCTATTTTAAGCTACTTATTGCCTCCTAAAATGTGCAAATATTTTGCGGCGCGCACATCGTGCGCAGATGTTGCGAGCCTATGGGCTCGCCTCCTAGCGGCAGCAAGTCGACTCTCTTTCATCAAGCACCGCAAGAATATTTTGACACTTTTTACAAATCCCTAACCCTAACCCTAGCCCTAACCCTAAACCTAACCCTAACACTAGCCTTATCTTTTGGACACGTTTTACTTCGTGCGCAGATGTTGCGCAACTATGGGCTCGCCGCCTAGCAGCAGCAAGTCGACTCTCTTTCGTCAAGCGCCGCAAGAATTTTCTGACACTTTTTACAAACCCCTCACCCTAACCCTAACACTAGCCCTAACTTTTGGACACTTTTTACAAACCCCTAACCCTAACCCTAATTTTTTGACACTTTTTACTATCAACTAACCCTAACCCTAACCCTAAAAATTACATTAAAGGATGCAATTTTAAGCTACTTATTGCCTCCTAAAATGTGCAAATATTTTGCGGCGCGCACTTTGTGCACAGATGTTGCGAGCCTATGGGCTCGCCGCCTAGCGGCAGCAAGTCGACTCTCTTTCATCAAGCACCGCAAGAATATTTTGACACTTTTTACAAACCCCTAACCCTAAACCTAACCCTAACCCTAACCCTAACACTAGCCCTAACTTTTGGACACATTTTACAAACCGCTAACCGTAACCCTAATTTTTTGACACTTTTTACTATCCCCTAACCCTAATCCTAACCCTAAAAATTAGATTAAAGGATGCAATTTTAAGCTACTTATTGCCTCCTAAAATGTGCAAATACTTTGCGGCGCGCACGACGTGCGCAGATGTTGCGAGCCTATGGGCTTGCCGACTAGCGGCAGCAACTCGACTCTCTTTCATCAAGCACCGCAAGAATATTTTGACACTTTTTACAAACCCCTAACCCTAACCCTAGCCCTAACCCTAACCCTAACACTAGCCCTAACCTTTGGACACTTTTTACAAATCCCTAACCCTAACCCTAATTTTTTGACACTTTTTACAATCCCCTAACCCTAACACTAGCCCTAACTTTTGGACCCTTTTTACTATCCCCTAACCCTAACCCTAAAAATTAGATTATGGAATGCAATTTTAAGCTACTTATTGCCTCCTAAAATGTGCAAATATTTTGCAGCGCGCACTTTGTGCGCAGATGTTGCGAGCCTATGGGCTCGCCGCCTAGCGGAAGCAAGTCGACTCTCTTTCATCAAGCACCGCAAGACTTTTTTGACACTTTTTACAAACCCCTAACCCGAAACCTAACCATAACCCTAAACCTAACACTAGCCCTAACTTTTGGACACTTTTTACAAACCCCTAACCCTAACCCTAATTTTTTGACACTTTTTACTATCCCCTAACCCTAACCCTAACCCTAAAAGTTAGATTAATGGATGCAATTTTTAGCGACTTATTGCCTCCTAAAATGTGCAAATATTTTGCGGCGCGCACTTCGTGCACAGATGTTGCGAGCCTATGGGCTTGCCGCCTAGCGGCAGCAAGTCTACTCTCTTTCATCAAGCACCGCAAGAATATTTTGACACTTTTTACAAACCCCTAACCCTAACCCTAGCCCTAACCCTCACCCTAAACCTAACACTAGCCCGAACTTTTGGACACTTTTTACAAACCACTAACCCTAACACTAATTTTTTGACACTTTTTACAATCCACTAACCCTAACACAACCCTAACTATTGGACACTTTTTACAAACCCCTAACCCTAACCCTAATTTTTTGACACTTTTTACTATCCCCTAACCCTAACCCTAACCCTAAAAATTAGATTAAAGAATGCAATTTTAAGCTACTTATTGCCTCCTAAAATGTGCAAATATTTTGCGGCGCGCACTTCGTGCACAGATGTTGCGAGCCTATGGGCTTGCCGCCTAGCGGCAGCAAGTCTACTCTCTTTCATCAAGCACCGCAAGAATATTTTGACACTTTTTACAAACCCCTAACCCTAACCCTAGCCCTAACCCTAACCCTAACCCTAACACTAGCCCTAACTTTTGGACACTTTTTACAAACCCCTAACCCTAACCCTAATTTTTTGACACTTTTTACAATCCACTAACCCTAACACTAGCCCTAACTATTGGACACTTTTTACAAACCCCTAACCCTAACCCTAATTTTTTGACACTTTTTACTATCCCCTAACCCTAACCCTAACCCTAAAAATTAGATTAAAGAATGCAATTTTAAGTTACTTATTGCCTCCTAAAATGTGCAAATATTTTGCGGCGCGCACTTTGTGCACAGATGTTGCGAGCCTATGGGCTCGCCGCCTAGCGGCAGCAAGTCGACTCTCTTTCATCAAGCACCGCAAGAATATTTTGACACTTTTTACAAACCCCTAACCCTAAACCTAACCCTAACCCTAACCCTAACACTAGCCCTAACTTTTGGACACATTTTACAAACCGCTAACCGTAACCCTAATTTTTTGACACTTTTTACTATCCCCTAACCCTAATCCTAACCCTAAAAATTAGATTAAAGGATGCAATTTTAAGCTACTTATTGCCTCCTAAAATGTGCAAATACTTTGCGGCGCGCACGACGTGCGCAGATGTTGCGAGCCTATGGGCTTGCCGACTAGCGGCAGCAACTCGACTCTCTTTCATCAAGCACCGCAAGAATATTTTGACACTTTTTACAAACCCCTAACCCTAACCCTAGCCCTAACCCTAACCCTAACACTAGCCCTAACCTTTGGACACTTTTTACAAATCCCTAACCCTAACCCTAATTTTTTGACACTTTTTACAATCCCCTAACCCTAACACTAGCCCTAACTTTTGGACCCTTTTTACTATCCCCTAACCCTAACCCTAAAAATTAGATTATGGAATGCAATTTTAAGCTACTTATTGCCTCCTAAAATGTGCAAATATTTTGCAGCGCGCACTTTGTGCGCAGATGTTGCGAGCCTATGGGCTCGCCGCCTAGCGGAAGCAAGTCGACTCTCTTTCATCAAGCACCGCAAGACTTTTTTGACACTTTTTACAAACCCCTAACCCGAAACCTAACCATAACCCTAAACCTAACACTAGCCCTAACTTTTGGACACTTTTTACAAACCCCTAACCCTAACCCTAATTTTTTGACACTTTTTACTATCCCCTAACCCTAACCCTAACCCTAAAAGTTAGATTAATGGATGCAATTTTTAGCGACTTATTGCCTCCTAAAATGTGCAAATATTTTGCGGCGCGCACTTCGTGCACAGATGTTGCGAGCCTATGGGCTTGCCGCCTAGCGGCAGCAAGTCTACTCTCTTTCATCAAGCACCGCAAGAATATTTTGACACTTTTTACAAACCCCTAACCCTAACCCTAGCCCTAACCCTCACCCTAAACCTAACACTAGCCCTAACTTTTGGACACTTTTTACAAACCCCTAACCCTAACACTAATTTTTTGACACTTTTTACAATCCACTAACCCTAACACAACCCTAACTATTGGACACTTTTTACAAACCCCTAACCCTAACCCTAATTTTTTGACACTTTTTACTATCCCCTAGCCCTAACCCTAACCCTAAAAATTAGATTAAAGAATGCAATTTTAAGCTACTTATTGCCTCCTAAAATGTGCAAATATTTTGCGGCGCGCACTTCGTGCACAGATGTTGCGAGCCTATGGGCTTGCCGCCTAGCGGCAGCAAGTCTACTCTCTTTCATCAAGCACCGCAAGAATATTTTGACACTTTTTACAAACCCCTAACCCTAACCCTAGCCCTAACCCTAACCCTAACCCTAACACTAGCCCTAACTTTTGGACACTTTTTACAAACCCCTAACTCTAACCCTAATTTTTTGACACTTTTTACAATCCACTAACCCTAACACTAGCCCTAACTATTGGACACTTTTTACAAACCCCTAACCCTAACCCTAATTTTTTGACACTTTTTACTATCCCCTAACCCTAACCCTAACCCTAAAAATTAGATTAAAGAATGCAATTTTAAGTTACTTATTGCCTCCTAAAATGTGCAAATATTTTGCGGCGCGCACTATGTGCGCAGATGTTGCGAGCCTATGGGCTCGCCGCCTAGCGGCAGCAAGTCGACTCTCTTTCATCAGGCACCGCAAGACTTTTTTGACACTTTTTACAAACCCCTAACCCGAAACCTAACCCTAACCCTAAACCTAACACTAGCCCTAACTTTTGGACACTTTTTACAAACCCCTAACCCTAACCCTAATTTTTTGACACTTTTTACTATCCCCTAACCCTAACCCTAACCCTAAAAGTTAGATTAAAGGATGCAATTTTTAGCTACTTATTGCCTCCTAAAATGTGCAAATATTTTGCGGCGCGCACTTCGTGCACAGATGTTGCGAGCCTATGGGCTTGTCGAGTAGCGGCAGCAAGTCGACTCTCTTTCATCAAGCACCGCAAGAATATTTTGACACTTTTTACAAACCCCTAACCGTAACCCTAGCCCTAACCATAACCCTAACACTAGCCCTAACTTTTGGACACTTTTTACAAACCCCTAATCCTAATTTTTTGACACTTTTTACTATCCCCTAACCCTAACCCTAAAAGTTAGATTAAAGGATGCAATTTTAAGCTACTTATTGCCTCCTAAAATGTGCAAATATTTTGCGGCGCGCACTTCGTGCGCAGATGTTGCGAGCCTATGGGCTCGCCTCCTAGCGGCAGCAACTCGACTCTCTTTCATCAAGCACCGCAAGAATATTTTGACACTTTTTACAAACCCCTAACCCTAACCCTAGCCCTAACCCTAACCCTAACCCTAACACTAGCCTTATCTTTTGGACACTTTTTACTTCGTGCGCAGATGTTGCGCGCCTAAGGGCTCGCCGCCTAGCAGCAGCAAGTCGACTCTCTTTCGTCAAGCGCCGCAAGAATTTTTTGACACTTTTTACAAACCCCTCACCCTAACCCTAACACTAGCCCTAACTTTTGGACACTTTTTACAAACCCCTAACCCTAACCCTAATTTTTTGACACTTTTTACTATCAACTAACCCTAACCCTAACCCTAAAAATTACATTAAAGGATGCAATTTTAAGCTACTTATTGCCTCCTAAAATGTGCAAATATTTTGCGGCGCGCACTTTGTGCACAGATGTTGCGAGCCTATGGGCTCGCCGCCTAGCGGCAGCAAGTCGACTCTCTTTCGTCAAGCACCGCAAGAATATTTTGACACTTTTTACAAACCCCTAACCCTAAACCTAACCCTAACCCTAACACTAGCCCTAACTTTTGGACACTTTTTACAAACCGCTAACCCTAACCCTAATTTTTTGACACTTTTTACTATCAACTAACCCTAACCCTAACCCTAAAAATTAGATTAAAGAATGCAATTTTAAGCTACTTATTGCCTCCTAAAATGTGCAAATATTTTGCGGCGCGCACTTCGTGCACAGATGTTGCGAGCCTATGGGCTTGCCGCCTAGCGGCAGCAAGTCTACTCTCTTTCATCAATCACCGCAAGAATATTTTGACACTTTTTACAAACCCCTAACCCTAACCCTAGCCCTAACCCTAACCCTAACCCTAACACTAGCCCTAACTTTTGGACACTTTCTACAAACCCCTAACCCTAACCCTAATTTTTTGACACTTTTTACAATCCACTAACCCTAACACTAGCCCTGACTATTGGACACTTTTTACAAACCCCTAACCCTAACCCTAATTTTTTGACACTTTTTACTATCCCCTAACCCTAACCCTAACCCTAAAAATTAGATTAAAGAATGCAATTTTAAGCTACTTATTGCCTCCTAAAATGTGCAAATATTTTGCGGCGCGCACTTTGTGTGCAGATGTTGCGAGCCTATGGGCTCGCCGCCTAGCGGCAGCAAGTCGACTCTCTTTCATCAGGCACCGCAAGACTTTTTTGACACTTTTTACAAACCCCTAACCCGAAACCTAACCCTAACCCTAAACCTAACACTAGCCCTAACTTTTGGACACTTTTTACAAACCCCTAACACTAACCCTAATTTTTTGACACTTTTTACTATCCCCTAACCCTAACCCTAACCCTAAAAGTTAGATTAAAGGATGCAATTTTTAGCTACTTATTGCCTCCTAAAATGTGCAAATATTTTGCGGCGCGCACTTCGTGCACAGATGTTGCGAGCCTATGGGCTTGTCGAGTAGCGGCAGCAAGTCGACTCTCTTTCATCAAGCACCGCAAGAATATTTTGACACTTTTTACAAACCCCTAACCGTAACCCTAGCCCTAACCCTAACCCTAACACTAGCCCTAAAATTTGGACACTTTTTACAAACCCCTAATCCTAATTTTTTTACACTTTTTACTATCCCCTAACCCTAACCCTAAAAGTTAGATTAAAGGATGCAATTTTAAGCTACTTATTGCCTCCTAAAATGTGCAAATATTTTGCGGCGCGCACTTCGTGCGCAGATGTTGCGAGCCTATGGGCTCGCCTCCTAGCGGCAGCAACTCGACTCTCTTTCATCAAGCACCGCAAGAATATTTTGACACTTTTGACAAACCCCTAACCCTAACCCTAGCCCTAACCCTAACCCTAACCCTAACACTAGCCTTATCTTTTGGACACTTTTTACTTCGTGCGCAGATGTTGCGCGCCTAAGTGCTCGCCGCCTAGCAGCAGCAAGTCGACTCTCTTTCGTCAAGCGCCGCAAGAATTTTTTGACACTTTTTACAAACCCCTCACCCTAACCCTAACACTAGCCCTAACTTTTGGACACTTTTTACAAACCCCTAACCCTAACCCTAATTTTTTGACACTTTTTACTATCAACTAACCCTAACCCTAACCCTAAAAATTACATTAAAGGATGCAATTTTAAGCTACTTATTGCCTCCTAAAATGTGCAAATATTTTGCGGCGCGCACTTTGTGCACAGATGTTGCGAGCCTATGGGCTCGCCGCCTAGCGGCAGCAAGTCGACTCTCTTTCGTCAAGCACCGCAAGAATATTTTGACACTTTTTACAAACCCCTAACCCTAAACCTAACCCTAACCCTAACACTAGCCCTAACTTTTGGACACTTTTTACAAACCGCTAACCCTAACCCTAATTTTTTGACACTTTTTACTATCAACTAACCCTAACCCTAACCCTATAAATTACATTAAAGGATGCAATTTTAAGCTACTTATTGCCTCCTAAAATGTGCAAATATTTTGCGGCGCGCACTTTGTGCACAGATGTTGCGAACCTATGGGCTCGCCGCCTAGCGGCAGCAAGTCGACTCTCTTTCGTCAAGCACCGCAAGAATATTTTGACACTTTTTACAAACCCCTAACCCTAAACCTAACCCTAACCCTAACACTAGCCCTAACTTTTGGACACTTTTTACAAACCGCTAACCCTAACCCTAATTTTTTGACACTTTTTACTATCAACTAACCCTAACCCTAACCCTATAAATTACATTAAAGGATGCAATTTTAAGCTACTTATTGCCTCCTAAAATGTGCAAACATTTTGCGGCGCGCACTTTGTGCACAGATGTTGCGAGCCTGTGGGCTCGCCGCCTAGCGGCAGCAAGTCGGCTCTCTTTCATCGAGCACGCAAGAATATTTTGACACGTTTTACAAACCCCCAACCCTAACCCTAGCCCTAACCCTAACCCTAACCCTAACACTAGCCCTAGCTTTTGGACACTTTTTATAAACCCCTAACCCTAACCCTAATTTTTTGACACTTTTTACAATCCCCTAACCCTAACACTAGCCCTAACTTTTGGACACTTTTTACAAACCCCTAACCCTAACCCTAATTTTTTGACACTTTTTACTATCCCCTAACCCTAACCCTAACCCTAAAAATTAGATTAAAGAATGCAATTTTAAGCTACTTATTGCCTCCTAAAATGTGCAAATATTTTGCGGCGCGCACTACGTGCGCAGATGTTGCGAGCCTTTGGGCTCGCCGCCTAGCGGCAGCAAGTCGGCTCTCTTTCATCGAGCACGCAAGAATATTTTGACACGTTTTACAAACCCCTAACCCTAACCCTAGCCCTAACCCTAACCCTAACCCTAACACTAGCCCTAGCTTTTGGACACTTTTTATAAACCCCTAACCCTAACCCTAATTTTTTGACACTTTTTACAATCCCCTAACCCTAACACTAGCCCTAACTTTTGGACACTTTTTACAAACCCCTAACCCTAACCCTAATTTTTTGACACTTTTTACTATCCCCTAACCCTAACCCTAACCCTAAAAATTAGATTAAAGAATGCAATTTTAAGCTACTTATTGCCTCCTAAAATGTGCAAATATTTTGCGGCGCGCACTCCGTGCGCAGATGTTGCGAGCCTTTGGGCTCGCCGCCTAGCGGCAGCAAGTCAGCTCTCTTTCATCAAGCACCGCAAGAATTTTTTGACACTGTTTACAAACCCCTAACCCGAAACCTAACCCTAACCCTAAACCTAACACTAGCCCTAACTTTTGGACACTTTTTACAATCCCCTAACCCTAACCCTAATTTTTTGAAACTTTTTACTATCCCCTAACCCTAACCCTAAACATTAGATTAAAGGATGCAATTTTTAGCTACTTATTGCCTCCTAAAATGTGCAAATATTTTGCGGCGCGCACTTCGTGCGCAGATGTTGCGAGCCTATGGGCTTGTCGAGTAGCGGCAGCAAGTCGACTCTCTTTCATCAAGCACCGCAAGAATATTTTGACACTTTTTACAAACCCCTAACCGTAACCCTAGCCCTAACCCTAACCCTAACACTAGCCCTAACATTTGGACACTTTTTACAAACCCCTAATCCTAATTTTTTGACACTTTTTACTATCCCCTAACCCTAACCCTAAAAGTTAGATTAAAGGATGCAATTTTAAGCTACTTATTGCCTCCTAAAATGTGGAAATATTTTGCGGCGCGCACTTCGTGCGCAGATGTTGCGAGCCTATGGGCTCGCCTCCTAGCGGCAGCAACTCGACGCTCTTTCATCAAGCACCGCAAGAATATTTTGACACTTTTGACAAACCCCTAACCCTAACCCTAGCCCTAACCCTAACCCTAACCCTAACACTAGCCTTATCTTTTGGACACTTTTTACTTCGTGCGCAGATGTTGCGCGCCTAAGGGCTCGCCGCCTAGCAGCAGCAAGTCGACTCTCTTTCGTCAAGCGCCGCAAGAATTTTTTGACACTTTTTACAAACCCCTCACCCTAACCCTAACACTAGCCCTAACTTTTGGACACTTTTTACAAACCCCTAACCCTAACCCTAATTTTTTGACACTTTTTACTATCAACTAACCCTAACCCTAACCCTAAAAATTACATTAAAGGATGCAATTTTAAGCTACTTATTGCCTCCTAAAATGTGCAAATATTTTGCGGCGCGCACTTTGTGCACAGATGTTGCGAGCCTATGGGCTCGCCGCCTAGCGGCAGCAAGTCGACTCTCTTTCGTCAAGCACCGCAAGAATATTTTGACACTTTTTACAAACCCCTAACCCTAAACCTAACCCTAACCCTAACACTAGCCCTAACTTTTGGACACTTTTTACAAACCGCTAACCCTAACCCTAATTTTTTGACACTTTTTACTATCAACTAACCCTAACCCTAACCCTATAAATTACATTAAAGGATGCAATTTTAAGCTACTTATTGCCTCCTAAAATGTGCAAATATTTTGCGGCGCGCACTTTGTGCACAGATGTTGCGAGCCTATGGGCTCGCCGCCTAGCGGCAGCAAGTCGACTCTCTTTCGTCAAGCACCGCAAGAATATTTTGACACTTTTTACAAACCCCTAACCCTAAACCTAACCCTAACCCTAACACTAGCCCTAACTTTTGGACACTTTTTACAAACCGCTAACCCTAACCCTAATTTTTTGACACTTTTTACTATCAACTAACCCTAACCCTAACCCTATAAATTACATTAAAGGATGCAATTTTAAGCTACTTATTGCCTCCTAAAATGTGCAAATATTTTGCGGCACGCACTTTGTGCACAGATGTTGCGAGCCTGTGGGCTCGCCGCCTAGCGGCAGCAAGTCGGCTCTCTTTCATCGAGCACGCAAGAATATTTTGACACGTTTTTCAAACCCCCAACCCTAACCCTAGCCCTAACCCTAACCCTAACCCTAACACTAGCCCTAGCTTTTGGACAATTTTTATAAACCCCTAACCCTAACCCTAATTTTTTGACACTTTTTACAATCCCCTAACCCTAACACTAGCCCTAACTTTTGGACACTTTTTACAAACCCCTAACCCTAACCCTAATTTTTTGACACTTTTTACTATCCCCTAACCCTAACCCTAACCCTAAAAATTAGATTAAAGAATGCAATTTTAAGCTACTTATTGCCTCCTAAAATGTGCAAATATTTTGCGGCGCGCACTACGTGCGCAGACGTTGCGAGCCTTTGGGCTCGCCGCCTAGCGGCAGCAAGTCGACTCTCTTTCATCGAGCACGCAAGAATATTTTGACACGTTTTACAAACCCCCAACCCTAACCCTAGCCCTAACCCTAACCCTAACCCTAACACTAGCCCTAGCTTTTGGACACTTTTTATAAACCCCTAACCCTAACCCTAATTTTTTGACACTTTTTACAATCCCCTAACCCTAACACTAGCCCTAACTTTTGGACACTTTTTACAAACCCCTAACCCTAACCCTAATTTTTTGACACTTTTTACTATCCCCTAACCCTAACCCTAACCCTAAAAATTAGATTAAAGAATGCAATTTTAAGCTACTTATTGCCTCCTAAAATGTGCAAATATTTTGCGGCGCGCACTACGTGCGCAGATGTTGCGAGCCTTTGGGCTCGCCGCCTAGCGGCAGCAAGTCAGCTCTCTTTCATCAAGCACCGCAAGAATTTTTTGACACTGTTTACAAACCCCTAACCCGAAACCTAACCCTAACCCTAAACCTAACACTAGCCCTAACTTTTGGACACTTTTTACAATCCCCTAACCCTAACCCTAATTTTTTGAAACTTTTTACTATCCCCTAACCCTAACCCTAAACATTAGATTAAAGGATGCAATTTTTAGCTACTTATTGCCTCCTAAAATGTGCAAATATTTTGCGGCGCGCACTTCGTGCGCAGATGTTGCGAGCGTATGGGCTCGCCGCCTAGCGGCAGCAAGTCGGCTCTCTTTCGTCAAGCACCGCAAGAATATTTTGACACTTTTTACAAACGCCTAACCCTAACCCTAGCCCTAACCCTAACCCTAACCCTAACACTAGCCCTAACTTTTGGACACTTTTTACAAACCCCTAACCCTAACCCTAATTTTTTGACACTTTTTACAATCCCCTAACCCTAACACTAGCCCTAACTTTTGGACACTTTTTAAAATTTGGAACAGGGGGGAATAAGGAGTCGATTATGGCTATATTCCGGTTCACAATCCCTCTAAATTTGCATGCAAGTCTAACGAGTTTACCTTATTCTTCCCTATTAGTTACGCATGCGGTTAGTGCGCACTTCCGAAAATCGGTTATTTGACCCATATGAAACTTACCAGCTTGTGGTTCGGTCTCTTTCCCCAATTTAATTCAAAGTTGTGGGATCTCTCGGAGTAACAAAATCACTTCTAATCGAGGTCCCATCAGTCGCCAATAAATGTTGCCTTCTTTACTTTGGGGTGAACCACAAGCTGTTTCTTATATCGTCCAAATGACCACACAACCAATATGTTAGCTCAAAAACACAGTTTATTAATAACACAAGACTTGTATCTCTATGCAATAACACATGTGTCTCCGAACTAAACTACACCTAACGACTAAGATGACCTTTACTTAACTTCGAGTGACCGGCACTGTGCGAGATAAGGCCTTTATCCGGGTCCACGTGGTTGGTTTGGAAGTTGTTGGATTCGCCTCAGTTGGGCTCGTCCTTCAGGAATGGTCACAGGCCCTTGAACTTGGTTGTTGTGCTGCAGTTGGTCGCGCACAGGCCGGTCCCAAAAGAGATCAATCTCCAGTGCGCAGGGCTTTTTATCCTTCGTCTCTTTCGCTCCCTTTTGGGCGGTCCTTACTCCAGGTCCAATGGATTGATAGGATTTTTGATCACCCTCATCGATCTCAGCCAATTAGGGGGCGGATACTTCGATAGCTGGGCGGGTCTTAGCTATCATTGTCCCAGACACGGAGACCTTTCAAAATAAGGGGGGGGTTGCGTCGGTTTGTCTGCTACTGTTGTAACGCCTTGATTCAAACTCTATTGTCCTGGGGAAAATGGTGATCAACTCTTAATGGATACAAGTTTCAGCCAAGTCTGGTTTCCTTGCGCAATACACAGAGGCTGTGTACCTGCCTGAGTCCCAGATTGACCACAATTCCCATGGTTCTTTGCAGGTGGCCATTTTACATGGCTACAGCAGCGTGGTCGGCGCAGGCTTGGAGGACCGAAGGGCCTGTTCCTGTGCTGTACTTTTCTTTGTTCTTTGATTCCTCAACTCTACCCACAGAGATTCTATGCCTTCTGATCCTATATCGCTCCTTGCCATCGATTTAACTTCATTCCTTACGAACAATGAAACCCCGCCCCCTTTGCCCATCTGCCTGTCCTTTCGATAGGACACATATCCTTGGATATTTAGATCCCAGCCTTGATCCCCTTGCAGCCACGTCTCTGTGATGCCCACATCGTACCGGCCAATTTCTATGTGTGCAACAAGCTCATTTACCTTGTTCCGT
Organism: Scyliorhinus torazame; assembly: GCF_047496885.1. NCBI lineage: Eukaryota > Metazoa > Chordata > Chondrichthyes > Carcharhiniformes > Scyliorhinidae > Scyliorhinus > Scyliorhinus torazame. The sequence continues at coordinate 327,419,737 of NC_092712.1, read as the reverse complement.
ATACTGCGCGCATTTAGGTACAACACCCTCAATCCTGCATTGGCCACCTCGCTTTTCACACTCTCCTCAGTCACTGTACCCTGTACTGTGGCCCTTTTTGATTTTTGACTGTGGCTTCTCTGCCTTACACTTTCCCCCTTACTGCTTTTTGTTTCTGGCCCCGTTTTACTACCTTCCGACTTCCTGCATCAGATTCCATCCCCCTGCCACATTAGTTTAAACCCTCCCTAACAGCACTAGCAAACAGCCCCCCCTCGGACATCGGTTCCAGTCCTGCCCTAGGTGCAGACCGTCCGGTTTGTACTGGTCCTACCTCCCCCAGAATCGGTTCCAATACCCCAGGAATTTGAATCCCTCCCTCTTACACCATCTCTCAAGCCAAGCATTCATCCTATCTATCCTGACATTCCTACTCTGACTAGCTCAGATATGTACAACAACAGATCATCCATGTGGTGCGAGGCCCTGCGTTCCACCTCCCCCTCCGTACTATCCCCTGCCAGACCCTCGACGCTCTCAATGCCAATGCCAACGGCTCTATAGCCAAGGCAAACAACAGTGGGGAAAGTGGACATCCCTGCCTCGTCCTCCGGTACAACCTGAAGTAGTCCGATCTCACCCGATTCGTCCGCACAGTTGCCTGGTACAGCAACTGGACCCAATCCACAAATCCCTGCCCAAACCTAAACTGTCCTAGGACCTCCCACAAATATTCCCACTCCACCCAATCAAAGGCCTTCTCTGCATCCATGGCCACCACCACCTCAACCTCGCGCCCTTCTGGAGGCACCATGCCATTAAGCAACCTTGCCAAGTGCCACCCTATAACGAACCCTGTCTGGTCCTCCCCATTTACCCCAGGGATCCAATCCTCGATCCTTGTGACCAGGATCTTCGCCAACAGTTTGACATCCACATTTAACAGAGAAATTGGCCTGTGTGACTGTGGTAGACTGTATTATATGTATTACGGTACCTGTGTTGGAGGTACTACTGTATTAGAGATACGTGGGTAAATTCCTGTCTGCTGGCTCCGTCCAGTGGACGGTGTAAAGAGGTGTTCATCCCTGGCTGCAGCCGTTTTCTGTTACGAGCTGCTGGGGACACATCTTGTCTAATAAAGCCTTTGATTATTCTCTAATCTCACTTTCGCAATAATTGACCGTGCATCAATGACCCAGAGTTTTCCGGGTCCTTATCCCATTTTAAAATGAGGGAGATTGACGCCTGTGACAACGTTGGGGGGAGCACTCCCAGCTCCTTTGCTTCATTGAAGGCCGTTACCAATAGTGATCACAGATCCCCGAAAACAGAATTCCATCGGGAACCCGTCCGGTCCCGGGACCATTCCCGATTGCATCGCCTCCAACCCCTCTACTACTTCTACAAGCCCAATTGGGGCCCCCAAGCCTTCCACGAACTCCTCGTCCACCTTCGGGAACCTCAACCCTCCCAGGAACCTCCTCATCCCCTCCTCCCCGGCCGGGGGTTCCGTCTTATACAGTTTACTATAAAACTCCCTAAACACCCCATTCACCCCCGCCGGGTCCAAAACCGTGTTTCCTCCCATTGCCCTTCACTTTCCCAATTTCTCTCGCCGACTCCTGCTTCCTCAACTGGTGCGCTAACATCCTGCTCGCTTTCTCCCCATATTCATATACTGCCCCCCTCACCCTTCGCAACTGCCCTACCACCCTACCCATGGTTACCAACCCAAATTCCATTTGCAGCCTCTGCCGTTCCTTTTGCAGCCCTTCCTCCGGGGCCTCTGCATATCTCCGGTCCACCTGCAGCATTTCTTCCATTAGCCTTTCTATTTCCATCCGTTCCGCCAATTCCCTACGAGCCCGAATGAAAATGATCTCCCCCCTGACCACTGCTTTCAGCACCTCTCAGACCGTACCTGCCGAAACCTCCCCGTGTCATTAATCTCCACATATTCCCCGAATGGCCTTCCTCGCCCGTTCACACACGTCCTCCTCCGCTAACAGTCCCACAGCACTGGCTGCCCCCATTACTCACTCATAAATCTACCCAGTGCGGGGCATGGTCCGACACCACTATTGCCGAATATTCGACATCCAGCACCCCTGCAAACAACATCTTATCAACCACAAAAAAATCTATTTGGGAGTACACACTGTGTACATGGGAGTAAAACGAAAATTCTTTCGTCCTCGGCTTCCCAAATCTCCATGGATCCACCCCCCATGTGCTCCCTATACCCCAGGGGTGGCTGTAGCCGACACCCTCCCCAATCTCGGACTCGACCGGTCCAGTCTCGGATCCAGGACCGTATTAAAGTCCCTCCCTAAACAACCGATAAGAGTCTAGGTCCAGAATTTTCCCCAGCCCCCACCTCATAAATTCCATGTCGTCCCAGTTCAGGGCATAGATGTTGACCAACACCACTGGCATCCCGTCCAGTTTCCCACTTACCACAACATACCTCCCCCCAGAGTCCACCACTATGCTTTCCACCTCGAACGCCTCCCGATTATTGACCAAAATCACCCTCCCCCTCGTTTTAGAATCCAACCCTGAATGAAACATTTGTCCCACCCATCTCTTCCTCAGCCTAATCTGGTCCCCCACCTTCAGGTGTGTCTCCTCCAGCATGGCCACATCCGCCTTTAATCACTTTAAGTGTGTGAACACACAGGCCCTCTTGACCGGCCCATTCAATCGTTGCACGCTCCATGTGACCAGCCTGGTCGGGGGGCACCTTGCACCCCACCCCTGCCGATTAACCATAGCCCCTCTTGGGACAGCTCCCGGCCTGTGTCCTGCACCCTCCCAGGTCCGCCCTCGGGCACCCACCGCCATCGATCCTCCTCCCCTTACATTTTATAAGCCCTATCCCTGTCAGCAGTACCTCCCCCCCCCAATCCCACCCTCCAGAGCCCGCAGCAACAACTCCTGCCCCCATCCACCACTGACCTTCCACTCACCCCCCATTGTGCTTCCGTGAAGTAGCCCACCCAGCTAGCCTGGCGGACCTCGCCCATGGTGCCTGGCATCCTACCCCCACTGATTCCCCTCACCCCTGCTCGAACATTAATGCAAACAAACCAAAATAGATCCCCTCCCCAAACCCAAACAAAGAAACTAACTACCCCACCCCCTAACAAACTAAACTAACTACCCCACCCCCTAACAAAGAAACTAACTACCCCATCCCCTAACAAAGAAACTAACTACCCCACCCCCTAACAAAGAAACTAACTACCCCACCCCCTAACAAAGAAACTAACTACCCCACCCCCAAACAAAGAAACTAACTACCCCACCCCCTAACAAAGAAACTAACTACCCCACCCCCTAACAAAGAAACTAACTACCCCACCCCCTAACAAAGACCAAAAAACAAACCTGAAGCCGAAAAAGAAAAACATTTATTGGCCTCGGACATGATTTCACACCAACATCTTTATAACATCTGCACAAAAAGTTCACTATCCACCTTCTCCGGCCAGTCCATTGCCTCTTACAAATTCTACCCCCTCCTCTGCCGATCCAAAGTACAATTCCCAGCCTTCGTAGGTCACCTACAGACATGCTAGTACAACAGTCTGAACTTCAGCCCCTTCTTGTGGAGGCTGCCTTGACCTTGTTGAAACTCGCTCTTCTCTTGGCCAGCTCTGCACCCAGGTCCTGGTACACTCGGATTTCACTGCCCTCCCAGGTGCAGCGCCTTGTCTGCCTGGCCCACCTCATAATCTGCTCCTTGTCCAGGAACCGGTGCAGCCGCACCACCGTCGCCCTCAGCTGCTCTCTTCCCTGGAGCTTCCTCATTAGCGCCCTGTGCGCTCGATCCACCTCCAGAGCCCGTGCAAACACACCCTCTCCGAGCAGCTTCTCCAGCATCCTCCCCACGTGCGCACCAGCATCGACTCCTTCACTTCCCTCCGGTAGGCCAACGATCCTTATATTCTGCCTGCGTGACTGGTTCTCCAGGTCCTTGACCTTCTCCTGAAGCTGCCTCTGCGAGTCCTGCATCAGCTCCATCTCCGCTGCCATCGAGGCAATCTGCTCCTCGTGCTCCCCCACCACATCCTCCGTCTTCTGGATCACCTGACCCTGGGCCACCAGCCTTGTCTCAACGCGGTCGACCACCGCCCTGATCGAATCCAGCCCCCGGGCCAGGCCCTCCAGACTCTCTTTCCGTTTCTGGATGAACTTCTCGTTCAAGAAGCTCACCAGTTTCTCCATTGACCACTGAGCCGGCGGGGCCGCTCCCTGCCCCTCCTCCATCTCCATGTGCGTCACAGGCGTCGCACCAGCTCTAACCGACTGATTCCCTCTCTTTCGACCAGTTCTGGTCCTCGGCTCCATACACCAGGGGGTCAATCCCTTCCCCTCACTCTCCTATCCCTATATTCCGCCTCACATCCACTTGTTAGCCAGGGAAAAAGTATGAAAAAACCACCACGAGCGTGAGCCACCAAATGTGCGGCAACTCGCTCCATGGTCGCCTCCGGAAGTCCATGTTTAGTTTTATAATGTTCTTTTGCTAAAGTCACTAACCAAATACAAGCTGTTGCTGAATGAGGGATAAACCAATACTAATCAAATCCGCAAGATACCATCTCTGCTTCTTTTTGAAACAGTGACTTGGGATCTGACATATCAACTTGCGAGAGCAGATAGGGCCTCCATTAAACATCTCTGCTGAAGAGCAGCACCTGCCAGTTTGCAGCACTCAATGGTGCATTGAGGTTTCTGCCTATTTTCTACACTCAAGTCCAGGAGAGGTGCTTGAACACACAACCCACAGATGCAAAGAGAATAATAATCTTTATTGTCACAAGTAGGCTTACATTAACACTGCAATGAAGTTACTGTGAAAATCCCCTAGTCACCACATTCCGGCACCTGTTCGGGTACACAGAGGGAGAATTCAGAAAGTCCAATTCACCTAACAGCACGTCTTTCAGGACTTTGTGGGAGGAAACCGGAGCACCCGGAGGAAACCCACGCAGACACGGGGCTAACGTGCAGACTCCGCACAGACCCAAGTGGGAATGGAACCCGGGACCTTGGTGCTGTGAAGCAACAGTGCTAACCACTGTGCTGCCCGTGAGTTCTACTAACTGAGTCATATGCCAACAAACATAAGAGGTAAAGAAAGGCATGGATGAGAGCTTTGTAGTAGACAAACTGAGATGGTGTGTATTATTTTGAGTAACTCACCTCCAGACTGCGCAAAGCCTGTCCACCATCTACAAGGCTCAGGCTTGGATGAATACTCTCCATCTGCCCCCACCCCGCTCTCCCCCATCCATCATTTTAAACATTCTCTCTCTCCACCACCAATGCACAGTGGCATCTGTGTGTACCATTTACATCATATATTGCAGCCACTCACCATGGCTACTCCGAAACTTCCTCCCAAACCCATGACCTCTACCATGAAGAAGGTCAAGTGCAGCAGATGCATGGGCACCGCCATCAAGTTACCCTCAAAACCAGACAACATCTTGACTTGGAATGATATTGCCACTCCTTCATCGTCACAGGGCCAAAATTGTGGAACTTCCTTCCTTTTTTTTGAAACTCTTTTTATTGGCTTTTCTCATATTTATAAACAGTTGTTGTGTAGAAACATTACAGAGGTTTATTTTGTCCTTCGTTAAACTAACTCTTTGTACATTTTGTTGCCCCCTGGATCGGTCTATGATTCCCCCCTGCCCTTCACACACCCCCCCGCCCTTCACCCCCCACCCCCTCTCCTCCCCCCACCCCCATTGTCTTCAGCACCCTTCCTCTGCTCTTGTGGTTTCCCCACCTTCCTTCCACAGCCACCCCCCCCCCCCCCCTCAGGTTGCACAGTCCTTTGGTTCCCCATCTATTTTTTTTTTCCCCTTAGCTTACTCCTCGTTGTTGGCCTCAAACAGGTTTTGGAACAGACCGACAAACTGCCCCCAAGTATCCCGGAAGCCTTCCTCTGACCCTCGGGTGGCGTACTTAATCTTCTCCAGATGGAGAAATTCCGAGAGGTCAGCGAGCCAGTCTGCAGCTGTGGGCGGTGCTGCCGATCGCCAGCCGAGCAGGATTCTCCGGCGTGCGATTAGGGAAGCGAAAGCAAGGGCGTTGGCCCTCTTCCCCATGTGTAATTCTGGCTGCTCCGATACCCCGAAGATTGCTACTATTGGGCATGTCTTCACCCTCACCCCACAATCTTGGACATTGCCTTGGAGAAGGCTGTCCAGAACCCAGCAAGCTTGGGGCAGGCCCAGCCCATGTGGGTGTGGTTGGCCGGCCCCTCTGGCACCGCTCACGTTTGTCCTCCACCTCCGGGAAGAACCTGCTCATTCGGGTTCTGGTCAGGTGCGCTCTGTGCACCACTTTGAGCTGCATTAGGCTGAGCCTTGCGCAGGAGGAGGTGGAGTTCACCCTGATCAGTGCTTCACTCCAGAGTCCCCATCCTACCTCTGTCCCCAGTTCGCCCTCCCACTTTTGTCTGGTCCCGTCCAGTGGTGTTTGAGCTCTGTCCAGTAGCTGTCCGTATATTTTCCCACATAGCCCCCCCTTCTTGCTGCTTGTGCCTTTCAGGTCCTCTGGTAGTGTGCTTTCTGGGGCCCGGGGTACCCTACTGTCTCTTTGCGGAGGAAGTGTTTTATTTGGAGGTGTCTCAATTCCTGTCCTTTTACTAGTTTCCACTTCCTCGTCAGTTCGTCCAGTGTTGCCAGTCTGTGCCCTACGTAAAAGTCCCCGACCATCAGTGTGCCCCCGTCCCGTCTCCATCTTTTGAAGGTGGTATCTAGCATGGTTGGGGGGAATCTGTGATTGCCGCAGATGGGGGCCATGGGGGACATTTTAGTTATCCCGAAGTGCTGTCTCAACTGGGTCCACGTTTTCAGTGGCCGCTACCACTGGGCTCGTTGTGTATCTTGTTGAGGAGGATGGGAGTGCTGCTGTGGCCAGGGCCCGGAGGGTTGTCCCTTTACAGGATGCCTCCTTCATTTGTACCCAATCTGTGTCGGGTTCTTGTGCCCATCCCCTCACTCTTTCTGCCGTTGCTGCCCAGTGGTAGTATTGTAGGTAAAGCCAAGCCCATTTTGATTTTTCCTCTTGGCAGTGTCGGTTTGGGAATTCACGGGTTCTTACCCCCCCCCCCCACACACACACACACACACACACACACACACAAACGCTATGATTAGACTGTCTACGTTTTGGAAAAAGGCCTTGGGGATGAAGATTGGAATGGATCTAAACAGGAAGATAAACCTTGGCAGTACGTTCATCTTGATCGCCTGCACTCTCCCCGTTGAGCCCATTGAAATAAGGTCCAGAGTGAAGGTTCAGAAGCACAAAGGGACTTTGTGAAGCATTTTCCCATTTAGAAAATAGTCTATGCCTAAATTCCTCCTTCCAAAGTGCTAACCTCACACTTTTCCACATTGTATTTCATCTGCCACTTCATTGCCCGCTCTCCTAGCCTGTCCAAGACCTTCTGAAGCCCCCTTGCTTCCCCAATACTAACTGTCCCTCTACAGATTTTTGTATCATCTGCAAACTTAGCAACAGAGCCTTCAGTTCCTTCTTCCAGATCATTAATGTATATTGTAAAAAGTTGTGGTCCCAGCACAGACCCTGAAGCACACCACTAGTCACCGGCTGCCATCCTGAAAAGGGCGTCCGTAATGGCACAGACGCACCTGTGCACCGATGCCTGTGACATGCCGGACAGGCCCCTACTCGGCGACTGGAACGACCCCGCCGCGTAGACGTTCAGCATGACTGTCACCTTTACCGCCACCGGGAGCGGGTGTCCTCCCCCATTCCCACGCGGTGCCAGGTGTGGCATCAGGTGGCAGATGTGTCCAACAGTCTCTCTGCTCATCCGCAGTCCCCTCCTGCATGCCCGGTCCGGGAGGTCCTCAAAGGACATGCGGTAGCGGGATACAAGTATCCTCATCCGGCACCTCCTTGGCATCACCTCCTCCTCCTCTTCGTTTTGTCAGGCAGCCAGCCCTCCAGCCTGAGTGGCTGGCACCTGCCCCTCTGCAGCCCGCTCCCCTGCTGCAGCCTCCGCCTCCTCTCCGAGCCGCCCCACCCACGCTGCCACAGGGCAGCGGCCGCCGGCACGGCGGCCAACATCGCTGGTTGATGAGCGAACATAATTACCTGCAGGGGAAAACATGCCATCATGGTGCATACACCCATACACAACCAGGTACCATGGGTGGCCCAATTGTCCCCGCGTGCCCCAGCCATGCATGCCCCCCACCCCCCAGCCCCGGCGATGCCCCCAGTCCTGGCGCCCATCCCTGGTGCCAGGGCCTCCGTTTCATGGCACTGCCCTCACTGGGTGCTGTCGTTGGTGTGGTCCTGGCTGGTCCCCTGGTGGGGTCGCCAGTGGAGTGGGTGGCTGGGGATGGGGGGTTGCCGGGGATGGGGGGGGTTGCCGGGGATGGGGGGTGTGGCCGGGGATGGGGGGTTTCCGGGGATTGGGGGTTTGCCGGGGATGGGGGGGGTTTGCTGGGGATGTGGGGGTGGCTGGGGATGGGGGGGTTGCCGGGGATGGGGGCGTGGCCGGGGTTGGGGGCGTGGCCGGGGATGGGGGGTGGACGGGGATGGGGGGTTTGCCGGGGATGAGGGGTTGCCCGGGATGGGGGGGGGTGGCCAGGGATGTGGGGTTGCCGTGGATGGGGGGTGTGTGGCCTGGGATGTGGGGTTGCCGGGGATGGGGGGGGTTTGCTGGGGATGGGGGGGTGGCTGGGGATGGGGGGGTTGCCGGGGATGGGGGGGTTGCCGGGGAGGGGGCGTGGCCGGGGATGGGGGGTTGCCAGGGATGGGGTGGTTTGCCGGGGATGGGGGGTGGCCGGAGATGGGGGGGTGGCCGGGGATTGGGGGGGGTTGCCGAGGATTGGGGGGGTTGCCGGGGATGGGGGGGTGGCCGGGGATGAGGGGTTGCCGGGGATGGGGGGGGTGGCCGGGGATGGGGGGGTTGCTGGGGATGGGGGGTGTGTGGCCTGGGATGGGGGGTTGCCGGGGAAGGGGGGGTTTGCCGGGGATGGGGGGGTGGCCGTGGATGGGGGGGTGGCCGGGGATGGGGGGGGTTGCCGGGGATGCGGGGGTGGCACCAACCCATACGGCCGTTTTCTCTGCGTTCACCCAGTGGCCATGCTGGGTGGTCAGAAAGGCGGCTGCAGTAATGGCACTCTGTGCATGGGCACTGCCCCTATCCTGTCGGGGGCTCTGCGGCTGCTTAATTGTCCTCCCCCTTCCCCCATCCCCGCAGAAAGCACGGCCGGAGTCCGATACCGGAGTCCGCAGTTCTCAACTCCTCGCTCCACTCGCAGCCGCCTCAGCGAGCACTCCAGCTTCACGATTTCTTATGGAACATTAGAAACACGGTGTCAGGAAATCGGTCCAACCGAGGCTCAGAATCGCTGACGATCCGGAGAATCTGCCGTCAGGGCAGATAATGAGGTGTGTACTGTACTTCCGGGCCGCACGGCCGGCGCCATGAATTTGTCGATTTCGGGAGTCCGGAGAATGCCAATTCGGTTCGAAACCAGCGTCAAGCCAAATTTCGGCGTCGGAGCCGATTCTCCGGCCGATCACGTTTTGCGATATTGGCGTGATGTCACGGAGAATCTAGCCCAATGTTTTTTCTCTCATCACTTCCCATTGAACATAGCCAGTGGGCAAGAGGCCCCACCTATTGTGCGCATCAGAAAAAACATTTAACTTGTTTTTCTTTATCCTGAATCAATAGCCTTAAATGTTCCTTAACAAATGATTCTTGGTTTATTTGTGTTGCAGTTTTTCTTCCTTAGAACATAGCACATAGAAACAATACAGCGCAGTACAGGCCCTTCGGCCCACGATGTTGCACCGAAACAAAAGCCATCTAACCTACACTATGCCATTATCATCCATATGTTTATCCAATAAACTTTTAAATGCCCTCAATGTTGGTGAGTTCACTACTGTAGCAGGTAGGGCATTCCACGGCCTCACTACTCTTTGCGTAAAGAACCTACCTCTGACCTCTGTCCTATATCTATTACCCCTCAGTTTAAAGTTATGTCCCCTCGTGCCAGCCATTTCCATCCGCGGGAGAAGGCTCTCACTGTCCACCCTATCCAACCCCCTGATCATTTTGTATGCCTCTATTAAGTCTCCTCTTAACCTTCTTCTCTCCAACGAAAACAACCTCAAGTCCATCAGCCTTTCCTCATCAGATTTTCCCTCCATACCAGGCAACATCCTGGTAAATCTCCTCTGCACCCGCTCCAAAGCCTCCACGTCCTTTGCAGGAGCAGCCCTTTGGATTTCGGCGGCAGCGGTGCGCAGGGGCCTTCTTGGAGGTGAGTAGTTAGTTTAAAAGCACTTACCTTTGCAGGAGCAGCCCTTTGGATTTCGGCGGCAGCGGTGCGCAGGGGCCTTCTTGGAGGTGAGTAGTGAGTTTAAAACCACTTACCTTTACAGGAGCAGCCCTTTGGATTTCGGCGGCAGCGGTGCGCAGGGGCCTTCTGGGAGGTGAGTAGTTAGTTTAAAAGCACTTACCTTTGCAGGAGCAGCCCTTTGGATTTCGGCGGCAGCGGTGCGCAGGGGCCTTCTGGGAGGTGAGTAGTTAGTTTAAAAGCACTTACCTTTGCAGGAGCAGCCCTTTGGATTTCGGCGGCAGCGGTGCGCAGGGGCCTTCTTGGAGGTGAGTAGTTAGTTTAAAAGCACTTACCTTTGCAGGAGCAGCCCTTTGGATTTCGGCGGCAGCGGTGCGCAGGGGCCTTCTTGGAGGTGAGTAGTGAGTTTAAAACCACTTACCTTTACAGGAGCAGCCCTTTGGATTTCGGCGGCAGCGGTGCGCAGGGGCCTTCTGGGAGGTGAGTAGTTAGTTTAAAAGCACTTACCTTTGCAGGAGCAGCCCTTTGGATTTCGGCGGCAGCGGTGCGCAGGGGCCTTCTGGGAGGTGAGTAGTTAGTTTAAAAGCACTTACCTTTGCAGGAGCAGCCCTTTGGATTTCGGCGGCAGCGGTGCGCAGGGGCCTTCTTGGAGGTGAGTAGTTAGTTTAAAAGCACTTACCTTTGCAGGAGCAGCCCTTTGGATTTCGGCGGCAGCGGTGCGCAGGGGCCTTCTTGGAGGTGAGTAGTGAGTTTAAAACCACTTACCTTTACAGGAGCAGCCCTTTGGATTTCGGCGGCAGCGGTGCGCAGGGGCCTTCTGGGAGGTGAGTAGTTAGTTTAAAAGCACTTACCTTTGCAGGAGCAGCCCTTTGGATTTCGGCGGCAGCGGTGCGCAGGGGCCTTCTTGGAGGTGAGTAGTTAGTTTAAAAGCACTTACCTTTGCAGGAGCAGCCCTTTGGATTTCGGCGGCAGCGGTGCGCAGGGGCCTTCTTGGAGGTGAGTAGTGAGTTTAAAACCACTTACCTTTACAGGAGCAGCCCTTTGGATTTCGGCGGCAGCGGTGCGCAGGGGCCTTCTTGGAGGTGAGTAGTTAGTTTAAAAGCACTTACCTTTGCAGGAGCAGCCCTTTGGATTTCGGCGGCAGCGGTGCGCAGGGGCCTTCTTGGAGGTGAGTAGTGAGTTTAAAACCACTTACCTTTACAGGAGCAGCCCTTTGGATTTCGGCGGCAGCGGTGCGCAGGGGCCTTCTGGGAGGTGAGTAGTTAGTTTAAAAGCACTTACCTTTGCAGGAGCAGCCCTTTGGATTTCGGCGGCAGCGGTGCGCAGGGGCCTTCTGGGAGGTGAGTAGTTAGTTTAAAAGCACTTACCTTTGCAGGAGCAGCCCTTTGGATTTCGGCGGCAGCGGTGCGCAGGGGCCTTCTTGGAGGTGAGTAGTTAGTTTAAAAGCACTTACCTTTGCAGGAGCAGCCCTTTGGATTTCGGCGGCAGCGGTGCGCAGGGGCCTTCTTGGAGGTGAGTAGTGAGTTTAAAACCACTTACCTTTACAGGAGCAGCCCTTTGGATTTCGGCGGCAGCGGTGCGCAGGGGCCTTCTGGGAGGTGAGTAGTTAGTTTAAAAGCACTTACCTTTGCAGGAGCAGCCCTTTGGATTTCGGCGGCAGCGGTGCGCAGGGGCCTTCTTGGAGGTGAGTAGTTAGTTTAAAAGCACTTACCTTTGCAGGAGCAGCCCTTTGGATTTCGGCGGCAGCGGTGCGCAGGGGCCTTCTTGGAGGTGAGTAGTGAGTTTAAAACCACTTACCTTTACAGGAGCAGCCCTTTGGATTTCGGCGGCAGCGGTGCGCAGGGGCCTTCTGGGAGGTGAGTAGTTAGTTTAAAAGCACTTACCTTTGCAGGAGCAGCCCTTTGGATTTCGGCGGCAGCGGTGCGCAGGGGCCTTCTTGGAGGTGAGTAGTTAGTTTAAAAGCACTTACCTTTGCAGGAGCAGCCCTTTGGATTTCGGCGGCAGCGGTGCGCAGGGGCCTTCTTGGAGGTGAGTAGTGAGTTTAAAACCACTTACCTTTACAGGAGCAGCCCTTTGGATTTCGGCGGCAGCGGTGCGCAGGGGCCTTCTGGGAGGTGAGTAGTTAGTTTAAAAGCACTTACCTTTGCAGGAGCAGCCCTTTGGATTTCGGCGGCAGCGGTGCGCAGGGGCCTTCTTGGAGGTGAGTAGTTAGTTTAAAAGCACTTACCTTTGCAGGAGCAGCCCTTTGGATTTCGGCGGCAGCGGTGCGCAGGGGCCTTCTTGGAGGTGAGTAGTGAGTTTAAAACCACTTACCTTTACAGGAGCAGCCCTTTGGATTTCGGCGGCAGCGGTGCGCAGGGGCCTTCTGGGAGGTGAGTAGTTAGTTTAAAAGCACTTACCTTTGCAGGAGCAGCCCTTTGGATTTCGGCGGCAGCGGTGCGCAGGGGCCTTCTGGGAGGTGAGTAGTTAGTTTAAAAGCACTTACCTTTGCAGGAGCAGCCCTTTGGATTTCGGCGGCAGCGGTGCGCAGGGGCCTTCTTGGAGGTGAGTAGTTAGTTTAAAAGCACTTACCTTTGCAGGAGCAGCCCTTTGGATTTCGGCGGCAGCGGTGCGCAGGGGCCTTCTTGGAGGTGAGTAGTGAGTTTAAAACCACTTACCTTTACAGGAGCAGCCCTTTGGATTTCGGCGGCAGCGGTGCGCAGGGGCCTTCTTGGAGGTGAGTAGTTAGTTTAAAAGCACTTACCTTTGCAGGAGCAGCCCTTTGGATTTCGGCGGCAGCGGTGCGCAGGGGCCTTCTTGGAGGTGAGTAGTGAGTTTAAAACCACTTACCTTTACAGGAGCAGCCCTTTGGATTTCGGCGGCAGCGGTGCGCAGGGGCCTTCTGGGAGGTGAGTAGTTAGTTTAAAAGCACTTACCTTTGCAGGAGCAGCCCTTTGGATTTCGGCGGCAGCGGTGCGCAGGGGCCTTCTGGGAGGTGAGTAGTTAGTTTAAAAGCACTTACCTTTGCAGGAGCAGCCCTTTGGATTTCGGCGGCAGCGGTGCGCAGGGGCCTTCTTGGAGGTGAGTAGTTAGTTTAAAAGCACTTACCTTTGCAGGAGCAGCCCTTTGGATTTCGGCGGCAGCGGTGCGCAGGGGCCTTCTTGGAGGTGAGTAGTGAGTTTAAAACCACTTACCTTTACAGGAGCAGCCCTTTGGATTTCGGCGGCAGCGGTGCGCAGGGGCCTTCTGGGAGGTGAGTAGTTAGTTTAAAAGCACTTACCTTTGCAGGAGCAGCCCTTTGGATTTCGGCGGCAGCGGTGCGCAGGGGCCTTCTTGGAGGTGAGTAGTTAGTTTAAAAGCACTTACCTTTGCAGGAGCAGCCCTTTGGATTTCGGCGGCAGCGGTGCGCAGGGGCCTTCTTGGAGGTGAGTAGTGAGTTTAAAACCACTTACCTTTACAGGAGCAGCCCTTTGGATTTCGGCGGCAGCGGTGCGCAGGGGCCTTCTGGGAGGTGAGTAGTTAGTTTAAAAGCACTTACCTTTGCAGGAGCAGCCCTTTGGATTTCGGCGGCAGCGGTGCGCAGGGGCCTTCTTGGAGGTGAGTAGTTAGTTTAAAAGCACTTACCTTTGCAGGAGCAGCCCTTTGGATTTCGGCGGCAGCGGTGCGCAGGGGCCTTCTTGGAGGTGAGTAGTGAGTTTAAAACCACTTACCTTTACAGGAGCAGCCCTTTGGATTTCGGCGGCAGCGGTGCGCAGGGGCCTTCTGGGAGGTGAGTAGTTAGTTTAAAAGCACTTACCTTTGCAGGAGCAGCCCTTTGGATTTCGGCGGCAGCGGTGCGCAGGGGCCTTCTTGGAGGTGAGTAGTTAGTTTAAAAGCACTTACCTTTGCAGGAGCAGCCCTTTGGATTTCGGCGGCAGCGGTGCGCAGGGGCCTTCTTGGAGGTGAGTAGTGAGTTTAAAACCACTTACCTTTACAGGAGCAGCCCTTTGGATTTCGGCGGCAGCGGTGCGCAGGGGCCTTCTGGGAGGTGAGTAGTTAGTTTAAAAGCACTTACCTTTGCAGGAGCAGCCCTTTGGATTTCGGCGGCAGCGGTGCGCAGGGGCCTTCTTGGAGGTGAGTAGTTAGTTTAAAAGCACTTACCTTTGCAGGAGCAGCCCTTTGGATTTCGGCGGCAGCGGTGCGCAGGGGCCTTCTTGGAGGTGAGTAGTGAGTTTAAAACCACTTACCTTTACAGGAGCAGCCCTTTGGATTTCGGCGGCAGCGGTGCGCAGGGGCCTTCTGGGAGGTGAGTAGTTAGTTTAAAAGCTCTTACCTTTACAGGAGCAGCCCTTTGGATTTCGGCGGCAGCGGTGCGCAGGGGCCTTCTTGGAGGTGAGTAGTTAGTTTAAAAGCACTTACCTTTGCAGGAGCAGCCCTTTGGATTTCGGCGGCAGCGGTGCGCAGGGGCCTTCTTGGAGGTGAGTAGTGAGTTTAAAACCACTTACCTTTACAGGAGCAGCCCTTTGGATTTCGGCGGCAGCGGTGCGCAGGGGCCTTCTTGGAGGTGAGTAGTTAGTTTAAAAGCACTTACCTTTGCAGGAGCAGCCCTTTGGATTTCGGCGGCAGCGGTGCGCAGGGGCCTTCTTGGAGGTGAGTAGTGAGTTTAAAACCACTTACCTTTACAGGAGCAGCCCTTTGGATTTCGGCGGCAGCGGTGCGCAGGGGCCTTCTGGGAGGTGAGTAGTTAGTTTAAAAGCACTTACCTTTGCAGGAGCAGCCCTTTGGATTTCGGCGGCAGCGGTGCGCAGGGGCCTTCTGGGAGGTGAGTAGTTCGTTTAAAAGCACTTACCTTTGCAGGAGCAGCCCTTTGGATTTCGGCGGCAGCGGTGCGCAGGGGCCTTCTTGGAGGTGAGTAGTTAGTTTAAAAGCACTTACCTTTGCAGGAGCAGCCCTTTGGATTTCGGCGGCAGCGGTGCGCAGGGGCCTTCTTGGAGGTGAGTAGTGAGTTTAAAACCACTTACCTTTACAGGAGCAGCCCTTTGGATTTCGGCGGCAGCGGTGCGCAGGGGCCTTCTGGGAGGTGAGTAGTTAGTTTAAAAGCACTTACCTTTGCAGGAGCAGCCCTTTGGATTTCGGCGGCAGCGGTGCGCAGGGGCCTTCTTGGAGGTGAGTAGTTAGTTTAAAAGCACTTACCTTTGCAGGAGCAGCCCTTTGGATTTCGGCGGCAGCGGTGCGCAGGGGCCTTCTTGGAGGTGAGTAGTGAGTTTAAAACCACTTACCTTTACAGGAGCAGCCCTTTGGATTTCGGCGGCAGCGGTGCGCAGGGGCCTTCTGGGAGGTGAGTAGTTAGTTTAAAAGCACTTACCTTTGCAGGAGCAGCCCTTTGGATTTCGGCGGCAGCGGTGCGCAGGGGCCTTCTTGGAGGTGAGTAGTTAGTTTAAAAGCACTTACCTTTGCAGGAGCAGCCCTTTGGATTTCGGCGGCAGCGGTGCGCAGGGGCCTTCTTGGAGGTGAGTAGTGAGTTTAAAACCACTTACCTTTACAGGAGCAGCCCTTTGGATTTCGGCGGCAGCGGTGCGCAGGGGCCTTCTGGGAGGTGAGTAGTTAGTTTAAAAGCACTTACCTTTGCAGGAGCAGCCCTTTGGATTTCGGCGGCAGCGGTGCGCAGGGGCCTTCTTGGAGGTGAGTAGTTAGTTTAAAAGCACTTACCTTTGCAGGAGCAGCCCTTTGGATTTCGGCGGCAGCGGTGCGCAGGGGCCTTCTTGGAGGTGAGTAGTGAGTTTAAAACCACTTACCTTTACAGGAGCAGCCCTTTGGATTTCGGCGGCAGCGGTGCGCAGGGGCCTTCTGGGAGGTGAGTAGTTAGTTTAAAAGCACTTACCTTTGCAGGAGCAGCCCTTTGGATTTCGGCGGCAGCGGTGCGCAGGGGCCTTCTTGGAGGTGAGTAGTTAGTTTAAAAGCACTTACCTTTGCAGGAGCAGCCCTTTGGATTTCGGCGGCAGCGGTGCGCAGGGGCCTTCTTGGAGGTGAGTAGTGAGTTTAAAACCACTTACCTTTACAGGAGCAGCCCTTTGGATTTCGGCGGCAGCGGTGCGCAGGGGCCTTCTGGGAGGTGAGTAGTTAGTTTAAAAGCACTTACCTTTGCAGGAGCAGCCCTTTGGATTTCGGCGGGAACCGGAAGTTCGACCTCTGGCAAGTGCCCCCCCCCCCCCAATAAATTCTGGTGGAGAGGAAACCCGAGACACTACACGTGTAGTGTCTCCCACCCGCCCTCCTCCTCTAACCTAATAATAAGACCCATTGGTGTAAGGTAAGTGCCATATTATATTATTATATTATTAGCATTGTGCAGGTCAAGGATTGGAGGTGGAGGAGCAGTCTCTGTCAGCGAGGGAACCTGAGAACATCTCAGAAGGTAAGCAAGTGATTTTTACTTTTATACCTGTTTTTCAAATTGTGTGTGTCGGGGGGAAACTGAAGTGACATCACAGAAAAGCTGTGACCTGAGTGGCTGGTTGGGATTCTAACCTAAATTGTTTTGAGTATTTGGGATCTAATTAAACATAATAACTTAATTATAATTTAGAGGATATCTAAGCCAGAGATCGGAGAATATTACAGTTAGCTATCGCATTTCTATTAGAAATCTAGTGCTAGGAAACAGATAGTTGACAGTAACTTTGAAATTTAAAAAAAGTATTAAAAAAAAAAAAAGACAAATTTTAATTTTAATTAATTGACGCAATGTCAGTTAGAGGGGTGCTGTGCTCTGACTGTGAGATGTGGCAGGTCCGGGAGGCTTCCAGTGTCCCGGATGGCTTCATCTGCAGAAAGTGCACCCAACTGCAGCTCCTCACAGACCGCATGGTTCGGTTGGAGCAGCAATTGGATGCACTTAGGAGCATGCAGGTGGCGGAAAGCGTCATAGATCGCAGTTATGTAAGTGTGGTCACACCCAAGGTGCAGGCAGAGAAATGGGTGACCACCAGAAAGGGCAGGCAGTCAGTGCAGGAATCCCCTGTGGTTGTCCCCCTCTCGAACAGATATACCCCTTTGGATACTGTCGGGGGGGATAGCCTATCAGGGGAAAACAGCAGCAGCCAGAGCAGTGGCACCACGGCTGGCTCTGATGTTCAGAAGGGAGGGTCAAAGCGCAGAAGAGTAATAGTTATAGGGGACTCTATAGTCAGGGGCACAGATAGGCGCTTCTGTGGACGTGAAAGAGACTCCAGGATGGTATGTTGCCTCCCTGGTGCCAGGGTCCAGGATGTCTCCGAACGGGTAGAGGGAATCCTGAAGGGGGAGGGCAAACAGGCAGAGGTCGTTGTACATATTGGTACTAACGACATAGGCAGGAAGGGGCATGAGGTCCTGCAGCAGGAGTTCAGGGAGCTAGGCAGAAAGTTAAAAGACAGGACCTCGAGGGTTGTAATCTCGGGATTACTCCCTGTGCCACGTGCCAGTGAGGCTAGAAATAGGAAGATAGAGCAGACAAACACGTGGCTAAACAGCTGGTGTAGGAGGGAGGGTTTCTGTTATCTGGACCACTGGGAGCTCTTCCGGGGCAGGTGTGACCTGTATAAGATGGACGGGTTGCATCTAAACCGGAGAGGCATAAATATCCTGGCCGCGAGGTTTGCTAGTGTCACACGGGAGGGTTTAAACTAGTATGGCAGGGGGGTGGGCACGGGAGCAATAGGTCAGAAGGTGAGAGCATTGAGGGAGAACTAGGGAATAGGGACAGTGTGGCTCTGAGGCAGCGCAGACGGGGAGAAGTTGCTGAACACAGCGGGTCTGGTGGCCTGAAGTGCATATGTTTTAATGCAAGGAGCATTACGGGTAAGGCAGATGAACTTAGAGCTTGGATTACTACTTGGAACTATGATGTTGTTGCCATTACAGAGACCTGGTTGAGGGAAGGGCAGGATTGGCAGCTAAACGTTCCAGGATTTAGATGTTTCAGGCGGGATAGAGGGGGATGTAAAAGGGGAGGCGGAGTTGCGCTACTTGTTCAGGAGAGTATCACAGCTATACAGCGAGAGGACACCTCAGAGGGCAGTGAGGCTATATGGGTAGAGATCAGGAATAAGAAGGGTGCAGTCACAATGTTGGGGGTATACTACAGGCCTCCCAACAGCCAGCGGGAGATAGAGGAGCAGATAGGTAGACAGATTTTGGAAAAGAGTAAAAACAACAGGGTTGTGGTGATGGGAGACTTCAACTTCCCCAATATTGACTGGGACTCACTTAGTGCCAGGGGCTTAGACGGGGCAGAGTTTGTAAGGAGCATCCAGGAGGGCTTCTTAAAACAATATGTAAACAGTCCAACTAGGGAAGGGGCGGTACTGGACCTGGTATTGGGGAATGAGCCCGGCCAGGTGGTAGATGTTTCAGTAGGGGAGCATTTCGGTAACAGTGACCACAATTCAGTAAGTTTTAAAGTACTGGTGGACAAGGATAAGAGTGGTCCGAGGATGAATGTGCTAAATTGGGGGAAGGCTAATTATAACAATATTAGGCGGGAACTGAAGAACATAGATTGGGGGCGGATGTTTGAGGGCAAATCAACATCTGACATGTGGGAGGCTTTCAAGTGTCAGTTGAAAGGAATACAGGACAGGCATGTTCCTGTGAGGAAGAAAGATAAATACGGCAATTTTCGGGAACCTTGGATGACGAGTGATATTGTAGGCCTCGTCAAAAAGAAAAAGGAGGCATTTGTCAGGGCTAAAAGGCTGGGAACAGACGAAGCCTGTGTGGCATATAAGGAAAGTAGGAAGGAACTTAAGCAAGGAGTCAGGAGGGCTAGAAGGGGTCATGAAAAGGCATTGGCAAATAGGGTTAAGGAAAATCCCAAGGCTTTTTACACTTACATAAAAAGTAAGAGGGTAGCCAGGGAAAGGGTTGGCCCACTGAAGGATAGGCAAGGGAATCTATGTGTGGAGCCAGAGGAAATGGGCGAGGTACTAAATGAATACTTTGCATCAGTATTCACCAAAGAGAAGGAATTGGTAGATGTTGAGTCTGGAGAAGGGGGTGTAGATAGCCTGGGTCACATTGTGATCCAAAAAGACGAGGTGTTGGGTGTCTTAAAAAATATTAAGGTAGATAAGTCCCCAGGGCCGGATGGGATCTACCCCAGAATACTGAAGGAGGCTGGAGAGGAAATTGCTGAGGCCTTGACAGAAATCTTTGGATCCTCGCTGTCTTCAGGGGATGTCCCGGAGGACTGGAGAATAGCCAATGTTGTTCCTCTGTTTAAGAAGGGTGGCAGGGATAATCCCGGGAACTACAGGCCGGTGAGCCTTACTTCAGTGGTAGGGAAATTACTGGAGAGAATTCTTCGAGACAGGATCTACTCCCATTTGGAAGCAAATGGACGTATTAGTGAGAGGCAGCACGGTTTTGTGAAGGGGAGGTCGTGTCTCACTAACTTGATAGAGTTTTTCGAGGAGGTCACTAAGATGATTGATGCAGGTAGGGCAGTAGATGTTGTCTATATGGACTTCAGTAAGGCCTTTGACAAGGTCCCTCATGGTAGACTAGTACAAAAGGTGAAGTCACACGGGATCAGGGGTGAACTGGCAAGGTGGATACAGAACTGGCTAGGCCATAGAAGGCAGAGGGTAGCAATGGAGGGATGCTTTTCTAATTGGAGGGCTGTGACCAGTGGTGTTCCACAGGGATCAGTGCTGGGACCTTTGCTCTTTGTAGTATATATAAATGATTTGGAGGAAAATGTAACTGGTCTGATTAGTAAGTTTGCAGACGACACAAAGGTTGGTGGAATTGCGGATAGCGATGAGGACTGTCTGAGGATACAGCAGGATTTAGATTGTCTGGAGACTTGGGCGGAGAGATGGCAGATGGAGTTTAACCTGGACAAATGTGAGGTAATGCATTTTGGAAGGGCTAATGCAGGTAGGGAATATACAGTGAATGGTAGAACCCTCAAGAGTATTGAAAGTCAAAGAGATCTAGGAGTACAGGTCCACAGATCACTGAAAGGGGCTACACAGGTGGAGAAGGTAGTCAAGAAGGCATACGGCATGCTTGCCTTCATTGGCCGGGGCATTGAGTATAAGAATTGGCAAGTCATGTTGCAGCTGTATAGAACCTTAGTTAGGCCACACTTGGAGTATAGTGTTCAATTCTGGTCGCCACACTACCAGAAGGATGTGGAGGCTTTAGAGAGGGTGCAGAAGAGATTTACCAGAATGTTGCCTGGTATGGAGGGCATAAGCTATGAGGAGCGATTGAATAAACTCGGTTTGTTCTCACTGGAACGAAGGAGGTTGAGGGGCGACCTGATAGAGGTATACAAAATTATGAGGGGCATAGACAGAGTGGATAGTCAGAGGCTTTTCCCCAGGGTAGAGGGGTCAATTACTAGGGGGCATAGGTTTAAGGTGAGAGGGGCAAGGTTTAGAGTAGATGTACGAGGCAAGTTTTTTACGCAGAGGGTAGTGGGTGCCTGGAACTCACTACCGGAGGAGGTAGTGGAGGCAGGGACGATAGGGACATTTAAGGGGCATCTTGACAAATATATGAATAGGATGGGAATAGAAGGATACGGACCCAGGAAGTGTAGAAGATTGTAGTTTAGTCGGGCAGTATGGTCGGCACGGGCTTGGAGGGCCGAAGGGCCTGTTCCTGTGCTGTACATTTCTTTGTTCTTTGTTCTTTGTTTGTCCTTCCTATAATGCGGTGACCAGAACTGTGCGCAATACTCCAAATGCGGCCGTACCAGAGTTTTGTACAGCTGCAACATGACCTCCCGACTCCGGAACTCAATCCCTCTACCAATAAAGGCCAACACTCCATAGGCCTTCTTCACCACCCTATCAACCTGGGTGGCAACTTTCAGGGATCTATGTACATGGACACCTAGATCCCTCTGCTCATCCACACTTCCAAGAACTTTACCATTAGCCAAATATTCCGCATTCCTGTTATTCCTTCCAAAGTGAATCACCTCCCACTTCTCTACATTAAACTCCATTTGCCACCTCTCAGCCCAGCTCTGCAGCTTATCTATATCCCTCTGTAACCTGCTACTTCCTTCCACACTATCGACAACACCACCGACTTTAGTATCGTCTGCAAATTTACTCACCCACCCTTCTGCGCCTTCCTCTAGGTCATTGATAAAAATGACAAACAGCAACGGCCACAGAACAGATCCTTGTGGTACTCCACTTGTGACTGAACTCCATTCTGAACATTTCCCATCAACCACCACCCTCTGTCTTCTTTCAGCTAGCCAATTTCTGATCCACATCTCTAAATCACCCTCAATCCCCAGCCTCCGTATTTTCTGCAATAGCCTACCGTGGGGAACCTTATCAAACGCTTTGCTGAAATCCATATACACCACATCAACTGCTCTACCCTCGTCTACCTGTTCAGTCACCTTCTCAAAGAACTCGATAAGGTTTGTGAGGCATGACCTACCCTTCACAAAGCCATGCTGACTATCCCTGATCATATTATTCCTATCTGGATGATTATAAATCTTGTCTCTTATAATCCCCTCCAAGACTTTACCCACTACAGACGTGAGGCTCACCGGTCTATAGTTGCCGGGATTGTCTCTGCTCCCCTTTTTGAACAAAGGGACCACATTTGCTATCCTCCAGTCCTCTGGCACTATTCCTGTAGCCAATGATGACATAAAAATCAAAGCCAATGGTCCAGAAATCTCTTCCCTGGCCTCCCAGAGAATCCTAGGATAAATCCCATCAGGTCCCGGGGACTTATCTATTTTCAGCCCGTCCAGAATTGCCAACACCTCTTCCCTACGTACCTCAATGCCATCGAATCTATTTACCTGGAGCTCAGCATTCTCCTCCACAACATTATCTTTTTCCTGAGTGAATACTGACGAAAAATATTCATTTAGTATCTCGCCTATCTCTTCAGACTCTACACACAACTTCCCATCCCTGTCCTTGACTGGTCCTACTCTTTCCCTAGTCATTCGCTTATTCCTGACATACCTATAGAAAGCTTTTGGGTTTTCCTTGATCCTTCCTGCCAAATACTTCTCATGTCCCCTCCTTGCTCGTCTTAGCTCTCTCTTTAGATCCTTCCTCGCTACCTTGTAACTATCCATCGCCCCAACTGAAACTTCACACCTCATCTTCACATAGGCCTCCTTCTTCCTCTTAACAAGAGATTCCACTTCTTTGGTAAACCACGGTTCGCTCGCTCGGCACCTTCCTCCCTGCCTGACCGGTACATACTTATCAAGAACACGCAGTAGCTGATCCTTGAACAAGCTCCACTTATCCATTGTGTCCAACACTTGCAGCCTACTTCTCCACCTTATCCCCCCCAAGTCACGTCTAATGGCATCATAATTTCCCTTCCCCCAGCTATAACTCTTGCCCTGCGGTGTATACTTATCCCTTTCCATCCTTAACGTAAACGTCACCGAATTGTGGTCACTGTCCCCAAAGTGCTCACCTACCTCCAAATCCAACACCTGGCCTGGTTCATTACCCAAAACCAAATCCAATGTGGCCTCGCCTCTTGTTGGCCTGTCAACAAACTGTGTCAGGAAACCCTCCTGCACACACTGTACAAAAAACGACCCATCTAATGTACTCCAACTATATCTTTTCCAGTCAATATTTGGAAAGTTAAAGTCTCCCATAATAACTATCCTGTTACTTTCGCTCTTATCCAGGATCATCCTCGCCATCCTTTCCTCTACATCCCTAGAACTATTTGGAGGCCTACAGAAAACTCCCAACAGGGTGACCTCTCCTTTCCTGTTTCTAACCTCAGCCCATACTACCTCGGAAGATGAGTTCCCATCTAGCATCCTCTCCGCCACCGTAATACTGTTCTTGACTAGCAGCGCCACACCTCCCCCTCTTTTGCCTCCTTCTCTGAGCTTACTAAAACACCTAAACCCCGGAACCTGCAACATCCATTCCTGTCCCGGCTCTATCCATGTCTCCGAAATGGCCACAACATCGAAGTCCCAGCTACCAACCCATGCTGCCAGTTCCCCTACCTTATTTTGTATACTCCTGGCATTGAAGTAGACACACTTCAAACCACCTACCTGAACACTGGCCCCCTCCTGCGACGTCAAATCTGAGCTCCTGACCTCTATACTCTCATTCTCCCTTACCCTAAAACTACAATCCAGGTTCCCATGCCCCTGCTGCATTAGTTTAAACCCCCCCAAAGAGCACTAACAAATCTCCCCCCCCAGGATATTTGTGCCCCGCAGGTTCAGATGTAGACCATCCTGTCTGTAGAGGTCCCACCTTCCCCAGAAAGAGCCCCAGTTATCCAGAAAGCTGAATCCCTCCCGCCTGCACCATCCCTGTAGCCACGTGTTTCATTGCTCTCTCTCCCTATTCCTCATCTCACTATCACGTGGCACGGGCAACAACCCAGTGATAACAACTCTGTTTGTTCTAGTTCTGCGCTTCCATCCTAGCTCCCTGAAAGCCTGCCTGACATCCTTATCCCCTTTCCTACCTATGTCGTTAGTGCCAATGTGGACCACGACTTGGGGCTGCTCCCCCTCCCCCTTAAGGACCCGGAAAACACGATCCGAGACATCGCGTACCCTTGCACCTGGGAGGCAACATACCAAACGTGAGTCTCTCACACTCCCACAAAATCTTATATCTGTGCCCCTGACTATCGAGTCCCCAATTACTAATGCTCTGCTCCTCTCCCCCCTTCCCTTCTGAGCAACAGGGACAGACTCCGTGCCAGAGGCCCGTACCCCATGGCTTACCCCTGGTAAGTCGTCCCCCCCACAAGTATCCAAAGCGGTATACTTGTTTCTCAGGGGAACGACCGCAGGGGATCCCTGCACTGACTGCTTTTTCCCAGTCCCTCTTACAGTTACCCATCTATCTCCAATTTTTGGTGTAACTAATTCCCTGAAGCTGCTATCTATGACCTCCCTCTGCCTCCCGAATGATCCGAAGTTCTTCCAACTCCAGCTCCAGTTCCCTAACTCGGTCTTGGAGGAGCTGGAGATGGCAGCACTTCCTGCAGGTAAAATCAGCAGGGACACTAACTGCATCCCTCACCTCAAACATCCTGCAGGAGGAACATTGCACTCCCTTCCCTGCCTTCCCTCTAATTTTCTACCAAGATCTGGCTAACAACTAATTTAAATTTTTTATATATAAAAAAAATATTAATAACAATAATAAAATATGGTACTTACCTCAGACCAATGGGTTTTATTATTAGGTTAGAGGAGGAGGGCGGGTGGGAGACACTACACGTGTAGTGTCTCGGGTTTCCTCTCCACCAGAATTTATTGGTGAGGGTCTTCCCAGAAGTCCGCGGGTCGACTTCCTGTTCCCACCTTAAACACTAAAATTAAAAAAAAAAAAAAAATTTAAAGGAGAGACTTACCTCCCAGAAATCACTTCCGCACTGCCCCCGCTGAAATGGACTAGCCTGCTCCGCTCCTGTTGAAATCTACTTGGCCTGCAAGGTAAGTAAGTTAATCAGTACTTACCTCACGCAGGCAGCGACCTTTTAAACGGTCCCCTCTGCCTCGCAGCTCCCGCGCTTTTTCAAATTCCCGCGCTGTTTCTAAGGTCCCGGCTCTCACTCCCGAACTAAACAGCTGACCTGCAAGGTAAGTAAGTTAATCAGTACTTACCTCACCCAGGCAGCGGCCTTTTAAACGGTCCCCTCTGCCTCGCAGCTCCCGCGCATTTTCAAATTCCCGCGCTGTTTCTAAGGTCCCGGCTCTCACTCCCGAACTAAACAGCTGACCTGCAAGTACTTCAGTATTTCCTTTGAAGTCAAAGAGGGTTTTGCTATTCTGACTTGATCAGTGGGGGAGTCGAGAACAAGCAGGCAAAAAGCACTTCTTCACATAACGGACAATGGAAATCTGGGACTCTGTCCTTCGAAAAACTGTATTGTTCAGAGATTGATTGAAAATCATCCAATCGGAAATGGATATATATTTAGTATGTAAAAGATACTAAGGGTTAAAAAATCAAGGTAGAGTTAAGATCATCCCGTACCTAACTGAGTGAAGGAACAGGCTCAAGCGACTAAATAGCCTCCACTTGTTCCATAGCTATAGTGTAATGTCATTTTTTATCTCTGAAGTGCTGCACACATTATGCAGTATCCTGCTCAGCAATCCACTTCAGTACATTTTAATTTTCTCTACAGCAATTTGAAAAACAGCCTCCATGGCAATCAAGGAAAATTACACAGTTGCAAAGCCAAATAAAATTATAATGTACTCACGATGGAATATTAATAGGAGGAAATCCTCAAAACACATTCTCATAATTATGCGATTTGATGTTCAAGTGAAGAAGATGGGCCGTTAGCCATCTTTGTAGTTACATTACAATTGCACAGAAAATGTTGTCACTGCATTTTAGTAAAATAGGAATATTGATACAAAAGAAGGCTAGGATCCATCTTGTTCACTTTCCACCATCCTAGCAGTCACATGATGATAATGATAATGAGTTATTGACCTATCACAATGTTCAGTTTCTATCAATGAGTCTACAAAAGACCTGAGCTGAGGGATGGGGTCTTCCGTTCTGGAATATAAATTGAGTAATAGGAATGTAAATGAGAATGACATCCACTCTAGTTAATCCCATGATCTTCAACTCCACCTTTCCACCTTACTTCCATAACCCTTGATTTCCTTATTGATTAAAAATATATATCTCAGCCTTGAGCATACTTAACAACCAAATCTCTACAGCTCTCTGCGGTAAAGAATTCCACAGATTCATTACCCTCTGAGAGAAGAAATTCCTCCTCATCTCTGTCTTAAATGGATGACCCCTTGCTCTGAGGTCATGCCCTCTGATCCTAGACTCTCCCACAAGAGGAAACGCCCCCTCAGCAACTACCCTGTCAACCCCCCCCCCCCCCCCCCCCCCGAGAATCCGATATGTCTCAATAAGGTCGCCTCCCATTCTTCTAAGCTCCAATGTGTACAAGCCCGGCCCACTCAACCTCGCCTCATAGGAAAATCTCTCCATACCCGGGATTAACCTCGTGAACCTTTTCTGGACTGCCTCCAATGCCAGTAAATATGTCCTTAGATAAGGGGACCAAAACTGTTCACAGTATTCCAGGTGTGGTCTAATCAGTGCCTTGTATCGTTTTAGCAGAACTTCCCTATTTTTATACTTCATTCCCTTTGAAATGAAAGCCAACAATCCGTGTGCTTCCCTATTACCTGCTGAACTTGCTCGTTTTTTGTGATTTGTGCACTAGGAGCCCCAGATCCCTCTGTGCTGCAGCTTTCTGCAGTCTTTCCCCATTTAAATAATATTCAGCTCCTTTGTTCCATCAAAAGTGCTTTTCTCATTTAAACTAAAAAAGATGTTTGTGAGAGCTGGACTTACAGGGAATCTCATAACAATACCATCTCTTTGGGCATACAAGGTGCTGTTAAAACTCAACTCAACAGCATGAATTGTTGAGTTCATAAGTTCAATGAATACAGACTCAGATATTGGAGGTGCATCTAGATCACCATGAAATAGTGCTGCAATGCTTCTTAACAAAGGTTGAGGAATCATTCAATGTGTGTGTGAAAACTTGTTCAAAACTGGCTGTAGCAACGCTCCCAACCATATGACCAATTCATGCTATGCAGACTGCATAATCTTGGCAGATTAAAGAATTGTCATAAATTGGCATTGTAATGATATGTATATAATCAGGTTAGTGAAGGGTTAATTATTACATCTCTGTGTAATTCAAACAGTAGGGGGCACCACCACTTCTCTGTATATAAGTGAAGGAGAAAGCAGGAGAACTGCACTAGGAGGAGATTAGGTTAGAGAGAGTTAACACGAGGTTAGATCATAGAATTATGAGTGACTATTTAGATTATTGATTACTGCGAGACAGATTCATTATTACTTTATTATTAACTGTAGCTCAGTAGCGTGTGCGAACCTCATTTAATTAATTGTTATACAATGAATTAGTTTTGTTTCAATCTAATGATCGGTGGATTGGTAGTTACATTGTATATGTTGTGTTGTCCTATTATGTATTTTCTTTTATTCCCTTTCCTTCTCATGTACTTAATGATCTGTTGAGCTGCTCGCAGAAAAATACTTTTCACTGTACCTCGGTACACGTGACAATAAACACATCCTATCCAATCCAATTCTTTGTCATCAACACAACGGACCATTCTGGAAGAAAAGACAAAGAACATAATATATTACCACCAAGGGTAATATAACAGGCATGAATGGGTCTTTTTCTGGTTGTCAGGATGTGACGAGTGGTCTACCACAGGGACCAGTGCCGAGGCCTCAACTTTGTATAATTTATATAAATGATTTGGATGAAGAGATTGAAGGGATGGTTGTTAAATTTGCTGACGACACAAGGAAGGAAAGTAAATTGTGAAGAGAACACAAGGAGGCTACAAAGGGATCCAGACAAATTAAGTGAATGGATAAAATCTGGCAAATGGAGGAGACTGTGGGAAAATTCTCCATTTTGACAGGAAACATGAAAAAGTTTATTATCTAAATGGTGAGAGATTTCAGACATCTGGGATTCAGAAAGGCCTTGGTGTCCTTGTGCATGAATCACAAAAGACTAGAATACAGGTACAGCAAGTAATTAGTTTTTGTGTTATTTACAGCACAGAAGGAGGCCATTCGGCCCATCGTGTCTGCACCGGCTCCCAAAAGAGCAACCTAGCTAGTCCCATTCCCCAGCCCTATCTCCGTAGCCCTCTACATCCATCACTTTCAAATATATATTCAGCTCTCTTTTGAAACCTCCCATGGAATCCACCTCCACCACTCCCCCAGGCAGCATACTCCAAACCCCAACAACTCTCTGAGTAAAGAAGTTTCTCCTCATCTCACTCTGAGCTCTCTTGCTGACCATCTTGAAATTGTGACCCCTAGGAAAGCTAATAGGATGTCATTGTATATTATGAGGAGAATTGATTACAAAAGTAGGGAGGTTAAGCTTCAGATGTACAGGGCATTGGTGAGACCACATCTGGAGATTTATACACAGCATAGGTCTCCTTATTTAAGGAAAAATTTGTTACAAGTAGTTCAGAGAAGGTCTACTAGACTCATATCAGGAATGGGCGGGTTGTCTTTTGTGGAAAGGTTGAAGAGGTTACGTTTGTTCCACTAGAGTTTGGAAGAATAAAAGGCGACTTGATTGAAACCTGTAAAATCCTCTGGGGTGTTGACAGGATGGATGTGGAGAGGATGTTTCCTCTTGTGGGAAAGTCTAGAACAAGGACTGTTTAATAATAAAAGGTCGCTCATTTAAGATGGAGATGAGGAGATTTTCTTTCTGTCAGAGGGCTGTGAGTCTCTGGAACTCTCTTCCTTAAAAGGCAGTGTGGAATAATGGCAGAGTATTTGAATATTTTTAAGGAAGAGGGAAATAAATTCTTGGATTAAAAAGGGGATGAAAGGTTATCAGGGTTAGGTGAGCATGTGGGGTTAAGGTTACAATCAGATCAGCTGTAATCGTATTTATTTTTTAAATTTAGAGTACCCAATTCTTTTTTTTCCCCAATTAAGGGGCAATTTAGCGTGGCCAATTCACTTATTCTCACATCTTTTGGGGTTTTGGGGGTGAGACCCACACAGACACAGAGAGAATGCGCAAACTCCATGCGGACAGTGACCCAAGGCCGGGATAGAACCCGGGTCCTCTGCAGCATGAGACAGCAGTGCTAACCACTGTACCACCGTGCTAGTCGTGATCACATTGAATGGCAGAGCAGGCTTGAGGGGCCAAGTGGCCTATTACATATTCACATGTATGTATTACTATGCAATAGCAATACGAGTGGAGTTCTCCACAAACAGGGCGCTGCCATCAAGCCAAAAAGACGTTCAAGTTAGTAATGTGATAAAAGCAAATTTCTGCGGATGCTGGAATCTGAAACCAAAGAGAAAATGCTGGAAAATTTCAGCAGGTCTGGCAGCATCAGTAGGGAGAGAAAGCAGGTAACGTTTCATAAGAACATAAGAACTAGAAGCAGGAGTCGGCCATCTGGCCCCTCGAGCCTGCTCCGCCATTCAATGAGATCATGGCTGATCTTTTGTGGATTCAGCTCCACTTTCCGGCCCGAACACCATAACCCTCAATCCCTTTATTCTTCAAAAAACTATCTATCTTTATCTTGAAAACATTTAATGACGGAGCCTCTACTGCTTCACTGGGCAAGGAATTCCATAGATTCACAACCCTTTGGGTGAAGAGGTTCCTCCTAAGCTCAGTCTTAAATCTACTATCTTATTTTGAGGCTATGCCCCCTAGTTCTGCTTTATCCCGCCAGTGGAAACAACCTGCCCGCATATATACTCCCTATTCCCTTCATAATTTTATATGTTTCCATAAGATACCCCCGCATCCTTTTAAATTCCAACGAGTACAGTCCCAGTCTACTCAACCTCTCCTCGTAATCCAACCCCTTCAGCTCTGGGATTAACCTAGTGAATCTCCTCTGCACACCCTCCAGTGCCAGTGCGTCCTTTCTCAAGTAAGGAGACCAAAACTGAACACAATACTCCAGGTGTGGCCTCACTAACACCTTATACAATTGCAGCATAACCTCCCTAGTCTTAAACTCCATCCCTCTGGCAAAGAAGGACAACATTCCATTTGCTTTCTTAATCACCTGTTGCACCTGTAAACCAACTTTTTACGACTCATGCACTAGCACACCCAGGTCTCTCTGCATAGCAGCATGTTTTAATATTTTATCATTTAAATAATAATCCCTTTTGCTGTTATTCCCACCAAAATGGACAACCTCACATTTGTCAACATTGTATTCCATCTGCCAGACCCTAGCCCATTCACTTAACCTTTCCAAATGCCTCTACAGACTTCCAGTATCCTCTGCACTTTTTGCTTTACCACTTATCTGAGTGTCGTCTGCAAACTTGGACACATTGCCATTGGTCCCCAACTCCAAATCATCTATGTAAATTGTGAACAGTTGTGGGCCCAACACTGATCCCTGAGGGACACCACTAGCTACTGATTGCCAACCAGAGAAATACCCATTAATCCTCACTCTTTGCTTTCTATTAATTAACCAATCCTCTATCCATGCTACTACTTTCCCCTTAATGCCATGCATCTTTATCTTATGCAGCAACCTTTTGTGTGGCACCTTGTCAAAGGCTTTCTGGAAATCCAGATATACCACATCCATTGGCTCCCCATTATCTACCGCACTGGTAATGTCCTCAAACAATTCCTCTAATTAGTTACGGACGACCTGCCCTTTATGAACCCTTGCTGCGTCTGCCCAATGGGATAATTTCCATCCAGATGCCTCGCTATTTCTTCCTTGATGATAGATTCCAGCATCTTCCCTACTACCGAAGTTAAGCTCACTGGCCTATAATTACCCGCTTTCTGCCTACCTCCTTTTTTAAACAGTGGTGTCACGTTTGCTAATTTCCAATCCGCCGGGACCACCCCAGAGTCTAGTGAATTTTGGTAAATTATCACTAGTGCATTTGCAATTTCCCTAGCCATCTCTTTTAGCACCCTGGGATGCATTCCATCAGGGCCAGGAGACTTGTCTACCTTTAGCCCCATTAGCTTGCCCATCACTACCTCCTTGGTGATAACAATCCTCTCAAGGTCCTCACCTGTCATAACCTCATTTCCATCAGTCACTGGCATGTTATTTGTGTCTTCCACTGTGAAGACCGACCCAAAAAACCTGTTCAGTTCCTCAGCCATTTCCTCATCTCCCATTATTAAATCTCCCTTCTCATCCTCTAAAGCACCAATATATCGAGTCCAGATGACCCTTTATAATGTGATATATGAATTTCAGTGATGCTAGGTGTGTAGGTGGTACATCCAAACGACTGGCAGATCTTATCAAACAGCACATACCTTTGGCTATTTGCAACAGGTAAAGTATTGACCATGCCCACCCAACTTTTGCTTGCAAAACTCAAAACGTTGTGTCTAACATTCGATGTGATTCTGCAATTGGGCAGCACTTGATAAACAATCCTGAGCGCGCTCAGAATTATAATGAAACCAATTTAAGATTATCAGTTAGACTCGCAGTGTGGCTCACTTATACATGCTAGAGGCCACATATAATCCGGGGACCTGTCCTTTGCAAACAGTAGGAGCATGTCCGAGCATTGTGCATGTTTCAACGAAACAAAAGTTTGGGGGACAGCCACTGGATGGTTCATTCTCCATTGCAACACTTCTACCAATCAGAGTCCACTTGTCAATCAATCAGTAGTTTCTTCTCCTGCAGTGTAAATTGCTGTTCCCTTTACTGATGGAAATCTTGCAATCTGTTCTGATAATTGCAGATACAAAGCTTCAACAACATGTCCCTTCTGTCAGCAATACTGAAGTTTGGCTCTGAGCACTTAGTTTAAAAACTCAAATTGATGGTATTAGATTTACTATTTGAGAACTTTGCCCTTTACTCTGGTTCTATAACCGTCCATTTATACTCCATTTGTTATCATCAACTGTCTCGGGTGTAGCATTTATGTGCATGTGTGTGTGTCTTACTGGAGAGTGCACATGAGATTGTAGTGCAGGCAGTTCCCATGGAGACAGGAGCTAATCTATATTCAGTTCACACGCACTGGCTGCTCGGTTGCCGCCTCAGTCCAGGTTCTCTCCAATTGGAACATGCCAGGGTCCCTGACAAGCCGCAGGAATGGAAATGTTGAACTAATGTGTGGTCAGTGCAAGCGAGCAACTGAGAAACTGGAATTGAAAAAAAACTATCCCCCCCCCCTAAAGCTGCAGCAAAACTTCCACCTGATTGCAAAATCGATATTAGTCATTGGATATTCAAGATCAATTGGTTCTGGTAAGTTTATATTTTATTGAAGTTTCATGATGTAAGATTTTATCCCCTTAATATAACTTCTTCAGGTAGAATATTTTCCTCAGCGACAAAATCAGCGCTTTTTCAACAAACATTGCAGAGGGCGCCAAAGAACTTCTGTGAACAGGAATGGTTTCATTGATCAGCCTCTGGTTTCATCCATGCTGGGAATTTCACAGGAATTGTTGCTAATGTAACAGCAGAAATCTCCCCTCCCTCCGAATACTTGGCAAATTCATGAGGAAAAGATCAATTCGCCTTCAGGCGCTGGCACAATGAAACACATTTATTACACTAAACAGGCAGATTTCACTCCGAAAATTAATTACATCGGATTTATTTAAGTAACATTAAACTGAAATTTGGCCTTTGGGTTTATATTTGTTAAAGTAAAAAGACTGCGTGCCAAATCATAATTAAACGATTTATTCAAACTATTTCAAAGCTGACTATTTTAAGGTGTAATTTGGAAGTGTTTAAATAACACGTGATGCGGCCCCTGTGTCCAATTGTGCTCACAGCGCCATCTCACAACCATCTGATTTTACAAATGGGCTGAGGTACTCGGTTGGTGCACTCAGTCTCCGGTGAAATGCAGCAGTAGAAACAGCGCCGCGTCAAGCCCGCACTCCTCCTGCCATTTCGCAGATACACAGAACCACTTTGAGCTCTGCCAGCAGAAAGCGGCGCTGCGAATAACGGTAAGAGACGGAGCTGCTGCTTCTCGTGGTACAAATGCAGCGTCTGTCTGTCTGTCCCAATGTTAAAGGGTTTGATCTGTTGGGCGATGGGAGGAAGCAGCATTTTTTTAAACAATGAATTATTGGTGAGAAACACGAAGCGCAGCCAGTGTGTTTGGGGGGCGTTTTCTCGGAATGTGGGTGCGATGCAGAATGACTGATTTTTAATCTGAACTGCAACAAGCTGTTCCTTTCTGCCGAAAGCTTCACTAAGGTGGTGAGATGTGAAAGGGTGCAAGTCAAGTCTTGTTAATGTAACTCAGTGCAGATAGCGTGTGAGCGAGCGACAGGGTAAATCCCAGTTTATGTTTTATTAGTGAAATCGATGCAGCAACAAAAAGGACGACATTCTGTTCAACTGATCATTTCATTGGCATCACTTTCTTCCCATGAAAATTGCCGAGGTTTACCTTTAGTAGTAGCTATTCTCAACATCTGAACCTTTTTAGATTTTACATCCAAGCGCCATTATTTCAGGTAGTGAATAGTTTTGCCTTTGTCAATTCATTGAGTGTTACTATTCAGGAACTGACTCTTACTGTTTAGATGAAAGCTGTGGTTTTATCAGTGTTATGAAGGAATTTACTGAAAATGATTCACATCTTTCAGGTCGAGCACATCTGGAAACGTTGTACCGCCTGGGAAGGTGCACACATCATTTGGGGAAAAATGCATTTTGTAATGAAATTGAAATTATCTTAAATTCTGCGCATGTGTATTGTATAAATGTTGACATTTTAGAATGCAGTGTTTTTTTTCTCCATAAAGAGTTGGTATTTTGATATTTCTCCGCACACTTTGATGAGGCTGCAGTGGTTGGATGTAGACAGTAATTCATTCTCTTTGTTTCTCCTGACGCATGCGCTTTACTGCAGGGTGGGGACCAAGGCATCTCCATAGATCATCCTGACATTTGTGTCTATTCAGTAGGACAATAGAAATTGTTACCCGATTAAATTCCATAATTCCCACCTCTGGATGAAACCACATTTGTTACTGATCTTGTGGTTTGAATGCTTTTCTTTTGTGATCTACAATGAAAAAAATAAGCCTGTAAAAATGTTGAAACCACAAGACTTCAACCCAGACGAGCCTGGAGGTGTAGTCTGGCACTAACAGAATTCCAGTCTTTAGGGAAGGGCTGTTAATGTATTGCAACAACCATTTGAAACCTTATTGAAGCAAAACTCGCTTGCTTTTTAAGCTGTGTATAGATCTATATGTAGAAATAATATTGATGCAAAAATATGTATCCCAAAATATTTTGATTTTGGTGCAACAAATATGGTTGGACCAAAAAGACATTGGAGATGGATGAAATTGCCCTGTTATGTGTTCCTTCCATTACCATCTCTGGTAAGCATGTAGCTTGTCAGAGTGAAACATTTTATAATCCACAAGTCATTTTGAGGCTAGGCACAAATTCACTAAACGTTCTCTCGACTAGTTCCAACTGGTTATATAGCCTTGTAAATATTGGCCATCATTTTTAAAAAGTGTTTCGATTTCACAAACATTTAGTGCTGCTTTGCAGAGGTAAAGGTGAATACAATCATTGCACTGAATATAATCTCTAAATTATGCTTCACTGCTGATGCGGCATTTTTATAATTCAAATTATGCCATTATTTTGCATTAAAAGTAAACTTTGTGAGGACATTCCTTTAAAATCACAAGCGTTTAGCCCTATTTTCATTGACACGTTGGTATTCCTCCTCCAACCTTGCACTGTTAGAGGGGAAAAATGCCTGGAAATATGTTTTTAAAAATCCTTGGCTAAATTCTGTGAAGACGCTGTATTGCTCCTCTGTGAAATTTTGTTCTGTTTTGACTGACTACATAACAGCATAGCAACGAATGCAGTTGTCAATAATTTTTGTTTCCTAATGTAGTTTTGCAGCATGTTTTGCATTGTATATTATCAGAACATAAGAATTAGAAGCAGGTGGAAGTCATTTAACTCCTGGAATCTGCTTCATTATTCAGTTTCTACATAGATGGAGAAGAGGTTCTTTCAATACAATCTGCACTTCAACTTCTTATGACCAGAATCACAGAATAACACAGCGCAGAAGAGGCCCTTCGGTCCATCGAGTTTGCACTGATGCATGAAAAACACCTGACCGGCCTACCTAATCTCATTTTCCAGCACTTGGCCCATAGCCTTGAATATTATGATGTGCCAAGTGCTCATCCAGGTACCTTTCCACCCTCACAGGCAGTGCATTCCAGACCATCACCAGCCTCTGGGTAAAAGAGATTGTCCTCATGATACACCATCAATAACACACAACAAGTGATGAACGTAACTGAGGCTTTAATACACTTAACAGCAACTGGGTTGGAGGCGGAGACTTGCCACCTTTATACATAAGCCTGAGGGGAGGAGCCACAGGCGGAGCCAGCCTGGACAAGCCCAGGCATGCACAATACAATACAATGGCATACAATGCAGTACTGTGGTTTACCACATTCACCCCCGTTTAAAAACAAGTCCGGGGGTGAAGAGATCTTAAAGGTCAAGTCTGTTGGGGGCCTTGACCTTCCGCCGTGATTGCCTCAGTCCCGGCTGTGGTGTGGGCGCCGGTGTCGAGACCTGCGCGTCCGGGAGCGTGTCGTCCTCTTCTTCACCCAGTAGTTGAGTTGGTGGAGTTGGGGGCGGTGTGTGGGCGGAGGTGGTGGTGCTTGTCGCCGGTGGGCCTGTGAGTGTTAGTTCGTGAGGAGGTGGGCAGGGTTGGGGAAAGACGGTGTAGGGTCGGGGGTGGTGATGGTCGCTGGGGAACCTGCAGGTGCCAAATCCCGAAGGGAGACCGTGTCCTGCCGCCCGTCCTGGTGTGCCACGTATTGTGGGTTGGCAGGAGGAGCAGGACCTTCTCGACGAGGGGATCTGATTTATGACTCCTCGCATGCTTCTGGAGGAGGACGGGCCCTGGGACTGTCAGCCGGGACAGGAGCGAGACCCCGGAGCTGGATTTCCTGGGGCAGACAAACATACATTCATGAGGTGGCTGTACACCGGAGCGACCAGATGGAATGGAGCGTGTCGGAGAGGACCTCCTGCCAGCCGGAGACTGGGAGACTTCAAGACCGTAGGGCCAGAAGGACGGCCTTGCAGACCGTCGCGTTCTCCCTCTCCACCTGTCCATTTCCCCGGGGGTTATAGCTGGTCGTCCTGCTTGAGGTGATGCCTTTGCTGAGCAGGAACTGACGCAACTCGTCGCTCATAAAGGAGGAACCCCGATCGCTGTGGATGTAGGCGGGGAACCCGAACAAGGTGAAGAGACTGTGCAGGGCCTTGATGACGGTGGGAGAGGTCATGTCAGAGCCGGGCATGGCGAAGGGGAATCTTGAGTACTCGTCAACAATGTTGAGGAAGTACACATTATGGTCAGTGGAGGGGAGGGGAGGGGCCCTTTGAAGACAATGTTGAGGCGCTCAAAGGGGCGGGTGGCCTTTACCAGGTGTGCTCTGTCTGGCCGATAGAAGTGCGGTTTGCACTCCCCGCAGACCTAGCAGTCTCTGGTCATGGACCTGACCTCCTCGATGGAGTAAGGCAGGTTGCGACCCTTGATGAAGTGAAAAAAACGGGTGACCCCGGGTGGCAGAGTTCGTTGTGGAGGGCCGTGAGTCGGTCTACCTGTGCGCTGGCACATGTACCGCGGGAGAGGGCATCTGGTGGCTCATTGAGCTTCCCGGGTCGATACAAGATATCATAGCTGTAGGTGGAGAGCTCGATCCTCCACCTCAGAATCTTGTCATTCTTGATCTTGCCCCGCTGTGTGTTATTGAACATGAAGGCAACCGACTGTTGGTCGGTGAGGAGAGTGAATCGCCTGCCAGCCAGGTAATGCCTCCAATGTCTCGCAGCTTCTACGATGGCTTGGGCTTCCTTTTCGATGGAGGAGTGTAGAATTTCGGAGGCATGGAGGGTACGGGAGAAGAAAGCCATGGGCCTGCCCGCCTGGTTGAGTGTAGCAGCCAGAGCAAAGTCCGACGCATCACTCTCCACTTGGAACGGAATGGACTCGTCCACAGTGTGCATCGTGGCTTTGGCAATATCTGCCTTGATGCGATTGAAGGCCTGAAGGTCAGTCGGGCCTCAACCGTCAGGGGAATAATGGTGGATTTGATCAGTGGACGGGCCTTGTCCGCATAGTTGGGGGCCCACTGGGCATAGTACAAAAAGAACCCCAGGCATCTCTTCAGGGCCTTGGAGCAGTGGGGGAGAGGGAGTTCCAGGAGGGGGTGCATGCGGTCGGGGTCAGGCCCTAGGACTCCATGTTCCACGATGTAGCCGAGGATGGCGAGGCGGGTCGTGCTGAAGACGCATTTCTCTCTATTATAGGTTAGGTTCAGGAGTCTAGCGGTGAGGAGGAAGTGCCGGAGGTTCTTGTCATGGTCCTGCTGGTCATGGCCACAGATGGTGACATTGTCTAAGTACGGGAGCGTGGCCAGCAGCCCGTACTGGTCAACCATTCGGTCCATTTCTCTTTGGAAGACCGAGACCCCGTTCGTGATGCCGAAGGGGACCCTGAGGAAGTGGTAGAGGCGGCCATCTGCCTCGAAGGCAGTGTATTGGCGGTCCTCCGGGCGGATAGGGAGCTGGTGGTACGCGGACTTCAAGTCGACTGTGGAGAAGACTCGATACTGCGAAATCTGATTGACCATGTCAGATATGCGGGGGAGGGGGTACGCATCGAGCTGAGTGTACCGGTTTATGGTCTGGCTGTAATCGATGACCATCCGGTGCTTCTCCCCAGTCTTGACGACCACCACTTGGGCTCTCCAGAGGCTGTTACTAGCTTCAATGATCCCCTCTCGCAGGAGTCGCTGGACCTCCGACCTGATGAAGGTCCTGTCCTGGGCACTGTATCGCCTGCTTCTGGTAGCGACGGGCTTACAGTCCGGGGTGAGGTTTGCGAAGAGCGAGGGTGGGGCGATCTTAAGGGTTGCGAGGCTACAGATGGTGAGGGGGGGGGGCAGGTGTACGCCAAACTTTAAAGTAAGGCTTTGGAGGTTGCAATGAAGTCGAGCCCCAGTAATAGGGCAGCGCAGAGATGGGGGCGGATGTAGAGTTTAAAGTTAGTGTACTCTACGCCTTGTATAGTAAGGGTCGCGACACAATACCCCCGGATTTCCACTGAATGTGATCCGGAAGCCAGGGAGATTTTCTGGGTCGCGGGTAGGATGGGGAGGGAGCAGCGCCTTACCGTATCTGGGTGTATGAAGCTGTCTACGCTCCCGGAGTTGAAAAGACAGGCTGTCTCGTGCCCGTTGATCCGGACAGTCAACGTGGACTTCGCGAGGTTGTGCGGCCAGGACTGGTCGAGCATGATGGAGGCGAGCTTCGGAAGGCGGTTGGTAGGCCGGTCGGAGGTAGCGGCAGCCAGCATATGGTCGGGTGAGCCGGGCTCCCGGGAGCCTGCGGATCGGTCCCAAGATGGCAGCCCCCATGGGTTGCACATGGAGGGTGGCGCGGCAGCTGGGGGCGGCCTTGACGGGCAGCGCTGCTGGGCCTAGAGGTTTTAGGAGGAGATCGGGCCTGGCAGGCTTTTGCAAAGTGGTCCTTCTTCCCACATTCGTTACAGGTCGGGTTCCGGGCCGGGCAGCGTTGTCTGGGGTGATTACTTAGGCCACAGAAGTAGCACCTCGGGCCTCCGGCGTTGGCGGGCCGCTGCGCGGCACAGGCTGATGTCACACCCGGGTCAGTTGATGGCTGCGCCCACGACGGTGCCGCGCGGTCAGAGGTGTAGGCCCCCATGTTCTGGGAGGCCACCTCCAGCGAGTTGGAGAGCTGGACTGCCTCTGGGAGGCCGAGTGTCTCCCCTTCTAGTAATCGCTGGTGGACATAGTTAGAGTTCATGCCTGCGACACAAGCGTCCCTGATCAGCAGCTCCGCGTGCTGGGTAGCCAATATTGCCCGGCATTCGCAGTTCCGGCAGAGGCATGCAGGAATTCTGCAAGTGATTCCCCAGGGTATTGCTGTCTCGTGGCAAGGAGGTGCCGAGCATACACCTCGTTAACGGATTTCACGTATTGTCCTTTTAGCAACGTTATTGCCTCCGCATATGAGGGGTGTCCCTGATGAGGAGAAAGACACTTGGGTTCACCCATGCGTGGAGGACCTGCTTCTTCTGGAGGTCTGTGACGTCTTCGGTGAAGGATGCGAGTTACGCTTCAAAGCAGCTTAGCCAGTGTTCAAACCTTTCTGTAGAGTCGGCTGCCTGTGGGTCCAGCTCCAAGTGATCAGGCTTGAGTGATGAGTTCATCTTTAGGAGTTTAGTGTATTAAATTGACACACCATCAATAACACATGAGTGATGAACGTAACTGAGGCTTTAATACACTAAACAGCAAGCCTCCTGCCTCTGGACCCGAACTGGGTTGGAGGTGGAGACTTGCCACCTTTATACATAAGCCCAAGGGGAGGAGCCACAGGCGGAGCCAGCCTGGACAAGCCCAGGCATGCACAATACAATACAATGCAATACCGTGGTTCCCCACACCTCAAATCCCCCTTAAACCTCCTGCCCCTCACTTTGAACTCCCTTTTACCCATTATTTTAAAATCAGAAATATATCTGTCTCCTTCTTTAAACCATTTAGTGACTCAGACTCTACCGCACTTTGGGGCAGCGAGTTCCACACATTCACCACCCTCTGCGAGAAGTAGTTCCTCCTCATCTCAGTTCTAAATTTACTGCCTCTCAACCTATATCTGTGATCTATATCTGTTAACCTATATCCTAACATTAATGGACATTTCTTAAAACTGTTTAAAATATCTACTATAAATCTGACTGCTTAAGTAGCTTCATGTTGAACAAGGAGTGCTTAATATATTTTGCAGTAATGACATTTAAACTTCCCTATAAAGGATGCAATTAACCTCTCACTGGATGGAACTCCCAAGATATAGGTGAATGCTCCCCTATAACTCTGACTTTCAAGTTAACTTGATGCAGATGATCAAGAAATAGGTAATTGTCTTGGGACACAAGATAAATGTTGCTCCAACCACCAACAGTACTACTCAGTCATGCTTTTATCTGTCAAAAGAAAGTATAGCTCTGACTACTGATGGATTAGAGGATGCTGCTCTGAAATGAAAGAGTTGCCATAAACTACTTTAATCTACAAGTTTTAAGAACTAAACCCAGTGACCCACATCTAATGTTTGTGTTTTCATTAAGTCATGAAAAATCTAACTGAACTTCACAAAACCAGGTGTTGGGAATGCCAGGAATGTTGTGAAGTCTACCTCAATGGCATCTGTATGCAAAACTCAATTGACATCTGCAGAATTCATAGCAGAGTAAAGTTCAGCATAACGGTATGAAAAGTTGCCCATCTGCCTCTCTAAGAATTGTTTAGTAATTTCTGTCAAATTGTAAGATCTAAATAAACCCAGAGGATGTAATGTGTTTGCCTCCCTTTCATTCTTAGGACTCTGCCTCGACCACTACAATCTTGGCAAATGCCTGTGGCTGTTAACCTTAACTGTTTGCGAGTTAGTATGTTCAAACTAGCCCATTAACAATGGACAGGTGCGGTTGGGTTGTCAACCCTTTTCTAGACTCCAGACTAATGTTGATGCTTAAATATAACCTTCCTATTTATGAGTGGACATCAGAAAGCTGCACCTCAGCAGTCAGAGTTTCTAATATGGCAAAGGCAGACTCCACAAAATGGCTTTTAGACTGTCATTTCGATTGTGTTGCCACCAGAATTTTTACTGTTTGTATTTAGCAGTTCTCTGGCTGAATCAGCTTTCTGGAGAATAGCATATGGGAAACCTGTAACTTTCCAAATATTGGCTCATTATAGTTTTTGAA
Source organism: Scyliorhinus torazame (assembly GCF_047496885.1). NCBI lineage: Eukaryota > Metazoa > Chordata > Chondrichthyes > Carcharhiniformes > Scyliorhinidae > Scyliorhinus > Scyliorhinus torazame. The sequence goes on along the minus strand of NC_092712.1, from coordinate 327,378,960 downwards.
ATATAATTGTGCTGTGAGTGATACTACAATTAGATTCATGAGAAATTAACCCTTGTTACATTTGTCTGCAGTTAAATTCTGTTGTTATGCCAACAAACATAGAATTCAAACTGTAGTGAATGAAATAAATTGGTTTCAATTTTCCGACTTTCTATTCACAGTCTCAGAACATGTTCGTATTGGTTAACCGTGGTTTATGCCAATGCCGTAACTAATTTACTTTGACTTATGTTCGTGCACCACTGGCAATTAAAGGTAGAGTATTGCATTTTTGGAGCAGAGAGTCAGCAATCAACCTTTGTAAATGCTGGTGGGGTTTGAAAGAAACTGACAATTTTCCAGAACCTTTGAATTAAGATCCATGAACTTAAAACGCAAAAAAAATGGTATTCTTCAAAATTCTAATTCCAGCTCAGAGAATGACTCATTCTGCTGTATTGCAGGACTGCAAAACAACATTTTAAAGTTTCAAGGGTTGTTTAAAAGGGACATTCCTTCCTGAGAGCTGCCAGATTGCATTGACATTCCTTATTAAATTATTAGCATGCCATGAACACTTACTGCAAATATATTTCAGGCCTACATCTTCAAAATCTTACAGTGTTTCCAATTGCTTGTTATCGTCACGCAAAATGTGTATTCAAACATATTGTAATCAGCATCTCCTTCCTGTACCAGCCTCCCCGAACAGGCGCCGGAATGTGGCGACTAGGGGCTTTTCACAGTAACTTCATTGAAGCCTACTTGTGACAATAAGTGATTATTATTATTATTTCTGTTTTGGCATTAATAAATTAGCAGAAAATCCCGATCAGATGTTTGTAATGTTTAAAAATACATTCTGAAATTAAGGTCATTTCCAAATATTTAAAATACTGCGGATATTTTATAAACATCAGGAAAAATTATCAAGAACTAGTTTTGCAAAGTAAATGTTTATGGCTTGTTAGTTCTGCAAGCTAACCTTGTATTAAATTGGATGGAAGTTTGGTGATATATTAATATGTAACATAGAATACTAACTGTAATCTTCAGATGCATTTGTTATTGTAGCAATACTATTAAAAACAATTTTATGATTACATTTCAATCTTCTGACACTTTAGCAATAATAATTTCCTTTTGCACACTTTTCAATATATTTAGGATATTTTTAGTAAATCTATTATTTATTATTATGGTGTGACCCATAGGTACAAAAGGTAACTTTTATAAAATCAAATAATTGAGTTTGAATGTTGAAATCACAATGTCAGCTCACTATCTTTCCCATAAACGTAGCTGAATTATCTTTGGTTAATTAAATATTCCAGACATCTAAAATGGAGAGACAACAGATTTGAAAATGTATAAAACATGATGGTACGCAAGATAATTTTGTTACCAATCCTGAGTTTCTTTTACAAAGGTTCTTGTAAATTGTTATCCTTCATGATTTTATCCTGTAAATTTGTTTAGAACTATAGACATTATTTTCTGTAAATTTATGACACGTACACAAAACCCTCAACAGAAATGATTTGAAAGTGGTAACGGTCTGGGTTTACTGATCATCCTTTCAGCTGTCTTTGCGCATGTTGGGAAGTTAGGTGGTCCCATGCTGAATGTTAGCCTAGTAGATTTTGGATTTTGACTCTGAGCAGAGTTCAAAGCTTTCTTTGCTTCCAAGATAAATTAAATAAATACTGGGGCAGAAATTGGTTCTGGGCAGTACTGCAAAATAGGAGATAGAGAACTGCGATCAATAGAGAAGAAAACGAGACAGGTGTAAATAAGCTGCCACTTCACTATTCATATTTTGCAGGACCGACCAACACTATTTTCACCTTCATGTCTGGGAACGTGGAGGAAAAGAGATCTAAAGGATTGAGCATGGCTTGTCACCTTGTTGCAGTGAAGATTATCACTTTTCCCAACAGCAATTTTAGGCTCATTAAAGATTCACCTTCATTGGGAATTATTTTTCTGTTTCGGTAATGCTCAAAACAGTTTTGAGACATTTTTCAAAGGAAACAAATGACCAAAATTGAATATATAACTTTCTGGTTCCCTCGGGTTGCATTTATGGGGTCCTCCAATGATGCACTGGAGCAACCCTTGAGGAGGTTCCAAAGTGTTTACCTTACAATTGCCCAGAAGCACTAACCTCCTCTGGACGTTTGCGCTGGGCTGGGAACTATCGGACAGAAGCAAGTTAGATCACTAATTTTGGATGGTTCTGCCAGTTTTACCCTGATAGTAACTTTGAAAGAGTTGGAGGGGAAAAAAACCCACTTCTAATTCCAGAGTAACTATTCAAATACCCAGCCTCAGATGGTCCTCCCCCCCCCCCCCCCCCCCCCCCCACCCTCCGGGTCCAAATCCCTCCACCCTGTCTCTCATCTGAGCCGTCCCCCAAATCTGGTCCGACCTGACCCGCCCCTCCCCACTTCACCCTCTTCCATTTGACCCGACCGACCCCCTCCCCCCACTTCACCCTCTCCCAATTGAAGGGACACCGCCCCCCCCCCCCCCCCAACACAGTCTGACCCACCCCTCACCCCATTCTGGTCTGACCCAACCCCTTCCCCCATCCGATCTAATGAGTGCTGTGAAAAGGGGGAATTGTGTTCCCCCTGTGCCCCGCTTTTCCACGTTGATGCAGCCAGGGGCACATTTCGCTGCTCCCGTCTCATCCAGTCTGAGTGAGGAAGCTTGGGTGAGATGGAGCTTTCAAATCCCAGTGTGGGTAAATCTGTTGAGGGTGGCAAACCACCGTAGATTGCACTCTGGTGAGATGGCTATGGGTCTGTCATTCATGAGGAAGGCAGTTAGGCTCACTATTGCAGCAGTTCCAGAAGAATGACGTTTAAGATATAAAATAATAGCGGGATGTTTTCCTTTTCTCAAACTGAAAAGTCATTGAGGTTCTCTGTAAAAATGGCTGATTCAATTGATTCATTCACTTGTGTTAGTGTCACCAATTATCCTACTTTTTTTTACAACTGGTTCTTTAACTTGTGCAACATTCAAAATTTTGTATTTGCTTTCTGGCAAGGTCTCAGAATCAAAAATAGTATTTAAATTTGGTTGTGGAAAGATATTTTCATTATTGATAAACATGAGAATTAAACACTAATGGATTTTCACAGTAACTTCATTGCAGTGTTAATGTAAGCCTGTTTGTGACACTAATAAAGATTATTATTATGTAATTAGATTTTCTGGCTTCATAATACATTAAATTCCCATTCAAAGTGCAGGAAAACTGGTTTTAATAAATAAACCTTTGCATATTTATTGATTAGAACTAATTAGTTATGAACTTCAATACCCAGGAAAGTGATGTCCTAAAGTCTGGGACATTGGTTGTAAGGCATGATTCGATGAGTGTGATTATGTAAAGCTGTTATTGGCTAGACTGTTAAACAGCTCTCCAAATTTGGGCACAAGTCCTCAGATGTTAGTGAGGAGCATGTTTTGGGATCAACTGGGTAGGGTGTGCCTTTCTCGTTTCAGGTACCTAGGTCACTGCCAGGTGGTCTGTCTGGTTATATCCGTATTTGACCGTTCTGCAGTGGTTTCTCGGCCATTTCAGAGGGCAGTTAAGATTCAGCCACATTGCTGTTGATCTGGAGCTACATGTAGAGCAGACCATGCATGGACAAAGATTCATTTTCTTCTGGAGATTAGTGAACCAGATGGATTTTTAGTGACAAACTGATAGTTTCATGATCATCAGTAGTGAGACCAGCTTTTTATTCCAGATTTATTGATTAATTGAATTTAAATTCCTCTGGTTGGCATGGTAGAATATGAAGTCATGTCCTTGGAGCATTAGTCCAGGCTTCTGGATTACCAGTTCAATAATGTTACCATCCCTGTTTCTGGTCATTTTCCCCCATCGCAACCCCGAGAAGATGCTGTGGGAATTTTACAATTATAACGCTCAAAAGCTGCCGAACTGATCACTATCATTCAAATTTCTGGGAAGGTGTTTACCTGCTGCAGAGGAACTGGGGCCCTGCTATCAACTCCCTCTGGCTCCCTGCTGCAATCACACACTCTTACCACATCTGTACAGGGGCAAATAATTCATTGTCAAGTAAATATTGAACTTCTGCATTTAATCACGTTAGCACACAGAAACACTTTGTCTGGACTCCAAAAATACTTCATTGTGTGAAATGCTTTCAGACATTTTGCTGTGATAACAATCAGTCTCTTCCCACTCCATGGGCAACCCGATACTACACCGTCCTGATTTATTTTCCATGAATATAGGTTACGTTCGTGTTTGTTTGTTTGTACACTACTTTAAATATCAAAACAAGAGATAAAGACAATGGGCTGGATTCTTCCACCCCGACCGCCGCAAGACCGGCACGGGCGAGGCGCGGACAAATTCCATTGACCTCTGGCGGGATTCTCCAGTCTCCGGGCGGATACAGCCGGAGAATCCCGTCCAATGGTTACGCGTCAATTGGTGGTGAAAATGAGGAGAATGCGGATCTTAAAGTTACAGCAATGACCATTACCAAAATCTATACATTGTCAACAAATCACTTGTTAATTAAGTTTGTTTTTATTTAAAGGACACATAAAATTATCCAGTTGCTGAAATTAAACAATATTAAAGAACTGCAGATGAGGGGCAGAGTTCTCTTGCAGCCCAGCTGCGTGTTTCCTGGCATTGCACAGTTTGCTGACGGTGGGGGTCCTCACTGTTCTCTGGCGGTGGGGGTCCGCACTATTCCCTGGCGGTGGGGGTCCTCGTGTTCTCTGGCGGTGGGGCTCCGCACTGTTCCCTGGCGGTGGGGGTCCTCACTGTTCCCTGACGATGGGGGTCCGCACTGTTTCCTGGCGGTGGGGGTCCACACTGTTCCCTGGCGGTGGGGGTCCGCACTGTTCCCTGGCGGTGGGGGTCCTCACTGTTCCCTGGTGGTGGGAGCCCACACAGCTCTCTGGGAGTGGGGGTCCTCACCGGTTCCCTGGTGGTGGGGGTCCTCGCTGTTCCCTGGCGATGGGGGTCCGCACTGTTCCCTGGCGATGGGGGTCCGCACTGTTCCCTGGCGATGGGGTCCGCACTGTTCCCTGGCGGTGGGGGTCCGCACTGTTCCCTGGCGGTGGGGGTCCGCACTGTTCCCTGGCGATGGGGGTCCTCACTGTTCCCTGGCGATGGGGGTCCGCACTGTTCCTTGGTGGTGGGGGTCCGCTCTGTTCCTTGGCGGTGAGGGTCCGCACTGTTCTCTGGTGGTGGGGGTCTGCACTGTTCTCTTGGTGTGGGGTTCCGCACTGTTCCTTGGCGGTGGGGGTCCGCACTGTTCCTTGGTGGTGGGGGTCCGCTCTGTTCCTTGGCGGTGAGGGTTCGCACTGTTCTCTGGGGGTGGGGTCCGCACTGTTCTCTGGTGGTGGGGGTCTGCACTGATCTCTTGGTGTGGGGTTCCGCACTGTTCCTTGGCGGTGAGGGTCCGCACTGTTCTCTGGGGGTGGGGGTTCGCACTGTTCCCTGGCAGTGGGGGTCCTCACTGTTCTCTGGGGGTGGGGGTCCGCACTGTTCCCAGAAGGTCGATTTCGGCGTGAGAACAGCTGGTGAGTCAGTTTCAGCGGGAGCAGTGCGGAAGTGGCTGCTGGGAGGTAAGTCTGTCCTTTAAAAGCACTTGTCTTTGCAGGGGCAGGCCAGTCGATTTCGGCGGGAGTGGAGCTGGCTGGTTAGTCAATTTCAGCAGGAGCTGAGAATTTTTCTTTTTTTTAAAATTAGTGTTTTAGGCGGGAACAGGAAGTCGACCCGCGGACGTCTGGGAAGACCCTCACCAATAAATTCTGGTGGAGAGGAAACCCGAGACACTACACGTGTAGTGTCTCCCACCCGCCCTCCTCCTCTAACCTAATAATAAAACCCATTGGTCTGAGGTAAGTACCATATTTTATTATACTATTATTATTTTTTATATTAAAAAAAAAATTAATTTAGTTGTTAGCCAGATCTTGGTAGAAAGTTAGAGGAATGGCAGGGAAGGGAGTGCAATGTTCCTCCTGCAGGATGTTTGAGGTGAGGGATGCAGTTAGTGTCCCTGCTGATTTTACCTGCAGGAAGTGCTGCCATCTCCAGCTCCTCCAAGACCGAGTTAGGGAACTGGAGCTGGAGTTGGAAGAACTTTGGATCATTCGGGAGGCAGAAGGGGTCATAGATAGCAGCTTCAGGGAATTAGTTACACCAAAGATTGGAGATAGGTGGGTAACTGTAAGAGGGACTGGGAAAAAGCAGTCAGTGCAGGGACCCCCTGCGGTCGTTCCCCTGAGAAACAAGTATACCGCTTTGGATACTTGTGGGGGGGACGACTTACCAGGGGTAAGCCATGGGGTACGGGCCTCTGGCACGGAGTCTGTCCCTGTTGCTCAGAAGGGAAGGGGGGAGAGGAGCAGAGCATTAGTAATTGGGGACTCTATAGTCAGGGGCACAGATAGGAGATTTTGTGGGAGCGTGAGAGACTCACGTTTGGTATGTTGCCTCCCAGGTGCAAGGGTACGTGATGTCTCGGATCGTGTTTTCCGGGTCCTTAGGGGGGAGGGGGAGCAGCCCCAAGTCGTGGTCCACATTGGCACTAACGACATAGGTAGGAAAGGGGACAAGGATGTCAGGCAGGCTTTTTGGGAGCTAGGATGGAAGCTCAGAACTAGAACAAACAGAGTTGTTATCTCTGGGTTGTTGCCCGTGCCACGTGATAGTGAGATGAGGAATAGGGAGAGAGAGCATTTAAACATGTGGCTACAGGGATGGTGCAGGCGGGAGGGATTCAGATTTCTGGATAACTGGGGCTCTTTCTGGGGAAGGTGGGACCTCTACAGACAGGATGGTCTACATCTGAACCTGAGGGGCACAAATATCCTGGGGGGGAGATTTGTTAGTGCTCTTTTGGGGGGTTTAAACTAATGCAGCAGGGGCATGGGAACCTGGATTGTAGTTTTAGGGTAAGGGAGAATGAGAGTAGAGAGGTCAGGAGCACAGATTTGACGTCGCAGGAGGGGGCCAGTGTTCAGGTAGGTGGTTTGAAGTGTGTCTACTTCAATGCCAGGAGTATACGAAACAAGGTAGGGGCACTGGCAGCATGGGTTGGTACCTGGGACTTCGATGTTGTGGCCATTTCGGAGACATGGATAGAGCAGGGACAGGAATGGATGTTGCAGGTTCCGGGGTTTAGGTGTTTTAGTAAGCTCAGAGAAGGAGGCAAAAGAGGGGGAGGTGTGGCGCTGCTAGTCAAGAGCAGTATTACGGTGTCGGAGAGGATGCTAGATGGGCTCTTCTTCCGAGGTAGTATGGGCTGAAGTTAGAAACAGGAAAGGAGAGGTCACCCTGTTGGGAGTTTTTTATAGGCCTCCTAATAGTTCTAGGGATGTAGAGGAAAGGATGGCGAAGATGATTCTGGATAAGAGCGAAAGTAACAGGGTAGTTATTATGGGAGACTTTAACTTTCCAAATATTGACTGGAAAAGATATAGTTCGAGTACAATAGATGGGTCGTTTTTTGTACAGTGTGTGCAGGAGGGTTTCCTGAAACAATATGTTGACAGGCCAACAAGAGGCGAGGCCACGTTGGATTTGGTTTTGGGTAATGAACCAGGCCAGGTGTTGGATTTGGAGGTAGGAGAGCACTTTGGGGACAGTGACCACAATTCGGTGACGTTTACGTTAATGATGGAAAGGGATACGTATACACCGCAGGGCAAGAGTTATAGCTGGGGGTAGGGCAATTATGATGCCATTAGACGGGACTTGGGGGGGATAAGGTGGAGAAGTAGGCTGCAAGTGTTGGGCACACTGGACAAGTGGGGCTTGTTCAAGGATCAGCAACTGCGTGTTCTTGATATGTATGTACCAGTCAGGCAGGGAGGAAGGCGTCGAGGGAGGGAACCGTAGTTTACCAAGGAAGTGGAATCTCTTGTTAAGAGGAAGAAGGAGGCCTATGTGAAGATGAGGTGTGAAGTTTCGGTTGGGGCGATGGAGAGTTACAAGGTAGCGAGGAAGGATCTAAAGAGAGAGCTAAGACGAGCAAGGAGGGGACATGAGAAGTATTTGGCAGGAAGGATCAAGGGAAACCCAAAAGCTTTCTATAGGTATGTCAGGAATAAGCGAATGACAGTGATGGGAAGTTGTGTGTGGAGTCTGAAGAGATAGGCGAGATACTAAATGAATATTTTTCGTCAGTATTCACTCAGGAAAAAGATAATGTTGTGGAGGAGAATGCTGAGCCCGAGGCTAATAGAATAGATGGCATTGAGGTACGTAGGGAAGAGGTGTTGGCAATTCTGAACAGGCTGAAAATAGATAAGTCCCCGGGACCTGATGGGATTTATCCTAGGATTCTCTGGGAGGCCAGGGAAGAGATTGCTGGACCTTTGGCTTTGATTTTTATGTCATCATTGGCTACAGGAATAGTGCCAGAGGACTGGAGGACAGCAAATGTGGTCCCTTTGTTCAAAAAGGGGAGCAGAGACAACCCCGGCAACTATAGACCGGTGAGCCTCACGTCTGTAGTGGGTAAAGTCTTGGAGGGGATTATAAGGGACACGATTTATAATCATCGAGATAGGAATAATATGATCAGGGATAGTCAGCATGGCTTTGTGAAGGGTAGGTCATGCCTCACAAACCTTATTGAGTTCTTTTGAGAAGGTGACTGAACAGGTAGACGAGGGTAGAGCAGTTGATGTGGTGTATATGGATTTCAGCAAAGCGTTTGATAAGGTTCCCCACGGTAGGCTAGTGCAAAAAATACGGAGGCTGGGGATTGAGGGTGATTTAGAGATGTGGATCAGAAATTGGCTAGCTGAAAGAAGACAGAGGGTGGTGGTTGATGGGAAATGTTCAGAATGGAGTACAGTCACAAGTGGAGTACCACAAGGATCTGTTCTGTGGCCGTTGCTGTTTGTCATTTTTATCAATGACCTAGAGGAAGGCGCAGAAGGGTGGGTGAGTAAATTTGCAGACGATACTAAAGTCGGTGGTGTTGTCGATAGTGTGGAAGGATGTAGCAGGTTACAGAGGGATATAGATAAGCTGCAGAGCTGGGCTGAGAGGTGGCAAATGGAGTTTAATGTAGAGAAGTGTGAGGTGATTCATTTTGGAAGGAATAACAGGAATGCGGAATAATTGGCTAATGGTAAAGTTCTTGAAAGTGTGGATGAGCAGAGGGATCTAGGTGTCCATGTACATAGATCCCTGAAAGTTGCCACCCAGGTTGATAGGGTTGTGAAGAAGGCCTATGGAGTGTTGGCCTTTATTGGTAGAGGGATTGAGTTCCGGAGTCGGGAGGTCATGTTGCAGCTGTACTAAACTCTGGTACGGCCGCATTTGGAGTATTGCGTACAGTTCTGGTCACCGCATTACAGGAAGGATGTGGAGGCTTTGGAGCGGGTGCAGAGGAGATTTACCAGGATGTTGCCTGGTATGGATGGAAAATCTTATGAGGAATGGCTGATGGACTTGAGGTTGTTTTCGTTGGAGAGAAGAAGGTTAAGAGGAGACTTTAAATAGAGGCATACAAAATGATCAGGGGGTTGGATAGGGTGGACAGTGAGAGCCTTCTCCCGCGGATGGAAATGGCTGGCACGAGGGGACATAACTTTAAACTGAGGGGTAATAGATATAGGACAGAGGTCACAGGTAGGTTCTTTACGCAAAGAGTAGTGAGGCCGTGGAATGCCCTACCTGCTACAGTAGTGAACCCGCCAACATTGAGGGCATTTAAAAGTTTATTGGATAAACATATGGATGATAATGGCATAGTGTAGGTTAGATGGCTTTTGTTTCGGTGCAACATCGTGGGCCGAAGGGCCTGTACTGCGCTGTATTGTTCTATGTTCTATGTAAGGTGGGGTTCGCACTGTTCTCTGGCAGTGGGGGTCCGCACTGTTCTCTGGCGGTGGGGGTCCGCACTGTTCTCTGGCGGTGGGGGTCTGCACTGTTCTCTGGCAGTGGGGTCCGCACTGTTCTCTGGCGGTGGGGGTCCGCACTGTTCCCTGGCGGTGGGGGTCCGCACTGTTCCCTGGCGGTGGGGGTCCGCACTGTTCCCTGGCGGTGGGGGTCTGCACTGTTCCCTGGCAGTGGGGTCCGCACTGTTCCCTGGTGGTGGGAGTCCGCACTGTTCCCTGGTGGTGGGGGTCCGCACTGTTCCTTGACGGTGAGGTTCGCACTGTTCTCTGGCGGTGGGGGTCCTCACTGTTTTCTGGGGGTGGGGGTCTGCATGGTTCCCTGGCGGTGGGGGTCTGCACTGTTCTCTGGGGGTGGGGGTCCGCACTGTTCCCTGACGGTGGGGTTCGCACTGTTCTCTGGCGGTGGGGGTCCGCTCTGTTCCCTGGCGGTGAGGTTCCTCACCATTCTCTTGGGGTGGGGGTCCGCACTGTTTGCTGATGGTGGGGGTCCGCACTGTTCCCTGGTAGTGGGGTTCCGCACTGTTATCTGGGAGTGAGGGTCTGCACTGTTCCCTGGCGGTGGGGTTCCGCACTGTTCCCTGGCGGTGGGGGTCCTCGCTGTTCTCTGGGGTTCCTCTTTTTCTGCAGCTTGTCAATGGGGTTTCACATTGAAACCACCCTGTGCCTCCCGAGAAATCCGAGGCAGGAGTACTGCCAGCGGGAAGAGAGAATCCTCACGGCTGGAGGATTCTAGCCGAGATGTTTTTGCAATTTCAATGCAGCTGATTTGAATTAAACAACTTTCAATTGAGATGAATAAACTGTAGATGTTTATTAAAAGCATTAATTTTTGCCCTTCCCATCCCTCTTCAGCAATAACTGAGCATGTGTCCAGCGACCCAGAAAATATGTTACTGCTGGGAATTACACAAGAACTTTAGGGATAGAATTGTGTTGGTGCTGTGACTGAGTAGCATGTGAATCGCATTCCCATTGGGGGTACTATTCGGGAAGTGAGTCAGGATAAGCTAATGGCCTATGTGAATTCAGAGCAATTCCCATTCCCGTTGACATGCTCCCCCCACAAAAAACGAGCCTGTCCACCATCTGCAAGGCACAAGTCAGGAGTGTGCTGGAATACTCTCCACTTGCCTGGACGAGTGCAGCTCCAACAACACTCAATAAGCTCGACACCATCCAGGACAAAGCAGCCTTGCTTGATTGCTCCCCCTTCCACAAACATTCACTACCTCCACCACCGACGCACAGTGGCAGCCGTGTGCACCATCTACAAGATGCACTGCAGTAACTCACCAAGGTTCCTTAGACAACACCATCCAAACCCACGACTACTACCCTCTTGAACGACAAGAGCAGCAGATACCTGGGAACCCCACCACCTGGAAGTTCCCCTCCAAGTCAGCATGGTAACACAGTGGTTAGCACTGTTGATTCACAGCGCCAGGGTCCCAGGTTCAATTCCCGGCTTGGGTCACTCTCTGTGACGAGTCTGCATGTTCTCCCGTGTCTGTGTGGGTTTCCTCCGGGTGCTCCGGTTTCCTACCACAAGTCCTGAAAGACGTGCTGTTTGGTAATTTGGACATTCTGAATTCTCCCTCTGTGTACCTGAACAGGCGCCGGAATGTGGCGACGAGGGGATTTTCACAGCAGCTTCCTTGGTGTTAATGTTGTGACAATGAAGATTATTTAAAAAAATTAAAAGTCACTCAGCGCCCTGATGTGGAAATGTAGCGCCGTTCCTTCACTGTCACTGGAGCATCTCCCTCCCTAACAGCACTGTGGGTGTACCTACACCTCAGGGACTGCAGCGGTTCAAGAAGACAGCTCACCCCCACCTTCTGAAGGGTAACTAGGGATGGGCAATAAATGCTGGGCCTAACCAGCAACACCCACATCCCGTAAATGAATTTTTTTTCAATCTGATTGGCTGGGGCCTGAATTAGAGTTTGAGAGCCTGACCAATTCGAGCTGCTTATAAGCGCTACACTCCCCACACACTCTCATCCCAGCCAAGGAGATGGCTCCACAGAGACCTGTACCCCGCTTCCTGGAAATGAACCCCCCCCCCCCCGAGAACCTGCCTCCACATGTCTCACCATGTCCTCTGTCCCCGAGGACAAGGCGGCCCATAACAAATGAGAGCACCAGAAGACAGGAGGGAGCACCCTGACCTGCCTGTGCAGAGCCCCGCAGAGCAGAGGGTAATGGAGATAGTGGAGGCCAAGGAAAGGACAGTGGGTGAAACGATGATTGACATGTGCCCAAGTGAGACCCCAATCAAAAGCTGATACTCCTGTTGCCTCTTTCCCACAGACCATTCCATCCCAGGATCTCACCGTGTCTTGTGTCTTGCAGGGACATCCAGCGTTGCAACCCCCAAGCCACATTACCAGAGCACCAGTCCGGGGAACACCCTAACCCTAACCGACTTCTCATCACTGCTTTCACCGGCACCCTCCACCATCGTAGAGACTAGCATTTTGGTCGGACATTTTAGTGAAGAGGCTGCTGGAGATGGGGTCTCCCGAGGCAGCGGGTGTTTGGAGGGCTGCCCAATCCCAGGGAACAGCTGTAGTCCAGACAGTTATCACACTTCTGGAAAGTCTGATCCCATCCCTGGCAGAGATGTAGACACAGGGCCTGGATTTACAAGAGGAGGTGTCAGTGACTTTCCTGCGCCTGCTGGTGCAGCTGGAAGAGTCCAACCACCTTCAGGTGCAGGAAACGGTGCCAACAATGCGTGGTACCCAGGCCAACACGGAACATAGTGGAAGGCCTGGGGTAAGAAGTCAGAGCCATGGGTCAAGACGTCCAAGGCTTGGCGCACACTGTGCGGTTGATGGCTGAGGCTCAGGCCAGGGGAGCCCAGTCACAGGCAGACATGGCCCAAGCCCACATTGACATTGCTGCAATGCTCCAGAGCTTGACCCAGTCACAAAAGGCCACGGATGAGGGCATCAGGAGCATTGGCCGAGCGCATACTGACCAGTGTCAGAGGGACATGACCGAGGCAATGAGGGACATGTCTCACTTGCTGAGGGACCTGTCCCAGTCTCTGTGCTCCATGGCTGAGGGTATCGAGACCCTGGTTGAGACGAGAGCGGGCCTCCAGAACCGACAGCACCAAATGATGGTGGAGCCTCTGGAGCTCACTCCAGCCTCACCTCTGTCCCAGGGAGTAGCCCGGGGGCCATCAAGTATCCCGAGGGAGGAGGAAGTGATTGTACACCTGCCAGTGCCTCCCACATGAATTGATGGGACACCTCAGTAATTCTGAATTCTTCCCACCTGACATTTGCACATTTGATGGGCAGGGGGCAGGGGCACCTCATCACCTGTGACACCCGAATGTCAGCTGGCCCATCCACGTCCAGGCCTTCCAGATGACGCCCGCCTAAGGGCAGAGGGTGAGACACACAGCCCGCCGTCTCCACTTCTTATGTGCTGAATGGGATCAAACCGAGGGAGAGACTAGGCAACATAAAATAGAAAGTTAGAGAACACTTAAGTTGGCACAGGTGCAGCACATAGGTGATAGTGAGCTATCGGCACAACAATGTACAGTCACCATTAAACACTTTTGCACCAACAGCCCAACCTGTCTCTAACCTCTGCCTGATGGGTGTTAGGGATGGGCTGGGCCTGGGTGTAGAGGGTGTGCTGGGCAGGGGGGGCTGGTAGTGCTTGGAGGATACAGCAGGGCAGGGCCCCCATGAAACATGAACATCTCGGGCGTCATTCTCCAACCCCCCGCCGGGTCGGAGAATGGCCGTGGGCCGCCGTGAATCCTGCCCCCGCCGAAGTCTCTGGTACCGGAGATTGGGCGGGGGCGGGAATTGGGCCGCGCCGGTTGGCGGGACCCCCCGCTGGATTCTCCGGCCCGGATGGGCCGAAGTCCCGCCCAGAAATTGCCTGTCCCGCCGGCGTAAATCAAAGCTGGTATTTACCGGCGGGACCAGGCGGCGTGGGCGGGCTCCGGGGTCCTGGAGGGGGGCGCGGGGCGATCTGACCCCGGGGGGTGCCCCCACGGTGGCCTGGCCCCCGATCGGGGCCCACCGATCCGCGGGCGGGCCTGTGCCATGGGGGCACTCTTTCCCTTCCGCCTCCGCCACGGCTTCCACCATGGCGGAGGCGGAAGAGACTCTCCCCACTGCGCATGCGCGGGAAACTGACAGCGGCCGCTGACGCTCCCGCGCATGCGGCGGGAAACTGACAGCGGCCGCTGACGCTCCCGCGCATGCACCGCATTTCCGCGCCAGCTGGCGGGGCAACAAACGCCATTTCCGCCAGCTGGTGGGGCGGAAATCCCTCCGGCGTCGGCCTAGCCCCTCAATGTTGGGGCTCGGCCGCCAATCAGAGATTATCATAGAATTTACAGTGCAGAAGGAGGCCATTCGGCCCATCGAGTCTGCACCGGCTCTTGGAAAGAGCACCCTACCCAAGGTCAACACCGCCACCCTATCCCCATAACCCAGTAACCCCACCCAACACTAAGGGCAATTTTGGACACTAAGGGCAATTTATCACGGCCAATCCACCTAACCTGCACATCTTTGGATTGTGGGAGGAAACTGGAGCACCCGGAGGAAACCCACGCACACACGGGGAGGATGTGCAGACTCCGCACAGACAGTGACCCAAGCCGGAATCGAACCTGGGACCCTGGAGCTGTGAAGCAATTGTGCTATCCACAAGGCTACCGTGCTGCCCAAAGATGCAGAGCATTCCGCACCTTTGGGCCGGCGCGATGCCCGTCTGATTGGCGCCGTTTTTGGCGCCAGTCGGCGGACATCGCGCCGTTGGGGGAGAATTTCGCCCCTCATGTGGTGCCACCCTCAGAGAGAAGGGGCAGGGCACAGGGCTAGAAGTGTGGGCCCTCCTTGTGTGACAGCTTTCCTGGTGAGTGAGCCCTAACTGCCCGTCACTCCGGAGCCCCCCCACCCCGCCCCACCACCACCACCATGCACCCTCCGCAAGGATATAGAAACATTGAAAATAGGAGCAGGAGGAGGCCATTCGGCCCTTCGAGCCCGCTCTGCCATTCATTATGATCATGGCTGATCATCCAACTCAATAGCCTAGTCCCTCTTTCACCTCATATCCTTTGATCCCCTTCACCCGATGGGCGACTGGGATGGATTGGTCACCCGGGAGGTCAGTGCAAAGTGATCCTCAAGACAGGAGTCAGACTTTGTCAGACAATGAGGAGCACCAGAGCTCATCTCACAGCGAGTCATCACCATCCTCCCCATGGACCTGCTGATCCAGCTAATCCAAGCCCAACACCCTGAGGTGATAGTGGTAGCACCCTCGGAGGGCGGGAGGAGGAGCTATGATGGTGTGAAGGAGTGAAGGGCTGAGGGACAGGGAGGAGTTTGTGGCTACGGGGAAGGGGATTTTATTTTGAAGTGGGGGTGGCATGGAGAGATGGGACAGGGTGGGGCGCCAACTGCACATTGGGGGAGAGGAACCCCTTCCTATTGCTGAAGGGCACCCCGGATGAACTGGTGCTCGCAGGGAGACATGTGTCCCATTGATCACCCCCTGGACTTGAGGCATGTCAGTGACGGTGGCAAATCCCTCTGCCTGGGCATCTGGTGGGCTTGGTACTGACTGAAGGTTATACAGCCCGCTGCCCGGGCACATACAGCATCTGTCACATCGCGGATGCACCTGTGTGCAGACAGTTGTGAAATCCCACACAGGTTCCCGCTCGAACCTTGGAAAGATGTAGAGACATAAAGGTTCAAGGTGATCGTCTCCTTGATGCCAATGGGAGCCGATATCCTCCTCCAAGCTCCCACTATCCACCACAGCTGGCGGCGGCACAGGCGGTCCGGCAGCTCCTCGAACGACAGGCGCTCGCGGTGCATTGCCTCATTCACACTTCTTCCTCGGCCTGTGGATGGGCCTGCACTCGAGCCTCACCGGCAGGCCCCTGCTCTCCTGAAGCACGATCCTCCTCGTGCAGGACCCTCCTCGTGCAGGACCCTCCTCGTGCAGGACCCTCCTCGTGCAGGCTCCTCTTCGTGCAGGCTCCTCCTCGTGCAGGACCCTCCTCGTGCAGGCTCCTCCTCGTGCAGGACCCTCCTCGTGCAGGCTCCTCCTCGTGCAGGCTCCGCCTCGTGCAGGACCCTCCTCGTGCAGGACCCTCCTCGTGCAGGACCCTCCTCGTGCAGGACCCTCCTCGTGCAGGCCCCTCCTCGTGCAGGCCCCTCCTCATGCAGGATCCTCCTCGTGCAGGCTCCTCCTCGTGCAGGCCCCTCCTCGTGCAGGCCCCTCCTCGTGCAGGCCCCTCCTCGTGCAGGCTCCTCCTCGTGCAGGCCCCTCCTCGTGCAGGCCCCTCCTCGTGCAGGCCCCTCCTCGTGCAGGCTCCTCCTCGTGCAGCCGCAGCGACAGCTGGGCCCAGGTGGAAGCAAATGGAGCTCGCTGGACTCCGAAATCCATTCTCTGGGGAGGAAATAAGGGGAGAAATGTTTGCAAGGTGAGTATTCCCTTGTCCACCCAAAGCCACCAGGTTACATAATCACCCTGAGTTCTACTGCTGCACCACCCTCAACCCCTCACCTCCAGCCCACCTGACCCCCTCGCTATGTGATGTCTGCATTGCACCATCTTCCCATCAGTGAGTGGAACCAGGGATGGTGCAGGCGGGAGGGATTCAGATTTCTGGATAACTGGGGCACTTTCTGGGGAAGGTGGGACCTCTACAGACCGGATGGTCTACATCTGAACCTGAGGGGCACAAATATCCTGGGGGGGAGATTTGTTAGTGCTCTTTGGGGGGGTTTAAACTAATGCAGCAGGGGCATGGGAACCTAGATTGTAGTTTTAGGGTAAGGGAGAATGAGAGTATAGAGGTCAGGAGCACAGATTTGACGTCGCAGGAGGGGGCCAGTGTTCAGGTAGGTGGTTTGAAGTGTGTCTATTTCAATGCCAGGAGTATACGAAACAAGGTAGGGGAACTGGCAGCATGGGTTGGTACCTGGGACTTCGATGTTGTGGCCATTTCGGAGACATGGATAGAGCAGGGACAGGAATGGATGTTGCAGGTTCTGGGGTTTAGGTGTTTTAGTAAGCTCAGAGAAGGAGGCAAAAGAGGGGGAGGAGTGGCGCTGCTAGTCAAGAGCAGTATTACGGTGGCGGAGAGGATGCTAGATGGGGACTCTTCTTCCGAGGTAGTATGGGCTGAAGTTAGAAACAGGAAAGGAGAGGTCACCCTGTTGGGAGTTTTTTATAGGCCTCCTAATAGTTCTAGGGATGTAGAGGAAAGGATGGCGAAGATGATTCTGGATAAGAGCGAAAGTAACAGGGTAGTTATTATGGGAGACTTTAAATTTCCAAATATTGACTGGAAAAGATATAGTTCGAGTACAATAGATGGGTCGTTTTTTGTACAGTGTGTGCAGGAGGGTTTCCTGAAACAATATGTTGACAGGCCAACAAGAGGCGAGGCCACGTTGGATTTGGTTTTGGGTAATGAACCAGGCCAGGTGTTGGGTTTGGAGGTAGGAGAGCACTTTGGGGACAGTGACCACAATTCGGTGACGTTTACGATAATGATGGAAAGGGATAAGTATACACCGCAGGGCAAGAGTTATAGCTGGGGGAAGGGCAATTATGATGCCATTAGACGTGACTTGGGGGGGATAAGGTGGAGAAGTAGGCTGCAAGTGTTGGGCACACTGGATAAGTGGGGCTTGTTCAAGGATCAGCTACTGCGTGTTCTTGATAAGTATGTACCGGTCCGACAGGGAGGAAGGCGTCGAGCGAGGGAACCATGGTTTACCAAGGAAGTGGAATCACTTGTTAAGAGGAAGAAGGAGGCCTATGTGAAGATGAGGTGTGAAGTTTCGGTTGGGGCGATGGATAGTTACAAGGTAGCGAGGAAGGATCTAAAGAGCGAGCTAAGACGAGCAAGGAGGGGACATGAGAAGTATTTGGCAGGAAGGATCAAGGAAAACCCAAAAGCTTTCTATAGGTATGTCAGGAATCAGCGAATGACTCGGGAAAGAGTAGGACCAGTCAAGGACAGGGATGGGAAATTGTGTGTGGAGTCTGAAGAGATAGGCGAGATACTAAATGAATATTTTTCGTCAGTATTCACTCAGGAAAAAGATAATGTTGTGGAGGAGAATGCTGAGCCCCAGGCTAATAGAATAGATGGCATTGAGGTACGTAGGGAAGAGGTGTTGGCAATTCTGGACAGGCTGAAAATAGATAAGTCCCCGGGACCTGATGGGATTTATCCTAGGATTCTCTGGGAGGCCAGGGAAGAGATTGCTGGACATTTGGCTTTGATTTTTATGTCATCATTGGCTACAGGAATAGTGCCAGAGGACTGGAGGACAGCAAATGTGGTCCCTTTGTTCAAAAAGGGGAGCAGAGACAACCCCGGCAACTATAGACCGGTGAGCCTCACGTCTGTAGTGGGTAAAGTCTTGGAGGGGATTATAAGAGACACGATTTATAATCATCGAGATAGGAATAATATGATCAGGGATAGTCAGCATGGCTTTGTGAAGGGTAGGTCATGCCTCACAAACCTTATTGAGTTCTTTGAGAAGGTGACTGAACAGGTAGACGAGGGTAGAGCAGTTGATGTGGTGTATATGGATTTCAGCAAAGCGTTTGATAAGGTTCCCCACGGTAGGCTATTGCAAAAAATACGGAGGCTGGGGATTGAGGGTGATTTAGAGATGTGGATCAGAAATTGGCTAGCTGAAAGAAGACAGAGGGTGGTGGATGATGGGAAATGTTCAGAATGGAGTTCAGTCACAAGTGGAGTACCACAAGGATCTGTTCTGGGGCCGTTGCTGTTTGTCATTTTTATCAATGACCTAGAGGAAGGCGCAGAAGGGTGTGTGAGTAAATTTGCAGACGATACTAAAGTCGGTGGTGTTGTCGATAGTGTGGAAGGATGTAGCAGGTTACAGAGGGATATAGATAAGCTGCAGAGCTGGGCTGAGAGGTGGCAAATGGAGTTTAATGTAGAGAAGTGTGAGGTGATTCACTTTGGAAGGAATCACAGGAATGCGGAATATTTGGCTAATGGTAAAGTTCTTGAAAGTGTGGATGAGCAGAGGGATCTAGGTGTCCATGTACATAGATCCCTGAAAGTTGCCACCCAGGTTGATAGGGTGGTGAAGAAGGCCTATGGAGTGTTGGCCTTTATTGGTAAAGGGATTGAGTTCCGGAGTCGGGAGGTCATGTTGCAGCTGTACAGAACTCTGGTACGGCCGCATTTGGAGTATTGCGTACAGTTCTGGTCACCGCATTATAGGAAGGACGTGGAGGCTTTGGAGCGGGTGCAGAGGAGATTTACCAGGATGTTGCCTGGTATGGAGGGAAAATCTTATGAGGAAAGGCTGATGGACTTGAGGTTGTTTTCGTTGGAGAGAAGAAGGTTAAGAGGAGACTTAATAGAGGCATACAAAATGATCAGGGGGTTGGATAGGGTGGACAGTGAGAGCCTTCTCCCGCGGATGGATATGGCTGGCACGAGGGGACATAACTTTAAACTGAGGGGTAATAGATATCGGACAGAGGTCAGAGGTAGGTTCTTTACGCAAAGAGTAGTGAGGCCGTGGAATGCCCTACCTGCTACAGTAGTGAACTCGCCAACATTGAGGGCATTTAAATGTTTATTGGATAAACATATGGATGATAATGGCATAGTGTAGGTTAGATGGCTTTTGTTTCGGTGCAACATTGTGGGCCGAAGGGCCTGTACTGCGCTGTATTGTTCTATGTTCTATGATGTGGGGATTCTCTCTCCTCACAACCCCACCCCTGTCAACAGGGTTCCCGTCCCGGTGGTGGACAAATCCAGTGTCAGCGATAGACCCTGTGACCCCAGTCACCTGTCCTGTTTCCCCAGTGGGGCCTACTGTGGGTGCCCTCATTGGGTGGGTTACCCCGCCAGCAGGGTGGCACCTGGTTGCTCGGTGGAGAGGGTCACCCTGTGCCACCAATCACCTCCAAACTTAGGGGCCTGTGTGTGGGCAGGTCCTACAGATGGGGGTGAGCGAGGGCAATGTGTGTCTGCTGGGAGTGCGGCTGCCGTGTGATGTGGGCCCTGGGTGTGACACAGAGGTTGTGACAACCTGTCCGGGGCAGGATGGATGGGAGCAGGGGCGCGGTGGGCAGCCAGGGTTTGGAGACAGCTGGTGGTCCTGAGGGGTGGGGTAGCTGATAGTGTGACTGGTGAGGGCCCAGCCTTGTGAGAGGGCAGTGTGCCAGGGAGGGTGCCAGAGGCCACGGTGCAGGGGCCCTGTGTTTGGGGTGAGCTCTGCTATTCCCCCGCAGTGGGGCTGAGCTTCTGAGGAGTGGCAGCACCTGGTGGGCAGCAGGGTAGCACAGTGGTTAACACTGTTGCTTCACAGCTCCAGGGTCCCAGGTTCGATTCTTGGCTTGGGTCACTGTCTGTGCGGAGTCTGCACATTCTCCGTGTGGAGGATTGTTGGGTGGGTTGACTACTTTAAATTGTCCTTAGTGTCCAAAAAAAAAAGTTGGGTGGGGTTGCTGGATTATGGGTATAGGCTGTGGGCTGGGGTAGGGGCTCTTTCCAAGGGCAGGTGCAGACGTGATGGGCCGAATGGCCTCCTTCTGCACTGTGAATTCCATGATTCTGTGATCCTATGAATCTATGATTCAGCTTGGCCATGCCCACCCCGGTGATGGGTCAACTGGGGTCTGGGGGGTCTTCAGAGGGGCAGTCTGGGTGGCTCCCAAATGACCAGAGGCTCTGTGAACATTTACAGGACACACTGAGCAGTCAGCAGAGTGAGCTGCCGGGGCCCTGGAACCAAATGGGTGTGTTTATAATAAATACTGCAGCCAGGACGGCCTGAGCCAGGTCACCCCGATCCCAAGGGGAAGTTCCCAGTTCACGGACTTGGCAACAAGTCATTCCCCGCTACCACCACCACCACCACACCCCCCCCCCCCCCCCCCCCCCCCCAGTTATGGGCGTCCATCCCCCAGCAAGCCCGACAGTTTGTAAAGAGTTTTCTTACCTTCTCACTCCCCCTGCATTGTGGAGGGTCACTGTGGAGGGGCGCTGTGGAGGGGCATTGCAGAGAGACTCTGCGGAGGGGCACTGCGGAGTGGCACTGCGGAGGGGCACTGCGGCGGGGCACTGCGGCGGGGCACTGCGGCGGGGCGCTGTGGAGGGGCGCTGTGGAGGGGCGCTGTGGAGGGGCGCTGTGGAGGGGCGCTGTGGAGGGGCGCTGTGGAGGGGCGCTGTGGAGGGGCGCTGCGGAGGGGCACTGCGGCGGGGCACTGCGGCGGGGCACTGCGGAGGGGCACTGCGGCGGGGCACTGCGGCGGGGCACTGGAGGGGCACTGTGGCGGGGCACTGTGGCGGGGCACTGTGGCGGGGCACTGTGGAGGGGCACTGTGGCGGGGCACTGCGGCGGGGCACTGCGGCGGGGCGCTGTGGAGGGGCGCTGTGGAGGGGCGCTGTGGCGGGGCGCTGTGGCGGGGCGCTGTGGCGGGGCGCTGTGGCGGGGCGCTGTGGCGGGGCGCTGTGGCGGGGCGCTGTGGCGGGGCGCTGTGGTGGGGCGCTGTGGCGGGGCGCTGTGGCGGGGCGCTGTGGCGGGGCGCTGTGGCGGGGCGCTGTGGCGGGGCGCTGTGGCGGGGCGCTGTGGCGGGGCGCTGTGGCGGGGCGCTGTGGAGGGGCGCTATGGAGGGGCGCTGCGGAGGGGCGCTGCGGAGGGGCATTGTGGAGCTGCACTGTGCAGGGGCACTGCAGAGGGGCACTGCAGAGGGGCACTGCGGAGCTGCACTGTGCAGGGGCGCTGCGGAGGGGCGCTGCGGAGGGGCACTGCGGAGGGGCACTGCGGCGGGGCACTGTGCAGGGGCATTGTGGAGGGGCGCTGTGGAGGGGCACTGCGGAGGGGCACTGTGGAGGGGCGCTGCAGAGGGGCACTGCGGAGGGGCACTGCGGAGCTGCACTGTGCAGGGGCATTGTGGAGGGGCACTGCAGAGGGGCACTGCGGAGGGGCACTGCGGAGGGGCACTGCGGAGGGGCACTGCGGAGGGGCGCTGCGGAGGGGCGCTGCGGAGGGGCGCTGCGGAGGGGCGCTGCGGAGGGGCACTGCGGAGGGGCGCTGCGGAGGGGCGCTGCGGAGGGGCGCTGCGGAGGGGCGCTGCGGAGGGGCGCTGCGGAGGGGCGCTGCGGAGGGGCGCTGCGGAGGGGCGCTGCGGAGGGGCGCTGCGGAGGGGCGCTGCGGAGCTGCACTGTGCAGGCGCATTGTGGAGGGGCGCTGTGGAGGGGCGCTGTGGCGGGGCACTGCGGAGGGGCACTGCGCAGGGGCATTGTGGAGCTGCACTGTGCAGGGGCATTGTGGAGGGGCATTGCGGAAGGATATTCAGAGCATGAAGCATCCAACTTGCTACATATTTTAAAATCCATGCAAATGATAGGTTTGCGCGAATCCACCGCCGCAAACTTCGATATTTCTGCCGGAATTAGACTCGGCGCCGGACGCAAACCTGATTATTTTCACTTTTGCCTGATCCTCCGCCCGATTGAGGTAAAGTGCTTTCTGCCCTGAGAGAAACACTTGCCTGCTTTCGATGTGGTCGAGAGCTGTCGATCATAGCAGGATGTTTAAAAACATTATGTTTTGGTTCAGAGCAGGCTACTTGAGATCCATTCAAGGGTGAAAGGAAATTAAATTAAAGAATCCACACGTCTATCTGGGAGCTGTCAATCACAACCTACTTAAAGCAATTTCACATTGATGTCATAAAAGCCTTGCAGATCAAAGGATCTGAGGTGGTTTAACCCTGATGATGTGGATTTCGCTTTCAAGGAATTTACACTTGCTGCTTTCTCTGCCTGAGGCAGCAGGTGTAGGAAACAGCTGAGTTTTAAAGCAGTGATATTTTTCACTGTTTCTGCCTGGACTGCTCGCTGGTTCCCAGACAGGGGTCTCTGTTAAGGAGGGGGGTCTCTGTTAAGGAGGGGGGGGGACTCTCTGTTAAGGGGAGGTCTCTGGTAAGGGAGATTCTGTTGTCAGGGTCTCTGGTGAGATGTCTGTTGGGGGGCTCTGTTGGGGGGTCTGGTGGGGGTGGGGTTGGCATGATTTGCATTGTGGGGGGGGACACAGGGGCCCTCTGATGGACTTGGGGGGCACTCTGTGGGATCCACCATACCAGGGCCACATTGCGAAATATCTGCACCAATCCACGCCCACGTGAATCCTGCCTCAGAGGACGGGAAAATCATGGAGGTGTGGAGAATCCGGTGACCTATTATCATCTTCCCGTTGGTATATGGCATAAACATCGATACCGCTGCCAGCATGGAGCATTGGAAATGGAGTGCCAACCCATATTTTTTTTAATCAATTTAAAGTCGGCAGTTCTTCTTTCCCCATTAAGGGGCAAGTTAGCGTGGCCAATCCACCTAACCAGCATATTTTTGGGTTGTGGGGGTGAGACCCTCACAGACACGGGGAGAACTCGCAAACTACACACGGACAGTGACCCAGAGCCGGGATCGAACCCGGGTCCTCGGTGCCGTGAAGCAGCATTGCTAGCCACTGTGCCACCATGCCGTCTGTGATGCAGCAGCGCTAACCCACTGCGCATCGTACCGCCCCCAAACCCATATTTTGGACAACGCTGTATTCTCCGGCCAATCGCGGATCTCTCTCCTGGCATTGGGCAGCGGAGAATCCAGCTCCGTCTGTCATATTGGTGCCCACACATCACCTGTCTTATCACTTTCTTGTTCATTCAAATGATGTGCAATTCACTGGGCAGCCCACCTTTTATTGCCCATCCCGAGTTTCCCTTCAGAAGGTGGTGATCTGTCGTTTTGAACCACTGCATTCCATATAGTGTAGGTGTACACACAGTGCTGTTAGGGAGGGTCTTCCAGGATTTTGACCCAATGATAGTGAAGGAACGGCGATATATTTCCAAGTCAGGTTGGTGAGTGACTTGGAGGGGAACCTCCCGGTGGTGGGGTTCCCAGGTACCTGCTGCCCTTGTCCTTCTAGATAACAGTGGCCGTGGGTTTGGAAGGTGCTGCCTTGGGAGCCTTGGTGAGTTACTGCAGTGTATCTTGTCAGTGATACAGGCGGCTGCCATTGTTCGTCGGTGGTGGAGGGTTTGAATATCTGTGGATGGGGTGTGAATCAAGCGAGGCCGCTTTGTCCTGGATGGTGTTGAGCTTCTTGAGTGTTGTTGGAGCTGCACTCACCCAGGCAAGTGGAGAGTATCCCATCCCACTCCTGACTTGTGCCGTGTAGCTGGTGGTCAGGCTT
This sequence comes from Scyliorhinus torazame, assembly GCF_047496885.1. Taxonomy (NCBI): domain Eukaryota; kingdom Metazoa; phylum Chordata; class Chondrichthyes; order Carcharhiniformes; family Scyliorhinidae; genus Scyliorhinus; species Scyliorhinus torazame. Next base: position 327,354,766 of record NC_092712.1, on the reverse strand, counting down.
TGGGGGGTCAGGAGATGAGTTACTCACTGTAGTGACTTTTTCTTGTAGCCACAGTATTAATGTGGCTAGTTCAGTTCAGGTTCTGGTCAAGGGTATCCCCAAGGATGTTGATAATGTTGGATTTGGTGATGGTAATGCTATTGAATGTCAAGGGAATAATAATGATAATAATAATAACCTTTTATTGTCACAAGTATGAAGTTACTGTGAAAAGCCCCTCAGGTTTAAGGTTTGAAATATTTTGGTTGAATTATGTTTATCAAGCTATCTTTCATAATTCACTTCCTGCAATAGCCATTTTCAGAGACCGCTCGGATGTAAAACCTTTGGCTCCCAGGAACAGCAAAATAAGAATTCTCTTTGTTTAAAAACAGCCTATTGCTGAACTCGAGGCTAATTTATGGAATTCGGTTAGTTTTATTCTGTGTCAATAATGTGCCTTGAACACATTAGAAGAGTGGTGTTCAACTTAGTCTAGTGAGTGGGCCACCCTGCATCTCAGTGGGCCACAAGGTTGAGATTAGGCTTGTTCACTAACTATGGCCCCATGAATCAGCTTAAATACACTCTGCTTAGTTCATTACTAGCTATAGAAAATTCTGAATCATTTATACATTAATAGAACTGTCATCAACTTCAAATGGTAAAAACAAAATAAATATTTACACTTTGGATGTAGAGGGAGTGCAGGGCACTCACAATCACCAGGCAGGAATGTTCTCTTCCAGTCGGGGAACACTTCAGCAGTCAAGGGCATTCAGCCTCTGATCTCCGGGTAAGCGTTCTCCAAGGCGGCCTTCAGGATGCGCGACAACGCAGAATCGCCGAGCATAAGCTCATAGCCAAGTTCCACACACATGAGTGCGGCCTCAACCAGGACCTGGGATTCATGTCGCATTACATTCATCCCCCACCATCTGGCCTGCGAAATCCTACCAACTGTCCTGGCTTGACACAATTCACACCTCTTTAACCTGGGGTTACCCCATCTCTGGATCTGTAAAAACATAATTACCTGCTAATGCTCGCATTCCAAGCATAGAACATAGAACATAGAACAATACAGCGCAGTACAGGCCCTTCGGCCCACGATGTTGCACCGAAACAAAAGCCATTAGCCAAATATTCCGCATTCCTGTTATTCCTTCCAAAGTGAATCACCTCACACTTCTCTACATTAAACTCCATTTGCCACCTCTCAGCCCAGCTCTGCAGCTTATCTATATCCCTCTGTAACCTGCTACATCCTTCCACACTATCGACAACACCACCGACTTTAGTATCGTCTGCAAATTTACTCACCCACCCTTCTGCGCCTTCCTCTAGGTCATTGATAAAAATGACAAACAGCAACGGCCCCAGAACAGATCCTTGTGGTACTCCACTTGTGACTGTACTCCATTCTGAACATTTCCCATCAACCACCACCCTCTGTCTTCTTTCAGCTAGCCAATTTCTGATCCACATCTCTAAATCACCCTCAATCCCCAGCCTCCGTATTTTTTGCAATAGCCTACCGTGGGGAACCTTATCAAACGCTTTGCTGAAATCCATATACACCACATCAACTGCTCTACCCTCGTCTACCTGTTCAGTCACCTTCTCAAAGAACTCAATAAGGTTTGTGAGGCATGACCTACCCTTCACAAAGCCATGCTGACTATCCCTGATCATATTATTCCTATCTAGATGATTATAAATCTTGTCTCTTATAATCCCCTCCAAGACTTTACCCACTACAGACGTGAGGCTCACCGGTCTATAGTTGCCGGGGTTGTCTCTGCTCCCCTTTTTGAACAAAGGGACCACATTTGCTGTCCTCCAGTCCTCTGGCACTATTCCTGTAGCCAATGATGACATAAAAATCAAAGCCAAAGGTCCAGCAATCTCTTCTCTGGCCTCCCAGAGAATCCGAGGATAAATCCCATCAGGTCCCGGGGACTTATCTATTTTCAGCCTGTCCAGAATTGCCAACACCTCTTCCCTACGTACCTCAATACCATCTATTCTATTAGCATTGTCTGGCATCTTTGAATTTGTCTATTTATATGTTTCTGGAACATACCTCTTCATTCACCTGAGGAAGGAGCAGTGCTCTGAAAGCTAGTGTTTGAAACAAACCTGTTGGGCTTTAACCTGGTGTTGTAAGACTTCTTACTGTGCTCACCCCAGTCCAACGCCGGCATCTCCACGTCATGGCTACCATCGACGCTGCAAACTGCCGGCTCAAAGTGGAGAGGATCTCCAGGAAGATCGCGCATATAGACACTGACATTAAGTTTCTACAAAGATGCAAGAAAGCAGACAAGATCCCAAAAGGGCTACAGATCACAAACTCACTCAAGTCGACCTACAACACAGACTACGCTGAGAGACTCTGCCGTCGCACCTCTCCCACACTTCTCAACCACTTCGTACGCCAGCTCTACAACAGGCGTCGCAACTTGGAAACGAAAATAGAGGCCACATTCTCAACTTGCGCTCAGGACACTGCGGAACACTGCCAAACAGATGAGACAACAATACTATGCCACCTATATGCACACCAAGAACAGGAAGCTTGAGAAACTCTGCATCACCACCAGCAGCAACCAAGCCACCCCTGGTACCACAGTAGAAAACATACAGGGAAATCTATTGTCAACTTGTCGGACTACACCCTTCAACCAGACGAAATCGAAGTCCTCAGCAGAGGGCTCAATTTCTGCACCACCACCAAAATGGACCCCATCAGTCTCGCGGCAGACACGGAGGAATTTATCAGGCGAATGAGGCTCCGGGAATTCTTCCACAGACCCCAAGAGGCCAACAGCGAAGCAGACTACCAATGAACTGGAACAGCAGACCGAGAGATTTGCAGTGCGGCAACCGAAGAGGAAAGATCTGAATTGGACCCGTCCGGAAGGCCGCTGCCCTAGACTCGATATGTATGCTCAAGCCGTCAGGAGTCGCGTCAATACCAGATTCATCAGTCGCATTCACAAGACAGCCCCGAATGTCACCCAAGCACAACGCAACGCCATCCGCGCTCTCAAGACCAACCACAAAAGTAGACATTGGGCCGCTCCAAAATGACGCTGGTAATCTAGTGATGGGAGACTAGGAAATAGCTGAGGAACTAAATAAGTACTTTGCGTCAGTTTTCACAGTAGAAGACATGAGTAATATCCCAACAATTCAGGAGAGTCAGGGGGCAGAGTTGAATATGGTAGCCATCACAAAGGAGAAAGTGCTAGAGAAACTGAGAGGTCTAAAAATTGATAAATCTCCGGGCCCAGATGGGCTACATCCTAGAGTTCTAAAGGAGATAGCTGAAGAAATAGTGGAGGCGTGAGTTATGATCTTTCAAAAGTCACTGGAGTCAGGGAAAGTCCCAGAGGATTGGAAAATCGCTGTTGTAACCCCCCTGTTCAAGAAGGGACAAGGAAAAAGATGGAAAATTATAGGCCAATTAGCCTAACCTCGGTTGCTGGCAAGATTCTAGAATCCATTGTTAAGGATGAGATTTCTAAATTCTTGGAAGTGCAGGGTCGGATTAGGACAAGTCAGCATGAATTTAGTAAGGGGAGGTCGTGCCTGACAAACCTGTTAGAGTTCTTTGAAGAGATAACAAATAGGTTAGACCAAGTATCTTGACTTCCAAAAGGTCTTTGATAAGGTGCCTCACGGGAGACTGCTGAGTAAAATAAGGGCCCATGGTAATCGAGGCAAGGTACTAACATGGATTGACGATTGGCTGTCAGGCAGAAGGCAGAGAGTTGGGATAAAAGGTTCTTTTTCGGAATGGCAACCGGTGACGAGTGGTGTCCCGCAGGGTTCAGTGTTGGGGCCACAGCTGTTCTCTTTATATATTAACGATCTAGATGACGGGACTGGGGGCATTCTGGCTACGTTTGCCGATGATACAAAGATAGGTGGAGGGGCAGGTAGTATGGAGGAGGTGGGGAGGCTGCAGAAAGATTTAGACCGTTTAGGAGAGTGGTCCAAGAAATGACTGATGAAATTCAACGTGGGCAAGTGCGAGGTCTTGCACTTTGGAAAAAAGAATAGAGGCATGGACTATTTTCTAAACGGTGACAAAATTCATAATGCTGAAGTGCAAAGGGACTTGGGAGTCCTAGTCCAGGATTCTCTAAAGGTAAAGTTGCAGGTTTAGTCCGTAATTAAGAAAGCAAATGCAATGTTGTCATTCATCTCAAGAGGCTTGGAATATAAAAGCATGGATGTACTTCTGAAGCTTTATAAAGCACTAGTTAGGCCCCATTTAGAATACTGTGAGCAATTTTGGGCCCCACACCTTAGGAAGGACATATTGGCACTGGAGCGGGTCCAGCGGAGATTCACACGGATGATCCCAGGAATGGTAGGCCTAACATACGATGAACGTCTGAGGATCCTGGGATTATATTCATTGGTTTAGGAGGTTGAGGAGTGATCTAATAGAAATTTACAAGATAATGAATGGCTTAGATAGGGTGGACGTAGGGAAGTTGTTTCCATTAGCAGGGGAGACTAGGACACGGGGGCACAGCCTTAGAATAAAAGGGAGTCACTTTAGAACAGAGCTGAGGAGAAATTTCTTCAGCCAGAGAGTGGTGGGTCTGTGGAATTCATTGCCACAGAGGGCGGTGGAGGCCGGGACATTGAGTGTCTTTAAGACAGAAGTGATAAACTCTTGATTTCTCGAGGAATTAAGCGCTATGGAGAGAGAGCGGGTAAATGGAGTTGAAATCAGCCATGATTGAATGGTGGAGTGGACTCGATGGGCCGAATGGCCTTACTTCCGCTCCTATGTCTTATGGTCTTATGGTCTTAACATCGTCAACAAACCAGCAGAGAAAGGAGGGGCCACCGTCGTACTGAACAGAACGACTACTGCAAAGAAGTATACCGACAACTGAACAACCAGGAACACGACAGACAGTTACTCGCAGATCTGACCAAGGGGAACACATCTGCCAACTTAACAGACTGATCAAGACCTTGGATCCAGATCTTCAGACCACCCTACGTGCTCTCATCCCACATACTCCCCGCATTGGAGATCTCTACTGCCTCCCGAAAATACATAAGGCCAACACACCAGGCCGCCCTATCGTTTCAGGCAATGGGACCCTGTGTGAGAACCCCTCTGGCTACATCGAGGGCATCTTGAAACCCATCGTACAAGGTACGCCCAGCTTCTGTCGCAACACGAAGGACTTCCGACAGAACCTTAGCACCCATGGACCAGTTGAACCAGGAACATTCCTCGTCACAATGGACGTCTCGGCACTCTACACCAGCATCCCCCATGACGACGGCATTGCTGCAACAGCCTCAGTACTCAACACCGACAACTGCCAATCTCCTCCAGACGCAATTCTGCAACTCATCCGCTTCATTCTGGATCACAACGTCTTCACCTTCGACAGCAAGTTCTTCATCCAGACACACGGAACAGCAATAGGGACCAAATACTCACCTCAATATGCCAACATCTTCATGCACAAGTTTGAACAAGACCTCCTCACTGCACAGGACCTTGAACCGACGTTATACACCAGATACATCGATGACATTTTTTTCCTTTGGACCAACGGTGAAGAATCACTGAAATTACTACACGATGACATCAGTAAGTTCCATCCAACCATCAGACTCACCATGGACTACTCTCCAAAATCAGTTGCATTCTTGGACACACTCATCTCCATCAAGGACGGTCACCTCAGCACTTCGCTTTACCGCAAACCCACGGATAACCTCATGATGCTCCACTTCTCCAGCTTCCACCTTAAACACATTAAAGAAGCCATCCCCTGTGGACAAGTTCTCCGTATACACAGGATCTGCTCAGACGAAGAGGAGCGTAACAGACATTTACAGACACTAAAAGATGCTCTCGTACAAATGGGATATGGCGCTCGACTCATCGATCGACAGTTCCAACGCTTCACAGCAAAAAACCGCACCGACCTCCTCAGAAGACAAACATGGGACACAACCGACAGAATACCCTTCGTCGTCCAGTACTTCCCCGGAGCGGAGAAACTACGTCATCTTCTTCACAGCCTTCAACACGTCATTGATGACGATGAACATCTTGCCAAGGTAATCCCCACACACCCACTACTTGCCGTCAAACAACCGCGCAACCTCAAACAAACCATTGTTTGCAGCAAACTACCCAGTCTTCAGAACAGTGACCACGACACCACACAACCCTGCCATGACAATCTCTGCAAGACGTGCCAGATCATCGACATGGATACTACCATTACACATGAGAACACCACCCACCAGGTACGCGGTACATACTCGTGCGACTCGGCCAACGTTGTCTACCTCGTACGCTGCAGGAAAGGATGTCCCGAAGCGTGGTACATTGGCGAGACCATGCAGTCGCTGCGACAACGAATGAACGGACATCGCGTGATAATCACCAGGCAGGAATGTTCCCTTCCAGTCGGAGAACACTTCAGCAGTCAAGGGCATTCAGCATCTGATCTCCGGGTAAGCGTTCCCCAAGGCGGCCTTCAGGACGCGCGACAACGCAGAATCGCCGAGCAGAAACTTATAGCCAAGTTCCGCACACATGAGTGCGGCCTCAACCGGGACCTGGGATTCATGTCGCATTACATTCATCTCCCACCATCTGGCCTGCAAAATCCTACCAACTGTCCTGGCTTGAGACAATTAACACCTCTTTAACCTGGGGTTACCCACATCTCTGGATCTGTAAAGACTTAATCACCTGCTAATGCTCGCATTCCAAGCATTGTTTGGCATCTTTGAATTTGTCTATATATATGTTTCTGGAACATACCTCTTCATTCACCTGAAAAAGGAGCAGTGCTCCGAAAGCTAGTGACATCGAAACAAACCTGTTGGACTTTAACCTGGTGTTGTAAGATTTCTTACCGTGCTCACCCCAGTCGAACGCCGGCATCTCCACATCAGAATCAATGTTGTGTCCAATCAGCACACACTTCAATTCACAGTCCCATCGGGAGGAAATAAAACTACGTGGATGGAAATCATTGGAATATGGCAACAACCTTGTGCCTGGGCAATGGTCAACAAGATGTCTCATGGGCCACACTCAAAACCCAAATGGGCCGCATGCGGCCCTTCCAGGCCACGGTTGCCACCACTGCTTTAGAACATGCTAGTCTTACAATACCAGGTTAAAGTCCAACAGGTTTGTTTCGATGTCACTAGCTTTTGGAGCGCTGCTCCTTCCTCAGGTGAATGACGAGGTCTTCATTCACTTGAGGAAGGAGCACGCTCCGAAAGCTAGTGACATCGAAACAAACCTGTTGGACTTTAACCTGGTGTTGTAAGACTTCTCACTGTGCTCACCCCAGTCCAACGCCGGCATCTCCACATCATTAGAACATGCTAGGCATCTCATAAGATCTGATTTTACTGCAAAGTATATTTCTAAATATTGTTTCAAAGTGCACTCAGTAATTGAAGGGTGAGTTTTGTGAGGGACACCAATAATCCAGCATGTGTTTGTAGGGTCAAACAGAAAGTAACTTTTATTTACAACAATGTAAATAACATTTTTGATCAGTGAGCTGCTTACAACGTTCCACAACCCTTGGCGTTTGCTGCTCGGATTGTGGGAGAGGGTGCCTGGTTTCTATAGGTATGTCAGGAATAAGCGAATGACGAGGGAAAGAGTAGGACCAGTCAAGGACAGGGATGGGAAATTGTGTGTGGAGTCTGAAGAGATAGGCGAGATACTAAATGAATATTTTTTGTCAGTATTCACTCAGGAAAAAGATAATGTTGTGGAGGAGAATGCTGAGCCCCAGGCTAATAGAATAGATGGCATTGAGGTACGTAGGGAAGAGGTGTTGGCAATTCTGGACAGGCTGAAAATAGATAAGTCCCCGGGACCTGATGGGATTTATCCTAGGATTCTCTGGGAGGCCAGGGAAGAGATTGCTGGACCTTTGGCTTTGATTTTTATGTCATCATTGGCTACAGGAATAGTGCCAGAGGACTGGAGGACAGCAAATGTGGTCCCTTTGTTCAAAAAGGGGAGCAGAGACAACCCCGGCAACTATAGGCCGGTGAGCCTCACGTCTGTAGTGGGTAAAGTCTTGGAGGGGATTATAAGAGACAAGATTTATAATCATCTAGATAGGAATAATATGATCAGGGATAGTCAGCATGGCTTTGTGAAGGGTAGGTCATGCCTCACAAACCTTATTGAGTTCTTTGAGAAGGTGACTGAACAGGTAGACGAGGGTAGAGCAGTTGATGTGGTGTAGATGGATTTCAGCAAAGCGTTTGATAAGGTTCCGCACGGTAGGCTATTGCAAAAAATACGGAGGCTGGGGATTGAGGGTGATTTAGAGATGTGGATCAGAAATTGGCTAGCTGAAAGAAGACAGAGGGTGGTGGTTGATGGGAAATGTTCAGAATGGAGTACAGTCACAAGTGGAGTACCACAAGGATCTGTTCTGGGGCCGTTGCTGTTTGTCATTTTTATCAATGACCTAGAGGAAGGCGCAGAAGGGTGGGTGAGTAAATTTGCAGACGATACTAAAGTCGGTGGTGTTGTCGATAGTGTGGAAGGATGTAGCAGGTTACAGAGGGATATAGATAAGCTGCAGAGCTGGGCCGAGAGGTGGCAAATGGAGTTTAATGTAGAGAAGTGTGAGGTGATTCACTTTGGAAGGAATAACAGGAATGCGGAATATTTGGCTAATGGTAAAGTTCTTGAAAGTGTGGATGAGCAGAGGGATCTAGGTGTCCATGTACATAGATCCCTGAAAGTTGCCACCCAGGTTGATAGGGTTGTGAAGAAGGCCTATGGAGTGTTGGCCTTTATTGGTAGAGGGATTGAGTTCCGGAGTCGGGAGGTCATGTTGCAGCTGTACAGAACTCTGGTACGGCCGCATTTGGAGTATTGCGTACAGTTCTGGTCACCGCATTATAGGAAGGACGTGGAGGCTTTGGAGCGGGTGCAGAGGAGATTTACCAGGATGTTGCCTGGTATGGAGGGAAAATCTTATGAGGAAAGGCTGATGGACTTGAGGTTGTTTTCGTTGGAGAGAAGAAGGTTAAGAGGAGACTTAATAGAGGCATACAAAATGATCAGGGGGTTGGATAGGGTGGACAGTGAGAGCCTTCTCCCGCGGATGGATATGGCTGGCACGAGGGGACATAACTTTAAACTGAGGGGTAATAGATATAGGACAGAGGTCAGAGGTAGGTTCTTTACGCAAAGAGTAGTGAGGCCGTGGAATGCCCTACCTGCAACAGTAGTGAACTCGCCAACATTGAGGGCATTTAAAAGTTTATTGGATAAACATATGGATGATAATGGCATAGTGTAGGTTAGATGGCTTTTGTTTCGGTGCAACATCGTGGGCCGAAGGGCCTGTACTGCGCTGTATTGTTCTATGTTCTATGTTCTATGTTCTATGTATCTCATCCATTGATTTTTTTTCTTCTCTGTGAGGAAGTATCTTATCAGAAATGCCACTCAAACTTCCGGTGGCGGTCATGGAGGAGTAGGTTGCACATTTGATAGCTCCTGCCTGTGACGGACTTTTGGACCCTTTCCCCCCCGTTTTATTTCGTATTTTATGGGATAAATGGGTGAAGGGTGAGACAGTGAGGAGAAACCCCCCTCCGGTGTATGGAGAATTGGACCAGACGTGGCCGTGTGAGACAACAAAATCCTATAAGGGAGACGCAAGTAGAGCTGATAACACGGGACAGCATGGCGGAGGGCCAGGGCCACGGGGAGACGGCACAATGGTCGATGGGGCAGCTGGTGAAGTTTTTTGAAGATTGCTTCGCCAAGCTTAAGAAGGACACGCTAGACCCGATCAAGGCTTTAATTGATCAAGTGGTGCAGAATCAAGAAACCCACGGACGAGCGATCCAGGAGGTGGAGAAAAAGGTGTCCGAGCACGAGGAGTATATAACCGTGCTGGAGACCAAGGTGGGGATGATGAACGACCGCCAGAAAAGAATGCAGGAGAAGTTGGAGGACCTGGAAAACAAGTCCAGGAGGCAGAACCTGAGAATCGTCCGCCTCCCTGAAGGCAGTGAGGGATTGGATGCGAGGGCCTATGTCTTGAACACGCTGGAGAAGTTGATGGGGTCTGAGGCGTTCCCTCGGCTCCTGGAAGTGGACAGATCGCACAGAGCCCTCGCGAAGAAGCCCCGAGCGAACGAGTAGCCGAGCCCGATGGTGGTACGTTTGCACCGATTCCTGGACAAGGAACGTGTTCTACGGTGGGCCGAGAAGGAACGGAGCAGCAAGTGGGAGAATTGTGAGCTGCGCATTTATCAAGACCTGGGCGTGGATTTGGCCGAGAGGCGAGCTGGGTTTAATTGGGCAAAAGTGGCCCACTTTAAGAAGGGGGTGAAGTTTGGGATGTTGTACCCAGCCCGTCTGTGGGTCACATGAGGAACGGGATTTTTACTTTGAAACACCAGACGATATATGGACTTTCTTCAAAGAAAAAGACTGGATGTGAACGAAAGACACTGAATCCTTGGAGAGTAATGTTGTGGTGATTTGTTGACAATCACTTTTGTGCTAGTTTGAATAAGTAGTGTTATGTGCAATAAGGGGCTGTTTTGATGGCTAAAGTTAACTTTGGCTTACTGGGAGCTGGTTGGAGGGGGTTGGTTTCTGTGGTTGTTTTTCGACTGTTTTTTCTGATGTTTGTTTACTGGGGAATGTGATGCTTTGAATTTGATTGCCCAAGTGGGGGGAGAGGGGAGAGAACAATGGGGAGACAGACTGTTTGGTGCCATGGGTGGGAGGTACCCAGTCAGCTTGGTCAGCTGACTCACGGAAGCACAGTGGGGGGCGAGCAGGTGTTAAGCTGGAGCTGGGGGTGTTGGGTTTCTGGTCCTGTTACCAGGGGAGGAGGGAGCGGGGGCAGGGGGGAGCTGCTTTGCTGACAGGGGAGGAAATGTTACTCTGGGACAAATGGGATGTTGGGGATGGCAAATGCTCGCGAACGGGCTGGGAGGCCAGGGGTGCGAGCTGGAGGCTGGCCTACAAAGGGCGATGGCTAGTCGGCACGGGGGTGGGGGTGGGGGGTGGGGGGCAGGGGGGGAGAAAGACCCCAATCAGGCTGATTTCATGGAACGTTAGAGGGTTGAATGGGCCAGTCAAGAGGGCTCGCGTGTTTGTGCATTTGACGGGGCTGAAGGCGGACGTGGCAAGGTTACAAGAGACACACCGAAAGGCGACAGACCAGACGAGATTGAGAAAGGGGTGGGTTGGCCAAGTATTCCACTCAGGGCTGGACTCAAAGGCCAGGGGGGTAGTGATCGTGATCAACAAACGAGTGGCATTCGAGGCAGGGGGAGTCGTGTCAGACACGGGGGGTAGGTACATAATGGTGAGTGGGAAGCTGGAGAGGGTGCGAGTGGTACTTGTGAACATATATGCTCCGAATTGGGACGATGTGGAATTTATGAGGCGGGTGTTAGATAAGATCCCAGACTTAGAGTCACATAATCTGATCATGGGGGGAGATTTTAACACAGTCATTGATCCGGAATTGGACCGGTCAAAATCCAGGACAGGGAGGGTACCAGCCGCGGCAAAAGAATTGAAGGGGTTTATGGAACAGATGGGGGGAAATAGACCCATGGAGGTTTGCACGGCCAAGGACAAAGGAGTTTTCTTTTTTCTCACATGTCCACAAGGTATACTCTTGCATCAACTTTTTTGTTCTGAGCGGGGCTCTAATACCGGGGGTGGTGGATACTGAGTACTCGGCAATCGCAGTGTCGGATCAGGCCCCGCACTGGGTGGATCTATGGGTTAGTTTGGAGAGAGAACAACGTCCGCTATGGAGGCTGGATGTAGGGTGTTCGCAGACGAAGCGATCGGTGGGCGGGTTAACAAGTCCATCCAGAACTACCTGGAAGCAAATGATATGGGGGAGGTCTCTGCAGCAACGGTTTGGGAAGCTCTGAAGGCAGTGGTCAGAGGGGAATTAATCTTGATACAGGCCCACAGAGAAAAGGTGGAACGGGCTGAGAGGGTTAGGTTAGCTGAGGAGATACTCCAGGTGGACAGGAGATACTCGGAGGCCCCGGATGCGGGGCTCCTGAGGGAGTGGCGGAGGTTTCAGGCGGACTTTGGGCTGTTGACCACAGGGAAAGCAGTGGAACAGTTGAGGAAGGCAAGGGTGGCGATTTCTGAGTATGGGGAAAAGGCAAGCAGAATGTTAGCGCACCAGCACAGGAAAAGGGAGGCGGCCAGAGAGATAGGGAGAGTAAAGAGTAGAGGTGGGATTACCAGTGGGGGTGAATGAGGTGTTTAAGGACGTTTACAGCAAATTATATGAGTCAGAACCCCCGGCTGGCGTGGAAGGGATGAGGCAGTTTGTGGGTCAGTTGAGGTTCCCGAGGGTGGATGAGGATCTGGTGGAGGGGCTGGGAGCCCCAGTTGAAATTGAGTAAATAATTGAGGGGTTGGAGGGCATGCAGTCGGGCTGGACGGCTACCCGGTGGAGTTCTCTAAGAGGTTTTCAGAGACATTGAGCCCACTGCTGGTAAGGACATTTAATGAAGCAAGAGAGAAGGGGGTCCTCCCCTCAAGAATGTTGCAGGCCTCAATTTCATTGATCCTGAAACAGGAGAAGGATCCGGAGCAATGCGGATAATACAGGCCGATTTCTCTACTGAATGTGGATGCCAAACTGCTGGCTAAGATACTGGCCACAAGGATAGAGGATTGTGTCCCGGGGGTGATAGGGGAAGACCAGACAGGATTTGTAAAGGGCAGGCAACTCACGGCCAATGTTCAAAGGCTTTTAAATGTTATTATGGTGCCCTCAAAAGGAGGGGAGATGGAGGTGGTTCTAGCGATGGATGTGGAGAAGGCTTTTGATCGGGTGGAGTGGGATTACCTGTGGGAGGCGCTGGGAAGGTTTGGGTTTGGTGAGGGCTTTATTGACTGTGTGCGGTTTCTCTATCAGGGACCAGTAGCAAGTCTGAGTACGAACCGGCTGAGGTCGGGGTATTTTAAACTACACCGAGGGACGAGGCAAGGGTGCCCCCTCTCCCCGTTACTGTTTGCTCTGCCCATAGAGCCATTGGCCATGGCGTTAAGAGCCCCTAGGTACTGGAAAGGGCTGGTTTGGTGGGTGGGGGGAGGTGGAGCACCGTGTCTCACTTTACGCAGATGACCTACTCTTGTATATTTCAGGCCCATTGGAGGGGATGGGGGAAGATATGTGGATCCTCGGGGAATTTGGTAATTTTCGGGGTATAAATTGAACATGGGGAAAAGCGAGATGTTCGCGATCCAGGCACGAGGACAGGAGAAAAAACTGGGAGAGCTGCCGCTTAGAATGGTAGGAAGGAGCTTTTGATACCTGGGAATACAGGTGACCCGGGAATGGGAGGCACTGCACAAGTTAAACCTATCCCGGCTGGTAGAACAAATAGAAGGGGACTTTAAGAGATGGGACATGCTGCCGCTATCACTGGCGGGGAGGGTACAGACGGTGAAAATGACGGTCCTTCCCAGATTTCTGTTTGTCTTTCAGTGCCTCCCCATCTTCATCCCGAGGGGCTTTTTCAAGCGGGTGAATAAAGTTTCGGACTTCGTGTGGGCGGGTAAAACCCCGCGAGTGAAGAAAGTGTTGCTGGAGTGCAGTCGGGGGGGAGGGTGGGTTGGCGCTGCCGAACTTTTGAAATTACTACTGGGCGGCTAATATAGCCATGATTAGGAAGTGGGTAGTGGGGGGGGGGGGGGGGTCAGTGTGGGAGCGGATGGAGGCGGCATCATGTAAATACACAAGTTTGGGAGCACTGATAACGGCACCTCTTCCGTTCTCACCGGCCCGATACTCCACAAGTCCGGTGGTGGTGGCGGCTCTGAGAATCTGGGGGCAGTGGAGGAGATATAAGAGAGTGGAGGGAGCATCGGTTTGGACCCCGATTTATAATAATCAGCAGTTTGTACCGGGGAGGCTGGCTCCCCCCCCAGTTTATTATAAAAACTTGCAAATACCCTAATAAAAATGTTTTTAAAAAACATTTTAAAACTCAATAAAGACATAACAAAGTTTGGGTACTTGTTGTATTGTGGCTCTTGACTTCTTCGGTATAACATTTTCTTCCGAAACATTTTCCAGAAGAGGGATTGTGATCTAATGCACAAATAGAATGATTGCAGTAAAATATATTCACTGTGAACATATATTCTTAGAATCCACAGAAACAATTGTTGATTTAAAAATTATATGTTACTTTTCGTGGCTACCTTTGATCTCTTGCCTAGTTTCACATGTAATAGGTTTCCTTGGAGAAACGTGCATTATAAATTAGAATAAAGTTTTCATAAAGTGCAATACACAGTAGTTTCTCTGGGTGGCACTATCAGGGTGCCAGGATTGGAGTGCCAGGGTGCCTGGGTGGCACCAGCAGTGCCCTCTGATCGCCTGGGAGAACCGTCTAAGTGATGTCCCACCTGACCCATGTTTGTGGAGACCAGCGCTAAACGGTGCCTTGCCAGAATCTCCGAGGCGAGGAGACTGGGTAGACATGCCCCTGCCATAGACATATTCAAGTGGGGCTAACTACTCACTTGAAATAGCAAATTAAATGGGCGGGATCCAGATCGGAACAACTTGCGAGATCCCGTTAGATCTCACGAGGCGTAAGGAGCCAGGTCTCTCGCGAAAATGACCAGCCGCGCCATATTCCGAGTCAGGTGTGGTGCAGCCATTAGGTCTAACCCAAAGAGTTCTCCAGAACAATAGAAAAATACCAGAAACTGTCTATAAAGCAGCTCCCAACTACACACAGCCAAACTCCTACCGACTCACCTTTGCATCTCCCTGTAGGCCTTTTATCCTTCTCTGGAAACATGAAGGCCATTTGGCTGAGTGGCCTATGAGCCAAGCATAAAATTGCATGGGCCACTTAAAATCAGAGTCTAATTTACTGTTAAATTTCTCAAGTGGCCCTTTAATCATTGGTGGGCACGTTTCTGACTTGCGCAGGTGCCTGTTGACCAAAATATTGTAAGGTGGCATGATGACTAGATGAGGGGATAATATCATTGTGCCCCATTTTGGAAATGATTGGGGTAACCATTCTTCCACACTACGACTGCAAAATTCTGGCCATGAGGTCATATACTTTAAATTCAAGAAAGGCAAAATCAGAATATCTTTGTAACGCAGGAGCCTTAGAATTGTGGAGGAGCAAAGGGATTGGGTGTCCTGGTTAATTAATGATCTTTTTGTGGAGGGTCCTTTCGGTAATAGTGACCATAATATGATGGAGTTCTTCATTAGCAGTTAAAATGAAGAAATCCAATCTAAACTAGGGTCCGAAATCTAAACAAAGGAAACTATGAAAGTATGAGGTGTGAGTTGGCTAAGATTAATTGGGGAACTTCATTAAAAGGCATGACGGGATAGGTAATGGTTAATATTTTAGGAATGAATGTATGCATCGCAACAGTTATGCGTTCCTTTCTGGTACAAAAACACAAGAAAAGTGGTCTTGCCATGACTAACAAGGTAAATTCAGGATAGTATTAGATCCAGAGGAGCCCTATAAAGTTTCTAGAAAAAGTAGCAAGCCTGAGGATTGGGAGAAGTTCAGAATTCATCAGAGGAGAACCAAGTGATTGATTGAGCGGGGAAAATAGAATAGGAGAGTAAACTTCCAAGGAACATAAAAATGGACAGTAAAAGCTTCTGTAAATATATAAAAAGAAAAAGATCAGTGAAGCCAAATGTCTCTTACCGTCCAAATCATGAGAATTTATAATATAGAACAAGGAAATGGCAGAGCAACTAAATATCTATTTTAGTTCTGTCTTCATGGAGAAGACCAATAACTTCCCAGAAATGGCAGGGTCTAGCAAGAAGGAGGAATTGAAGGAAATTAGGATTACAAGAAAAATAAAGTTGGAGATATTAATGTGACTGAAAGCCAATAAATGCCCAGGGCCTGATAATCTACACCCCAGGGTACTAACAGAGG
Organism: Scyliorhinus torazame; assembly: GCF_047496885.1. NCBI lineage: Eukaryota > Metazoa > Chordata > Chondrichthyes > Carcharhiniformes > Scyliorhinidae > Scyliorhinus > Scyliorhinus torazame. The sequence continues at coordinate 327,338,776 of NC_092712.1, read as the reverse complement.
TGGTTATTGTATTAGTCGATGCCTTGGTTATCATCTTCCAAAATTGTGGAAGTCCCAGCAGATCAGAGGGTGACAACTGTAACCCCACTATTTAATAAAGGAGAGAGGGAGAAAACAGGAAATGATAGACCAATTAGCCTCACATCAATAGGAAAGCATGTGATAATAAGGCACTTAGAAAATATCAACAGGATTTGACAAAGCCAACAACATGGATTTATGAAAGGGAAATCCTGTTTGACAAACCTACTGGAGTTGTTTGAGCACGGAACGAGCAGACTAGATCAGGGTGAACCAGTGGATATGATGTGTTTGGATTTTCAGAAAGCCCCACATAACAGGTTAATGTGCAAAATCAAAGTCCAAGGGTAATATTCTGACATGGATTGTGAATTGGTTAGCAGACAGGAAACAGAGAGAAGGAATGAATGGAATGGCAGTCAGTGACCCCAGCTATTCAGAATATACAACAATGATTTGGATGAGGGAACAAAATGTAATATTTCCAAATTTGCTGATAACCTGAAACTTGGTGGGAATGTGAATGGTGAGGAGGAGGTTAAGAAGCTTCAAGGAGATTTAAACAAGAAATGAATGGGCAAATACACAGCAGATGCATAACATGTATAAGTGTGAAGTTATCCACTTCAGAAGGAGAAACACAATGGCAGACTATAATTTAAATGCTGATTACTAAAAGCAAGCCTACAGGTACAGCAAGCAGTTAGGAAGGCAAATGGTATGTTGGCCGTCATTGCAAGAGGATTTGAGGACAGGAGCAAGGATGTCTTACTGCAGCTGTACAAGGCCTTGGTGAGACCACACCTGGAATGTTGTGTGCAGTTTTGGTCTCCTTATCTAAGAAAGGTTATACTTGGCACAGAGGGAGGGCAGCAAAGATTCACCTGACTGATTCCGGGAAGGCAGGATTGTCGTATGTGGAGAGATTGTGTTGACTGGACCTGTACTCACTGGAGTTCAGACTCACTGGAGTTAGAAGAACGAGAGGGGATCTAATTGCAACATTTAAAATTCTGGACAGGGCTGGAGGCTGATGATACAGGGATGCTGTTTCCTCTGGCTGTGACAGGGGCCTAGAACCCGGGAGTCACAATCTCAGGATATATGGGTAGTCAATTTAGGACTGAGATGAGGAGAAACTCGGCCTTGACTATGGTTCAATGATCCAGCCTGCACTGTTCTCTGGGAGAGATTCCAAACACTAGCAACTGTTGAGACATATAAATGTTCTCCCAATCGGAAACATGAGAGTGGCGCGGGAGGATGGGACCGACAACTGTTGAGGGGACCTGTACCACAACTGTAGGTGGGAAATTCACGGTTGCGGAAGATGGAACACAATTTTTGAAGCACCTCTTATAATGCAGAAGAGGCCCTTTGGCCCATCAGGTCTGCATGACACCTGACCATGCCCACCTGACCTGCCCCCTACCATGACTGACCCCCAGACCTGCCACCCTGACATGCACTCCCCACCCCTGACACCACACAGCGCCCTGCCCCAGCCCCCCTGACCTCGCCCCCCCCCCTGACCAGCCCGCCCCCTGACCAGCCCCCCCCTGACCAGCCCCACCCTGACCAGCCGCCCCCCTGACCAGCCCCCCCTGACCAGCCCCCCCCCTGACCAGCCCCCCCTGACCAGCCCCCCCTGACCAGCCCCCCCCTGACCAGCCCCCCCCTGACCAGCCCCCCCCCTGACCCAGCCCCCCCTGACCAGCCTCCCCCCTGACCAGCCCCCCCCTGACCAGCCCCCCCCTGACCAGCCCCCCCTGACCAGCCCCCCCCTGACCAGCCCCCCCTGACCAGCCCCCCCTGACCCAGCCCCCCCCTGACCAGCCCCCCCTGACCAGCCCCCCCTGACCAGCCCCCCCTGACCAGCCCCCCTGACCAGCCCCCCTGACCAGCCCCCCCCTGACCAGCCCCCCCTGACCAGCCCCCCCCTGACCAGCCCCCCCTGACCAGCCCCCCCTGACCAGCCCCCCCTGACCAGCCCCCCCTGACCGCCCCCCTGACCCCCCCCCTGACCAGCCCCCCAGACCAGCCCCCCCTGACCAGCCCCCCCCTGACCAGCCCCCCCTGACCAGCCCCCCCCTGACCAGCCCCCCTGACCAGCCCCCCCTGACCCAGCCCCCCCTGACCAGCCCCCCTGACCAGCCCCCCCTGACCAGCCCCCCCTGACCAGCCCCCCCTGACCAGCCCCCCTGACCAGCCCCCCCTGACCAGCCCCCCCTGACCAGCCCCCCCTGACCAGCCCCCCCTGAACCAGCCCCCCCCTGACCAGCCCCCCCTGACCAGCCCCACCCCTGACCTGCCCCCCCCTGACCTGCCCCCCCTGACCTGCCCCCCCTGACCTGCCCCCCCTGACCTGCCCCCCCTGACCTGCCCCCCCCTGACCTGCCCCCCCCCTGACCTGCCCCCCCCTGACCTGCCCCCCCCTGACCTGCCCCCCCTGACCTGCCCCCCTGACCTGCCCCCCCTGACCTGCCCCCCCCTGACCTGCCCCCCCCCTGACCTGCCCCCCCCCTGACCTGCCCCCCCCTGACCTGCCCCCCCCCTGACCTGCCCCCGCCCCCCTGACCTGCCCCCCCCTGACCTGCCCCCCCCCTGACCTGCCCCCCCCCTGACCTGCCCGCCCCCCCCCTGACCTGCCCCCCCCCCTGACCTGCCCCCCCCCCTGACCTGCCCCCCCCCTGACCTGCCCCCCCCCTGACCTGCCCCCCCCTGACCTGCCCCCCCCTGACCTGCCCCCCCCCTGACCTGCCCCCCCCCTGACCTGCCCCCCCCCTGACCTGCCCCCTGACCTGCCCCCCCCTGACCTGCCCCCCCCTGACCTGCCCCCCCCTGACCTGCCCCCCCCTGACCTGCCCCCCCCTGACCTGCCCCCCCCTGACCTGCCCCCCCCTGACCTGCCCCCCCCTGACCTGCCCCCCCCTGACCTGCCCCCCCCCCTGACCTGCCCCCCCCCCTGACCTGCCCCCCCCTGACCTGCCCCCCCCTGACCTGCCCCCCCTGACCTGCCCCCCCCTGACCTGCCCCCCCCTGACCTGCCCCCCCCTGACCTGCCCCCCCCTGACCTGCCCCCCCCTGACCTGCCCCCCCCTGACCTGCCCCCCCCTGACCTGCCCCCCCCTGACCTGCCCCCCCCTGACCTGCCCCCCCCTGACCTGCTCCCCCCTGACCTGCTCCCCCCCTGACCTGCCCCCCCCTGACCTGCCCCCCCCTGACCTGCCCCCCCCTGACCTGCCCCCCCCTGACCTGCCCCCCCCTGACCTGCCCCCCCCTGACCTCCCCCCCTGACCTGCCCCCCCTGACCTGCCCCCCCCTGACCTGCCCCCCCCTGACCTGCCCCCCCCTGACCTGCCCCCCCTGACCTGCCCCCCCCTGACCTGCCCCCCCTGACCTGCCCCCCCCTGACCTGCCCCCCCCTGACCTGCCCCCCCTGACCTCCCCCCTGACCTGCCCCCCCTGACCTGCCCCCCCCTGACCTGCCCCCCCCTGACCTGCCCCCCCCTGACCTGCCCCCCCCCTGACCTGCCCCCCCCTGACCTGCCCCCCCCTGACCTGCCCCCCCCTGACCTGCCCCCCCCTGACCTGCCCCCCCCTGACCTGCCCCCCCCTGACCTGCCCCCCCCTGACCTGCCCCCCCCTGACCTGCCCCCCCCTGACCTGCCCCCCCCTGACCTGCCCCTCCCTGACCTGCCCCCCCCTGACCTGCCCCCCCCTGACCTGCCCCCCCTGACCTGCCCCCCCCTGACCTGCCCCCCCCTGACCTGCCCCCCCCTGACCTGCCCCCCCCTGACCTGCCCCCCCCTGACCTGCCCCCCCCTGACCTGCCCCCCCCTGACCTGCCCCCCCCTGACCTGCCCCCCCCTGACCTGCCCCCCCCCTGACCTGCCCCCCCCCTGACCTGCCCCCCCCTGACCCCATTTGCCAGCAGTTGGCTCATAGCCAAGTGTCCAATATCACCAAAGATTGCAATTTCATTAGGGTTAGTGTTAGTCTCCAATTTTCTCAATTTCTCAAACAATTCCTTCAATTTTGGCATCGCTGATTTTGGTCTGTTGGTGTAAAACATCAAAACTGATATCTGGCCTTGTTTATCTAGCTAACCAATTCGACTACACAATTAAACTTCAGAGTTCCGCGTTTTCCATTTCAGAAGCTGCTGTATATTTTTGTAAGGCCCAACCATGTGTCATTGCTCCAGGGTTAATATTCGTCAATAATGCTGTTGATGTAGATTGACATGTGGATCACTCTGTCTGATTTCTAACCCAATGTATTTGAATGCACCAGAGGCCTGACTTCCAATCTGTTAGTAAGCCTCTTACTAACAGTATTTTCTAATTTGCTATTACCACCCCACAAAAAAATAATCCTCATAAATCATGATGATGCCCAAATGTTTTCCCTCCCTGTTAAGTGATGCTCTTTCAACTGTTCTTGATTTCTTCCTGTGGTCATGTTCACTGTCAGACCTGCTCTCCGATCTGACAGTACGTTCCTTTGCTCTCCGATCTGACAGTACGTTCCTTTGCTCTCCGATCTGACAGTACGTTCCTTTCCTCTCCGATCTGACAGTACGTTCCTTTGCTCTCCGATCTGACACTACGTTCCTTTGCTCTCCGATCTGACACTACGTTCCTTTCCTCTCCGATCTGACACTACGTTCCTTTCCTCTCCATTCTTCTACTTCATGTTCCCAATCCATGGAAGTAACTTCCTCCCCTTTACCTTGTACATTCAACCAGATTTAATATTTTCCCATGGCATTACCCGCTCTTCCAGCAATAGCTGCATCCTTCCACTGACTAGCTCCTTCTGGCAACTGTCACTTTCACACCAACTTTTGGTAATTATTCTTCGGAAAAAATAATGTTAGGATCCCGGACAAGACCCCGATATTTGTTAGGATCCCGGACGAGACCCGAACGATTTTTAAAAATCTGTAATTTTACACCCTTGGGGTGAGGGTCAGGGTTAGGGTCAGGGTTAACCCTCGCCCTAGCCCTAACCCTAACTCTGACAAATAGGTTTCTTTTATGTTAAAACAAATTTAATTTAAACACCAAATTAACCACACTAACATCAAATCAATAGCTTTACATTTTACAGTTAAACAGTTCTTAACCAAAAGAAAAAACTTGAACTTACTATCTGTACCTGCTACTAACTCCATTAAGCCACCCAATACAGTTCAAATGCTATTGATATCTAAAGTTAACACCTATTACTTGCTTAGCGGTGGAGAGACTTTTGGAGCGAGAGAGAGAGAGAAAAACCCTTTCTTGACCAGATCTTGTACAATTCTGTCTTGTTCCGACTCAAATCCTGTGTCAAACTGCAAAACTACAGGTAGAGGAGGCTCCTCACGTGAATTACATCATCTTATAGATTCATAGAAATTACAGTGCAGAAATAGGTTCTCACTTAGTATCCCACTAAGTTGCATGGCCTGCTTAGCCAAGAGGAAACACCACCCCCATAAGTTATCTGCACTCCATGGAATCTCCAGCAATCAAAATACGATTCATTAGCCCCTGATCTGTAACCAAGTAAGTGGTTGGAATCAATCATGATCTCACCTTTTACGACTCCTTATTTGCAGCTTTAGCAGACTTACTGCCTTATGTAATTTAAACCTGGGTTTTTAATAACATTACTGCCATAGATATGAAATACAATATATATCAATGTCTCCATTCATAATAATAGCCTCACCCCATTCATCAGAATTACTATGTCCATCTTCAGATACCTTGTCGATGCCTGCGATCTGGTCCTGTAATATATGTGGATGAGAAGTACCCGGTTCCTATCAGAACCATAACCCCTTTTGATTCTGCAAACTTGTAATCTGTGCCCACTAAATCAAGGGACCCTACCGTTTCATCCCCCGACTGCAGTTTGCAAAATCAGACCAAAAGTCGGTGCTCCTTCTCCCGGCATACAAACAAAAACTTAAGCGGGAGAATCCGGGTAAGAAGGTCCTGCAGTGCTGGTCCGAGGAAACCGAAGAGCTCCTACGTCACTGCTTGGAGTCAGTGGACGGTCCATGTTTAAAAACTGAGCGACCAACTTAAACGAGTAAACCACCACCATCACAGACTTCATCAGCAAACGTGTGGACGACTGCGTGCCAAAGAAAGCAGTACGTGCGTTCCCCAACCGGAAACCATGGCTCAATCACGAGATTGACTCCCGACTGAAGGACAGGTCTGAGGCGTTCAAGTCAGGCGACCCTGACCGATACAAGAAATCCAGGTACAACCTCCGCAAAGCCATCCGAGATGCAAGAGACAATATCAGACCAAGCTAGAGTCAGAGACGAGCATTACAGACTCTCGGCGGTTGTGGCAAGGCCTAAACAACATAACGAGCTACAAAGCGAAGCCGAGCAGTATCTCCAGCAGCAGCGCACCCCTCCCCGATGATCTCAATGCATTTTATGGTCGGTTTGAGCAGGAAACCATCATAGAATTCATAGATTATCATAGAATTTACAGTGCAGAAGGAGGCCATTCGGCCCATCGAGTCTGCACCATCTCTTGGAAAGAGCACCCTACCCAAGGTCAACACCTCCACCCTATCCCCATAACCCAGTAACCCCACCCAGCACTATGGGCAATTTTGGACACTGGGCAATTTATCATGGCCAATCCACCTAACCTGCACATCTTTGGATTGTGGGAGGAAACCGGAGCACCCGGAGGAAACCCAGGCAGACACGGGGAGAACGTGCAGACTCCGCACAGACAGTGACCCAAGCTGGAATCGAACCTGGGACCCTGGAGCTGTGAAGCAGTTGTGTTAATCACTATGCTACCCCTTGGTCCCGTTCCTCCTCCTCCTCAGAGGTGGCTGCATGTTTTGTTTCCTCCACCTCCAGCACATTGCCCCGCTGTTATGCCAGGTTGTGGGAGGCACAACCTGGCATAACAGTGGACCACAACAGAGGCACAGCAGACCACCACAAAATGGGGAGTGTACTGCAGTGTACACTAGAGCTGTCGAGACATCAGAACTGCATTTTCAGGAGTCCGATGCACTGCTCATTGAGAGCCCAGCTGGCCACATGGGCCTCATTGTATCAGGTCTCCGCATCTGTCTCCGACCCCCGTGCTGGTGTCACGAGCCAGGTCCTCAGCGGATATCGCTTCTCCTCCAAGAGCCATCCGGTCACCCTGGAGTGTCCCTCAAAGATGTCAGTGATCTCCGACTGCCCTAGGATTTAGCTGTCGTGCACACTCCCTGGGAAGTGGGCACACACATACAAGATCTTCTGGTGGTGGTCGCGCACGGGTTGGATGTTCAGGGAATGGAACCCTTCAATGAAGCACACTCCAGAACCCCTGAACCTGGGGCATCCTGGTGATGCAGAGAATCCTGCTGCCTGGGCATCTTGATGGGCTTGGTCCAGGTCAAAGTTTATGCAGTCGGATGCCCAGGAATACAGGACATCCGTGAGCTTGTGGATACACTTGTGGGCTGCAGCTTATGAGATGCCACAGAAGTCCCCACTTGAGCCCTGGAATTAACCTGAGGCATAAAGGTTCAGGGCTGCGGTGATCCTTACAGCCACCGGGAGCAGGTATCCTCCTCCACATGATGCCAAGTCCGCAAGGACATGGCACAGGTGCTGCACCGTCTCTTTGTTGAGGCGGAGTCTTCTGCCGAATGTGCTGTCCGGCATTTGTTCGAATGACCAGCAACAGTGAGTCCAGCTGCCCTTCAAGCCTGGAGATCCTGAGCTGGAGGAGCTGCTAACACTTCCTACACATGTGGCCACCGAGACATGTGACATGTCCTGAAGTTCCCACAAGGCACAGGAATTGCAAACAAGGAAATTTGCAGATTGTGCTTCCAATAACTACATCTGGGTCATTAGTAAAGAACACTAATCCCTCTGGGACTGGTCTCCAAATGCAAATCCATCAAAAACTGCTTTTTGCCTGTGCCCTTCTAGTTCCTAATTAAGCTGAACATATTACCACTAACACCAAAGGGTTCAATCTTTGTCAAGAAACGTTTGATGCAATACTTTAACTAGTTTTTTTTGAAGGTTAGAGTTTAAAAAATGTCTATGTTTCCGTCAGTCACCATCCCCATAACGTCTTCAAAAAATAGTTAGATTTGGAAGCTATGGCTCTTATTTTTGAAGTCCTGTTGGGTGACCCAATTATCCCTCTCTGTCCAAACAATGAATGAATGATTAGACAGTAACCAACAAAGGTTTGATGACATTAAAGCTTCATTTATTGTAATTATTTGACGAAATGAATCAGGCTGCAGAACATTAGGACTTGAAAGTCTGCATTTAAAATTCTGCTTCAAAGTTACAAATCTCACTTCCGTGCTTTGTGGATGTATAATTCCTCATCAACTGGAGACCTACATGCCGGATCAGTCCATGTCCAGTCTCACTTGATACATATAAAACCTATTATCTTACAAGAATTCACCAAAGTTATGGTATTGGTGAATGTGCCCAGTTTACCAGACGATTATTCACCAAACCAATCTTAGACTATCTCGCTCCACTTGACAATGGGTAAGGTTATTTTATAAAACATGGTGAAAGATTTAGCCACTACCCAATAACCATAATAAACAGCCAAAGAATTTGTGGTTGGCCGCGAGTAGTCAGATACCTCAATTACAGGTCAGAAACATTTAACCCTGAAGTGGACAAATTATAGGGTGGTATTTTCTGGCCTTCCTGCTGACACGATCGTCCAGTCCCTGCGAAGGCGACTCCTCTGGGGCGAGTTCCCTAGTCGACGATCCATGCAAAACACCGTAGACTTTGGCAGGACTGGAAGATCCTACCGATGGCCAATGATGAGCCGCCTCTGCAAAACAGACCATCGGGGCCTGTCCACAGTGAATATGCATTTCAGTCAACCTACATGGTTTCATTCTTCATGTTGTGAAAACAACTCCAAATTTGCACTTGGAAGAAAACCTGTAAACATATTTACCCAGAATCTGTAGAATCTTGGAAGATCACTACCAATGCATCACCACCAATGCATCACCACCAATGCATGCCACTATCTTGAGTACACTGGGATACAGATTATCAGGCCCTGGGGATTTATCAGGCTTCAATCAATTTCCCCCAAACCATTCCCCTACTAATACTGATTTCCTTCAGTTCCACCCTCTCACTAAACCCTGTGTCCCCAACCTTTCTGGTATGTGCAACGAGACCTGGGTGGCCTTGCACACCTTGTACACCAGGTGCAGCAGGTGGTAAAGAAGGCAAATGGTTTATTGGCCTTCACAGCGAGAGGTTTCGAGTACAGAAGCAGGGATGTGTGCTGCAATTGTACACGGCCTTGGTAAGGCCATACTTGGAATATTGTGTGCAGTTTTGGTCTCCTTATCTGAGGAAGGATATTCTTGCTATGGAGGGAGTGCAGCGAAGGTTTACCAGACTGATTCCTGGGATGGCGGGACTGACGTATGAGGAGAGATTGAATCTGATTGTATTCGGTGGAGTTTAGAAGAATGAGGGGGAATCTCATAGAAATCTATAAAATTCTAACTGGGCCAGACAAGGTAGATATAGGAAGGATGTTGCCGATGGTGGGGAGTCCAGAACCAAGGGTCCCAAAGGATACAGGGTAAATCATTTAGGTAAGAGATGAGGAGAAATTTCTTCATCCAGAGAGTGGTGAGGCTGTAGAATTCTCTACCACAGAAACCAGTCGCAGCCAGAACATTGTCTATTTTTAAGAAACAGATACAGCACTTGGGTCGAAAAGGGTCAAAGGATATGGGGGAAAAGCAGGAGCAGATTACTGAGTTGGATGTCGGCCATGACCATAATGAATGGCGGAGCGGGCTCGAAGGGCCGAATGGCCTTCTTCTGCTCCAGTTTTCTATGTTTCCATGTTAACCATTTGGCGATTAACTTCCTGCTTGCAGATTGCAAAATTCCAATTCTAAGGACCCTTGGACCCTTGTTGGAAAAAAAAAGCTCATGGGAATTATTTCTATTTTATTTTAGTCGGCCATAAGCTTTATAAGGTCAGGGGTTGTATAATTCACAGAGGAAACCCAAGGAAATTCATTAAAGGGATGTCTAAACATTTGGCTAGATATGGCTGTCATTTTGGAAAAATGCCTGGAATAAATATCCTTGAACTGCGCGAAAGCCTTTGTGTCCTCCCAGTTCCAGCAGCTGTGATAACCCAATGTATCATTTTCTATGCACATTTTCATTTGTTTATCATGCAGAATTTGCTGATGGTAAATTTTAGAAAGATTGTCAAAAATATTTCCTGCATTCCTAATGCACTGATTAAACTTCAATAATGATTTGGAAAATCTGAAGTGCAATGACTGCTCCTTTTCCTCAGCCAGTCTCCAAATTCCTTCACTGTGGTACAAAGAAAATAACCCTTCTCTTTGGAAGAGCCAATAAAAATCCTACTCGGGTCCTTACAATTTTGCATAAATTGCTTTTAAAAACTATAAATTAATGGATACTGCATTTTTCAACATTTCTGACAAGCACTTTGCTCTGGTTGGCCATTCCATTTGGCAAGTTAGTTTACTAGGATTGCACAGGATATTTGGGGCAGCACGCTAGCACAGTGGTTAGCACTGTTGCTTCACAGCGCCTGGGTCACTGTCTGTGCGGAGTCTGCACGTTCTCCCTGTGTCTGCGTGGGTTTCCTCCTGGTGCTCCGGTTTCCTCCCACAAGTCCCGAAAGACGTACTTGTTAGGTGAATTGGACATTCTAAATTCTCCTTCAGTGTACCCGAACAGGCGCTGCGAGTGTGGAGACTAGGGGCTTTTCACAGTAACTTCATTGCAGTGTTAATGTAAGCTTACTTGTGACAATAATAAAGATTATTATTGTATGGCACAGAAACATATTCAGCCCAACCAGTCCACACTGGTGTTCATTCTTCACATGGGCCTCCTCATCTTTTCTCAAGTAAATCTAACATAACCCTCTATTCCCTTCACCCTCAAATTCTCGTCTAGTTTCCTTTTAAATGTGTCTGTACGATTCACCTCACTTATTTTGGTAGTGAGTTTCACTTTTTCATCACGACTTGCCGATATGTTCTTTCTGAATTTCCAATTGGATTTTGTATTGACTATTTCATATTGATGGACATTGGTTAAGCTTTGCCCCACACAAGGACTTATTTCCTGCGTCCACTCTATAAACACTATTCATAATTTTGAAGATCTCTGTTAGGTCACTCCCCACCTTTTTCAATGGAAAGAGAGCCAGAATGTTCACCTTTTCCTGATCTGGAAATATGTGGGATGGAGGGGAGATTTCCTCATGGTGGAAATGGCTGACTTCAAGGGGAGGGGGGAAGCAAGACCCTCGGTTCGATTGGTTACGTTGAATATGCGGGGTTTGGGGGGCCCAGTGGAGCGAGCGAGAGTTTTCTCACTTGAAGTGTTAGAGTGCCGATATGGTGCTTTTTGCAGGCGGCCCACTTGCGGGTGAAGGATCAGATTAGGTCAGTGTTCGGTGAGCCAGGTAGGTGGTGATTCTAATTAACAACAGAGTTTGGTTTCAGATGGGGAAGATATATCATAGTTATGGGGGCATTATGGGGATGTTATGAGTGCCACGGTGACACAGTGGTTAGCACTGCTGACTCACAGCGACAGAGACCCAGGTTTGACTCCGACCTCGGGTAACTGTGAGGAGTTTGCACATCCTCCCCGTGTGTGCGTGGGTTTCCTCCGGGTGCCCCGGTTTCCTCCCACACTCCAAAGATGTGCAGGTTAGGTGTATTGGCCATACTAAATTTCCCCTCGGTGGGATTATGGGGATAGGGTGGAGGCATGGGGCTGTGCAGGATCGGTGCAAACTCGATGGGCTGAATGGCCTCCTTCTACACTGTAGGGATTCTATGTAAACCTACGAATTTCCGGCACCACCCTTGTAAATGTTGTTTGCCTCCTCTCCAGTGTCTCTGTATCCTTTTAATAACAGGTAACCAGAACTTCACGCAGTACTAGCTGTGTAATCTAACCAAGGGTCATACAGGTTTAACATAACTTCCCTGTTTTTCAATTCTATCCCTCAAGAAATAAAATGCAGTGCATGGTTTGCTTTTTTAAATTGTTACTTGGTTGTACAGAATTTGAGTCCCGCTGTCGTGCATTCATCAGGATTGATGCAACAATGTGGAATTTCCAGGGTCCAACAATTTATGCTGCATGATAAAACGGTGCCAGTTTGGTTAGCAAGTCCACTATGATTGGCCAGTTCGTTGTCATGACAAATGCACCAGGAAGCTATTGTCCACATGTTTTTGTTCATTAAAACATTTATGCGAAGCCTGGACATTTTGTTTTTCCGGGAGAGGACAGATGCCAGCGTGTGAATATATGTAGCCTTAAGCAAAGTGTAACTGAGTCACATTGTGAGCCCGACCAATAATCTTAAGTTGTTTGTTAACATAATTCTTGGTGCACTCAGATTGTTCAGCAAGTGCTGCCCAATTGCCAATTTACATCTAACATTAGAATTTATGTTCTGAGTTTGGCAAGCCTGACATTGCACCAGCTCCAGAGGTCATTTATTCCAAGGCGGATTTTCCACCCCCATTTTCAGTGGGTGAGAATGGTCGAGGGGACAGAGAATTGAGGCGGAGTCTGAAAACAGCTTTCATGCCAGCTGGATTTCCCACTCGATTGCCCCCGTCCCCCGGCAGTGGTGTAATGGGGTTCCCACCATGCAATCAAAGAATTCTTGGTCAACCATGAATGGTCAGATACTTTCCTGACAGGCCAGAAACAAAAGAGAGGTCACATGACCCACATTTTGAGTGAAATATATTTGATTTGAAATAACAGTAAGTCTGCTACAGAGACAAAAAGGGCAAAGGCTTTCCCCCTTTCTCTTCTCCTGAAATTTCTCTTATTAAAGCTGAGCTGTTTGTTTTGAAAACATAACAGAAGACCTCATTGCTGCAAACTGAGAGATCTTCAAGGAGAAATGCAAATCAACACCATAGCGTCAAAGAGGAAAGAGAATTAATCAGCCCTGATTGCCTATTAACTACACCAGTCAGAAACGCCATGACCAGCAGTGACAGTGGAACATGACCTTTCAGCTGGAAACAAGCATCCGGTCAACACACAAACAGTTTGTTTCTGACATAATTCTTCCTTGGCCAAATTTAAGATTTAATACTCTGTAAAGTTTTATCTCCCACTTGGGGGAGGGGCAGGAGTGGTGGTGGATGAGTGTGCATATTTTTTGCATTAGGGTGGTTAGATATTTCATACTTTTATATATTTTTATTACTAATTTCTGCATTTTTACCTGAGTTTTAGCAATAAAACTAACTCTTTAGTTATTAACTGAAAAAACTTATTGCACCGAGCTGCACACAGTTAAGTATATGGGTGGGATTCTCGGTCCTGCCAGCTGGCCAATGGGGTTTCCCATTGTGGGCACCCCCATGCATCGGGAAATCTGTGGGCGCAAAGTCGATGGTGAATTCGCTGATGGAGAATCCAGCCCTATATATTTAATTGGCCACATAACCTATTTAAATTCATACTATGTAATAACCAAGTCAGGGGTGACACAAAGAGAGGAGCCAGACTCGAATGGCCTGCACCTGTTCCTATGTGGCTATGAGAAGGGGCGTTTGTTAAGAACATATCTGATGGTTTTAGCACGGCCTCAATCATGGCTGCTCCAATGATAGCGAGCATTGTCTCATTCATCGAGATAGAGACATGTCGTAAAATCTGTTCCCTGCGTGTTTGAAGTTTGGTTGTGTATCATCTTGTCCTGCAAAAGAGGCACAAGTGTGTCAGTTAGGGTGACATAATGTTATTGGACGATGTGGCTATCACAGTTGAATAGTTTGCAATATGTGAAAGCTGTGAGATGTGGGTATGAAGCCTACAGCAGTGCTAAGTGTGTGTGAGAGGGTGAGGTGAACATATTTTGAAATTCTTGTCAAAATTACTGACCAGTGAGTGATGCAGTAGGATGAGCAACGCATGAGGCTTAAGGTGCAGTTAGTGGGATATGGCATTTGAAGGCGCATTACTGACCTTGACGACTCCACGTAAGGTCACTGAACTTCATGCAGTGCTTCATGCATTTCCTCAGGGCTACATTGCTGGAATTCATCTGCACAGCAGTCTGTTCTGCTAGTGAACAGCCAGCTGTCGTGGTGCATATAGACACCAACGATATAGGTAAAAAACAGGATGAGGTCCTACATGCTGAATTTACGGAATTAGGAGCTAAATTAAAAAGTAGGACCTCAAAGGTAATAATCTTGGGATTGCTACCAATGCCATGAGCTAGTCAGAGTAGGAATGACAGAATAGACAGAGTGAATATGTGGTTTAAGAGATGGTGCAGGAGGGAGGGATTCAGATTTTAGGGACATTGGAACCAGTTTTGGGAGAGGAGGGACCATTACAAATTGGACGGTCTATACCTGGGCAGGACTGGAACCAGTGTCCTAGGGGGGTGTTTGCGAGTGTTGTTGGGGAGGATTTAAGCTAATGTGGCAGTGGGATGGGAACCAATGCAGGAAATCAAGGGGGCAATGTTCCAGGGTACAGATGCTGTAGGAAAGATAGACCAGGAGATAGGAGAGGAGGGGGAGTTGCCTTTTTGATTAGGGACAGTATGAATGAAATGAAAATCGCTTATTGTCACGAGTAGGCTTCAATGAAGTTACTGTGAAAAACCCCTAGTCGCCACATTCCGGCGCCTGTTCGGGGAGGCTGGTACGGGAATTGAACCGTGCTGCTGGCCTGCCTTGGTCTGCTTTAAAATCACGGCAGTACAGAGAGAGGATATATCCGAGGGTTCACCCACTGAATCTATATGGGTAGAACTGAAAAGTAAGAAGGGTGGGATCACTTTGATAGTACAATAGGCCCCCAAATAGTCAGCAGGAAATTGAGAAGCAAATTATGTAAGAAGATTACAGATAGCTGCCGGAAAAACAGGGTGGTAATAATAGGGGACTTTAACTTTCCCAACATTAACTGGGACAGCCATAGAACTAGGGGTTTGGATGGAGAGAAATTTGTCGAGTGTATTCAGGAAGAATTCCTCATTCAATATGTGGATGGCCCGACTAGGGAGGGGGCAAAACTTGACCTCTTTTTTGGGAATAAGGAAGGGCAGGTGACAGAAGTGTTAGTGAGGGATCATTTTGGGACCAGTGACCATAATTCCATTAGTTTTAAGATATCTATGGAGAATGATAGCGCTGGCCCAAAAGGTAAAATTCTAAATTGGGGCAAGGCCAATTTTGATGGTGTTAGGAGGGAACTTTCAGAAAGGTGTTAACCAGGGTTCAGGGTGAACACATTCCTCTCAGAGTGAAGGGTAAGGCTGTTAGAAGGAGGGAACCCTGGATGACTCGGGATATTAAGGCCATGGTCAAAAGGAAGAAGGAGGCATATGACATGCATAGGCAGCTGGGATCAAGTGGATCCCTTGAAGAGTATTGGGCTTGTTGGAGTAGAGTTAAGAGAGAAATCAGGAGGGCAAAAAGGGGACATGAGATTGTCTTGGCAGATACGGCAATGGAAAATCCAAAGAGCTTTTACAAATACATAAAGAAAGAGTGACTAGGGAGAGGGTAGGGCCTCTTAAAAATAAACAGGGTCATCTCTGTGCGGATCCACAAGGGATGGGAGAGGTCCTAAATGAATATTTCTCGTCAGTATTTACTGTTGAGAAAGGCACAAATGTTAGGGCAATTGGGGAATTAAAAAGTGATGTTGAGGAGTGTCCATATTACAGAGAAGGAGGTGCTGGAGAAATTAAAGCGCATCAAGATAGAAAATCCCCGGGACCTGCTGAAATGTATCCCAGGACGTTGTGGGAGGCGAGGGAGGAAATTGCCGGCCCCCTAGCTGAGATATTTGAATCATCAATAGCCACTGGAGAGGTGCCTGAAGATTGGAGGGGAGCAAATGTTGTGCCTTTGTTTAAGAAGGGATAATCCGGGAACTACCGACCGGTGAGTCGTATTTGTGTCGTGGGTAAGTTGTTGGAAGGTATTCTGAGGGACAGGATCTACAGGCATTTAGTCAGGCACGGGCTAATGAGGGAAAGTCAGCATGGCTTTGTAAGGGGAAAGTCATGTCTCATGAATTTGATTGAGCTTTTTGAAGGGGTAACCAAGAAGGTAGATGAGGGCAGTGCGGTCGACGTTGTCTACATGGACTTCAGCAAGGCCTTTGACAAGATACCACATGGTAGGTTGTTGCAAAAGGTTAAATCTCACGGAATACAGGGTGAGGTAGCCAATTGGATACAAAATTGGCTTTGCGACCAAAGGTGGTTGTGGAGGGGAAGCCTGTGGCCAGCGGTGTGCCTCAGGGATCGGTGCTGGGTCAATGTTATTTGTGATATAAATGATTTGGATAAGAATGTAGAGGAGGCATGGTTAGTAAGTTTGCAGATGACACCAAGATTGGTGGCACAGTGGATAGTGAAGAAGGTTATATCAGATTGCAACAGGATTTTGACCAATTGGGCCAGTGGGCCGATGAATGGCAGATGGAGTTCAATTTGGATAAATGTGAGGTGATGCATTTTGGTAGATGAGGGCAGGACCTAATCGTTAATGATAGGGTGTTGGGGACAATTACAGAACAAAAAGATCTCGGCCTACATGTTCATAGCTCCTTGAATGTGGAGTCGCAGGTGGACAGGGTGGTGACGAAGGCATTCAGCATGCTAGGTTTTATTGGTCAGAATATTGAATACAGGAGTTGGGACGTCTTGTTGAAGTTGTACAAGACACTAGTACGGCCACACATGGAATACTGTGTTCCGTTCTGGTCACCCTATTATAGGAAGGATATTGTTAAACTAGAAAGAGTGCAGAAGAGATTTACAAGGATGCTACCAGGACTTGATGGCCTGAGTTATAACAAGATGCTGGATCGGCTCATAGAATTTACAGTGCAGAAGGAGGCCATTTGGCCCATCGAGCCTGCACCGGCCCTTACGGAGAGCACCCTACAAATCCCACGTATCTACCCTATCCCCATAACCCAGTAACCTCTACTTATAATTTTTTGAACACTCGGGGCAATTTATCATGGCCAATCTACGTAACCCGCACATCTTTGGACTGTGAAAGGAAACCGGAGCACCCGGAGGAAACCCACGCAGACACGGGGAGAACGTGCAGACTCCACACAGACAGTGACCCAGCCGGGAATTGAACCAGGGACCCTGGAGCTGTGAAGCAACTGTGCTAACCACTATGCTACCGTGCTGCCCACCACTATGCTACCATGCTGGGACGTTTTTCCCTGGAGCGTAGGAGGCTTAGGGGTGATCTTATAGAGGTCTATAAAATAATGAGAAGCATCGATAAGGTAGATAGTCAACATCTTTTCCCAAAGGTGGAGGAGTCTAGAACTAGAGGGCATAGGTTTAAGGTGAGAGGAGAGAGATACAAAAGAGACCAAAGGGGAAGTTTCTTCACACAGAGGGTGGTGAGTGTCTGGAACGAGCTGCCAGAGGCAGTGGTAGAGGCGGGTACAACTTTTTCCTTTAAAAAGCAGTTAGACAGTTACATGGGCAGGGTGAGTATAGAGGGATATGGGCCAAATGCAGGCAAGTGGGACTAGCTTAGTGACAGAAACTGGGCGGCATAGACCAGCTGGGCCGAACGGCTTGTTTCCATGCTGTAAACATCTATCTATGAGGAAGAAAGCTGTGGTCTGTAGGAACATAGGAATTAGGAGCAGAAGTCGGTAATTTAGCCCTTCGAACCTGCTCCGCCTCCGCCATTCAATCAGATCCTGGCTGATCTCTTCCTGGTCTCAAATCCACCTCCTCACCTGTTCCCCATATCCCTTTAACCCGTTCTTTTCATCAGAAATATATCTATTTCCATCTTGAAGCTGTTTAATGAGTCCGATTCCACCGCACTATGGGGCAGCGAGTTCCACAAATTCACCACCCTCTGCGAGAAGTAGTTCCTCCTCATCTCAGTTCTAAATCTACCGCCTCTCAACCGATATCTGTGACCTCTCGTTCTAGATTGCCCCACAAGGGGGAACATTTGGTCTACGTTTACGTTATCAATCCCTTTTAGTATTTTATAAACCTCGATCAGATCCCCTCTCATCCTTCTAAACTCCAGCGAGTATAAACCCAAACTGTTTAATCTATCCTCACACGTCAACCCTTTCATCCCCGGATTCAATCTGGCGACCCTCCTCTGAACTGCCTCCAAGGAACCACAAAGGCAAAAAAACCATAATGGGAGTTATGTACAGGCCTCCTAACAGTGGTCAGGACCGGGGGCACAAAATGCACCACGAAATAGAAAGTGCATGTCAGAAAGGCAAGGTCACAGTGATCATGGGGGACTTCAGGTGGACTGGGTAAATAATGCTGCCAGTGGACCCAAGGAAAGGGAATTCATTGAATGTTTACAGGAGGGCTTTTTGGAACAGCTTGTGATGGAGCCCACGAGGGAACAGGCCATTCTGGACTTAGTGTTATGTAATGAGCCAGACTTGATTAAAGATCTTAAAGTAAGGGAGCACTTAGGAGGCAGTGATCATAATATGGTAGAATTCAATCTCCAATTTGAAAGAAAGAAGGTAGAATCAGATGTAAAGGTGTTACAGTTAAATAAAGGTAACTACAGGGGCATGAGGGAGGAACTGACGAAAATCGACTGGGAGCAGAGCCTAGTGGGAAAGACAGTAGAACAGCAATGGCAGGAGTTTCTGGGAGTAATTGAGGACACAGTGCAGAGGTTCATCCCAAAGAAAAGAAAGGTTATCAGAGGGGGGATTAGGCAGCCATGGCTGACAAAGGAAGTTAGGGAATGCATCAAAGCAAAAGAGAAAGCCTATAATGTGGCAAAGAGTAGTGGGAAGTCAGAAGATTGGGAAGGCTACAAAAACAAACAGAGGATAACAAAGAGAGAGATAAGGAAAGAGAGAATCAAATATGAAGGTAGGCTAGCCAGTAACATTAGGAATGATAGTAAAAGTTTCTTTAAATACATTAAAAACAAACGGGAGGCAAAAGTAGACATTGGGTCGCTCCAAAATGACGCTGGTAATCTAGTGATGGGAGACAAGGAAATAGCTGAGGAACTAAATAAGTACTTTGCGTCAGTCTTCACAGTAGAAGACATGAGTAATATCCCAACAATTCAGGAGAGTCAGGGGGCAGAGTTGAATATGGTAGCCATCACAAAGGAGAAAGTGCTAGAGAAACTGAGAGGTCTAAAAATTGTTAAATCTCCAGGCCCAGATGGGCTACATCCTAGAGTTCTAAAGGAGATAGCTGAAGAAATAGTGGAGGCATTAGTTATGATCTTTCAAAAGTCACTGGAGTCAGGGAAAGTCCCAGAGGATTGGAAAATCGCTGTTGTAACCCCCCTGTTCAAGAAGGGACAAGGAAAAAGATGGAAAATTATAGGCCAATTAGCCTAACCTCGGTTGTTGGCAAGATTCTAGAATCCATTGTTAAGGATGAGATTTCTAAATTCTTGGAAGTGCAGGGTCGGATTAGGACAAGTCAGCATGAATTTAGTAAGGGGAGGTCGTGCCTGACAAACCTGTTAGATTTCTTTGAAAAGATAACAAATAGGTTAGACCAAGGAGAGCCAATGGATGTTATCTATCTTGACTTCCAAAAGGCCTTTGATAAGGTGCCTCACGGGAGACTGCTGAGTAAAATAAGGGCCCATGGTATTCGAGGCAAGGTACTAACATGGATTGACGATTGGCTGTCAGGCAGAAGGCAGAGAGTTGGGATAAAAGGTTCTTTTTCGGAATGGCAACCGGTGACGAGTGGTGTCCCGCAGGGTTCAGTGTTGGGGCCACAGCTGTTCTCTTTATATATTAACGATCTAGATGATGGGACTGGGGGCATTCTGGCTAAGTTTGCCGATGATACACAGATAGGTGGAGGGGCAGGTAGTATGGAGGAGGTGAGGAGGCTGCAGAAAGATTTAGACAGTTTAGGAGAGTGGTCCAAGAAATGGCTGATAAAATTCAACATGGGCAAGTGTGAGGTCTTGCACTTTGGTAAAAAGAATAGAGGCATGGACTATTTTCTAAACGGTGACAAAATTCATAATGCTGAAATGCAAAGGGACTTGGGAGTCCTAGTCCAGGATTCTCTAAAGGTAAAGTTGCAGGTTGAGTCCGTAATTAAGAAAGCAAATGCAATGTTGTCATTTATCTCAAGAGGCTTGGAATATAAAAGCAGGGATGTACCTCTGAAGCTTTATAAAGCATTAGTTAGGCCCCATTTCGAATACTATGAGCAATTTTGGGCCCCACACCTCAGGAAGGACATACTGGCACTGGAGTGGGTCCAGCGGAGATTCACACGGATGATCCCAGGAATGGTAGGCCTAACATACGATGAACGTCTGAGGATTCTGGGATTATATTCATTGGAGGTTGAGGGGAGATCTAATAGAAACTTACAAGATAATGAATGGCTTAGATAGGGTGGATGTAGGGAAGTTGTTTCCATTAGCAGGGGAGACTAGGACCCGGGGGCACAGCCTTAGAATAAAAGGGAGTCACTTTAGAACAGAGATGAAGAGAAATTTCTTCAGCCGGAGAGTGGTGGGTCTGTGGAATTCATTGCCACAGAGGGCGGTGGAGGCCGGGACGTTGAGTGTCTTTAAGACAGAAGTTGATGAATTATTGATTTCTCGAGGAATTAAGGGCTATGGAGAGAGAGCGGGTAAATGGAGTTGAAATCAGCCATGATTGAATGGTGGAGTGAACTCGATGGGCCGAATGGCCTTACTTCCGCTCCTATGTCTTATGGTCTTATGGTCAATGCCACCACATCCTTCCTCAAATAAGGAGACCAAAACTGGACACAATACTCCAGATGTGGTCTCACCAACGCCCTATACAATTGCAACAACACGTCTCTACTTTTATACTCCAGTCCTTTTGCAATACATGTTAAAATTTCATTTGCTTTTTTAATTATATGCTGCAAATTTTGCTGTGTTACACTATGTCTTGGCTTGCAGGAAGATATCAATAGACTGGTCAGGTGGGTGGAAAGGTAGCAAATAAAATTCAATCTGGAGAAGTGTGAAGCAATGCATTTGAAGGGAGCAAACAAGGCAGGAGAATACACCATAAATAGGAGGGACCTTGGAGTACATGTCCTGAAGGACCCGAAGGTCGCAGGATTGGTAGCTAAGGTGATTATGAAGGCCCATAGGATACTCTTCTTTAGTAATCAAAGTGCAAGAAGTTATGTAATGTGTAAAACATGAGTTAGGTCACAACAGAAAGCACTGCAAATAGTTATGCATATAGAGGGAGGCTGCAGGGCTCAGCGGGACTGTCGGTCTGGAGGGCGTTTGCTTCAATGCAAGAAGTATAACAGGTAAGGCAGATTCACCGAGAGCCTGGATTACTGCATGGAACTATAATGTAATTGCAATTACGAAGACATGGCTAGAGGGACAGGACTGGCAGCTTAAAGTGCTGGGATATCGTTGTTTTAGACGGGACAGAAGGGGAAACAAAAGAGGTGGGGGAGTGGGATTGCTGATTCGGGAGCAGATCACAGCTGTGTTGAGGGAGGACACATTGGAGGGATCTTGTAGTGAGGCATTATGGGTGGAGCTCAGGAATAAGAAGGGTAAAGTCACAATGTTGGGAGTGTGCTATAGACCTCCCAGCAGCCTGCAGGAGACCGAGGAGCAGTTGTGTAGTCAGATACTGAAACGGTGTGAAAAAAGCAGGGTCACTGTGATGGGCGACTTTAACTTCCCCATATTGACTGGGAATCCCTGACAGCCAGGGGCTCGGATGGAGAGCAATTTGTTAGATGTGTCCCGGAGGCCTTTCTGATACAGGGTGTTGGCAATCCAACCAGGGAGGTGCCATACTAGACTTGGTATTGGGGGATGAGCCTGGCCAGCTGATCGATGTTTCAGTGGGGGAGCATTTTGGGCTTAGCGACCATAATTCCATAAGATTTTGAGTAATTATGGATAAGGACAAGAGTGGCCCACGGGTGAGGGTGCCGAATTGGGTGAAGGGCCAATTACATCCAAATTAGACAGGAACTGGGGAATGTGGATTGGGAGCGGCTATTTGAGGGCAGATCCACGTCTGACATGTGGGAGAATTTTGAAGGCCAGTTGGTTGAAGTGCAGGACAGGCAAAAATGAAGGATAGAAATGGCAGGATTCGGGAACCATGGATGACGAGGGAAATTGTAAACTTAGTCAAAAGGAAAAAGGAAGCATACGATAGTTCTGGGCATCTAAAAACTGACAAAGCCCTTGAGGAGTGCAGTGAAAGTAGGAACGACCTTAAACGTGGAATTAGGAGGTTAAAAGGGGCCATGAAATGTCTTTCGCAAACATGGTCAAGGAGAATGCCAAGGCCTATATTAGGAGCAAGAGGGTAGCAAGAGAACGAGTCGGCCCACTCAAGCACAATGGAGGGAAGTTATGTGTGGAACCACAGGAAGTGGGAGAAATGCTTAATGAGTACTTCGTATCGGTATTCACCAGGGAGAAGGTCATGACGGACATTGAGGTCAGGGATAGGTGTGCGGACACTCTTGAGAACATCAATATATTAAAGAAGGCACCACCTTCTTAAATAAAAATGCCAACCCACGCATGTGCAGTTGGGCCGCACCAACCCGCGCATGTGTGGGGGACGTCCTCAGCGCGCCGGCCCCGACGCAACATGGCGGGGGTCCAGGGGCCGGCCGCGTAATAAAATAGGGCCAGGGCTGGAGAGGCCGGCCCGCCGATCGGTGAGCCCCGATCGCAGGCCAGACCCCATCGGAGGCCCCCCCCGGTGAAGGAGCACTTTTCCCCGCCCCACAGGCCGCCCCCCGACCCTACGCACAGAGTTCCCGCCGGCAGCTACCAGGTGTGAACGGCGCCGGCAGCACTCTGTCGTATCCGCTCGACCCATCCGGGCCGGAGAATCGGCGGACAGCGGCCCGCGACCGGCGCCGATTCTCTGCTCCTCGGCGTCGAACTGGTGCCACGGGTATAAATGGCGCGAACTGTGATTCTCCCATACGGTATGGCATGGGAGAGTCGCGCCCACGATCTATTTCCCTGAATGAAAGGGGCCAATAACCAGGGACATAGATTTAAAGTAATTGGTCGATAGATTGGAAGGGTCTTGAGGAGAAGGGTTTTTACCCAGAGTGTGGTGAGGGTCTGCAGTAGAAGCAAAATCCCTCATCAGACTTAAATATTTGGAATGTCGAAACCTACAGATCTGGAAGGTGGGTTTCGGCTGGATCGCTCATTTTGGCCGGTGAGCTGAATGGTCTGCTTCCATGTCTCCATTTGCTATGTTTCTGTGCCTTTGCGGCTGATTCTGGAGGATCTCTAATCCCTCTATGAATAAAAGATCTCTCCTTCTGTGTGCTGCCTACAGGAACTGCTCCAGTCCAGCACCACAGAATTGTGGAGCTTGCTCTCTGCCACTTTGTGCTACTCATGTGTCTTTTCCAGGTCAAACCGATCCCTAGAATGCCTTTCAATGCATGTGACAGTGAGAAATCTCATCCTCTTTAAGAGATGCAGGTTGACTTTAGTGCAAACTAGATTGAATTTGTGCTCACAATTTTGCCTCCCTGATCAGGTGTACAGCCACTCTCCAGTGTGCTTAACTTTGACTGCATGTTGCAATCATTTCAATGAGCAGGTAACATAAAGTTCATGTGCTCCCTTCATCAGAAGCAATGGAGGTGAGGTAATTGTGCATTAATATCTCCATGCTTTTGGAGATATATATTGCCCCCTCCTTGGCCGTTATATTGTCAGCACGTAACTCAGATCTGTGATGAGTGAGGAGACCTAGGGAATTCCAACATTTACGCACAGAAATTGACCTTAATCTCTCTTCGTTAGGAACAGAAAATCATTGAGGGACCTCAATCCTCATGGTTTTAGTGACAGCCACTGCAACGTGTGATTGTAAAGACAAAACAAAATTCTGATGCCCCTCACGGTCTGCCACCCTGACACTGGGTCGAGGTATGAGAAGGCAGCTGCTTTCACGGGAACACATGCCTCTGGAAGAGAAGTTCAGAAATTTGGGAGAGATGTTGGGAATGTTTGAGAAGAGATGCTGCACGTAGAATTAATGCAACAAAGTAACATTTGCAATTATCATGATATAAAATTATGCTTTGAGCTTTCTTTAGTGTTGTTGTAGAAATATTGTAATTCCTCTGATCCAAAACACTCCTGTTAAGAAAAGAAATCATCCAATAACTCTGTCAACCTCAAAGGGCAGTAAACATAGAATGGTTACTACACAGAAAGAGGCCATGTGGGTCTTTATGTCTGTGCCAGCTCTCTGCAAAAGCAATTCACCTATTGCCTGTCTCCACCTTATCCACATATCCCAGAAAATGTTTCCTGTTCG
The DNA here is from genome assembly GCF_047496885.1 of Scyliorhinus torazame. Taxonomy (NCBI): domain Eukaryota; kingdom Metazoa; phylum Chordata; class Chondrichthyes; order Carcharhiniformes; family Scyliorhinidae; genus Scyliorhinus; species Scyliorhinus torazame. The sequence continues at coordinate 327,314,331 of NC_092712.1, read as the reverse complement.
GATAATGACTAATTCTCTTTAGAAAGCCATGATTGAACCTGCCTTCACCACAATGCATTGCGGATCCTAACTGCTCGCTGCCTGTTCTGCTCAAAGCAAATCACTTTACATTTCTCTGCATTAAATTTCAAGTGTACCTTATTCACCCATTCCACCAACTTGTCCTTTCGAAGTTCTACACTATCCTCATCACAGTTCATTGTGTTTTCAATTTTTGTACCATCCACAAATTTTGAAATGTTGTCCATCAAAGTCTAGGTCATTAAACACATTTAAGAATGGAAATTATTAATGCCTCATAATGAGTCAGCAGCAATAACCCAATTGAAACATTGATGGGTTATGTATTGCATCATAATAACACAGGAAAATGGTTGTTTAGCTTAAGGTTGGGACACCAGTAACAGCAGGGTTCACATAGAATGTACTCAAAACCAGTCTGGTGTTAACTAATGATCACAACCATAAAGAAGCAAGTCAAGTAAAAATCATTTTTCAAGAACATTATTTTCAATTTGGTCATTCGGATGAACCCATCTGCATGCAAAGGAAGGGGGAGGGGTTTTGGAAATAAAGCGAGAGATCTTGGTATAAATGGAGCAATCATCAGAGACATTCTCCTTCTTCATTTCTGTTCCAGGTGCCATCCTAAGTAACCCCTAATGGGCGCAGCTGGAACATTCACTTGTTTCAGATGGTAACACCTTTGAATAACTAAATTGCAGTTCCATGATGCATGTTTGACATTTTGAGAAATAACTGGATGTAAGCTCAGAGCAGTTTTACATTGTGGTCCAGGTGACGAGGCTGACAGTGCAACTTACAGAAGGTATTGGTAACCAGAAGCAGCTTCCAATGATTTGAGCTTTCAACTCAGAGGGAGGTGAGTGTCTGGAACAAGCTGCCAGAGGCAGTAGTAGAGGCTGGTACAATTTTGTCTTTTAAAAAGTATTTAGACAGTTCTATGGGTAAGCTGGATATAGGTCAAATGCGGGCAATTGGAACTAGCTTAGTGGTAGAAACTGGACAGCATGGACACATTGGGCTGAAGGGTCTGTTTCCATGCTGTAAACCTCTATGACTAGCATTATCAGGCAACCTAAAAGTGAATTATTGCACTGGTGAATTTTCAAGATTCCTCTTTCCTTGGATGTCAACATTTTTTCATGAAAATATGAAATCCTTCTATTTTGCAGTTTTTAGATTTCACAAGGCCATGGTAACATTAACAATGATTGAGAGGGGGGCAAGGTGATTTCCTCTTATTCCTCTACTGGAGAAACCATTCTGCCATTTGATGGGAGATGTATTATAGCAGGAAGCGAATACTCCCACATTTCAACTTCAACCTGCAGAGCTTCAAGATGCCTCTAGCATTGAAAACTTGGAATCAATAGCCCACACTTGGTAATAACATCATTACACTCTTATTTAATATTAATTTTGCCTTTGCATGGATGTGGTGACATCTGGCATTGATTTGGGAATCTGCGTATTGTGTAGGTCACGGGTTCTTTCAGAGGCCTCCAGGGTGTCTCCAGACGTTCCAGCAGCTGGGTGACCAAAAGGCAGTTTTTGTTTTAAACACCAGAAATGAACTAAAATGTGGGTAAATATGCTGAAGAATCAATTTGTCCAATCAGAGCCCACCCTCTCTGAGCAAGCCTATCAGTAGTCAGTGCTCAGAGAGGCAGGGCTCTGATTGGCCAATTTGGATTTCCTGCTGCTGGGCAGAGTTCAGTCCTCTGACTCAGGAAGAGAACCTGTTACCTTGGCAACGTCAACCACATCCTGAGAACACACTTTTTAAAAACTGTAAATCATGGCAAATAAACCAAATTTTAACTGTGTTTTATGATGTGCAATCAATTACTCTCGAGACAAAGGTAATCAGTAACTGAGGCTTTAATGCACTAGAACTTTACCCCAGCAGCTTCGGTACAGAAAGTGAAGGCTGCTGGGATGGAACCATCTCTTATACCCCGCCTTCAGGGCAGAGCTACGTCATACAGCCAATGGTAGACTCCAGGGTCTTAACCAATGGCGTCGGCCTCTCAGGTACCGCAATACCTGGTACTACCACATTTAAGGAGGTTTGGGAAGGGATTCCTGGGGTGCTTTGGCGGGTTTTTGGGGGGATTCAAGGGTGGGGGGTTTGGGAGGGGATTATAGGGGGATTTGGGGGAATTAATGGTGACACGTTTTGGGAGGGGTTCATGGGATGGGCTTTGGCAGGCGATTCATGGGGGCATGTTTTGGGAGAGGATTCATGGGGTCTTTGGGAGGGTATTCATTAAAAAGGCTTTGGGAGATAATTCATGGGTGGGGGCTTTGGAAGGGTTTTTAGGGGGATTTGCGAGGGGAGTTTTGGAGGGACTTTGAGAGGGGATTCATGGGGAGGAGCTTTGGGAAGGGATTCATGGGAGGGGTTTGAGAGGGTATTAATTGGGGGGCTTTTGGAGGGGTTTTTAGGGGGATTTTGAAGGGTATTTTTGGGGTGCTCTGGGAGGTGATTCATGGGAGCGCTTTGGGGGGGTTTCATTGGAGCGTTTTGGGAGGGGATTCATGAGGCATTTTGACAGCGATTAATGAGGGGCTTTGGGAGGGGATTTTTAGGTGGGCTTTGAAAGGGGATTAATGTGAATGAGCTGAACCGTGTCATTGACATGATAAAAACGTTTGGGGCTCCCAGATGCTCCTGGGAGGGATTGAGGAGTTCTGCAGCTGGAAATGTTTGGGAATCCCTGGTGTACGTATTCATCTTCTTAGGGGCAGAGAAAACAAACGCTTCCTATAATCAACACCATGAAACCTCTGCTTGTGGTATAAAAAACAAAACTGCAAATTCTTATTGTTCAGATAACACTTTCAACAGAACATGTGTTGTAACATTTCCCATTTGAGATGACACGCTGAAAATGGAAGATATATTTCAGGGCTGGAATTGAAGGCATTCTCCAGACCCAGTTGATCTCGAACCTGCTGTGTAGAAAACACCGAGACTGTAGGTACAATTACCAGAATACTGATGTTTCAATAAATTCTGGAGGCCAGTGTGAAATTTTGCACAATAATTATATTTTGGGGCATTCAGCCTGCCTGGATATTACCAAACTCTTGTGGAATTGTACTTGAGAAAGTATTTGGCGATTAGTGCTTGGGAATGGGAAGTTAGCAAGTCAACAACAATAGAGTTTAGCAAGATATCCATGAAGACGTTTTATCTCAAGTGCACTGATTGTTCAGTGTGACTGATGCTGCTGAAATGTACCAACCTGGCGTCAACTTTAAATGAGTTTTGCTCAACTTTATGAGCGCGATCTTCTGGCCTCGTTACACTCGCGCTCAAGCGTGACGAGGCAGGTGAATAGCGAGAGAGGCCAAAACTGAGATCCGCGCCGGGCACCAAACAGTTTGTGATGTAACCGGCCCAGTCCCAGAGGCGTAATCGGGATCTCACCGTAGCGTGGCGAGAAACCAATTATCACCACTGAAGCCCCATTTCCAGACAATTAACGGGAGCCACCCCATATCCAAAGGCCTCCCGTCAATCAGCGGCCTCCCCAGCGAGTGCTCACGCTGGCGCCGATTAGTACTCCTTTTGAAAAATGTGAACCTGGCAGAATAGCTTCTGTGGGAGCGAGGAAGTGAGGAACCATCTCTGCTCACAGGCAAAGAGCCCGGGGGCGCTATGCTTGCTATCTCTGTGCTCAGCGGGGTACATTGGACCCTCACCTGGGGGTTCCTGCCTCCACCTGATGTACATCAGCAGCAGTGTGGTGCTCACCAGATTGTGCCCCAGAACCCTGACCACCAACATCTCCCACCGAGATGTGTGTATCTGCGCTGGTGGAGGGTGGGGATGACAGCTGTGACACGGCTATAACATCGCGTCCAGGAGCCTCTCCAGGTCAGCGACCCCGAATCTTGAGGTTGGTCACCTGGGCGCCATTGTTGCGAACTGGCCGGGATTGGCTGAGCAAGTGCAGCTTAAGTGCTGCTCCACCTTGTTAGTGGGGGGCTGGCAAGCGCGGTCCCGGCGAATCAGCATTTGGGATGGGTAACTCTGAAGCCTCCTTAAGTGGACCAGTTAACATTGGATTGTGTTGCCGATTTTGCTGAGCCGAGCACTGGGAAACTCACGGCAATTCCCGCTCGCCACAGCACTTGGAAAAACTTCTGGAGAATTAAGAAATGACCATCGATATAAGGAATCATTTTTATTTAAAATCAGTTTTTCAGAAACACAAAATTAAATATAGCAACAGTTTTAAATGGACAACAGTCTTTGTTGAAAGAACTTGCCAAAATGTTAGAAATTTCATGATGCAAACAAAAGTCAAATGTGACTTGATTAATTCTTGATTAATAAGGGGATCAGGGGTTATGGGTAGAAGGCAGGAGAATGGGGATGAGAAAAATATCACCCATGATTGAATAGTGGAGCAGATTCGATGGGCCGAGTGGCCTAATTCGGCTCCTATGTCTGATGGTCTTATGGTGACAACTCTGCAGAGATTGGAGAAAGGTTGTGTTAACCAGAGCTCACAATGGGTGTACATTTGTGAAATCCGTTTTGGACTAGGTTATATCTCAAGTGGTGATATATTTATTTAAACTAAGTCCCATGAGTAATTATCATTTTGTTTAATTTTTAATTATTCTTTTTCCAGTTCCTTTGATATTTATCAGTTTAATCAGAGACTTGGGTAATCCACCAGCAATTTAGCATAAATTATGGGTGGGTGAGATAATGAATTTAGGCTCAGACTATCCTCTTTGGTGAATGTAATGCTCCCATCACATTATTTGAAGAAGGGCAGAGCAGTTCTCCTGCTATTGGCCAATTTTAATCCCAACCCCAACATCAATTAAAAAACAATTGACCATAATCTCATTGCTGTTGGTGGGATGGTGGGATTTAAAAAATAATAATTTATGGGCTGTGGGCATCGCTGGCTGTACTGGCCAGTACTTTTAAAAATAAATTTAGAGAACCCAATTCATTTTTTCCAATTAAGGGGCAATTTAGCGTGGCCAACCCACCTACCCTGCACATCTTTGGGTTGTGGGGGCGAAACCCACGCAGACACGGGGAGAATGTGCAAACTCCACACGGACAGTGACCCGGGGCCGGGATCGAACCTGGGACCTCGGTGCCTTGAGGCAGCAGTGCTAACCACCGCCACCATGCTGCCCGGCTGGGCCAGCACTTATTACCCATCCGTAACTGCCCTTCATTTCAGAGGGCATTTAAGGGTCAACCACATTCTGTGGATATAGAATCATGTGTAGGCCAGACTGGGTAAGGATACCAGATTTTCTTTCCTAAAGGACATTAGTGAACCAGATGGGTTTTTACCACAATCATTTAATGGTCGTCATTAAACTTTCAATTCCAGATTTTTTATTGAATTTAAATTTCACCACGTGCTGTGGTGGGATTTGAACCCAAGCCCCCAGATCTTGCCCTGGGTCTTTGGATTACTCGTCCAGTGACAACACCACTATGCCACTCCGCACAAATTAGCTGACCGATTTCCCTCCATTCCAACATTGGCTGTGAAGCATTTTCTGATGCCCTGAGGCTGAATTGAAATGACTGCCAGTTTCCTCATTGTTATAGATATAACGAGTGATTTTGAAGAAAGTGTTGCTGATGAGAAGGACAAGAGTGAATTGCCATGTGATTGAGGTCAATTCAGATTGTGGGAGTGTAAAGCTATCAAAAATTGAAGTCATTGTGGATAAATATTGAAAGAAATGTAAGGAATTTGGTTTATTCATTCTCACTGATTTTTTGTCTTTGGTCAATGTTGTCATTGTGACTCTCATTGTGTTCTGGGGATGATATGAGGAGAACTACTTTACGTGTAAAGCCCCAGTCCCTTGGTTACTTGACCAAATCTGCTTATTTAAAGAAGAATCTGAGTGGCTTTGTGAGATGTGTCTGATAGGATCAGAGTGTGAAACCTGCGAGTACAAAGAACAAAGAATTGTACAGCACAGGAACAGGCCCTTCGGCCCTCCAAGCCCGTGCCGACCATGCTGCCCGACTAAACTACAATCTTCTACACTTCCTGGGTCCGTATCCCTCTATTCCCATCCTATTCATGTATTTGTCAAGATGCCCCTTAAATGTCCCTATCGTCCCTGCTTCCACTACCTCCTCCGGTAGCGAGTTCCAGGCACCCACTACCCTCTGCGTAAAAAACTTGTCTCGTACATCTACTCTAAACCTTGCCCCTCTCACCTTAAACCTATGCCCCCTAGTAATTGACCCCTCTACCCTGGGGAAAAGCCTCTGACTATCCACTCTGTCTATGCCCCTCATAATTTTGTATACCTCTATCAGGTCTCCCCTCAATCTCCTTCGTTCCAGTGAGAACAAACCGAGTTTATTCAATCGCTCCTCATAGCTAATGCCCTCCATACCAGGCAACATTCTGGTAAATCTCTTCTGCACCCTCTCTAAAGCCTCCACATCCTTCTGGTAGTGTGGCGACCAGAATTGAACACTATACTCCAAGTGTGGCCTAACTAAGGTTCTATACAGCTGCAACATGACTTGCCAATTCTTATACTCAATGCCCCGGCCAATGAAGGCAAGCATGCCGTATGCCTTCTTGACTACCTTCTCCACCTGTGTTGCCCCTTTCAATGACCTGTGGACCTGTACTCCTAGATCTCTTTGACTTTCAATACTCTTGAGGGTTCTACCATTCACTGTATATTCCCTACCTGCATTAGACCTTCCAAAATGCATTACCTCACATTTGTCCGGATTAAACTCCATCTGCCATCTCTCCGCCCAAGTCTCCAGACAATCTAAATCCTGCTGTATCCTCCGACAGTCCTCATCGCTATCCGCAATTCCACCAACCTTTGTGTCGTCTGCAAACTTACTAATCAGACCAGTTACATTTTCCTCCAAATCATTTATATATACTACAAAGAGCAAAGGTCCCAGCACTGATCCCTGTGGAACACCACTGGTCACAGCCCTCCAATTAGAAAAGCATCCCTCCATTGCTACTCTCTGCCTTCTATGGCCTAGCCAGTTCTGTATCCACCTTGCCAGCTCACCCCTGATCCCGTGTGACTTCACCTTTTGTACTTGTCTACCATGAGGGACCTTGTCAAAGGCCTTACTGAAGTCCATATAGACAACATCTACTGCCCTACCTGCATCAATCATCTTAGTGACCTCCTCGAAAAACTCTATCAAGTTAGTGAGACACGACCTCTCCTTCACAAAACCGTGCTGCCTCTCACTAATACGTCCATTTGCTTCCAAATGGGAGTAGATCCTGTCTCGAAGAATTCTCTCCAGTAATTTCCCTACCACTGAAGTAAGGCTCACCGGCCTGTAGTTCCCGGGATTATCCTTGCTACGCTTCTTAAACAGAGGAACAACATTGGCTATTCTCCAGTCCTCCGGGACATCCCCTGAAGACAGCGAGGATCCAAAGATTTCTGTCAAGGCCTCAGCAATTTCCTCTCCAGCCTCCTTCAGTATTCTGGGGTAGATCCCATCAGGCCCTGGGGACTTATCTACCTTAATATTTTTTAAGACACCCAACACCTCGTCTTTTTGGATCACAATGTGACCCAGGCTATCTACACCCCCTTCTCCAGACTCAACATCTACCAATTCCTTCTCTTTGGTGAATACTGATGCAAAGTATTCATTTAGTACCTCGCCCATTTCCTCTGACTCCACACATAGATTCCCTTGCCTATCCTTCAGTGGGCCAACCCTTTCCCTGGCTACCCTCTTGCTTTTTATGTACGTGTAAAAAGCCTTGGGATTTTCCTTAACCCTATTTGCCAATGACTTTTCGTGACCCCTTCTAGCCCTCTTGACTCCTTGCTTAAGTTCCTTCCTACTTTCCTTATATTCCACGCAGGCTTCGTCTGTTCCCAGCCTTTTAGCCCTGACAAATGCCTCCTTTTTCCTTTTGACGAGGCCTACAATATCACTCGTCATCCAAGGTTCCCGAAAATTGCCGTATTTATTTTTCTTCCTCACAGGAGCATGCCGGTCCTGTATTCCTTTCAACTGCCACTTGAAAGCCTCCCACATGTCAGATGTTGATTTGCCCTCAAACATCCGCCCCCAATCTATGTTCTTCAGTTCCTGCCTAATATTGTTATAATTAGCCTTCCCCCAATTTAGCACATTCATCCTCGGACCACTCTTATCCTTGTCCACCAGTACTTTAAAACTTACTGAATTGTGGTCACTGTTACTGAAATGCTCCCCGACAGAAACATCTACCACCTGGCCGGGCTCATTCCCCAATACCAGGTCCAGTACCGCCCCTTCCCTAGTTGGACTGTCTACATATTGTTTTAAGAAGCCCTCCTGGATGCTCCTTACAAACTCCGCCCCGTCTAAGCCCCTGGCACTAAGTGAGTCCCAGTCAATATTGGGGAAGTTGAAGTCTCCCATCACCACAACCCTGTTGTTTTTACTCTTTTCCAAAATCTGTCTATCTATCTGCTCCTCTATCTCCCGCTGGCTGTTGGGAGGCCTGTAGTATACCCCCAACATTGTGACTGCACCCTTCTTATTCCTGATCTCTACCCATATAGCCTCACTGCCCTCTGAGGTGTCCTCTCGCAGTACAGCTGTGATATTCTCCCGAACAAGTAGCGCAACTCCGCCTCCCCTTTTACATCCCCCTCTATCCCGCCTGAAACATCTAAATCCTGGAACATTTAGCTGCCAATCCTGCCCTTCCCTCAACCAGGTCTCTGTAATGGCAACAGCATCATAGTTCCAAGTACTAATCCAAGCTCTAAGTTCATCTGCCTTACCCGTAATGCTCCTTGCATTAAAACATATGCACTTCAGGCCACCAGACCCGCTGTGTTCAGCAACTTCTCCCCGTCTGCTCTGCCTCAGAGCCACACTGTCCCTATTCCCTAGTTCTCCCTCAATGCTCTCACCTTCTGACCTATTGCTCCCGTGCCCACCCCCCCTGCCATACTAGTTTAAACCCTCCCGTGTGACACTAGCAAACCTCGCGGCCAGGATATTTATGCCTCTCCGGTTTAGATGCAACCCGTCCTTCTTATACAGGTCACACCTGCCCCGGAAGAGCTCCCAGTGGTCCAGATAATGGAAACCCTCCCTCCTACACCAGCTGTTTAGCCACGTGTTTATCTGCTCTATCTTCCTATTTCTAGCCTCACTGGCACGTGGCACAGGGAGTAAAACCTCACACTTCATTTTAACTGGACACCCTCACCCGTCATCAGCCCAAGGGGAGGTAGGGGGTGTGGGGGTGAGGTATAAATCTGACCCCTATTGCCATGATATCTTAGTTTCAGAACAGAAAATTATGTATTTTTTGACAGCGTTTCAAATATTTTTGCCCATATGTTCACTTAGAATAGAATTGGAAACCCTTCAACGCACCGACCTTCACTGTCTCTTTGAAAGACCATCCACGGAGTCTCATTGCCATTCTCACCCATCTGTTACATTTTTCTTTTTTAAATATGGATTGATATCGGTTTTAAAGACTATTATGGATTCTGCTTCCACCATTTTTACAGGTTTTATAACCATGTCTCAACCATACACTGGGAAAAATAAAGGTCACGATTGATTGCCACACTGCATCTGAAAGGCAGCTCCCCACAGCCAACCAGAAGCTGGGAGACCCCACTCCCGGATCTACCCAGCTCACAATGCCTCGCCAGATCTAACACGCCCATATTAGGCGGGATCACTTTTTGGCAAATCTGTATATTAGAGCGAGGCAGCTAGTCTCACTTTGATATACAGTTTCTCAAGGGACCCGAAGCATTGGCATCTATCCCCTTCACCTCAGAGAGCCCGGGCGAGTGCCGTTCAGCACTGGTGTCCACAAACCGGGACCAGACAGAATGACATTCATGGGAGTCCCCCATGGGATCGGAGACACCCAAGTGGGGCAGGGTGACACGCTGGCACATTTGGTGCCCCCCGGGCACTCTGGCAGTGCCACCTGGGTGTTAACCTTGCACTGTCAACATGCCCAGGTGGCAAAGCCAGTTGGCAGGGCACTTCCAGGGTGCCAGGTTGGCGGCCCCAAGGTGTCAAGCTGTGAACAGTGGCGATGTCGGACGGGGTCGAAGATGGTGACCAAGATGGCGGCCCCCATGATTCGCACAATGCCAGTGACGCGTCAGGGGAGGGCGTTCCGGGCAGGCACGCAGCCACATTGCGGGGTCTGTGGGGCTGTGAGTCCAATGGTCGGGCCTGGTGCGTTTTCAATTTCCGGGCCTTAGATTGGCCCAGACAGACTCTCGCGTAGTGCCCCTTTTTCCCCACAGTCGCTGCACGTCGCCGTGCGGACTGGGCATTGCTGCCGGGGGTGTTGGCCCTGGCCACAGAAGTAGCATTGCGGTTCTCCGGGCTGGGCTGGCAGACGCGCGGCGCAGCCTGCGGCGTAGGCGGGTCCGACAGGCGCCGTGATGATAGTGTCCAGGAGGGGGCCACCGGGCCTGGGCCCGCGGGAACGCGCTGAGGTTCTGGTAGGCCACCTCGAGCGAGGTAGCTAGCTTTACCGTGTCCCGCAGGTAGGAGGTCCCGTTTTCCAACAGGCGCTGCCTGATATAGTTTGAGTGGACCCCTGCCATGTAGGTGTCCCGGATCTGTGAGTTCATGTGTTCCTCCGCCGTCACATCTCGGTAGCTGCAGTTTCTTGCGAGTAGGGTCAGGGTTTCCAGATACTCGTCTCACGATTCTCTGGCGCGTTTACGGTGAGTAGTGAGGAGGTGCCTAGCGAACACCTCGTTCACGGGCTTCACGAAGTGCTTCTTGAGGGTTGCGACCGCTTCCTCATACGTGGCCGCTTTCTCAATCATTACCAAGATTCGATGGCTCATCCAAGCGTGGAGCAGTCGCAGTTTGAGGGTCTCCGAGGGAGTCGATGTAGGCCTCGAAGCATCGAAGCCAATGTTCAAATATTTCCTTGGCTTCAGACGCGCGGGTGTTGAGTTCGAGCCTGTCTGGCTTTAGAGCGGCTTCCATGGTGCTGTATATGACTAATAAATTGATATACCTTCAATCCACAGAGAGGCAGTGAGAGGGAGTGAACATAAGGCTTTATTAGTCATGAACTTGCCGAGCCAGAGTCAGTAGTACAGATGAATGCCGCCCACAAGAGGCTGGCCTATATATGCCCCGGTGTGGGCGGAGCCAGAGGCGGAGCCATACCGGGGTTACAGTACAGTACCTGGAAGCAGTTTATATCACCACTTCCAGGTCATAGGTCACAGGTAATGGTATCATGCATGCATTATCGTGAATACATTCACCACACCGCAAATGCCCTTTAGGGAAAGACTCCAGACCCACAACAATGTGGATGACATCGCTCCCTCAGTGAAGCTCAACCCAGCAGTAATGCCCATATCTGATGAATAAATAAAATAAAGTACCTCTTGAAGTGTAGTGACTGTTGTATTGTGGGAAACATCGCTGTTAATTTGTGATCAGCAAATTCCCTAATAGACAATGAGCACGATTGTCCTGAATTCCCCCAGTGGGAAAACCAGAGTGATTCACGCTGGCAATAGGAGCAGACCTGCATGCCAGGCAATGGCACTGAGAATTTATTTTTACCAAGATTGGGGTTTTATGTCATTCCATGTAAATTCCACACGGTAAATTTTTTCATAAGGATCGTGGTTTTTGTTGGAGTTGAGTGGGGCGGGGCTAAATCTCTCTGACAGGTTCCATTCCTCCGAGATTGTGCTGCTGTTTTTAAAGGGTTCCCCAATGTAAGAATTCTGCTCAAGCCCCACCCCAGGATCGCTGGCAACGCACACCATAGTCCCCCCCCTTCAACTCCCCCCGACAAATCCCGCCCCCCCCACTCACCCCCCAGTTTTCCCTTCTTCCCATATTCAGCCATAAACCCTTTCAACAGCCTATCCGTTTGTTCCCTCGAGCTTCCAGGTGCTCAGAAGAAAGAGACAGTCTCTTTAAAAAATAGGTTAGAAAAACAGCTGCTTCTCAGAGTTAATGAACCCCATAGAACTATGTAAATAAACAGTAATCCTCCCTTTAAAACTGCCTGGGCCGTACTATAAAAAGCCTTGTAAAAGGCAATAGTCTGTGAAATTGAATGGAAACAATGCAGTTGAAAGCTTTTATGCTTCTGAGCAGAGGGGCTTCAATACTTTAAAGGGTAATGAAATTGTGAAAAAAAAACAATGTTACCACCACATAAAAGGAAATACTTTTACCTTCATCTCACAGATCTTTGAACCTGGCATACTAACAGACTGTTTCCATAGCATCCCTACAGTTCAGAAGGAGGCCATTTGACCCATAAAGTCTGCACCGAACCTCCGAAAGAGCATCCTACCTTGGTCCACTCCCCTGCCATATCCCCGTGACCCCACACACTGAGCATGGCCAGTCCACCTAACCTGCACATCTTTGGACTGTGGGAGGAAACCGGAGCACCCGGAGGAAACCCACGCAGACACGGGGAGGACGTGCAAACTCCACACAGACAGTCACCCAAAGCCAGAAACAAATCCGGGTCCCTGGCGCTGTGAGGCAACAGTGCTAACCACTGTGAGGCAACAGTGCTAACCCCTGTGCCGACATTCTGCATTTGGGAAGACTTTCACTTTATTCTCAGACAACTTTAATTTTGAGATGCTGACAGACCTTTTAAAGGGTTTAAAGGCTACAGATGGAAGACCAGCCAAACGTCCCCCACCCCAGGAGAGACCCCTGACCTGAGCCCCTCCAGCCCAGCACAAGCCCTCCCCAAAATCAGGAGAAATCCCTCCCAGCACCCTGGAGGCAGTTGTGGGGAGTGTACTCGCCCCTGATTGAAAGGTTCCGTGTCCCCTTTTTCAGGATTTGCGGCAATTCACACCAGCGGACTCTCACTGGGGGTGCTGGAGCATCCCAGAGGGAATGTGAATCTGATATCCTGCCTGTAAATGAGATTAAAGTTTGGGATAATTGCCTATTTGCATGTTTCCACCGGGTCTGGGCCGGAAGCTCATCGGGGCCGCCGGGAGTTGGCAGGCAGTAACTAGTGGGGTACCACAGGGACCGGTGCTGGGACCCCAGCTATTCACAATATATAGAACATAGAACATGGAAAATACAGCACAGAACAGGCCCTTCGGCCCACGATGTTGTGCCGAACCTTTGTCCTAGATTAATCAGAGGCTATCATTGAATTTACATTGCAGAAGGAGGCCATTCGGCCCTTTGAGTCTGCACCGGCTCTTGGAAAGAGCACCCTACCCAAACTCAACACCTCCACCCAACACCAACGGCAATTTTGGACATTAAGGGCAATTTATCATTGGCCAATTCACCTAACCTGCACATCTTTGGACTGTGGGAGGAAACCGGAGCACCCGGAGGAAACCCACGCAGACATGGGGAGGACGTGCAGACTCCGCACAGACAGTGAGCCAAGCCGGAATCGAACCTGGGACCCTGGAGCTGTGAAGCAATTGTGCTATCCACAATGCTACTGTGCTGCCCTTAAGAACAACTAAATCTACACTATATCATTTTACCGTAATCCATGTACCTATCCAATAGCTGCTTGAAGGTCCCTAATGTTTCCGACTCAACTACTTCCACAGGCAGTGCATTCCATGCCCCCACTACTCTCTGGGTAAACAACCTACCTCTGATATCCCTCCTATATCTTCCACCTTTCACCTTAAATTTATGTCCCCTTGTAATGGTTTGTTCCACCCGGGGAAAAAGTCTCTGACTGTCTACTCTATCTATTCCCCTGATCATCTTATAAACCTCTATCAAGTCGCCCCTCATCCTTCTCCGTTCTAATGAGAAAAGGCCTAGCACCCTCAACCTTTCCTCGTAAGACCTACTCTCCATTCCAGGCAACATCCTGGTAAATCTTCCTTGCACCTTTTCCAAAGCTTCCACATCCTTCCTAAAATAAGGCGACCAGAACTGTACACAGTACTCCAAATGTGGCCTTACCAAAGTTTTGTACAGCTGCATCATCACCTCACGGCTCTTAAATTCAATCCCTCTGATAATGAACGCGAGCACACCATAGGCCTTCTTCACAGCTCTATCCACTTGAGTGGCAACTTTCAAAGATGTATGAACATAGACCCCAAGATCTCTCTGCTCCTCCACATTGCCAAGAACTCTACCGTTAACCCTGTATTCCGCATTCATATTTGTCCTTCCAAAATGGACAACCTCACACTTTTCAGGGTTAAACTCCATCTGCCACTTCTCAGCCCAGCTCTGCATCCTATCTATGTCTCTTTGCAGCTGACATCAGCCCTCCTTACTATCCACAACTCCACCAATCTTCGTATCGTCTGCAAATTTACTGACCCACCCTTCAACTCCCTCATCCAAGTCATTAATGAAAATCACAAACAGCAGAGGACCCAGAACTGATCCCTGCGGTACGCCACTGGTAACTGGGATCCAGGCTGAATATTTGCCATCCACCGCCACTCTCTGACTTCTATCGGTTAGCCAATTCGTTATCCAACTGGCCAAATTTCCCACTATCCCATGCCTCCTTACTTTCTGCATAAGCCTACCATGGGGAACCTTATCAAATGCCTTACTAAAATCCATGTACACTGCATCCACTGCTTTACCTTCATCCACATGCTTGGTCACCTCCTCAAAGAATTCAATAAGACTTGTAAGGCAAGACCTACCCCTCACAAATCCGTGCTGACTATCCCTAATCAAGCAGTGTCTTTCCAGATGCTCAGAAATCCTATCCTTCAGTACGCTTTCCATTACTTTGCCTACCACCAAAGTAAGACTAACTGGCCTGTAATTCCCAGGGTTATCCCTAGTCCCTTTTTTGAACAGGGGCACGACATTCGCCACTCTCCAATCCCCTGGTACCACCCCTGTTGACAGTGAGGACGAAAAGATCATTGCCAACGGCTCTGCAATTTCATCTCTTGCTTCCCATAGAATCCTTGGGTATATCCCGTCAGGCCCGGGGGACTTGTCTATCCTCAAGTTTTTCAAAATGCCCAACACATCTTCCTTCCTAACAAGTATTTCCTCGAGCTTACTAATCTGTTTCACACTGTCCTCTCCAACAATATCGCCCCTCTCATTTGTAAATACAGAAGAAAAGTACTCATTCAAGACCTCTCCTATCTCTTCAGACTCAATACACAATCTCCCGCTACTGTCCTTGATCGGACCTACCCTCGCTCTTGTCATTCTCATATTTCTCACATATGTGTAAAAGGCCTTGGGGTTTTCCTTGATCCTACCTGCCAAAGATTGTTCATAGAACAAAGAAATGTACAGCACAGGAACAGGCCCTTCGGCCCTTCAAGCCCATGCCGACCATGCTGCCCGACTAAACTACAATCTTCTACACTTCCTGGGTCCGTATCCCTCTCTTCCCATCCTATTCATGTATTTGTCAAAATGCCCCTTAAATGTCACTATCATTCTGGTAACATTCTGGTAAATCTCATGCCCTCTCTTAGCTCTCCTAATCCCTTTCTTCAGTTCCCTCCTGGCTATCTTGTATCCCTCCAATGCCCTGTCTGAACCTTGTTTCCTCAGCTTTATACAAGTCTCCTTTTTCCTCTTAACAAGACATTCAACCTCTCTTGTCAACCATGGTTCTCTCACTCGACCATCTCTTCCCTGCCTGACAGGGACATACATATCAAGGACACGTAGTACCTGTTCCTTGAACAAGTTCCACATTTCACTTGTGTCCTTCCCTGCCAGCCTATGTTCCCAACTTATGCATTTCAATTCTTGTCTGACAACATCGTATTTACCCTTCCCCCAATTGTAAACCTTGCCCTGTTGCACGTACCTATCCCTCTCCATTACTAAAGTGAAAGTCACAGAATTGTGGTCACTATCTCCAAAATGCTCCCCCACTAACAAATCTATCCCTTGCCCTGGTTCATTACCAAGTACTAAATCCAATATTGCCCTCCTCTGGTCGGACAATCTACATACTGTGTTAGAAAAGCTTCCTGGACACACTGCACAAACACCACCCCATCCAAACTATTTGATCTAAAGAGTTTCCACTCAATATTTGGAAAGTTAAAGTCGCCCATGACTACTACCCTATGACTTCTGCACCTTTCCAAAATCTGTTTCCCAATCTGTTCCTCCACATCTCTGCTACTATTGGGGGGCCTATAGAAAACTCCTAACAAGGTGACTGCTCCTTTCCTATTTCTGACTTCAACCCATACTACCTCATTAGGGTGATACTCCTCGAACTGCCTTTCTGCAGCTGTTATACTATCTCTAATTAACAATGCCACCCCACCCACCTCTTTTACCACCCTCCCTAATCTTATTGAAACATCTATAACCAGGGACCTCGAACAACCATTTCTGCCCCTCTTCTATCCAAGTTTCCGTGATGGCCACCACATCGTAGTCCCAAGTACCGATCCATGCCTTATCATCACCCCCCTTATTCCTGATGCTTCTTGCGTTGAAGTATACACACTTCAACCCATCTCCGTGCCTGCAGGTACTCTCCTTTGTCAGTGTACCCTTCCCCACTGCCTCATTACACGCTTTGGCGTCCTGAATATCGGCTACCTTAGTTGCTGGACTACAAATCCGGTTCCCATTTCCCTGTCAAATTAGTTTAAACCCTCCCGAAGAGTACTAGAAAACCTCCCTCCCAGGATATTGGTGCCCCTCTGGTTCAGATGCAACCCGTCCTGCTTGTACAGGTCCCACCTTCCCCAAAATGCGCTCCAATTATCCAAATACCTGAAGCCCTCCCTCCTACACCATTCCTGCAGCCACGTGTTCAACTGCACTCTCTCCCTATTCCTAGCCTCGCTATCACGTGGCACCGGCAACAAACCGGAGATGACAACTCTGTCTGTCCTGGCTTTTAACTTCCAGCCTAACGCCCTGAACTCGTTTATTACCTCCACACCCCTTTTCCTACCTACGTCGTTGGTACCAATGTGTACCACGACTTCTGGCTGCTCACCCTCCCCCTTAAGGATCCTGAAGACACGGTCCGAGACATTCCTGGCCCTGGCACCCGGGAGGTAACATACCTTCCGGGAGTCTCGCTCGCGACCACAGAATCTCCTATCTATTCCCCTAACCATTGAATGTCCTACAACTATTGCTTTTCTATTCTCCCCCTTCCCTTCTGAGCCCCAGAGCCAGACTCAGTGCCAGAGACCTGGCCGCTAGGGCCTTCCCCCGGTAGGTCATCCCCCCCAACAGCATCCAAAACGGTATACTTGTTTTGAAGGGGAACGGCCACGAGGGATCCCTGCACTGTCTGCCTATTTGTTTTTTCCCCCTGACTGTAACCCAGCTATTCTTGTCCTGTACCTTGGGTGTGGTTACCTCCCTGTAACTCTTCTCAATCACCCCCTCTGCCTCCCGGATGATCCGAAGTTCATCCAGCTTCAGCTCCAGTTCCCTAACACGGTCTTTGAGGAGCTGAAGTTGGGTGCACTTCCCGCAGGTATAGTCAGCAGGGACACCAGTGGTATCCCTCACCACCCACATCCTACAGGAGGAGCATGCAACTGGCCTAGCCTCCATCCCCTCTTACCTTACAGAATATAGCTGCCGTGTGGACTAACTAGATCTCCGCCCTCCGACTCTGCTCCCAGTCAGCTACACTTTCTGTAAACTCCTGGCTCTCTTCGCACTCTTTGCGGAAATGTCGGAAACAAAATGAAAGGAGCGCCTTACTCCCTCCTCACCTAACTCCCTCGGTCACCAAACTCTTACTATAGCACTCAAAAAGCACGAAGTTCAGCACTCCCTTGGTCACCGAACTCTTACTATAGCACTCAAAAAGCACCAAATTCAGCACTCCCTCGGTCACCAAACTCTTACTATAGCACTCAAAAAGCACCAAATTCAGCACTCAGTGCAAACAAAGTCTGCACTGTTGGGGATCACTTTTATACTGTGAATCTAGCCTCTGAAAACTGGCCTAATTCAATTAACTAATTAACAAGCTCCAGCTGCAAGTGCCTACAAGTAGAAGCCTGTTTAAAGCTGATTGAAAAAAAAAAGGTTAAGAGGAGACTTCATAGAGGCATACAAAATGATCAGGGGGTTAGATAGGGTGGACAGTGAGAGCCTTCTCCCGCGGATGGAAATGGCTAGCACGAGGGGACATAGCTTTAAACTGAGGGGTAATAGATATAGGACAGAGGTCAGGGGTAGGTTCTTTACGCAAAGAGTGGTGAGGCCGTGGAATGCCCTACCTGCTACAGTAGTGAACTCGCCAACATTAAGGGCATTTAAAAGTTTATTGGATAAGCATATTGATGATAATGGCATAGTGTAGGTTAGATGGCTTTTGTTTTTGACTTCCCATGTCGGTGCAACATCGTGGGCCGAAGGGCCTGTACTGCGCTGTATCGTTCTATGTTCTATGTTCTATGATACGGACCCAGGAAGTGTAGAAGATTGTAGTTTAGTCAGGCAGTATGGTCCTCACGGGCTTGGAGGGCCGAAGGGCCTGTTCCTGTGCTGTACATTTCTTTGTTCTTTGTTCTTTGTCCTCCATTTTAAAATGCTGTTGGCATTGATTCCATACCCTTCGCGCTGATATCACCATCGGGCTCATGCAGTACCTGGCCGGCGAGAACAGAAGAGGTGACAATGGCAGTGCCCTTAAACGCGTTCCTCTACACGAGGCTTCCTCCATCTGCCCCCACACCGAGATCTCCCCACCGCACACTGCCCACCTCCTGACCGTCTTAATGTTCGCCGCCCAGTCAGAATTCAGCTGCGCCAACCCATAGTTTTGTCTGTCTCTCTCCAAACACGTTCTCCTGAATCAGGGTACCTTACCTGCCCACATAAACTCCAAGATCGTCCTATTGACCCGACCGAGAAAACATTTGTGGACAAAAACAGGGTATTTTTGAAGAGGAACAGGAATTTCGGCAGCACCGTCATTTTGACTGCCTTGACTCTTCCAGCCAATGACGGTGACAAAACATCCCATCTCTTAAAATCCTCCTTCACTCCCTCCACCAGATTCACAAATTCAGCTGGTGCAACTGGGCCCAACTGTACGGCACACGCATTCCCAGGTATCAAAAACGCAACATATCCAGCCGAGACGGCAACTTCTCCAAACCCTTCATCTGTGCACTGACCGGGAATTCTTCGCTCTTCCCCATGTTGAGTGCATACCCGAGAATGATCCAAACTCCCCCAATATTCCCAGAATTCTATCAAAGCTCTCTACCAGGTTTGTAATATACAGCAAAAGATCATCTGCATATCGGGAGACTCAATGTTCCAGCCCCCCCAAGGTTCTAAGTGCCATTGCCAGAGGCTTGATTGCCAAGATAAAAATCAACGGACACAGAGGGCGCCTCTATCCCGTTCCTCGACACAGATCGAAATACGCCGAGCTCACATTGTTCGTTCACACACTCATCATGGCTACCTAACCCAATCTAAAAACCCCTTCCCAAACCCAACCGTCCCAACACTTCAAACAGATATGCCCATTTAACCAGGTCAAACGCTTTCTCCACATCCATAATCACTAGCACCTCTGTTTCCTGGCCCTCCAGAGGCATCATGATCACATTCAACAAAGGCGGCACGGTGGCACAGTGGTTAGCCCTGCTGCCTCACGGCGCCGAAGTCCCAGGTTCGATCCCGGCTCTGGGTCACTGTCTGTGTGGAGTTTGCACATTCTCCCCGTGTTTGCGTGGGTCTCGCCCCCACAATCCAAAGATGTGCAAGGTAGGTGGATTGAACATGCTAAATTGCCCCTAATTGGAAATAAATTAATTGGGTACTCTAAATTTATTTTTTTAAATGATCACATTCAACAGTAGACTAATATTTGACAACAGCTGCCGCCCTTTCACGAACCCCGTTTGATACTCCCCGATCTCACCCGGCACACAATCCTCTCTACGCGTTGCCAGCATCTTCGCCAACAGCTTCACTCCCACATTTAGCAGTGATATCGGGCGTTACGATACACATTCCGCTGGTCCCTTATCCTTTTCGAAAATAAGCCAAATTGAAGCCTGAGACAATGTAGGTGGAAGCTCCCATTTACTGACTGACTCATTATGCAACTCTATGAATCGGAATCCCAATCCCATGCCAAACATCTTATAAAACTGTCGGGAACCCTTCCGTACCCAGGGCCTTCTCGACTGCATTGACCCTATGTACCCCATTACTTCCCCTAGCCCGATCGGGGCACCCAATCATTGCACCTTCCCTTCCTCGATCACCAGGAACTCCAGTCCATCCAAAAGCTGCCTCAGGTTTTCATCCCCCACCAGGGGCTCCAAACTGTTACAGCTGACAATAAATTACCTCAAAAACCCCGTTTACCTCCCTCGCCTCCGTGACCACCTTACCTTTCATCCGACCAATCTCCCTCACTGCCACCTGCCACCTCATCTGATGCGCAAACATCCTTCTGGCCTTTTCCCCACACTCATGCATCGCCCCCCTGACCTGACGCAGTTACCCCACCGCCTTCCCCGTAGACATAAGCTCAAACACCATCGGAGCTGCTTCCTCTCCTTTAGCAGGGCCTCCTCAGAGGCCTCCGGGTACCTCCCCCGATCCACCTCCAGAGTGGCTTCCATGAACCATTGCCTTTCTAGCCGCTCCGCCTTCTTTCTGTGCGCCCAGCTTGAAATAAACTCCCCCCTGGTCACCGCCTTCAACACTTCGCACACTGCGGAGGCAGAGACCTCGTCTGTCCTGTTTAAGGCCACATAGTTTCTTAGAACATAGAACATACCGTGCAGAAGGAGGCCATTCGGCCCATCGAAACTGCACCGACCCACTTAAGCCCTCACTTCCATCCTATCCCCGTAACCCAATAACCCCACCTAATTTTTTTTGGGACACTGAGGGCAATTTAGCATGGCCAATTCACCTAACCTTCACGTCTTTTGGGACTTGTGGGAGGAAACCGGAGCACCCGGAGGAAACCCATGCACACACTGGGAGAATGTGCAGATTCCGCAGAGACAGTGACCCAAGCTGGGAATCGAACCTGGGACCCTGTAGCTGTGAAGCCACAGTGCTATCCACTGTGCTACCGTGCTGCCCTAGACCTCTTAACCTTTCACAAATCCCTTTATCAGCCATCCCCACATCTAACCTCCAGTGTGGCCGCTGGGAACCCTCTCTTTCCATCCGCAGGTCCACCAGATGTGGGACGAGATCTGAGACAACGATCGGCGAATAATCCGTCCCAACCATCCCTCCAGCAAAAACATCAATCGAGGAACATGCAAAAACAACAAAAATTCCTTCGTCCCTGACCTCCCAAACTGGCAACGGGCCCATTCCTCCCATTCTTTCCAGAAACCTCAGCAGTTCCCTTACCATTGCCAACACCTTCAGGGACTTGGGGCACGACCGATCCAGGACCATAATAAACCAGTACCGAGATCCGGGACCTTCGGCGGCACCTTCTTCACAACCTCTACATTGTCCCAGCTGAGGGGATATATACTGACCAGTACCTCAGGTGTCCCCTCCAACCTCCCGCTTATCATTACAAACCTGCCCCCAGGAACCGCCACAATAATACCAGCTGAAAACGGCAACCTCTTTACTAACCAGCACCACGACCCACCACATCTTCATATTCAGCTCTCAACGAAACATCTGCCCCATCCAACCTTTCCTCAGCCTCGTTTGATCTGCAATCTTTAAATTACTCTCTTGCATGAACACCACGGCTGCCTTCAAGAACTTTAAGTGCGCAGGGATCGGCCCATAATGTTCCAGATGACCGCCCCCCCCCACCGCCATCCCCCCCCCCCCCCCCCCAACCGCCATCCCCCCATCCTGATCAACCAAATCCACAGTTTAATGAGTTCCTTCAGATCCATGCCCACCCGCCTCCCGGACCCCTCGAGAGGCGGCCGCATCCTCCCCTTAGCCAACTACGCCACACCAACACCCTCCATGTCAGCAACCCACCCCTGCCCCACTACCCTTCCACTAACTCAAACGTCTCACCATCCCAACCCCACCATCACCCCCCAGCCACAAAAAAATAAAACCAACCCCCCCTGCAAGCACCCCCTCCCTCATTATCCTCCCTCTCCACTGCTCTGCTTCCAACTGTTAGCCAGCCTTCTGACTAGCAACGTGACCCCCACCTGAGGCAAATGCTTCTTTCGCCCCAAAACCTCCTGCCCCTCTGTGCCAGCCAACCTTTTTACCCTTCGGTACCTCTTCATCCCTACCTCTCCTCCCTCAGCAACCCCCCCCAACACGGCCCACCAAAAACACCACATGTTAATATACATCAAACATTGCCCCCAACACTGGGAGGATAAGAGGTTACAACAGTTCTACCGTAATACAGATAACGAATTAAACCCAGTTTGGTTATAAATCATCAACCGGCACAAATCTAAACAGCGCTCCCCCCTCCCTGAGTACAGCATCTCCAATCTGCTTCTCAGGTGGATCCACCCAAGACCCAACATTCTCATTGACTCCCCCAGTCCACGGTCCCTCAGGAACTTACTCGCCTCCTCCGTGTATCAAAATAATGTTCCTGTCCCTCACTGTGGCCACAGACGAGCAGGATACAGCTCCCTGAACTTCACTTTATTCCTGAATAGGACCACCTTGACCCTGTTGCCCCAGCCCTCCGCTTGACCAGCTCTGCTCCTAAGTCCTGATAGATGCAAACCCTATGACCTTCCCAGGTGCAGTCTTTCATCTCTTTTGCCTAATGTAGAATCTTCTCCTTGTCCAGGTTGTGATGTAGCCGCACAATGATCGTCCTCGGCAGCTCTCCCGCTTTCAGCCCCCTCCTCCACAACCTCTGCGCCCAATCCACTTCCTTCACCAGCTTCTCAAACATCTTCACCAAAAACTTTGTGGCCTGTGTTCCCTCGATCCTGACATTCTGCCTCCTCGAGTGATTCTCCAGGTCATCCACCTCCTCCCACAACTACTTCTGGCCTTCCGCCATCACCAGCATTTCAGCCTCCAACGAGGCCAAATAGTCTTTGTGGTCGGCCACCAACTCCTCCACCTCCTGGACCGATGCATTCTGCGCCTCCAGTCTCTGCTCCACTCACGGGTAGCCCGGGTCAGCTCTGCCACCTTAGCCAAGTCTCCTGAGGCCTCTCCTCTGCTGATGGAATTTAGCTGCCAGAAATGCCATTAGCTGCTCCATTGACAATTGTGCAGGAAACAACGCCACAGAACTCTCTGCCACCTTTCCCCCAGATGCAGCTCGAGAGTCCTCCTGGTCTGACTGTTGCCCTTTACTCCCCGTTTGGTAGGGCTGAGACACTCCCTGCCAAAGGAAACGCAATTACTCTCACTGTTCCTTTGTTTTCCACCTACATAACATCCCACAAAATGGGAATAAGGACCAAAGAATCCTCGGGCAAGAGCCGCCTAAGGTGCACCCACCCACTCCGTGGCCATGTGACCACCCACTCCGTGGCCATGTGACCACTCACTCCATGGCCATGTGACCACCCACTCCATGGCCATGTGACCACCCACTCCATGGCCATGTGACCACTCACTCCATGGCCATGTGACCACCCACTCCATGGCCATGTGACCACCCACTCCATGGCCATGTGACCACCCACTCCATGGCCATGTGACCACCCACTCCATGGCCATGTGACCACCCACTCCATGGCCATGTGACCACTCCATGGCCATGTGACCACCCACTCCATGGCCATGTGACCACCCACTCCATGGCCATGTGACCACTCACTCCATGGCCATGTGACCACTCACTCCATGGCCATGTGACCACCCACTCCATGGCCATGTGACCACCCACTCCATGGCCATGTGACCACCCACTCCATGGCCATGTGACCACCCACTCCATGGCCATGTGACCACTCACTCCATGGCCATGTGACCACTCACTCCATGGCCAGGTGACCACTCACTCCATGGCCATGTGACCACTCACTCCATGGCCAGGTGACCACTCACTCCATGGCCAGGTGACCACTCACTCCATGGCCAGGTGACCACTCACTCCATGGCCAGGTGACCACTCACTCCATGATCATGTGACCACTCGCGCCACGATCATGTGACCACTCACTCCAGGATCATGTGACCACTCACTCCATGATCATGTGACCCCTCACTCCATGGTCATGCGACCACTCACTCCATGGCCATGTGACCACTCACTCCACGACCATGTGACCACTCACTCCATGGCCATGTGACCACTCACTCCATGGCCACCTCCGGACGTCATCACTTTATTTTTAAGTGGGGATTATAATATGTTTTGAATTTAGGTTTTAATTACTCCAGATCACATTTTGAGGTCCCATAGCTCTGTAAACACGATATATCCTCTATCAAAATGTAACTTTGGCTCAGTTATTGAACATTATTTACGTTATCAGGTTCCAACACTCAAGCTGTGAATGCAAATGTAGAGAAACCGATTCTTCGTGGGTGAGCCTCAGTCTAGAAGGTGCACAAACTAATTCAATTCATTTTCCTAATTCTATTTGGAACTGACCTTTTACAATGACCATCCAATGGTTATACTCCGTACCGTTTGGAATACCCCCTCTTAATTCAACTTCAATATCGTTTCTATTTATTCTCTGGGTAAATTTGGACATGTGTTTTAGAATTCAGAATTACATCAGGATGAACTTGGACACTTGCTGCAAAATATAATTTCCGGTTTCAAACTGAGCAACACGACCAGATCCTGAGTCGATTCTTGGCACTGGTGACTTTCCCCCTGCTCAGGCTGCGATTGGAGAAGTGCTGTGCATTTGGAAATTTCCTTCTGACAGCTGATGCTTAAAATAAGCGTGAAGTCAGGAATTGCTGCTCGAGCTTTGTGCATTGTAGTTCAGGAACCTCGTGGTTTCCAACATGACCCTGTGACAGAGAAGTTCCATAGAGGAGAAGCTCTGAGAAAAGGGAGGGGGAGGAGGAGTGTTTTCCCCGGAAAACCTTGCCAAAGGTGTTTCAGGCGCACTGCTCCTCCTCAAACTTGACCCAGGAGCAGTTTCTGAGTTGACTCGGGTTCAAAAAAGTTGTAGTCGCTGAACTTTAATCTCTCATCCAACCTGAGCTGGAACCAGCGAGAGAACCTTGCCTTGCCAATGACTGTCAAGATCACTGTGGTCTGAAATTATCATTCCAGTTGGGACCAGGAGAAAATTCCAAGATATCCCAGTATATCTTTGACAAAGAGTCATCCAAAACGTGAGCTCCCTTCTCTCTCCACAGAGGTTGTTCAGACCTGCTGAGATTGTCCAGTATTTTCTGTTTTTCTTTCAGATTCCAGCATCCGCAGTAATTTGCTTTTCCCCAGTAGGTCATCGATTGGACCACCAGGAGGCACCAGAGGCTATCTCCTCCAGATGCGTTATTTTCCCCCTCAGCAGCGATGAAATAGAAAGGACCCGGTGGTTGAGCACAATCCACTGCACCCACCTGGCTCCACTGGATCCACTGGCAGTGGTAACAGCTACAGGAACCACATGGGTAGCTGCCACAATGCAGTTATCCTGCGGGTTCCACCAAAATCATTGGCTGGGGTTTTCCAGCCCGGCTATGGGGGGACCTGTTGTGGGGAGTGTGGTGGAGGAGCCATTTCGATGGGCAAGGATGGAAAATCCCAGCCATTGTCTGCAACATCGAGAAGAACCTTGGGTATCATGGCTACTCCCTCTATCCGTGGCTGCTGTCTCCAAGCCACCACCTGACCATGTGGGGAAAGGTCTGGACAATGAAAGCCTCGGAGTAAAAGGAAACATTGTGACATAGACAAATCAGCCGATGAAAAAATTATTCTGCTGCCTTGACCACTCAGAACATCACTGAGTAAACAGCGGAACAGGTTTCAAAGTTCATAATCGCTTGCATAACTTTGATCCAGAACATCAAAGTTATGAGGGCGTAGCCATTGGCCGGGATTCTCAGAACTCCCGGACAAGTGTTGACGCCGGTGTAAACACTGGAGTGGTTTATGCCGATGTCAACGGGCCTCCTGGCCCAGTTATTCTCCAGATTTCAGGGGGCTAGAACGACGGCGGAATGCTGCACGGCTGGCGCGGGTCAGCGCATGCGCACCACGGCCGTCTCCATGGCCGCGCATGTGCGTGGTTGCCGTCTCCACACCGGCGCGGAGCAACATGTCGGTGACCGAAGAGCGGGCCCGCGTGGAAGGAGGTAGGCCCCCTCCAGATCACTGCCGCCCGCCGATCGGAAGCCTCCGATTGCGGGCCTGGTCCCCCATGGAGGCGCCCCCCGACTCAGATCCCCCTGCTCCCCCACCAAGATGTTCACCACGGCCACGGGTCCGAGCTCCTGCCGGGTGGTACCAGGTTTGAACCACGCTGGCGGGACTCGGCGGGAGTTTGGCCAGTCACCCGCGGAGAATCGCCACAGGGGCCTATTTCAGCGGCCCCTGACCCAGTCACCGGAGAATCGGCGTCCGGCGTCAGAGCGGCGTGGGGAGATTTTAGCATGGCCAATCTACCTGATCTGTACATCTTTGGACTGTGGGAGGAAACCGGAGCACCCGGAAAAACCCACGCAGACACGGGGAGAATGTGTAGACTCCGCACAGACACCTAAGGCCAGAATTGAACCTGGGACCCTTACTCTGTGAGGCAGTAGTGCTAACCATTGTGCCACCATGCTGCCCCTTGTGAGACCGTGTGGTCTTGTGATGTTTCGCTGTAGTGCTGTCATTGTGTTGCACAGTATTATTGTCGCGATGTTGCCTCCCTCCCATCTTAAACAGAAGTGTTACATTAGCCATATTCCAGTCCTCTGGGGCCCTCTCTCCCTCCAGTGATTCCTGATCACCACCAACGCCTCCACAATCTCCTCAGCTATCTGCACCTTCAGACCTTTCAGCTTGCCCAGCACCTTCTCCTTAGTGATGGCCACCACCCTCACCTCTGCCCCCTGACTCTCTTGAAGTTCAGGTATGTCACTGGTGTCTTCCACCGTGAAGACTGATGCAAAGTAACTATTCAGTTCCTCTGCCACTTCTTTGTTCCCCATTACTACTTCTCTAGCCTCATTTTCCAGTGGTCCAATGTCTATTCTTGCCTCTCTCTTACCCTTTAAATATTGAAAAAACACTTGCAATCTTCTTTTATATTACTAGCTAACTTGCACTCATATTTCATCTACTCTCCCCTTATTGCTTTTTTAGTTGTCCTCTGCTCGCTTTTATAGGCTTCCCAATCCTCTGGCTTCCCACTAATCCTCGCCACTTTGTATGCTTTTTCTTTTGCTTTTATGTTGTCCCTGACTTCCCTCGTCAGCCATGGATGCCTTGTCCTCCCCTCAGCATGTTTCCTCTTCCTTGGGATGAATTTCTGTTGTGTCTTCCGAATAATCCCCAAAATTCCTGCCATTACTGTTCCACTGACTTCCCTGCGAAACTCCCCTTCCAATTAACTGAATCAAGCTGGGACCAGAATTCTGGCGAATCGTATAACTGGGGCTATATATAGGAGTTTAAACTAAATACTGGGGGGAGAGGCCAGCTCCTCCATCATGTCTTTGTAGTTACCCTTATTTAATTCTAAAACCGTGACATCTGATTGCAGCTTCTCCCTCTCAAACTGCAGGGTAAATTCTATCATATTGTGGTCACTGCTCCCTAAGGGTTCCTTCACCTTAAGTTCCCTAATCAAGTCTGCCTCATTACACATCACCAAATCCAGAATTGCCTGTTCCCTAGCAGGCTCGGTCACAAGCTGCTCCAAAAAAACATCTCTTTGACATTCCACAAATTCTGTTTCTTGGGATCCATTACCAACCTGATTTTCCCAGTCCACCTGCATAGTGAAGTCCCCCATGATTATTGTAATATTGCCGTATATGCCTTTTCTATCTCCTGATTTATTTTCTGCCCCACATCCTGACTACTGCTAGGGGGCCTGTACATAACTCCCATCAGGGTCTTTTTTACTTTGCGATTCCTCAACTCTACGCACACAGATTTTACGCCTTCAGACCCTATATCGCTCCTTGCCATCGATTTAACCTCATTACTTACTGACAATGCAACCCTGCCCCCTTTTCCCATCTGTCTGTCCTTTCGATCGGACACATATCCTTGGATATTTAGATCCCAGCCCTGATCCCCTTGCAGCCACGTCTGTGAAACCCACAACATCGTACCGGCCAATTTCTATGTGCACAACAAGCTCATTTACCTTGTTCCATACACAGCGCGCATTTAGATACAATCCCCTCAGTCCTGCATTGACCGCTCCCCTTCTCATTGTTGCTCCCGTACCTGCTGTGCCTGAAGTTAGATTCCTGCCACTTTCCATACTCTGTTCTAATACTTATTCTGGAAACTTTACTCAACTCTCCCTCTGTTTAACTAGTTTAAAGTCCTCATCATTAACCTGCACTCCTGAATTCTCCTTTAAATTCAATTTTCTAATTTTCCATACAACTGAATCCTCTCTCTTCCCCCCCCCCAATATTTAGTTTAAAGTCCGATCTATAGCCCCAGTTATGTGATTCGCCAGGATTCTGGTCCCAGCTTGATTCAGGTGAAGACCGTCCCAGCGGAACAGCTCCCTCCTTCCCTCGTACTGGTATCAATGTCCCATGAGTTCAAATCCATTTCTACCTCACCAATCTTTAATCTTATTGACTCTCAGGGCGGCACGGTGGGGCACTGCTGCCTCGGGGTGCTGAGGACCCGGGTTCAATCCCGGCCCCGGGTCACTGCCTGTGTGGAGTTTGCGCATTCTCCCCGTGTCTGTGTGGTCTTACCCCCACAGCCCAAAGATGTGAACGGTGGATGAATTAACCACGCTAAATTGCCCCTTAATTGGGCTGGCAGGAAAGTGGAGTTGGGGCCACAGTCAGGTCGACCCATGTTGTTATCGAATTACAGGTCACTGTTGCTCCTACTTCTTACCATCTTATGAGTTTGGTTGGTGAATTTATGAACCTTTTCTGCTGTTTTGTGCAGTGTTTGTACCGTAGCTTTTTCCAACTAACATTTGGACTGTTTTGTGGTCATTGTGGAGCTGGTTCTGTTTGTTTGTTTAGTGTGCTGGAGAACAGGGCTAACCCACTGCACCACCGCGCTGCCCCCGTGTGCTGGAGAACAGGGCTAACCCACTGCACCACCGCGCTGCCCCCGTGTGCTGGATATTGTTGAAAATAAACAGCCAACACAAACGTGTGTGTGCATATGTTTCTTTTCCTCCTTAGCCCTCTGTTTTATTTCTTTTTTATATGTTGTTCATCTTTTGTCCCTCCAGATGAAAAGCCGCGATATGCTGGGCGGGATTCCCCCATCCCGCGGCAGAGTGCCCATGCCGTCGGAAATTCCGTTGCGTTTTATGACGGCGTGAACGGGCCAGTGCCAGGAGTAATTCTGGCCCCTGCAGGGGGCCAGCATGGCACTGGAACGGTTCACGCCGCTCCAGCTGCCGATCCCAGCGCGACTTGGGCGCCGCCAATCTGCACATGCACTGTGGCTTCCATCAACGCGCCGGCCCCAACGCAGATTGGCGCAGGACTACAGGGGTCGGCGTGTAGGAAAAGATGCCGGGGGGACCAAGAGGCCAGCACGCCGATCGGTCTGCCCGATTACGGGCCAGGCCGCATCTAAGGCCCCCCCGGGGTCGGAGCCCCCCTCCCCCCCCCTCCCCCCCCCCCCCCCCACCCACCACAAGCCACCACCCGACCCTTCCACGCAGAGTTCCCGCCGGCTGAGAGCAGGTGTGGATGGCGCCGGCGGGACTCAGCATTTGCACGACGGCCGCTCGGCCCGTCCCGGGCCAAACATGCCAGCGCCAATGGCGCCAATTCTCTGCTCTGCGGAGAATCGTGCCGCCGTCGGGTGGCGTGGCCCGGTCACGGCGATTCTCCGGCCCAGCCCCGGGCTGAGAGAATCCCGCCCGAAATGTTGGGCTGGATTCTCCGCTGGCGGGATGCTCCATTTTGCCGGCAGCCTGGGGGTTTCCAGACGGCGTGGGGCTGCCCCCCAATGGGAAACCCATTGACCAGCCGGCGTAACGGAGCATCCCGCTGGCTGGGTGAAACTGAAATGTGGCGTGGCCGGGCGGAGAATCCAGCCGGTTGTGTCCATATCACAGTGGTTAGCACTGTGGCTTCACAGCTCCAGGGTCCCAGGTTCGATTCCTGGCTTGGGTCACTGTCTGTGTGGAGTCTGCACGTTCTCCCCGTGTCTGCGTGGGTTTCCTCCGGGTGCTCCGGTTTCCTCCCACAAGTCCCGAAAGACCTGCTTGTTGGGTGAATTGGACATTCTGAATTCTCCCTCAGTGTACCCGAACAGGCGCCGGAATGTGGCGACTAGGGGTTTTCACAGTAGCTTCATTGCAGTGTTAATGTAAGCCTACTTGTGACAATAAATATTATTAACAAGAAAATAATGTCCCAATTGGGCTCCACAGATGCTCAGGGTTTCCTGAATTTTCTATTTTTGTTTTAGATTTCCAGAAGCTTCTCTTTTGCTTTTTATGGCTTGATATCAATGCAGGCAGAGCATTAACTCAGTCTGTGGAGCTGAAAAATAATTTGTGGTCCTTTCTTTATATAATAACAAAAAAAATCTAATTAATAAAGAACACCTTTAGTGATGTTAAAGATACTTCACAGAGCAAAACAAAACTGGATACCGAGCCAGATGAAGCAATGTTAGGGTGGGTGACCAACAACTTGGTCAGTAAGACAAGCTTTAAGGTGCAACTTGAAGGAGGGAAGAGGGATAGTGAGATGGACAGATTGAGGGAGAGTATTCCAGGGTTTAGGGTTTGGCATCAGAATGCAAGTCACCAATTATGAGACAATTAGGAACAAGCATTCCCAAGAGGCCAGGAATGGGGAAGTGTAGATATATCAGAGGTTGTGAGGTTGTAGGAGGTGTCAAGGATTGGTTTGGGGACTTGGAGGGATTTCAAAACAAAGGAGGATTTTTAAATCCATGAACTGCTTGATTGGAAGCCTGTGCAGCTCAGTGAGAAGAGGAAGTGTGTGTGAACAGGCTGTGGACAGTAGCGTTGTGAATAGAGACAATTGGAATAGTTGCATCTACAATGCATGTGTGAGGGTTTCAGCAGTAGATCATAGATTTTGCAGTGCAGGAGGAGGCCATTCGGCCCATCAAGTCTGTACCTGCCCTTGGAAAGAGCACCCTACTTAAGCCCACACCTCCACCCTATCCCCGTAACCCAGTAACCCCACACAGACACTGGGAGAACGTGCAAACTCCACACAATCACCCGAGCTGGAATTGAACCCGGGACCCTGGAGCTGTGAGGCAGCAGTGCTAGCCACTGTGCCACCGTGCCGCTTCGATGTACTGATGCATTGTTGGAGTCAGAACAAAGGAGGCAGTGTTATTGATGGAGAATAAATATGATCAGAAGTACAGTTTGGGTTCAAGAAAAATGCCAAGGTTGTGAGTGGTTCAGTCTCAGATATCATTTAAAGAAAAGGATATGGTTGGTATCAAAGGCATGGAGACTGAAATCTACTGCCTTGGACAGGATGAACAGCTGAATACGTAGAACTAGATTCTCCACCTCGCCGCCCCACATTTCTTCCTCGACCCGCCGGCGGGATTCTCTTACACCGGCCGGTCAGTGGGGTTTCCCATTGCGGAGCCCACGCCGTCGGGAAACCCCCGGGCGGCCGGCAAAACAGGGCATCCCGCCGGCGGAGAATCCTGCCCATGATATTTGTAGTGTGTTTTGATTGTAGCATAATTGTTGGAAAATGCAGGGAGAGTTTTAATATTCTCTTCTGAGCTTAAAAATTGAACATTTTTATTTCGAGAGTTAAGTTGTGTTTGTGATAATTGTTCTTGGTACTATAGAAACAGTGCATTGCTTCAGCTCTACTCCTGTCCCAATAATCCATGTAAATTCTCATTTTAACCAAGGAGAGGTTTTGAAACAAAATACTTCATTGGAAGTCAATCTAATAACATTTTTCAAAAATCCTGGTTATTTTTATAATGGCTTTAAAATAGAAAATCTTTGACTTTGATAATACCTGTGCCTAACCTGATTGTAGATTGTTGCCTTTGTGTTTGGCTTAATATGGCACATTATTACTATTATTATTAAATGTTTTCATGCTTTAATTGAAGCAATGGTGCTCCATGAAACATTGTAAACATAAAGAAAACATAAGAGCACTTTGAAGAGAAAGAAAATCAGCAGGACTGGGGTGTGTTTGTCAACTCGTCATGATCTGCTATCTGAAGCTAGGCTGTGTACCGGTCAGTGTGTCTGTCCTCACTGTACAATTGGTTATAAAATGGTAGCTGGCTATTAGTATAATTTTTCAGTAAAATCTGTACAGTACACAGTGGAAATTTTCATAATTGCTAAATGTTATGACCCCATAGGGAACCGTAACTCACAAGGACCATATTTACTGAGTGAGCTGCAAATGCCCGAATTATTGAACACGATTTCACTTTTTGTCACTTTGATTCTATCAATGTAAATTAAACATAAACCATAATAATGGATACAACAAGGATAGATCTCACAAACATTAGGGGAAGCACGGTAGCACAGTGGTTAGCACAATTGCTTCACAGCTCCAGGGTCCCAGGTTCAATTCCCGGCTTGGGTCACTGTCTGTGCGGAGTCTGCACGTTCTCCCCGTGTCTGCGTGGGTTTCCTCCGGGTGCTCCCGTTTCCTCCCACGGTCCAAAGATGTGCAGGTTAGGTGGATTGGCCGTGATAAATTGCCCTTCGTGGCTCAAAAAAATGTTAGGTGGGGTTACTGGGTTACGGGGGTAGGATGGAAGCGTGGGCTTAAGTGGGGTGCTCTTTCCACAGGCCAGTGCAGACTCGATGGGCTGAATGGCCTCCTTCTGCACTGTAAATTATATGATTCTGTCTGTATGGATCAGTTTCAGCCACACAGTTCTTCCAAACTTGGATCTTCCTCAGGCACAAATCCATCTGTTTCTTCAAGGGTTTGGCCAATTCTCTGCAGGCAGAGAAAGTCATTTTGAAATAAAATACTTCATTGGAAGTCAATCTAAAACATTCTACCCATTCAGTCTTCTATTCAATTGTGCGCTTCTTTCCGGAACCTTCTCAACTCTTATCTCCTATTGGTGCTGGCAGCGGGAATCGACCAGAATTGCCTTCACCGTCCCTTTTTTCAGATTCTGGCCGTTCAATCACTTGGAAGAAAAAGAAACATTGGCTGCAAATCCTAAATATGCTTTCTGACCTCCTCAGCCAGCTTTCCGACTCAGCTTGCTCGGTTCTCTTCTATTTGTCTGCCGTGCAGAGCTTCCTTGCTGTTGATATCACTTTTGATTGGATTTGATTTATTGTCAGTGTATCAGGGTGCAGTGAAACGTATTGTTCTGCATACAGTCCAGACAGATCGTTCCATACATGAAAGAAAGGTTTTTGCACTGAGTGCTGAATTTGGTGCATTTGAGTGCGATAGTGAGAGTTTGGTGACCGAGGGAGTTAGGTGAGGAGGGAGTAAGGTGCTCGTTTCATTTTGTTTCCGACATTTCCACAAAGAGTGCAAAGAGAGCCAGGAGTTTACAGAAAGTGTAGCTGACTGGGAGCAGGGTCGGAGGGCGGAGATCTAGTTAGTCCACAGGGCAGCTATATTCTGTCAGGTAAGAGGGGATGGAGGCTAGGCCAGTTACATGCTCCTCCTGTAGGATGTGGGTGGTGAGGGATACCACCGGTGTCCCCACTGACTATACCTGCGGGAAGTGCACCCAACTTCAGCTCCTCAAAGACCGTGTTAGGGAACTGGAGCTGAAGCTGGATGAACTTCGGATCATCCGGGAGGCAGAGGGGGTGATTGCGAAGAGTTACAAGGAGGTAACCACACCCAAGGTACAGGACAAGAATAGCTGGGTTACAGTCAGGGGGAATAAAACAAACAGGCAGAAAGTGCAGGGATCCCTCGTGGCCGTTCCCCTTCAAAACAAGTATACCGTTTTGGATGCTGTTGGGGGGGGATGACCTACCGGGGGAAGGCCCTAGCGGCCAGGTCTCTGGCACTGAGTCTGGCTCTGGGGCTCAGAAGGGAAGGGGGGAAGAATAGAAAAGCAATAGTTGTAGGAGATTCAATGGTTAGGGGAATAGATAGGAGATTCTGTGGTCGCGAGCGAGACTCCCGGAAGGTATGTTGCCTCCCGGGTGCCAGGGCCAGGGATGTCTCGGATCGTGTCTTCAGGATCCTTAAGGGGGAGGGGGAGCAGCCAGAAGTCGTGGTGCACATTGGTACCAACGACATAGGTAGGAAAAGGGGTGTGGAGGTAATAAACAAGTTTAGGGAGTTAGGCTGGAAGTTAAAAGCCAGGACAGACAGTGTTGTCATCTCTGGTTTGTTGCCGGTGCCACGTGATAGCGAGGCTAGGAATAGGGAGAGAGTGCAGTTGAACACGTGGCTGCAGGAATGGTGTAGGAGGGAGGGCTTCAGGTATTTGGATAATTGGAGCGCATTCTGGGGAAGGTGGGACCTGTACAAGCAGGACGGGTTGCATCTGAACCAGAGGGGCACCAATATCCTGGGAGGGAGGTTTTCTAGTACTCTTCGGGAGGGTTTAAACTAATTTGGCAGGGGAATGGGAACCGGATTTGTAGTCCAGCAACTAAGGTAGCCGATATTCAGGACGCCAAAGCATGTAATGAGGCAGTGGGGAAGGGAACACTGACAAAGGAGAGTACTTGCAGGCACGGAGATGGGTTGAAGTGTGTATACTTCAACGCAAGAAGCATCAGGAATAAGTTGGGTGAACTTAAGGCATGGATCGGTACTTGGGACTACGATGTGGTGGCCATCACGGAAACTTGGATAGAAGAGGGGCAGAAATGGTTGTTGGAGGTCCCTGGTTATAGATGTTTCAATAAGATTAGGGAGGGTGGTAAAAGAGGTGGGGGGGTGGCATTATTAATTAGAGATAGTATAACAGCTGCAGAAAGGCAGTTCGAGGAGTATCACCCTATTGAGGTAGTATGGGTTGAAGTCAGAAATAGGAAAGGAGCAGTCACCTTGTTAGGAGTTTTCTATAGGCCCCCCAATAGTAGCAGAGATGTGGAGGAACAGATTGGGAAACAGATTTTGGAAAGGTGCAGAAGTCATAGGGTAGTAGTCATGGGCGACTTTAACTTCCCAAATATTGAGTGGAAACTTTTTAGATCAAATAGTTTGGATGGGGTGGTGTTTGTGCAGTGTGTCCAGGAAGCTTTTCTAACACAGTATGTAGATTGTCCGACCAGAGGAGGGGCAATATTGGATTTAGTACTGGGTAATGAACCAGGGCAAGTGATAGATTTGTTAGTGGGGGAGCATTTTGGAGATAGTGACCACAATCCTGTGACTTTCACTTTAGTAATGGAGAGGGATAGGTACGTGCAACAGGGCAAGGTTTACAATTGGGGGAAGGGTAAATGCGATGTTGTCAGACAAGAATTGAAGTGCATAAGTTGGGAACATAGGCTGGCAGGGAAGGACACAAGTGAAATGTGGAACTTGTTCAAGGAACAGGTGCTACGTGTCCTTGATATGTATGTCCCTGTCAGGCAGGGAAGAGATGGTTGAGTGAGGGAACCATGGTTGACAAGAGAGGTTGAATGTCTTGTTAAGAGGAAAAAGGAGACTTATGTAAGGCTGAGGAAACAAGGTTCAGACAGGGCATTGGAGGGATACAAGATAGCCAGGAGGGAACTGAAGAAAGGGATTAGGAGAGCTAAGAGAGGGCATGAACAATCTTTGGCGGGTAGGATCAAGGAAAACCCCAAGGCCTTTTACACATATGTGAGAACTATGAGAATGACTAGAGCGAGGGTAGGTCCGATCAAGGACAGCAGCGGGAGATTGTGTATTGAGTCTGAAGAGATAGGAGAGGTCTTGAACGAGTACTTTTCTTCTGTATTTACAAATGAGAGGGGCGATATTGTTGGAGAGGACAGTGTGAAACAGACTGTAAAGCTCGAGGAAATACTTGTTAGGAAGGAAGATGTGTTGGGCATTTTGAAAAACTTGAGGATTGACAAGTTCCCCGGGCCTGACGGCATATATCCAAGGATTCTATGGGAAGCAAGAGATGAAATTGCAGAGCCGTTGGCAATGATCTTTTCGTCCTCACTGTCAACAGGGGTGGTACCAGGGGATTGGAGAGTGGCGAATGTCGTGCCCCAGTTCAAAAAAGGGACTCGGGATAACCCTAGGAATTACAGGCCAGTTAGTCTTACTTCGGTGGTAGGCAAAGTAATGGAAAGGGTACTGAAGGATAGGATTTCTGAGCATCTGGAAAGCCACTGCTTGATTAGGGATAGTCAGCACGGATTTGTGAGGGGTAGGTCTTGCCTTACAAATCTTATTGAATTCTTTGAGGAGGTGACCAAGCATGTGGATGAAGGTAAAGCAGTGGATGTAGTGTACATGGATTTTAGTAAGGCATTTGATAAGGTTCCCCATGGTAGGCTTATGCAGAAAGTAAGGAGGCATGGGATAGTGGGAAATTTGGCCAGTTGGATAACGAACTGGCTAACCGATAGAAGTCAGAGAGTGGTGGTGGATGGCAAATATTCAGCCTGGATCCCAGTTACCAGTGGCGTACCGCAGGGATCAGTTCTGGGTCCTCTGCTGTTTGTGATTTTCATTAATGACTTGGATGAGGGAGTTGAAGGGTGGGTCAGTAAATTTGCAGACGATACGAAGATTGGTGGAGTTGTGGATAGTAAGGAGGGCTGTTGTCGGCTGCAAAGAGACATAGATAGGATGCAGAGCTGGGCTGAGAAGTGGCAGATGGAGTTTAACCCTGAAAAGTGTGAGGTTGTCCATTTTGGAAGGACAAATATGAATGCGGAATATAGGGTTAATGGTAGAGTTCTTGGCAATGTGGAGGAGCAGAGAGATCTTGGGGTCTATGTTCATACATCTTTGAAAGTTGCCACTCAAGTGGATAGAGCTGTGAAGAAGGCCTATGGTGTGCTCGCGTTCATTAACAGAGGGATTGAATTTAAGAGCCGTGAGGTGATGATGCAGCTGTACAAAACTTTGGTAAGGCCACATTTGGAGTATTGTGTACAGTTTTGGTCGCCTCATTTTAGGAAGGATGTGGAAGCTTTGGAAAAGGTGCAAAGAAGATTTACCAGGATGTTGCCTGGAATGGAGAGTAGGTCTTACGAGGAAAGGTTGAGGGTGCTAGGCCTTTTCTCATTAGAACGGAGAAGGATGAGGGGCGACTTGATAGAGGTTTATAAGATGATCAGGGGAATAGATAGAGTAGACAGTCAGAGACTTTTTCCCCGGGTGGAACAAACCATTACAAGGGGACATAAATTTAAGGTGAAAGGTGGAAGATATAGGAGGGATATCAGAGGTAGGTTGTTTACCCAGAGAGTAGTGGGGGCATGGAATGCACTGCCTGTGGAAGTAGTTGAGTCGGAAACATTAGGGACCTTCAAGCAGCTATTGGATAGGTACATGGATTACGGTAAAATGATATAGTGTAGATTTATTTGTTCTCAAGGGCAGCACGGTAGCATTGTGGATAGCACAATTGCTTCACAGCTCCAGGGTCCCAGGTTCGATTCCGGCTTGGGTCACTGTCTGTGCGGAGTCTGCACGTCCTCCCCGTGTCTGCGTGGGTTTCCTCCGAGTGCTCCGGTTTCCTCCCACAGTCCAAAGATGTGCGGGTTAGGTGAATTGGCCAATGATAAATTGCCCTTAATGTCCAAATTGCCCTTGGTGTTGGGTGGAGGTGTTGAGTTTGGGTAGGGTGCTCTTTCCAAGAGCCGGTGCAGACTCAAAGGGCCGAATGGCCTCCTTCTGCACTGTAAATTCAATGATAATCTCTGATTAATCTAGGACAAAGGTTCGGCACAACATCGTGGGCCGAAGGGCCTGTTCTGTGCTGTATTTTCTATGTTCTATGTTAAACCCCATAGGACATATGATAAATACACACTGTAAAGTCATAGACACAGGCATTGGGTGAAGCGTACAGAGTGCAGTACTACCCAGTTGGGAAGATGTGTGATGAGATCAGATCAGTCCATTAGCGGGTCATTCATGAGTCTGGTAACAGCGGGGAAGAAGCTGTTTTTGAATCTCTTAATGTGTGTTCTCAGACTTTTGTATCTCCTGCCCAATGGAAGAAGTTGGAAGAGAGAATAACCTGGGTGGGAGGAGTCTCTGATTATACTGCCCGCTTTCCCAAGGCAGTGGGAGGTGTAGACAGAGACAATGGATGGGAGGCGGGTTGTGTGATTGACTGGGCGGTGTTCACGACTCTCTGTAGTTTCTTATGGTCTTGGGCTGAGCAGTTGCCAAACCAGGCTGAGATGCAGCCAGGTCGAATGCTTTCTATGGTGCATCTGTATAAGTTGATGTCAATGTTGACATGTCAATGTTGACATGGTAAGGGTTAATGTGGACATGCCGAATGTCCTTAGTTTCCCGAGGAAGTATAGGCGCTGTTGTGCTTTCTTGGTGGTAGTGTCGACGTGGGTGGACCAGGACAGAGTGTTGGTGATGTGCACACCGAGGAATTTTAAACTGTCAACCATCTCCACCTCGGCCCCGTTGATGCTGACAGGGGTGTGTACGATATTTCACTTCCTGAAGTCAATGACCAGCTCCATAGTGAAATGAAAATCACTTCTTGTCACAAGTAGGCTTCAATGAAGTTACTGTGAAAAGCCCCTAGTCGCCAAAATGCGGCACCTGTTTGGGGAGGCTGTTACGGGAATTGAATCGTGCTGCTGGCCTGCCTTGGTCTGCTTTAAAAGCCAGCGAATTAGCCCTGTGTGCTAAACCAGCCCCTAGTTTTGCTGACATTGAGGGAGAGATTGTTGTCATTACACCACGCCACTTGGTTCTCTATCTCTCTCCTGTATTCTGACTCATCGTTGTTTGAGATCCGGCCCACTATGCTGTGTCATCAGCACAGTTGGAATTGGAACCAAATTCTGCCACGCAGTTGTGTGTGTCTCGGGAGAATTGTAGGGGGCTAAGTATGCATCCTTGCGGGGCCCCGGTGTTGGGGAGAATTGTAGGGGGCCGAGTACGCATCCTTGCGGGGCCCCGGTATTGAGGACTATCGTGGAGGAGGTGTTGTTGTTCATTCTTACTGATTGTGGTCGGTGGGTCAGGAAGTCGAGGATCCCATTGCAGAGGGAGGAGCCAGGTCCTAGGTTTTGGAGCTTTGATATGAGCTTGGCTGGGATTATGGTGTTGAAGGCGGAGCTGCAATCAATAAATAGGAGTCTGATGTAGGAGTCCTTGTTGTCAAGATGCTCCAGGGATGAGTGTAGGGCCAGGGAGATGGCATCTGCTATGGACCAGTTGCGATGGTATGCAAATTGCAGTGGATCAAGGCATTCTGGGAGTATGGAATTGATGTGTCTCATAACCAACCTCTCGAAGCACTTCATTATGATCAATGTCAAGGCCACCGGACGGGAGTCATTGAGGCACGTTGCCTGGTTCTTCTTTGGCATCGGTAAAATCTAGAAGCAGGTGGGGACCTCGGAGTGGAGTAGGGACAGGTTAAATATGTCCACGAATACGTCTGCCAGCTGGTCCACGCAGGCTCTGAGTGCACGACCAGGGAACCCATCCGCACCTGTCGCCTTCTGAGGGTTCACTTTCAGGAAGACCGATCTGACTTCGGAAGCTGTGATGGTGGGTATGGATTTGTTTTGAGCTGCTCGGCAGTCAATAGCGGATTGATGGTTGTGGTAGTCACCACTGTTGTATTATATTGTATATATGGGTATTACGGTAAGGCCCCTGTACGACAGGTACGGGGGTAGATCCCTGCCTGCTGGCTCCGCCCAGTAGGCGGAGTATAAATGTCATTAGATTATGACGAGAGGTTGAGTAGACTGGGACTGTACTCATTGGAGTTTAGAAGGATGCGGGGGGATCTTATTGAGACATATAAAATTATGAAGGGAATAGATAGGATAGATGTGGGCAGGTTGTTTCCACTGGTCGGGGAAAGCTGAACTAGGGGGCATAGCCTCAAAATAAGGGGAGGTAGATTTAGGATTGAGTTTAGGAGGAACTTCTTCACCCAAAGGGTTGTGAATCTCTGGAATTCCTTGCCCAGTGAAGCAGTTGAGGCTCCTTCTTTAAACGTTTTTAAGAAAAAGATAGATGCCTTTCTAAAGAATAAAGGGATTCGGGGATATGGTGTACGGGCCGGAGAGTGGAGCTGAGTCCACAAAGATCAGCCATGATCTCATTGAATGGCGGAGCAGGCTCGAGGGGCCAAATGGCCTACTCCTGCTCCTAGTTCTTATGTTCTTATGATACGGTAAGGTGCTGCT
The DNA here is from genome assembly GCF_047496885.1 of Scyliorhinus torazame. Classification (NCBI taxonomy): domain Eukaryota; kingdom Metazoa; phylum Chordata; class Chondrichthyes; order Carcharhiniformes; family Scyliorhinidae; genus Scyliorhinus; species Scyliorhinus torazame. The sequence continues at coordinate 327,273,993 of NC_092712.1, read as the reverse complement.
CCCTCGCGGTACACCCCGCTAACCAAAGAATCTCCCAGGCCTCTGGATCCCACTCCGTGGTGATCCGGGGGTACTGCATCGCCACCCTCACTGTCCAGGGCGTAGAGTTCAGCGGCTTCCGGCTCTACGTCCTCCCCAACCTCTGCGCTGCCTTGCTACTCGGCCTGGACTTCCAGTACAACCTCCAGAGCCTAACCCTGAAATTTGGCGGGCCCCTACCACCCCTTACTGTATGCGGCCTCACGACCCTTAAGGTCGACCCGCCTTCCCTGTTTGCAAACCTCACCCCAGATTGCAAACCTGTCACCGCCAGGAACAGATGGTACAGCGCCCAGGACAGGACCTTCATCAGGTCTGAGGTCCAGCGGCTGCTGCGGGAATGTATCATCGAGGCCAGCAACAGCCCCTGGAGAGCCCAAGTGGTAGTGGTGAAAACCGGGGAGAAAAACAGGATGGTCGTTGACTACAGTCAGACCATCAATCGGTACACGTACCCCCTCCCACGCATATCTGATATGGTCAATCAGATTGCACAGTACCGGGTCTTCTCGACAGTGGACCTGAAATCTGCCTCCCACCAGCTCCCTATCCGTAAGGCGGACCAACCATACACCGCGTTTGAAGCAGACGGCCGCCTTTATCATTTCCTTGGGGTTCCCTTCGGCGTCACTAACGGGGTCTCGGTCTTCCAATGTGAGATGGACCGAATGGTTGACCGGTACGGACTGCGGGCCACTTTCCCGTACCTGGATAACGTCAACATCTGCGGCCACGACCAGCAGGACCACGACGCTAACCTTTCCAAATTTCTCCACACCGCCACACTCCTCAACCTAACCTACAACAAGGAGAAGTGTGTGTTCAGCACGAACCGATTAGCCATCCTCGGCTATGTGGTTCAGAACGGAGTTCTAAGGCTCAACCCCGATCGCATGCGCCCCCTCATGGAACTCCCCCACCCCCACTCAAACAATGCCTGGGAGTATTTTCGTACTGCGCCCAGTGGGTCGCAAACTATGCGGACAAGGCCCGCCCACTCATTCAATCCACCGCTTTCCCACTGATGGCCGAGGCTCACCAGGCCTTCAACCGTAGCAAGGCCGACATCGCCAAGGCCGCGATGCACGCGGTCGACGAGACGCTTCCTTTCCAAGTCGAGAGCGATGCATCAGACGTCGCTCTGGCCGCCACCCTCAACCAGGCAGGCAGGCCCGTGGCATTCTTTTCCCGCACCCTCCATGCCTCCGAAATGCAGCACTCCTCTGTCGAAAAGGAGGCCCAAGCGATCGTTGAAGCTGTGCGACATTGGAGGCATTACCCGGCCGGCAGGAGATTCACTCTCCTCACTGACCAACGGTTGGTTGCCGTCATGTTTAACAACACACAGCGGGGTACGATCAAAAACGATAAAATCTTGCGGTGGAGGATCGAGCTCTCCACCTTTAATTACGAGATTTTGTCTCGCCCCGGTCAGTTCAACGAGCCCCCTGATGCCCTGTCCCGAGGTACATGTGCCATCGCACAAGTGGACCTACTCCGGACCCTGCACGACGATGTCTGTCTCCCGGGAGTCACCCGCTTTTACCACATCATTAAGGCCCGCAATCTTCTCCACTCCATCGAGGGAGTCAGGGCTATCACCAGAGACTGCCAGGTCTGCGCAGAGTGTAAACCGCACTTCTACCAGCCAGACCGTGCGCGTCTGGTGAAGGCCTCCCGCCCCTTTGAACGCCTCAGCGTGGACTTCAAAGGGCCCCTTCCCTCCACCGACCGCAACACGTACTTTCTTAATGTGGTCGACGAGTATTCCCGATTCCCCTTCGCCGTTCCATGCCCCGATATGACGTCTGCCACCATCATCAAAGCCTTCAACACCATCTTCGCTCTGTTCAGTTTCCCCGCCTACATCCACAGCGACCGGGGATCATCATTTATGAGCGAGGAGCTGCACCAGTACCTGCTCAACAGGGGCATTGCCTCGACCAGGACGACCAGCTACAACCCCTGAGGAAACGGGCAGGTGGAGCGGGAGAATGGGACGGTTCAGAGGGCCGTCCAGATAGCCCTACGGTCCAGAAATCTCCCGGCCTCCCGCTGGCAGGAGGTCCTCCCCGACGCACTTCACTCCATTCGGTCGTTCCTGTGCACTGCGACCAACAAAACCCCCCATGAACGTCTCTTTGCCTTCCCCAGAAAGTCCACCTCCGGGGTTTCGCTCCCGACATGGCTGGCAGCTCCAGGACCCGTTCTCCTCCGCAAGCACGTGCGGCTCCACAAGGCGGACCCATTTGGTGAGTGGGTACAGCTACTCCATGCAAACCCGCAGTACACCTACATAACGTACCCTGACGGCTGCCAAGACACAGTCTCCCTCAGGGATCTGGCACCAGCTGGGTCCCTCCTCCCCCCCCCCCCTCCCACCCTGACCCAGCAACACCCACCCCTCCCCCGGTGCACCCCACCATAGCCCCCGCTCCAGGACAATCCGTCCTCCCCGTGCTCTCACCCGGGGATGAAGAGGATTTGAAGGGGTTGGATTACGAGGAGAGGTTGAGTAGACTGGGACTGTACTCGTTGGAATTTAGAAGGATGAGGGGGGATCTTATAGAAACATATAAAATTATGAAGGGAATCGATAGGATAGATGCGGGCAGGTCGTTTCCACTGGCGGGTGAAAGCAGAACTAGGGGGCATAGCCTCAAAATAAGGGGAGGTAGATTTACGACTGAGTTTAGGAGGAACTTCTTCACCCAAAGGGTTGTGAATCTATGGAATTCCTTGCCCAGTGAAGCAGTAGAGGCTCCTTCATTAAATGTTTTTAAGATAAAGATAGATAGTTTTTTGAAGAATAAAGGGATTAAGGGTTATGGTGCTCGGGCCGGAAAGTGGAGCTGAGTCCACAAAAGATCAGCCATGATCTCATTGAATGGCGGAGCAGGCTCGAGGGGCCAGATGGCCTACTCCTGCTCCTAGTTCTTATGTTCTTATGTTCTTATTTCGACACACTCCCGGAGTCACCGAAGACCAAGTCGATGCCCGAGTCGCCACCAGCACTGCGGCGCTCTCAACGACAGATCAAGGCAACCGATCGTCTAAATTTGTAACCTTCTCTGTAATTTTAAAACCAATCTGTATGTATATAGTTTTCCACAACCCCCGCTGCACTCATTTTTAACAGGGGGTGAATGTGGTACTCACCACTGTTGTATTATATTGTATATATGGGTGTTACGGTAAGGGCCCTGTACTACAGGTACGGGGTAGATCCCTGCCTGCTGACTCCGCCCAGTAGGTGGAGTATAAATGTGTGTGCTCTCCGAACAGCAGCCATTTCGTAAGCTGCTGTAGGAGGCCACACATCTCTGTGTAAAAAAGCCTTGATTACTCTCTACTCTCGTCTCGTCGTAATTGATCGTGCATCAATTTATTACGCAGAGATTTTTCAGAGATGGACCTCCGCATCAAGCCGGATCGCCTGCAGCCGCATCCTCAAGCAGACAACGCCAAAAAGGACTTCCAACATTGGCTAGCTTGCTTTGAAGCTTACATCGGATCTGCGCCAGACCCAATCTCAGAAGCACAGAAGCTCCAGATTCTGTACACGCGGCCGGGCTCCAACGTTTTTTCCCCTCGTCCAGGACGCGCCTACCTATGCAGAGGCCATGGTGCTACTGAAGGAGAATTACACTCAGCAGACCAACAAGATCTACGCCAGGCACCTCCTATCCACACGGCACCAACTTCCCAGTGAGTCTGTGGAAGATTTCTGGCGCGCCCTGCTCGCCCTGGTGAGAGACTGTGACTGCCAGGCCATTTCAGCCACTGAACATTCTAACCTGCTAATGAGAGACGCCTTCGTTACGGACATAGGGTCTGACTACATCTGCCAGTGCCTCTTAGAAGGAGCCACGCTTGACCTCGCGGTGACCAAGAAACTAGCGCCCTCGCTCACAGTTGCCTGACGCAATGTACAGGCTTATGCCCCCGACCGCACGGCCCACCCCCCTGAGCATCGTGGACCCCGCCAGCAGCCACCCCATCATGGACCCCATCAGCGACCGCCCTCAGCCAACCCCACGCCTGCGCCGCGCGGCAGCCAAACAACCCTGGGGGACGGAAGTGCCAATTCGGCGGACTGCAAAACACCCCCGGCAGTGCTGCCCGGTGCGGAGCGCGCTCTGCAAGGCCTGTGGCAAGAAGGGACATTTTGCTGCAGTGTGCCAGGCCCACTCAATCGCCGCTATTGTCGCGGCACCCACCACGTGCGGCCAGTGGGCTCCACCATCTTCCTCTCCTCAGACCACGTGCGGCCCTTGGGCGCCGCCATCTTGCTTGCCTCAGAACCAATGAGCACCACCATCTTGCCTTCCCCAGGACACGTACGGCCCATGGACGCCGCCATCTTACCTGCCTCAGGACCCCTGGCCGTCGGGCACCTCATCGGGCCACTCATCGCCTGCAACCACCGACGACCAGCCGCGTCTCGCCTCGGTCACGATTAACCAGTCTCGACCGCACAACCTCGCGACCGTTTCAACAAAGGTGAAGGTCGACAGGCATGAGATATCCTGCCTTCTGGACTCCAGGAGCACTGAGAGCTTCATCCACCCCGACTCTGGGTTGGTCCCAGAGGATTGGAAAGTAGCAAACGTGACACCACTGTTTAAAAAATGAGGTCGGCAGAAAGCGTGTAATTATAGGCCGGTAAGCTTAGCTTCGGTTGTAGGGAAAATGCTGGAATCTATCATTAAGGAGGAAATAGTGAGGCACCTGGAGGGAAATTGCCCCATTGGGCAGACGCAGCATGGGTTCACAAAGGGTAGGTCGTGTCTGACTAATTTGGTAGAATTTTTTGAGGACGTTTCCAGTGCAGTAGATAACGGGGAGCCAATGGATGTGGTATATCTGGATTTCCAGAAAGCTTTTGACAAGGTGCCACACAAAAGGTTGCTGCATAAACTAAAGATGCATGGCATTGAGGGTAAAGTGGTAGCATGGGTAGAGGATTGGTTAACTAACAGAAAGCAGAGAGTGGGGATAAATGGGTGTTTCTCTGGTTGGCAACCTGTAACTAGTGGGGTCCCTCAAGGATCTGTGTTGGGCCCGCAGTTGTTCACAATTTACATAGACGATTTGGAGTTGGGGACCAAGTGCAATGTTTCAAAGTTTGCAGACGACACTAGATGAGCGGTAAAGCAAAAAGTGCAGAGGATACCGGAAGTCTGCAGAAGGATTTGGATAGGTTAGGTGAATGGGCTAGGGTCTGGCAGATGGAATTCAATGTTGCCAAGTGTGAGGCTATCCATTTTGGGAGGAATAACAGCAGAATGGATTATTATTTAAACGGTAAGATGTTAAAACATGCTGCTGTGCAGAGGGACCTGGGTGCGCTGGTGCACAAGTCGCAAAAGGTTGGTGTGCAGGTGCAACAGGTGATTAAGAAGGCTAATCGAGTTTTGTCTTTCATTGCTAGAGGGATGGAGTTCAAGACTAGTGAGGTTATGTACAGGGTGTTGGTGAGGCCGCATCTGGAGTATTGTGTTCGGTTTTGGTCTCCTTACCTGAGAAAGGACATATTGGCACTGGAGGGAGTGCAGAGGAGATTCACTAGGTGAATCTAGTTAGTGCGTCTGTGGTTTCCTGCTCGCACCGAGTGTAGAATGCATTTGAGTTCATCGGGGAGGGGTGCGCTGCTGCTGGAGATACTGCTTGGCTTCGCTTTGTAGCCCGTTATGTTGTTTAGGCCTTGCCACAACCGACGAGAGTCTGTAACGCTAGTCTGTGACTCTAGCTTGGTTTGATATTCTCTCTTGCATCTCGGATGGCTTTGCGGAGGTCGTACCTGGATTTCTTGTATAGGTCAGGGTCGCAGACCTGGCCTTTAGTAGGGAGTCAATCTCCCGATTAAGCCATGGTTTCCGGTTGGGAACATGTGTGCTACTTTCTTTGGCACACAGTCGTCCACACATTTGCTGATGAAGTCTGTGACTGTGGTGGTTTACTCGTTTGAGTTGGTTGCTGAGTTCTTAAATATGGACCAGTCCACTGTCTCTAAGCAGTCACATAAGAGCTCTTCTGTCTCCTCGGACCAGCACTGCACAACCTTCTTAGCTGGATTCTCCCGCTTGAGTTTCTGCTTGTATGCCGGGAGAAGGAGCACCGTCTTATGGTCCAATTTTCCAAAGTGCGGTCGGGGGATGGAACGGTAGGCAGTTTGTGTAGCAGTGGTCGAGAGTGTTGTCGCCCATGGTGGGACAGGAGATGTGTTGGTGGAAGTTTGGCAGTATACTCTTGGGGTTGGCCTTGTTGGCCATTGCCGACACTATGAAGAGGTGCACAAACAGTTAAGTCTGGGGTATCACCAGGGAAAAGGTTGAGGGAGATGATGTTTGGGGGAGGTGGTGCCTCAATGGGCTTAAGGAGGTTCCCCTCCCACATGTCTGACAGCAGCTCACAGCTACCAGGCTTCTGGCATAGTGGGTGCATAGAGTAAAATACTGATGGGCAGGGGTGGGGTCATTAAATAGCCCCTAAAGGGCCTCAATATGGCCAAAGGCAGGCAGGTCATCCGACACCTCATCCAGCTCTCATGAAATTTCAGAAAGGCCGGGGACAGGCAGGTAGGCAGCAGCAAGGTCACCTGCTTGGTTTTATCAACATCCTCCACTTTCAAAATGGCAGAAGGAGATGGTAAAATTCAGTCCTGTGAACCACATAAGAAGATATTAAGGCAGATGACAAATCGTTTGATCAAGTATGTAGGTTTTGAGGAGCACCTTGAGGGAGGAGAACGAGATCGAGAAGTTTCGGGAAGTCCAGCTTTTTCCTTCGTATCTTAGGGGACATGAGCATTGGTGTGTCGGCCAGCATTCAGTGCTCAACCCCAACTGCCTTTTAACTGACTGGCTTTGTGGCCATTTCAGAGGGTATTTAAGAACTCACCACATTCACAAGAGGCCATTCGGCCCATCGAGTCTGCACCGCCGCATGAAAAACACCTGACCTGTCTGCCTAATCCCATTCGCCAGCACTTGGCCCACAGCCTGGAAGGTTCTGACGAGCCAAGTGCTCATCCAGGTACTTTTTAAAGGATGTGAGGTGACCCGCCTTTACCCCCCCTCCCAGGCAGTGCGTTCCAGACCGTCACTACCCTCTGCACCCCCTCCAGTGCAATCACATCCTTCTTATAATGTGGCGACCAGAATTGCACACAGTGCTCCAGCTGTGGCCTCACCAATGTTCTGTACAACTCCAACATGACCCCCCTGCTTTTGTAATCTATGCCTCGATTGACAAAGACAAGTGTCCCATATGCCTTTTTCACCCCCTATTAACCTGCCCTTCTGCCTTCAGAGATCGATGGACAAACATTCCAAGGTCTCTTTGTTCCCAGTGGACTCGGAACTTCCCAGTCTCAGGCCGTTCATTGAATATTTCCTTGTTAAATTGCTCCTTCCAAAGTGTATCACCTCACACTTTTCAGGATTAAATTCCATCTGCCATTATTCTGCCCACTTGACCGTCTATATTTTCCCGTAACCCAAGACTCTCAGCCTCACTGTTAACCATCCAGCCAATCATTGTGTCATCTGCAAACTTACTGATCCAACCCCCCCCCCCCCCCCCCCCCCCCCCCCATATTGTCACCAAAGTCATTTATATCAATGATGAATAATAGGGACCCAGCACAGATCCCTGTGGTACCCCACTGGTCACTGGCTTCCAGTCACTAAAGCAGCAGTCTGTCATCTCTTTCCCTAATTATCCTCTTCTCATTGATATACTTACAGAATATCTTGGGATTTTCCCTTTTTTTACCAGATAGAAATTTCTTATATCCCCTCTTTGCTCTCCTAATTGCTTTCCTCAGCTCCATCCTGTGAATCTGGTGTCACATGTAGGCCAGACTAGGTAAGGATAACAGATTCCCTTCCCTAAAAGACATTCATGAACCAGAAAGATGATGGTCAATGGATCACAAGGAAGGTGGTGGCATTGTGGTCTAACCACTGGACCAGTAATCCAGAGACCCAGGCTAATGCTTTGGGGTCCCAGGTTCAAATCCCACCACAGCAGATGGTGACATATGATTTTAAAAATATCTGGAATTAAAGCCTCGTGATGACCATGAAACCATTGTCGATTGTGGCAAAAAAACCATCTGGTTCACTAATGTCCTTTGGGAAAGGAAATCTGTCGTCCTTACCTGACCGAGTCTATATGTGATTCCAGACCCACAGCAATGTGGTTGACTCTTAACTGACCCCTCAAGGGCAATTAGGGATGGGCAATAAATGCTGGCACAGCCTGTGCTGCCCACGTCGAATGAATAAAAAAAAAATACCCACAATGTTTCAAAACAACTAGCTGTGAGTGGCAGCTCTTGGACCACATCAAAGACAGTTAAGTGCATTCTGAGAAAAAGAAGCATTGTATGTGATAGCTGTCAATTACAACCAGGCATGGTCTCTGTAATGGGGCATCATGGTGGGGGTCTCTCTTCTGTGCAGTCTCTGGTGATGGTGGAGGGGTCGAGTGACCCTCATACTGTGGTGGGGGGTGGGTGACCCATAAAATCCCACAGTGTCGGGTGGTGGAATTACACTGGGGAGAGGGTCCAGCTGCCGAACCTCACTATCGAGCCACCTGCTCAAAATGGACACTCGATAGCGGGATTTGCGAGGAAATCCCTCACAATCTCCTTCATGCATAAATTTGCAGGGCAAACAATAGGGAATCGCCTCTGGATTTTCGCTCCCAGCATGAGTGCAAGTCAATGCCAATTCATCGACGGCCGAAGAACATTGGGTGGAATTCTTTGTTTGAGAGTCTGAGTGTTGACACCAGGACTGAATTGTAGGTGTTCTGCATTCCTGTTGGGGGCGCCAGCTGCGGAGCAATTCAGGACACGCTAATGGGCCAGCATTGTGCCCACGTGAAACCTGCGCAATTCTCATCAGCGCCAGCGGATTCGCTGGCTCGGAATCGGCACCAAGAGCTTGACAAGCTGGAGCTGATTGGAAGCACTCTCCACACACTCTTATTCCAGCCAAGAAGGTGCCCCGTGACCAGCCCCCGGTTCACCAATGCAGAGCTGGAGAGAATGTTGAATGCGGTAGAGGAGAGAAACATAGAAATTGGAAGCAGGAGGAGGCCATTCGGCCCTTTGAACCTACTCCACCATTCATTATGATCATGGCTGATATCCTGATCCCGTATTGGTCATGGTTCAATACCCTGATCCCGCCTTCCCCCCATATCCCTTGATCCCTTTAGCCCCAAGAGCTGTATCTAATTCCTTCTTGAAATTATAATAATCTTTATTATTGTCACAAGTAGGATTACGTTATCACTGCAATGAAGTTACTGTGAAAATCCCCAAGTCTCCACACTCCGGCACATGTTCGGGTACACAGAGGAAGAATTCAGATTGTCCAATTCACCTAACAGCACGTCTTTCAGGACTTGTGGGAGGAAACCGGAGCATCCTGAGGAAACCCACGCAGACACGGGGAGAACGTGCAGACTCCACACAGACAGTGACCCGAGCGGGAATCGAACCCGGGTTCCTGGCGCTGTGAAGCAACTGTACTGACCACTGTGCTACCGTGCCCCCCACAACGTTTTGGCCTCACCTACTCTAGTAGCAAATTCCACAAGAATTCCCCAAGATTACGGGGCAGCACAGTAGCACACTGGTTAGCACAGTTGCTTCACAGCGCCAGGGTCCCAGGTTCGATTCCCGGCTGGGTCACTGTCTGTGCGGAGTTTGCACGTTCTCCCCGTGTCTGCGTTGGTGACTTTACACTTTTTACAATTTGTTTTTTGCTGTATTATTGACTGTTGATTTGGAAACTGAGAGACTCACTTGCCTTTTTCAAATGTTGCTACAGAATGTTGAAGACTGAGGGAAGTGGTTCACGCAGCCTTGCTTTAATCTCCCACTTGAAGAGTGGTATCTCCAATAATGTTGCACTCCCTCAGTACTGTACTGGAATACATTATTGTATAGAGATTGAGCACATACGTTCTCGATTCGGAGCCAATATCTTTGATATTGCAAGCCCTGTGCTGTACAAGTGTGAATGCAGTTTCTGAAGACTTGCATTACTTGTTTTGTACATTCTTTGTGAGGATTGTCACCTCACGTAATGCCAAAAGCACTCATCAATTAACCTCAATCAAGAAAGATGCAATGTAAATGTTCCAAAAGAATTTACTGGAGAACAGTGTGAACCAGGTTAATAGGCTCGAACAGGTTGAGATTAAGAAGGACGATCTGCTGGAAATTTTGGAAAGCGTCAGGATAGATAAGTCCCCTGGGCCTGACGGGATATACCCAAGGTTACTATGGGAAGCGAGGGAGGAGATTGCTGCGCTGTTGGCGATGATTTTTGCGTCCTCGCTCTCCACTGGAGTAGGACCAGATGATTGGAGGGAGGCGAATGTTGTTCCCCTGTTCAAGAAAGGGTATAGGGGAATCCCTGGGAATTACAGACCCATCAGTCTTATGCCTGTGGTGAGCAAAATATTGGAAAAGATTCTGAGAGATAGGATTTATGATTATTTAGAAAAACATAGTTTGATTAAAGATAGTCAGCATGGCTTTGTGAGAACACAAGAACAGAAGAACTAGAAGCAGGAGTAGGCCATCTGGCCCCTCGAGCCCGCTCCGCCATTCAATGACATCATGGCTGATCTTTTGTGGACTCAGCTCCACTTTCCGGCCCGAACACCATAACGCTTAATCCCTTTATTCTTCAAAAAACTATCTATCTTTATCTTGAAAACATTTAATGAAGGAGCCTCAACTGCTTCACTGGGCACAGAATTCCATAGATTCACAACCCTTTGGGTGAAGAAGTTCCTCCTAAACTCAGTCCTAAATCTACTTCCCCTTATTTTGAGGCTATGCCCCCTAATTCTGCTTTCACCCGCCAGTGGAAACAACCTGCCCGCATCTATCCTATCTATTCCCTTCATAATTTTATATGTTTCTATAACATCCCCTCATCCTTCTAAATTCCAACGAGTACAGTCCCAGTCTACTCAACCTCTCCTCGTAATCCAACCCCTTCAGCTCTGGGATTAACCTAGTGAATCTCCTCTGCACACCCTCCAGTGCCAGTACGTCCTTTCTCAGGTAAGGAGACCAAAATTGAACACAATATTCCAGGTGTGGCCTCACTAACACCTTATACAATTGCAGCAGAACCTCCCTAGTCTTAAATTCCATCCCTCTAGCAATGAAGGACACAATTCCATTTGCCTTCTTAATCACCTGTTGCACCTGTAAACCAACTTTTTGTGACTCATGCACTAGCACACCCAGGTCTCTCTGCACAGCAGCATGTTTTAATATTTTATCATTTAAATAATAATCCCTTTTGCTGTTATTCCTACCAAAATGGATAACCTCACATTTGTCAACATTGTATTCCATCTGCCAGACCCTAGCCCATTCACTTAACCTATCCAAATCCCTCTGCAGACTTCCAGAATCCTCTGCACTTTTTGCTTTACCACTCATCTTAGTGTCATGGTCCCCAACTCCAAATCATCTATGTAAATTGTGAACAATTGTGGGCCCAACACTGATCCCTGAGGAAAACCACTAGCTACTGATTGCCAACCAGAGAAACACCCATTAATCCCCACTCTTTGTTTTCTATTAAGTAACCAATCCTCTATCCATGCTACTACTTTACCCTTAATGCCATGCATCTTTCCCTTGTGAAGCAACCTTTTATGTGGCACCTTGTCAAAGGCTTTCTGGAAATCCAGATATACCACATCCATTGGCTCCCCGTTATCTACCGCACTGGTAATGTCCTCAAAAAATTCCACTAAATTAGTTAGGCATGACCTGCCCTTTATGAACCCATGCTGCGTATGCCCAATGGGACAATTTCCATCCAGATGCCTCGCTATTTCTTCCTTGATGATAGTTTCCAGCATCTTTCTTACTACCGAAGTTAAGCTCACTGGCCTATAATTACCCGCTTTCTGCCTACCTCCTTTTTTAAACAGTGGTGTTACGTTTGCTAATTTCCAATCCACCGGGATCACCCCAGAGTTTAGTGAATTTTGGTAACTTATCACTAGTGCATTTGCAATTTCCCTAGCCATCTCTTTTAGCACTCTGGGTTGCATTCCATCAGGACCAGGAGACTTGTCTACCTTTCGCCCCATTAGCTTGCCCATCCTTAGTGATAACAATCATCTCAAGGTCCTTACCTGTCATAGCCTCATTTCCATCAGTCACTGGCATGTTATTTGTGTCTTCCACTGTGAAGACCGACCCAAAAAACCTGTTCAGTTACTCAGCCATTTCCTCATCTCCCATTATTAAATCTCCCTTCTCATCCTCTAAAGGACCAATATTTACCTTTGCCACTCTTTTTTGTTTTATATATTTGTAGAAACTTTTACTATCTGTTTTTATATTCTGAGCAAGTTTACTCTCATAATCTATCTTACTCTTCTTTATAGCTTTTTTAGTAGCTTTCTGTTGCCCCCTAAAGATTTCCCAGTCCTCTTTGCCACTTTGTGTGCTTGTTGCTTCAATTTGATACTCTCCCTTATTTCCTTGGATATCCACGGTCGATTTTCCCTCTTTCTACTGTTCTTCCTTTTTGTTGGTTTAAACCTTTGCTGAGCACTGTGAAAAATCGCTTGGAAGGTTCTCCACTGTTCCTCATCTGTTTCACCATAAAGTCTTTGCTCTCTGTCTACTTTAGCTAGTTCTTCTCTAATCCAATTGTAATCTCCTTTGTTTAAGCACGAGTGTTTGATTTTGCCTTCTCACCCTCTATCTGTATTTTAAATTCCACCATATTGTGATCGCTCCTTCCGAGAGGATCCCTAACCATGAGATCATTAATCAATCCTGTCTCATTACACAGGACCAGATCTAGGACCGCTTGTTCCCTCGTCGGTTCCATTACATACTGTTCTAGGAAACTATCGCAAATACATTCTATAAACTCCTCCTCAAGGCTTCCTTGACCGACCTGGTTAAACCAATCAACATGTAGATTAAAATCCCCCATGATAACTGCTGTACCATTTCTACATGCATCAGTTATTTCTTTGTTTATTGCCTGCCCCACCATAATGTTACTATTTGGTGGCCTATAGACTACTCCTATCAGTGACTTTTTCGCCTTACTATTCCTGATTTTGACCCAAATGGATTCAACCTTATCCTCCATAGCACCGATGTCATCCCTTACTATTGCCCGGATGTCATCCTTAAATAGCAGAGCTACACCACCTCGCTTACCATCCACTCTGTCCGTCCCAATAGTTTGATACCCTCGGATATTTAACTCCCAGTCGTGACCATCCTTTAACCATGTTTCAGTAATGGCCACTAAATCATAGTCATTCACATGATTTGCGCCATCAACTCATTTACCTTATTCCGAATACTACGAGCATTCAGGTAAAGTACACTTATGTTGGCTTTTATACCTCTGTTCTGAATCTTAACACCTCGATCAGTAACATCTCCCAAGTTATATTTCCTCTTAACTTTTCTCCTAATTTTCCTTGTCGTTGAACCCATATCTTCATGTAACAACCTGCCGCATTGCTTACCATTTATGTTTTTACTCCCCGTTTTATTCCTTTTAGTTTTACTAGGTCTATTCACTGAGTTCCCCTCAGTCACTGTACCTTGTACTGTCGCCCTTTTTGAGTTTTGACTATGGCTTCTCTGCCTTACACTTTGCCCTCTTACTGCCTTTTGTTTCTGTCCCTGTTTTATTACCTTCCGACTTCCTGCATCGGTTCCCATCCCCCTGCCACATTAGTTTAAACCCTCCCCAACAGCTCTAGCAAACACCCCTAGGACATTGGTTCCAGTCCTGCCCAAGTGCAGACCATCTGGTTTGTACAGGTCCCACCTCCCCCAGAACCGGTTCCAATGCCCCAGGAATTTGAATCCCTCCCTCTACAAAGAACAAAGAAAATTACAGCACAGGAACAGGCCCTTCAGCCCTCCCAGCCTGCGCCGATCCAGATCCTTTATCTAAACCTGTCGCCTATTTTCCAAGGATCTACTTCCCTCTGTTCCCTGCCCGTTCATATATCTGTCTAGATGCAACTTAAATGATGCTATCGTGCCCGCCTCTGCCACCTCTGCAGGCAAAGCATTCCAGGCACGCACAACCTTCTGCATAAAAAACTTTCCACGCACATCTCCCTTAAACTTTCCCCCTCTCACCTTGAAATCGTGACCCCTTGTAATTGACACCCCCACTCTTGAAAAAGGCTTGTTGCTATCCAGCCTGTCCATACCTCTCATAATTTTGTAGACCTCAATCAGGTCCCCCCTCAACCTCCGTCTTTCCAACGAAAACAATCCTAATCTACTCAACCTTTCTTCATAGCTAGCACCCTCCACACCAGGCAACATTCTGGTAAACCTCCTCTGCACCCTCTCTAAAGCATCCACATCCTTCTGGTAATGTGGCGACCAGAACTGCACACAGTATTCCAAATGTGGCCTAACCAAAGTCCTATACAACTGCAACATGACCTGCCGAGTCTTGTACTCAATACCCCGTCCGATGAAGGCAAGCATGCTGTATGCCTTCTTGACCACTCTATCGACCTGCGATGCCACCTTCAGGGTACAATGGACCTCAACTCCCAGATCTCTCTGTACATCAATTTTCCCCAGGACTCTTCCATTGACCGTATAGTCCGCTCTTGAATTAAATCTTCCAAAATGCATCACCTTGCATTTGCCCGGATTGAACTCCATCTGCCATTTCTCGGCCCAAGTCTCCAATTTATCTATGTTTTTCTGAATTCTCTGACAGTCCCCCTCGCTATCTGCAACTCCACCAATCTTAGTATCATCTGCAAACTTGCTAATCAGACCAACTATACCTTCGTCCAGATCATTTATGTATATCACAAACAACAGTGGTCCAAGCACAGATCCCTGTGGAACACCACTAGTCACCTTTCTCCATTTTGAGACACTTCCTTCCACCACTACTCTCTGTCTCCTGTTGCCCAGCCAGTTCTTTATCCATCTAGCTAGTACACCCTGAACCCCATACGACTTAACGTTTCCCATGGCAGGTTGATGGAAAAAGTGATCAAATGCCTTACTGAAATCCATGTATATGACACCTACAGCTCTACCCTCCTCAATTAACTTTGTCACTTCCTCAAATAATTCTATTAAGTTTGTAAGACATGACTTTCCCTGCAAAAAACCATGCTGCCTATCACTGATAAGTCTATTTTCTTCCAAATGTGAATAGATCCTATCCCTCAGTATCTTCTCCAACAGCTTGCCTACCACGGACATCAAGCTCACAGGTCTATAATTCCCTGGATTATCCCTGCTACCCTTTTTAAACAAAGGGACAACATTAGCAATTTTCCAGTCCTCCGGGACCTCACCCATGCTCAAGGATGCTGCAAAGATATCTGTTGAGGCCCCAGCTATTTTGTCCCTCGCTTCCCTTAAAAACCTGGGATAGATCCCATCCGGACCTGGGGACTTGTCCACCTTAATGCCTTTTAGAATACCCAAAACTTCCCCCTTCCTTATGCTGACTTGACCTAGAGTATTTAAACATCCATCCCTAGCCTCAACATCCGTCATGTCCCTCTCCTTGGTGAATCCCGATGCAAAGTACTCATTAAGAATCTCATCCATTTCCTCTGACTCCACGCATAAATTCCCTCTTTTGTCTTCCCTCTTGCACCATCTCTCGAGCCACGCATTCATCCTATCTATCCTGAAATTCCTACTCTGACTAGCTCGTGGCACTGGTAGCAATCCTGAGATTACTACCTTTTGAGGTCCTACTTTTAAATTTAACGCCTAACTCCCTGAATTCAGCTTGTAGGACCTTGTTCTGTTTTTTACCCAGATCGTTGGTGCCTATGTGCACCACGACAGCTGGCTGTTCACCCCCCCCCCCCCCCCAGAATGTCCTGCGGCCGCTCCGGGACATCCTTGACCCTTGCACCAGGGAGGCAACATACCATCCTGGAGTCTCGATTGCGTCCGCAGAACCACCTGTCTATTCCCCTTATAATTGAGTCCCCGATCACTGTAGCCCTGCCATTCTTCTTCCTGCCCTCCTGCGCAGCAGAGCCAGCCACGGTGCCATGAACCTGGCTGCTGCTGCCTTCCCCTGATGAGTCATCTCCCTCAAAAGTATCCAAATCGGTATATCTGCTTTGCAGGGAGATGACCGCAAAGTACACCTGCACTGCCTTCCTACTCTTGCTCTGTCTTTAGGTCACCCATTTTCTATCTCCCTCAGTAACTTTCACCTGCGGTGTAACCAACTTGCTAAACGTGCTATCCACGATGTCCTCAGCATCATGGATGCTCCAAAGTGAGTCCATCCGCAGCTCCAGAGCTGTCATGCGGTCTAACAGGAGCTGCAACTGGACACACTTCTTGCACGTGAAGGAGCCAGGGACAGTGGACATGTCCCTGAGCTCCCACATCGCACACGAGGAGCATGACGCAGGTCTGGGTTCTCCTGCCATGTCTTAAACCTTAGGTAAACTTATACAACTACAATCCAAAAAACGAAAGAAAAAATAAATAAATTAGACAATGAAAAAAAAACTACTTACCAGTCACTTACCAGGGTTAAAAAGCACCTCCTCCCCACCTAGCTTCAAATTCCCAAACTCACTCTTGGTTGTGTCTCACTCTGGCTGTGTCTTCTCTGGCTCACTGGGAGAACTCACTGGGAGTGAGTTTACAAGTTGCTCTTTTAAATTGGCCTGAGTTGACTTCCCCCCCCCTCCCCCACCTGCTTTTAGATCAAGCTAGATTTAAGTGACTGACACTTAACTGACAACCAGTTATGTGAGTGGGTGCGTCAGCTCTTGTTAACCTTCACTGCACAATTCTAGATTAATTTAAACTCCTGAAATTTGAAAAGGAACAGTCTTACTGATTGAATTCAATTCAATTCCCACCTAGCTTCCAATTCCCAAACTCACTCTATGTTGTGTCTCACTCTGGCTGTGTCTTCTCTGGCTCACTGGGAGAACTCCCAGTGAGGGGCAGGTCATGCCTTACAAGCCTCATTGAATTCTTTGACACATTGATGAAGGTCGGGCAGTGGATGCTGTGTATATGGATTTCAGTAAGGTATTTGATAAGGTTTGCCACGGTAGGCTCATTTAAAAAGTTAGGGGGCATAGGATATAGGGAAATTTGGCTGTCTGAATACAGAATTGGCTGGCCGAAAGAAGATAGCAAGTGGTAGTGGATGGAAAGTATTCCGCCTGGAGGTCGGTGACCAGTGGTGTCCCGCAAGGATCTGTTCTGGGATCTCTGTTCTTTGTGGTTTTTATAAATGACTTGGATGAAGAAGTGAATGGGAGGGTTAGTAAATTTGCCGATGACATGAAGGTTGGTGGAGTTGTAGATAGTGTTGAGGTTTGTTGCAGGTTACAACAGGACATTGACAGGATGCAGAGCTGGGCTGAGAAATGGCAGATGGAGTTCAACCTGGATAAATTTGAAGTGATTCATTGTGGAAGGTCGAATTTAAATGCCGAATACAGGGTTAAAGACAGGATTCTTGGAAGTGTGGAAGAACAGAGGGATCTTGAGGTCCATTACATAGATCCCTCAAAGTTGCCACCCAGGTTGATAGGGTTGTTAAGAAGGCGTATGGTGCGTTGGCTTTCATTAACAGGGGGATTGAGTTTAAGAGTCGTGAGGTTTTGCTGCAGCTTTATAAACCCTAGTTAGACCACACTTGGAATATTGTGTGCATTTCTGGTCGCCTCATTATAGGAAGGGTGTGGATGCTTTGGAGAGGGTACAGAGGAGGTTTGCTGCCTGGACTGGAGGGCATGTCTTATGAAGAAAGGTTGAGGGAGCTAGGGCTTTTCTCACTGGAGCGAAGAAGAAAGAGAGGTGACTTGATAGAGGTGAACAAGGTGATGAGAGGCATGGATAGAGTGGATAGCCAGAGACTTTTCCCCAGGGTGGGAATGGCTGTCACGAGGGGACATAATTTTAAGGTGATTAGAGGAAGGTATAGGGGAGATGTCAGAGGTTCTTTACACAGAGAGTGGTGGGTGTGTGGAATGCACTGCCAGCAGAGGTGGTGGAGTCAGAGTCATTAGGGACATTTAAGCGACTCTTAGACAGACACATGGACAGCAGTAAATTAAAGGGGTGTAGGTTAGGTTGATCTTAGATTAGGATCAGTGGTCGGCACAACATCGTGGGCCGAAGGGCCTGTACTGTGCTGTTCTATGCGCTATGTTCTAACTATTTTAACTTTCAACTTTTATTTAACCTTGTCTTGTTTTAATTGATTCTCAGTCATGGCCCCTCCCTCTGCGGCAGACAGATTTTTTTAAAATTGAGAGGTTGCGCTTTCCTGCCAGTAAATTTGCAGAATTCTGATTCTACAATTCGCCAGGTAAGGGGTGAGATTCCCTGTTGCCCGACGGGGATTTTGTTATCACTGATCAGGCGGAGAATTCTTTTTTATGACTGAATTGGGGGCAGCGTCTTTTTGATGCAGGTTTTGTATGCGCCGCCCCCTCCAAAGCAGAGTCATTGCGACACGCACCGCACGCCGTTGGGACAGCCCCAGTGCATCACCTGAAGGCCCTCCCCCGATGCTCCGCCCCCGACGGGCTGAGTTCCCGACCACACGGTTCACTTCTGGTCTCAGCCGTGCGGGAACTCGGCTTGGCGGCTGCGGACAGTGTCTCGCACCACCACAGCCGTGCGGGAACCGTGCTCCTGGCTGGGGGGCATTTGGCGAGGGCTGCGGAGACTAGTGGGGGGTGTCTGGGGGGCACAATTTGGCAGGTCGAGTCCACGTGCGACGGCGCCATGTTGTGGAGTGCGACTGTTGCAGGTTGTCACTGTGTGCGGCCACAGACCCAGCCATTCTCTAGCCGTTTATTTAATGGAGGCCGGGGGTTTTACGCGGTGCGGCTGCTAGCCCCTCACTGGGCGCAGCGTCGGTGAGGAGCTCCACAGATCCTCCGCACTTAGCCTCAGGATCAGAGAATCTGCCCAAGGACTTTCAATTACTTCCAAGACATTGGTAAAAGCAGCTACTCTCTTGAAGAAGTTGTGGAAAATGCCATTAATCGTTGTGGGAACTGCAATGTTCCCATTGAGCTGTTTGGCTGAGTTTATCTCCGAATTGTTCTGTCACCAGCTTCGATTGTCTTGCAGCTATCTTAACCCTGACCCGAGAAATGTCCCATCACAGATCAAACTCTATTGCAGTATCAGGGAATGTTGCAGTTTATAGATGATAGGTGGGATTCTCCATCGGCCGACGTCAAAATCGGGAAAGGCGATTGTGCCGGAAATCGCTTTTGAAGCTGAAATTGTGGTGGCCGTCGGTTTCACGCCAATTTGCAGCAGTGTCAATGCGTTCCACTCCACACATACAGTAAATGCTGTTGACATGTCATTAGCGGGCCTGACCCGGTATTCTCCAGGGCTTCTGCGATTCTCCACCTCCACCAGGCTAATTACTGATGGAGAGGTTCACTTGTGCTTTTAAAAATCAGTAAACAGACGCCATGGCCAATGAGGGAGAGGGAGGGTGTAGGACATGGAGAGGCACAACTGGCCTGCCAAGAGGGACACTGGCTGCGCTGGATAGGGGGTGAGGCCATGGGGGGTGACCCTGTCACGGCCAAGGGTGACGAGGTTGACCAGGGAGTGGACTGTGGGGCCGGGGTGACCCCCTAAGGCACCAGGGTATCCAAGCACGGACTGCCATTACCGCGGCCTGCAAGGCAACCATCTTGCTACGCACCCCACTGACGGCCCACCTTGGCCAATGGTTTTGCAGAGTGACACCAGCCATGTGGGTGCTCCCCACTCCCCCCCCCCCCCCCCCCCCCCCCCCCCCCCCCCCGCACTGCAACCTCCACCCTGCACTGCACAACAACCTCTGCCATACCTCCCCCCACAACCGGCCAGTGGGGCTTCACTCTGCCCTCCTGAGGGCAATGCCCACAGTAACCTCTACAGGGGGGCACCGGACCCCCACCTGCTATACCGGGTCAGCTGTGTGGTGCGAACCAGATAGTGTCCCAGGAGCCTCTTCATTAAAGTGCCCAACCGAGGTGCTAGTCTCTGCGATGGTGGAGGGTGTGGGTCACTGGGATGGTGGAGGGTGTGGGTCACTGGGATGGTGGAGAGTGTGGGGTCACTGGGATGGTGGAGAGTGTGGGTCTGGGATGGTGGAGAGTGTGGGTCTGGGATGGTGGAGGGTGTGGGTCACTGGGATGGTGGAGGGTGTGGGTCACTGGGATGGTGGAGAGTGTGGGTCACTGGGATGGTGGAGGGTGTGGGTCACTGGGATGGTGGAGAGTGTGGGTCTGGGATGATGGAGGGTGTGGGTCACTGGGATGGTGGAGGGTGTGGGTCTGGGATGGTGGAGGGTGTGGGTCACTGGGATGGTGGAGGGTGTGGGTCTGGGATGGTGGAGGGTGGGTCACTGGGATGGTGGAGGGTGTGGGTCTGGGATGGTGGAGGGTGGGTCACTGGGATGGTGGAGAGTGTGGGTCTGGGATGGTGGAGGGTGTGGGTCTGGGATGGTGGAGGGTGTGGGTCTGGGATGGTGGAGGGTGGGTCACTGGGATGGTGGAGGGTGTGGGTCTGGGATGGTGGAGGGTGTGGGTCTGGGATGGTGGAGGGTGGGTCTGGGATGGTGGAGGGTGTGGGTCTGGGATGGTGGAGGGTGGGTCACTGGGATGGTGGAGGGTGTGGGTCTGGGATGGTGGAGAGTGTGGGTCTGGGATGGTGGAGGGTGGGGCACTGGGAAGGTGGAGGGTGTGGGTCTGGGATGGTGGAGGGTGTGGGTCTGGGATGGTGGAGGGTGTGGGTCTGGGATGGTGGAGAGTGTGGGTCTGGGATGGTGGAGAGTGTGGGTCTGGGATGGTGGAGGGTGTGGGTCTGGGATGGTGGAGGGTGTGGGTCTGGGATGGTGGAGGGTGGGGCACTGGGAAGGTGGAGGGTGTGGGTCTGGGATGGTGGAGGGTGTGGGTCTGGGATGGTGGAGGGTGTGGGTCTGGGATGGTGGAGAGTGTGGGTCTGGGATGGTGGAGAGTGTGGGTCTGGGATGGTGGAGGGTGTGGGTCTGGGATGGTGGAGGGTGTGGGTCTGGGATGGTGGAGAGTGTGGGTCTGGGATGGTGGAGAGTGTGGGTCTGGGATGGTGGAGGGTGTGGGTCTGGGATGGTGGAGAGTGTGGGTCTGGGATGGTGGAGGGTGTGGGTCTGGGATGGTGGAGGGTGGGTCACTGGGATGGTGGAGGGTGTGGGTCTGGGATGGTGGAGAGTGTGGGTCTGGGTTGGTGGAGAGTGTGGGTCTGGGATGGTGGAGAGTGTGGGTCTGGGATGGTGGAGGGTGTGGGTCTGGGATGGTGGAGGGTGTGGGTCTGGGATGGTGGAGGGTGTGGGTCTGGGATGGTGGAGGGTGTGGGTCTGGGATGGTGGAGGGTGTGGGTCTGGGATGGTGGAGAGTGTGGGTCTGGGATGGTGGAGGGTGGGGTCACTGGGATGGTGGAGGGTGTGGGTCTGGGATGGTGGAGGGTGTGGGTCTGGGATGGTGGAGGGTGTGGGTCTGGGATGGTGGAGGGTGTGGGTCTGGGATGGTGGAGGGTGTGGGTCTGGGATGGTGGAGGGTGTGGGTCACTGGGATGGTGGAGAGTGTGGGTCTGGGATGGTGGAGGGTGGGTCACTGGGATGGTGGAGGGTGTGGGTCTGGGATGGTGGAGAGTGTGGGTCTGGGATGGTGGAGGGTGTGGGTCTGGGATGGTGGAGAGTGTGGGTCTGGGATGGTGGAGGGTGTGGGTCTGGGATGGTGGAGGGTGTGGGTCTGGGATGGTGGAGGGTGTGGGTCTGGGATGGTGGAGGGTGTGGGTCTGGGATGGTGGAGAGTGTGGGTCTGGGATGGTGGAGAGTGTGGGTCTGGGATGGTGGAGGGTGTGGGTCTGGGATGGTGGAGGGTGTGGGTCTGGGATGGTGGAGGGTGTGGGTCTGGGATGGTGGAGGGTGTGGGTCTGGGATGGTGGAGGGTGTGGGTCTGGGATGGTGGAGGGTGTGGGTCTGGGATGGTGGAGGGTGTGGGTCTGGGATGGTGGAGGGTGTGGGTCACTGGGATGGTGGAGAGTGTGGGTCTGGGATGGTGGAGGGTGGGTCACTGGGATGGTGGAGGGTGTGGGTCTGGGATGGTGGAGGGTGGGTCACTGGGATGGTGGAGGGTGTGGGTCTGGGATGGTGGAGGGTGTTGGAGTCGGGAAGTCAGTGTCTTCCCTGGACTCGGGGATATAACGGGATGTGGGTCAAGGCCTCCCATCCGTGACGGGATCACCGTCATCTCTGCTGCCACTGGGGGTTCGGGCTGTGGCTGTGGTCAGGGGTGGGGACACCAGAAGCCCCGCCCCTTTACAGCAGCTCCTGTAAGGCAGAAGACAAGACACGTGATTGCTTCGCGGGTGGGCGGGCGGTGGTGGGGGGGGGGTGGGGGGGGAGGGTGTTCGGGAGGAAGTGGTGTATGGGGAGGGGTTTGGTGCTGGAGCGAGGTTCTGTGGGTGGTAGTGGGGTGGTGGTGGGTGTGGGGATGGTGAGAGTGTGGGGGGTGACATACGCGTGGGGTCCCACTTCCTACCCAGATCCGTCCTCCGTCCTGTCGACTGCTCTCTCTTCAGCCCCTCCAATCATGCCCAGAACCCTCCGCTCTGCTGCAGTGGGGGTGCTGCAGACCCGACGGTGCCCCCTCACATTGCCAAGGCCTCACTCTAATACTGATTTGTACTGGTCTGCACAAGTGGAGGCAAGGCACGATGGCCACTCGAGGGATCTCAGAGGTCATTAGAGTCTCCCGGGTGGGCGGGGAAAGGGACGACCAGTACCCTGGCATTCCCCGTGGCACCTAGGGGACCCTGGCTGTATCAACCTGGCATTTGGTTGTCATTGCCAGGCTGCCAGGGGAACTGCCTGGGCTCCAGGTTGGCTGTGCCAGGGCTCCGGGTCGGTACTGCCAAGGGTTGGGGTCTGAACGGGACCATGCCCATGAAAGGGGAAGTGAATGGGATGTTTGAATGGTGGGATTGTGAAGGGGGGTATGAAGGGGCTTCATAAAGGTTGGCTGAGTGAAGGGATGGAGACTGGAAAGGGGATTTAGGGGGCATAATAAATGGGTGCCCTCAATGACCCCATAGCCAGGTGTGCTCATTTTGGGGAAAGGGGGTAATTCCCCTGTCTGTGGGGAATGCCATTGTCTGTGGGTGGGGGGTATGGTGGACCCTCAAGCTCACTTGGAGATTGGGGCACCCTTTCAAAAAGTTACCCCAATCTCTGAGGAGTTGGTTTTGCAGAAATTTAGATTAGATTTATATTTATTGTCACGTGTACCGAGGCGCAGTGAAAAATATTGTTCTCTGTACAGTTCAGACAGATCATTCCATACATGGAAAAACATAGGACATACATAAATACACAATGCAAATACATAGATGCAAACATCGGGTGAAGCATACAGAGTGTAATACTACCCAGTAGCAAAGATGTGTGAAGAGATCAGTTCAGTCCATTGGAGGGTTGTTTAGGAGTCTGGTGACAGTGGGGAAGAAGCTGTTTTTGAGTCTGTTCGTGCGTGTTCTCAGACTTCTGTATCTCCTGCCCGATGGAAGAAGGTGGAAGAGTGAGTAAGCTGGGTGGGAGGGCTCTTTGATTATGCTGCCCGCTTTCCCCAGGCAGCGGGAGGTGTAGATGGAGTCAATGGATGGGAGGCAGGTTTGTGTGATGGACTGGGCGGTGTTCACGACTCTCTGAAGTTTCTTGCGGTCCTGGGCCGAGCAGTTGCCATACCAGGCTGTGATGCAGCCAGATAGAATGCTTTCTATTGTGCATCTGTAAAAGTTGGTAAGAGTCAATGTGGACATGCCGAATTTCCTTAGTTTCCTGAGGAAGTATAGGCACTGTTGTGCTTTCTTGGTGGTAGCGTCGACGTGGGTGGACCAGGACAGATTGTTGGTGATGTGCACACTTAGGAATTTGAAGATTTCAACATCTCCATTTTGGCACCGCTGATACAGATAGGGGCATGTACAGTATTTCCTGTAGTCAAGTTTGGGCTAGACTGGGGGGAAACTTCCCGTGGCCCCAAAAAATTACAAGTGTGGGGAAGTTTTGTAAGGGCCACGAAGAATCCAGCACGAGTTTTAAGGATACAAAGTAATAACATTTATTTACAATAACATATATATATAACAGCAGCAGCAACTTCCCTTGCTGCACACTCCTTCCTGCTGGTTCAAAACTGGCCAGCTTTATTTATACTAGGAGTTTACTAATGGTTTCTCCGCCCCCCTCATTGGGGAAGCTCAAACTCCCACAGGATTGTGGGATTGTCATTAGTCCC
This sequence comes from Scyliorhinus torazame, assembly GCF_047496885.1. NCBI lineage: Eukaryota > Metazoa > Chordata > Chondrichthyes > Carcharhiniformes > Scyliorhinidae > Scyliorhinus > Scyliorhinus torazame. The sequence continues at coordinate 327,249,570 of NC_092712.1, read as the reverse complement.
CAGCCTGGTAAGCAGGCAGGTTATAACATCCCTCCCCCCCCCAAAGTCCAAGGAATCCACCGATGACCCTGGCGAAGGAGGGAGTCGGACTCGTTTTGCTGCAGGCTGGACACCATTTGCACGCGGCGCTGGATCGGGCGGTGTGTAACGAGACGGAGGCCGGCGCTTCCGTGATGAACGGCGCGGTTGTACATCCACGGCCCGTGGACCCGAGGATTCCTCCTCTGATGCGTCCTGTGTCTCCATCTCGGAGTCAGAGTCTGCTGCCTCCGTCATGTCAGCGTCTCTATCTCCATTTGGTCCCGTAACGACCTGCGCAGGCTTTGAGTGAGGCACCAGAGGAAGATTGTGAGGACTACTTTCCATTGTCTCTGGTCTCTGCGGCTGTAGAAATGAGCTCCGGGGGCGGGGAATCTTTGGAGGGGATAGTCTTCTGGACCGAACGTGGTCTACATGTTTGCGCTGGAGACGACCCTGGGCTTGCACCTGGTAAGATATAGGGCCCGTTTGGCGAACGATTACGCCAGGAACCCACTGGGCACCACCAGCAAAATTCCGAACGAACACTGGGTCACTGGGCGCAAACTGCCGAATCGGCCGATGCCGAGAAAATCCCTGTCCCTGCCGGTCTCGTGTGCGGTGTACTTTTGCGCCAATGCCCGGGAAAACCATACTAAAGCGGGTACGAAGTCTCCGGCCCATTAGGAGTTCTGCGGGAGCTACCCCAGTCACTGCATGGGGGGGTGGTCCTGTACGTAAACAAAAAGCGAGCCAGTCTCGTGTCCATTGATCCGGAAGACTGCTTCTTTAGGCCTCTTTTGAATGTCTGCACTGCGCGCTCCGCCAACCCATTTGAAGCCGGGTGGTAAGGGGCTGTGCGGATATGGCGTATGCCGTTCATCTTTATGAACCTCTCAAACTCCTCACTCGTGAATGGAGTGCCGTTATCCGTGACCAGCACCTCGGGGAGGCCATGCGTACTAAAAGACAAACGCATCTTTTCAATTGTTGCGCAGGACGTTGTCCCCTGCATCTTATGCACCTCTAGCCATTTAGACTGGGCGTCGATTATAGAAGGAACATGGATCCTTGAAAAGGGCCTGCGAAATCTGCATGCAAGCGCGCCCAAGGCCACCCTGGCCATTCCCAGTGATGTAGGGGCGCAGTCGGCGGAAGCTTCTGATGCTCCTGGCAAATGGAGCAGTTTTGGGCCACCTTCTCAATGTCGGTGTCGAGGCCTGGCCACCAGACATAACTCCGGGCCAACATTTTCATTTTGGTCACGCCTGGATGCCCGTTGTGCAAGTCTGATAGTATCAGCTCCTGGCCTTTTTCCGGGACAATCACATGTGTCCCCCACAAGATGATGCCGTCTTCCACGCTGAATTCTGACAGCTTGGAGGAAAATGCCTGCATCTCGCCTGGGAGCTGTCTATGCTGCCCACCATACAGGACTATGTGTCGAACCTTTGACAGGACTGGCTCCGTCTGGGTCCACTCACGGATCTGTGATGCCGTGACAGGCAAGGTGTCCATAAAATTTAGGGTTGCAACCACCTCACCGGTCGTGGGGGTCGACATGGGGCTGATCGATAAAGGCAATCGGCTCAGTGCGTCGGCATTCGCTATCTGCGTTCCTGGTTTGTGCTCTAGAGAATACTTGTATGCAGCAAGCAACAAAGCCCAGCGCTGGATCCGTGCGGAAGCAATGGGCGGTCTTGGCTTATCCTCTCTAAAAAGTCCCAACAGCGGCTTATGATCAGTCACGATAGTGAAGTGGCGGCCATACACGTACTGGTGGAAGCGTTTCACCGCAAAAACCACTGCCAGGCCCTCCTTCTCGATCTGCGCGTACTTGTTCTCCGCTGCAGTCAATGTGCGGGAGGCGAAAGCTATCGGTCGCTCGGCCCCGTTCTCCATCTTGTGGGACAGGACGGCCCCAATACCACACGGGGATGCATCACATGTGACGAGCAAAGGCTTTCCCGGATCTTAGTGGGTTAGTAACCCAGACGACGACAATTGTTGCTTTACCCGCCGGAAAGCGGTTTCTTGCAGCTGACCCCAAACCCAGGTGTGATTTTTCTTTAGCAGAAGGTGCAACGGGGCCAGCGTAGTTGCCAGATTGGGGAGGAACTTCCCGTAATAGTTTACGAGACCGAGAAAAGAACGAAGATGCGAAGTGTCAGTCAGGGTGGGGGCCTGTTGAATCGCGCGCAGCTTCTCTGCAACGGGGTGCAAACCTTCGCGGTCCACCCGATAACCCAGGTAGACTACTTCCTTTGCCTGAAATACGCACTTTGTGCGACGTAAACGGACTCCAGCCTCCGAAAAGCGTCTAAGGACAGCCTCCAGATTTTCCAAATGTTCCTGCTCCAACGTCCCTGTAATCAAAACGTCATCAAAGTAGACAGCGACACGTGGTAAACCTCTCAAAATGCCCTCCATAACACGTTGAAAAATAGCGCAGGCAGAGGATACTCCAAAGGGCAACCGTGTATGTTCATACAGGCCCCAGTGTGTATTAATTGTTACATATGGTTGGGAGGCAAGGTCCAGCTCCAACTGTAGGGAGGCGTGACTCATATCTAATTTTGTGAACGAGACTCCACCTGCAAGCTTCGCATAGAGATCCTCTATGCGAGGCATTGGGTATCGGTCGAGTCGGGAAACTGTATTCACTGTAAGTTTATAGTCGCCACACAAGCGAACTGTGGCATCTGGCTTCATTACAGGTACAATTGGTGCTGCCCAGTCAGCGAAACGGACGGGCCTGATAATACCCAAACTCTCCAAATGAGTGAGCTCCCCTTCTACCTTCTCGAGCAAGGCGTAAGGCACCGGGCGCGCCCGTAAATAGCACGGTGTGGCTCCTGGTTCGACTTGGATACGGGCTACGGCCCTTTCATTTTCCCCAAACCAGGCTGGAATATATCTGGGTATCGTCCTAGCACCTCAGTCAACCATCCGGAAAATGTTTGGAGGATGTGCTGCCATTGCAACCGCAAATGGCGCAACCAGTTCCGACCCAACAGGCTGGGCCCATGGCCACGCACCACGATAAGTGGGAAACACCCCTCCTGGCGTCCATAAACAACAGGGGTCATTGTAGTTCCTGCAATGTTCAGTTAACCTGGCCTGTGAGTCGGTTAATGTAAGGGTCTGTATACCCTGCTTGATGCGGTTGAATGTCCTCTGGGCGATCACGGAGACCGCTGCACCAGTGTCCAACTCCATCTCAAGCGGGTGGCCATTGACCCGTACTGTCACCTTAATGGGGGCCACACGGGGAGCTGCCACACAATGCAGCTGCAGGCAGTCGTCCTCCGTCTCCACGTCCTCTGGAGTAGTCGCCGCAGGTTCATCCACATGGAAGGTATGGCCCCAGTTTCGGTCGGAACGACGGCACCTCTGGCACCCCCAGGACCGGCGTCCGCGAACGGGGTCGGCGCCTACAAGTCTGACACGGACATGGCTCCTCATCCATTGGTTCTGGAGAAGGCTCCCTTCGGGGAGGAATGTCCGATGGCCACTAGCGTCGGTCCGGACGTCGCCTCGCCCAAGGTACCGCAGGAGTGCGGGGGTACATTTTCGGACGGAAGGGGTTGCACCCCAAGGCATGCACCTCCATTCCCTGTAGCTCCTGCACTCCTCGTTCTGCGCTCTCTCGGGACAATACTATTTGAATGGCCTGTTGAAAAGTCAATGTTGGCTCAGCTAATAACTTTCTCTGGGTGGCCGCATTGTTAATACCACACACCAAACGGTCGCGTAACATTTCGGACAAGGTCTCACCATAGTCACAGTACTCCGCAATCCTGCATAGCCTGGATAGAAAGGCGGCAAGGGATTCTCCAGGGGTCCTCTCAGCGGTATTAAACCGGTAACGCTGGACTATCGTGGATGGGGTTGGGTTAAAGTGTTGCCCCACTATATTCACAAGTTCATCAAACTTTTTGGTGTCCGGCGCAGCTGGGTACGTAAGGCTCCTAATCACCCCAAACGTATGCGGTCCGCAGGCGGTGAGCAATATGACCACCTGGCGCTCGTTTTCAGTGATATTGTTTGCCCGGAAATAGTAACGCATCCGTTGTGCATACTGGTTCCAGCTTTCCAGCGCAGCATCAAAAACATCCAAACTTCCGTACAGAGGCATGGTGTAATAGAAAACAACTTCCAACCTGTATCCAACAAAAGTCCAGGGAGGTGGCTTCAGCAGTGTAGACAGCTATTCACTTTTACCTTCGGCGCCAGTTTTGTGAGGGCCACGAAGAATCCAGCACGAGTTTTAAGGATACAAAGTAATAACATTTATTTACAATAACATATATACAACAGCAGCAGCAACTTCCCTTACTGCACACTCCTTCCTGCTGGTTTCAAACTAGCCAGCTTTATTTATACATGGAGTTTACTAATGGTTTCTCCGCCCCCCTCATTGGGGAAGCTCAAACTCCCACAGGATTGTGGGATTGTCATTGAAAGGGGGGTATGAACGATTCTCCGGTTCACCAGCAGCGTATTCCTCGGACGTGCGCTATTCGCTGGCGGTGGGATTCTATCTTCCCTTCGCGTGTCAATGGGGTTTCCCATTGAAGCCCCCCCATGACACTGAGAAAGCCGCAGGCGGGGGTGCGTCCAGCAGGAAGTGAATCACATGGCTGGGCAATTCCAGCCCAGGTCTGGGACTCAGTCAAAAAAACGGTGGGAAACTGCCGCCAAACTCACCCAAAACGACACTTGGCAGATTTGGGCCCTTGGTCGGGTTTTGAGGTAACCCATTATCTCAGCCAATCATCGCTGTTGATTGGTCCAGAACTGTCTTTTAGATACTGATGAATATTTTTTTTTAAAGCAATTTTTACCTATTTAATATAATTATTTAGTTATTATCAGTTCTGAGAATAATGGTTAGCATTTGTTTAAATTAGTTTCATAAAATGATCAGAAGGATGGACCAATTGAAAATATCCACTTTCGTCTATATTTCCTGTATTTCTGTAACCTCCGAACTGGTCTGATTCAGTTTAATTTTCTGTCCTTCCACCTTGATATTTTGGTTAATGCAGCTATTCTGACATTCGGAACTATTTCCCCACCTCCCAATGCCCAGGCCTATTGTGTTCCAGAGCTAGTTTCTGGGAGTGAGGACTAGCCTCAGGTACGAAGGTGCCATCAAGACGAAACTGTCATCTGGAGCAATGCACGAAAGAGGCAAAGTGAGAACAGCTGCGCTAAAGAGTCAAACAGCCTTGACAAGGGGAAAATTGAATACATTTTGAGCCTCGAGTCAACCTTATTGAGCCAGAGCAGAAGGAGAGTTCCTGCTTTTTACAGACACGCTTTCTGTTCATGCACAATGTCCAGAGCCTTTGGTAATCTACCCCAGAATCGTCCATATGTTTAACCAATTAGATGCTGATTCCACCCTCTGTGATGTGGGCGGGCAACATATATATAAATAGACAGCTGGCTGCTGCTTTCTGCAAAGATTCTGTGTACAACTGTGGGCAGGATGTGGGTGCTGACACAATTCCTTTCAACAGTCAGTCATATGAGCTGAACGAGTGCTGCAGGAAGGTGGTTGCATTGCCTTGACTCTGGGTGGCTTCTGTGGAACCCAGTTAACAGAGACAGTGTGATTTCTTCACCGTCATTGTTTGTAGAACAATTTCCTTCTACATCCCAAGTCCATTGTGGTGTTTTCCAAACGTGATTACACTGAGGGTGAGCTGTTCGCTTTCAAGACCTGGTACGTTTGTTTATCTGTTTGCTGTAACTGTTGTTAGCTTTTGCTTACTGATGTCAGAAGTCAAATTGTTATGGAAAAGTACAGATTTTTGACAATGTTCTGAGTAGCTTATAGTGTTAATAGATTTGAAAGATTTCTCAAAGAATTTAAGGGAAGAGAAAAAAACGAAAACTTGCGATGCACTGATCACAGACAGTATGTGTTCAGTATCGCTAGTATAACTCTTCCTCAGAAGCAGTGGAGGCAGGGTCATGGTATATGTTTATGGTGGAAGTAGTTAGATTCTTGTTGGCCAATGGAATCAAAAGGGGGAGATAGGAATGCGGAATTGGAAACACAAATGGATCAGCCATGATGTTATTGAATAGCAGAGCAGATTCGATGGGCTGAATGGCCTGCTTACTTCTCCTGCTATTCTGTATGTTTGTATAACGCTAAACCGACATCGAGTTAGATATTGTCCTTGGATGTTATTTATAGTGTAATGATGCTGAATTGCAATTGGGCAGCTGCTGCATTTACTGCATCAAATTATTTTGTCTTTAACATCAGAGTCTTTCTTCAGATAGTTTTACAGTTCTTCCAATTGTGTAAGGTAATAGTGACAGGCATTTTTATATTCCTGTTTTGAAATATTTAAAGTATTTGCCAATATATCATTTTTATAAAGACCCATTTGTAAGCATCTTAACTATCTGAGACAGGTTGGTAGTCATTAGTTTTGCAAGATAACATTTTGTTATTTGGTGCTTGTTGGTCAAACATCTTCAACCAGATTGCTAAAATCTCAAATATAATAAAAGCAGAAACAGCTTGGAATACTGTTTCACAGGCAGCATCTGTGAAGAGAGAAACAGAGTTAGAGCCCGGGACATTTCACTCCTATTTGTGGTGGACATGTTTCACAGTGTAGACATCACAAACCCACAAGGAGATCTGACGCATATTTCCCAGTGATATAAATTCAGATGCAATTGTTCTTTCTCCTGTCAGTGGCCGGCTGCAATTCCCACTGTGAAACATCATTGGAATAAATTTTCAAATCATTATCAGGCCCGTACGCCAGAATCAAACCCCCATGTCGAATTTAACTCCCACAGCAGCGTAATGTGCAACAGGCCTCAGAAAGTAAAACTCTGAGGGAAGCCACGGGAGGTGAATGCTCTCTAGCTGGTGCAGTGCTCACTCAGTGGCTGCACATTGTGGGTGGGAGGAACGTCGCAGGCAATTCTGCCGTGCGATGCCAGGGTTGAATGAACGGTTGAAGGGAGGGAAGGGAACCTGGGGCAGTCCTCGGTTTGGCAGCGATGACTTCCCAGCAGATTCCTCTTCCTCGCTGTGCACAGGAGCCACCTTTATATATGACGGTCAGATTATGAAGTGCTGAGGTGATGGTGGGAGGGGTGAATTAGAGACCCCCCCCCTCCCCACCCCCACCCTAGCGATCTGACGTGAAACCTGTACTTCTGCATTTTTCTAAACAAAGTGCCGCCTCAGACGTAATGCCATTTACTCCGTCCGGAATCAGATTTTCCAGATTTCTGGGATTATTCTGCCCAAGATTCCATGTTGATGACCTTGTTGCTACAATCTGAGGTTCTTCTACATTTAAAATGATATAGTGTAGATTTATTTGTTCTTAAGGGCAGCACGGTAGCATTGTGGATAGCACAATTGCTTCACAGCTCCAGGGTCCCAGGTTCAATTCCGGCCTCGGGGGACTGTCTGTGCGGAGTCTGCACGTTCTCCCCGTGTCTGCGTGGGTTTCCTCCGGGTGCTCCGGTTTCCTCCCACAGTCCAAAGATGTGCAGGTTGGGTGGATTGACCACACAAAATTGCCCCTTAGTGTCCATAAACATTCAAACCCTCCACCACTGATGAACAGTGGCAGCCGTGTACACGATGCACTGCAGTAACTCACCAAAGTTCCTCAGGCAGCACCTTTCAAACCCACAACCTCTACCATCTAGAAGGACAAGAGCAGCAGATACCTGGAACCCCACCACCTGGAGGTTCCCCTCCAAGTCACTCACCACCCTGACTTGGAAATATATCAGCCGTTTCTTTGCTGTTGCTGGGGCAACATCCTGGATCTCCGTCCCTAACAGCACTATGGGTGTACCTACACCTCAGGGACTGCGGCGGTTCAAGAAGGCAACAAGGGATGGATAATAAATGCTGACCTAACCAACGACGCCCACAGCTTGTAAATGAATTTCTGGGTTATGGAGATGGGGCGGGGGAGTGGGCCTAGTTAGGGTGCTCTTTCAGAGGGTCGGTGCAGACTCGGTGACCAAATGGCCTTCCTGCACTGTAGGGATTCTAGGATTCAACGTTGAAGACCTTCCAAAAAATTATTTCATGTTCGAAACAAAATCCATAACTTCACTGATATTAAAACAGTGAAAATTCATCAAGTAAACTCTGTTTCTGTTTGTGTTTCTAGTGTGACTGAGCTGAACGTAACAGCTTTGTTCTGTATAATGTGTATCTCTATTTCACAATGCTGGTTGCAGCAAGGAATAATGAACTGGACGACAACAGCCAGAGATTGTTTTCCAATTTCCTGAAGAATGTTTCATCTAACCTGTAATGTTTATTTTGGCGAATAGACTTCCCCAAAGCTTTTGAGCTTTTAAAGTTAAAAGAAGAAAATGGGGTTTCCCTCATTTTTACAGGACCTTGCCTCAGATAGCTGAACAGCAGAATGAAGAAAGTCCATCTTCATTCCTAAAACATTCTTTCATTCATTCACCTGATTTAGGTGTTGCTGTCAAGGTCTGCATGTTGCCTGTTTTGAACAACTAAGTATTCCTGGGGCATTAAGAGGGGAGTTACACATTGCTGTGGGCCTGGAGTCACATGTAGACCAGATTGGGTTCGGACAGCAGATTTCCTTCCCTAAGCAACATGAATGAATCAAATGGGTTTTTGTATCAATCTGCTGGTTACATGGTCATAATTTCAGAGACTAGAGGCTGGATTCTCCGCTGGCGGGATGCTCCGTTTTGCCGGCAGCTCGGGGGTTTCCCGACGGCGTGGGGCTGCCCCCCAATGGGAAATCCCATTGACCGGCCGGCGTAACGGAGCATCCGCCGGCGGGGTGAAACAGAAATGTTGTTTCCCATTGAGGGGCAGTCCCACGACGTCGCGAAACTCCCGAGCTGCCGGGAAAACGCCGAAACCTGAAAGCGGAGATCCAGCAGTAGATTTTTATTCCAGATTTAATTAATTAATTGACTTGAAATTCTCCAGCTGACATGATTTGATTTGAAGTTTTGTTTTAGGATCGTTAATCTTGGATTCTGGAAAACACATCTCGTCAATTCACCACAATGCTACAGTACCACCCTGACTGAATCAGGTGGCAGTCAGCATGCTGCCATTAGCTTCAGACATTGATCAGGAGGAAGAGAGTCCAACCCCTGATCACTGTGACCTTGGTTGGTTGTTTGTATTTGTGGATGCAATGTGATGAAAAATATCTGCCAACATTAGAATTATATTTCAGTCAGGGCTTAATGTAGGGAAGGCATGGCAGAGAGTAAACTGGTGGGAAAATGGCGTTAGAGACATTGGCCCTGATATTTATGGAGAGGTGCGTTTTCTGCATTTTCACTTACCCTTCCCTAATACCTGCTGCCTCAGACAAAAATGTTTAAAGCAGTAGCTTCCTCTTTTTCAGAACAGAAAGTACTTAGCTGCTTTTAATGTGGTGAGTACATGTACACAGCAAGAGTGTGGTTAACATCAAAGCAGGGAATGGAGATGCATTCAAGCCTGAAGAGAAGGATAGATCAACAATCCACCAAGCATCTTGCTCTGGAGTAATAATACTATCAATCGCTGGTTAATGCTTTTTGTTGCTGTGAAAAATGGAATGGAAGATTTGCATTTCAAAGACTGTCAAGGAATTTGAAGCCCATTGACGTGTACTTGGCTTTGCAAGATGCCTCTGACACTTGTAACAGCTGCTGCTTTAAAGAATAATGTATCAGGTAGCAGATATTAGGGAACGGTGAGTGAAAACGGAATGATCATTTACTCCACTGACTGGACAGCTCTTCAGCTTTTGCCGGGAAGGGGTGGTAACTGATGCCCGTCTCTGTCAGGGGGTCTCTAATGGGTGGGACTGGGGGGATCTTGGGGGGTGTCAGGCAGGTGGGGCAGGTGGCGTTATGGAGAGGAAGGGGGTCTTTCGATGGGATACCTCAGTTATGCATTGACCCCCTTAGGTCATCTTGGGGTCCACCACCTTAGCGCCATGCTTGGTAAAATGTGCACCAAATCCCAATGGGAGGATTTCCCACTGTGACGGTTGGTGCATAATGGAAGGAGGGAGGGGATGGTGTGTGGATATTCGGTTATTTTAGCCGATTAATCAGATTCAAATGGGTGAAGATGACTGATTTGCATCTCACTGCCGCCATCACTATTGGCCGGGAACTGAAGCATCAAAATGGGATTGGTAGCCATCTGTGGGGGGTCCCTGTGGGAGTCCCTTCAGTTAGGTAGCCTCTTTGGGGGGTCTAAGTGGGGGGTCCTGCAGTTAGGGGTCCCGGAAGTGGGTCTCCCTATTAAAGGGATTCCTGGGAGGGGCTGTAATAGGGGGACTGGTAGAGTAGGGGTGGGCAGGTAGTGCATGGTGGTGGTGGTGGTGGGGGCGGGGGGGTGCCCTCAGATGGACTTTGGGGACAACTCCCTCAAGAATTGCCTCCTTAGCTGACCTCAAGGTCCACCACACCAGAGCCACGCTGGTGATTACCAAAAGTGCACCGTCCCCACGCCCTGGGGACTGGAGAATCATGGAGCACCGGAGATCGGCTGGGCCCATCAGATGGATGGAAATGAATCATTAAGACACATTTTCATTTATTTACACGTCCCGCTGGCAGGTGATCATGAACCTTGAACTGGGGTTCGGAACATCGCGTACGTGCGCCGATCCCGATCTCCCCCCATCCCATTGGGAAAAGGGCTTTGGGCATCGCGGGATGGAGAATCCAGCCCAGTATTTCCTGAATAAAGCTCTTGGACTGAATTCTCCGCCGGCGGGATGCTCCATTTTGCCGGCAGCCCGGGGGTTTCCCGGCGGCGTGGGGCTGCCCCCCAATGGGAAACCCCATTGACCGGCCGATGTAACGGAGAATCCCGCCGGCGGCTGAACCAGAAATCTGGCGGGGCCGCGAATCGAGCCCCTTATTTATGTTGAATCTCTACAACCTTCTGAAGTCAATCCTGCAAACACCGCAGAGCTGATTGAGGTGTTCAGAATGACGAGGGACATAGACAGGAAGAAAGGTTTCCCCTTCGTACACGGGTCAATGAGCAGGGGTCTGAGATTTAAGTTCAGGGGCAGAAGACTTAGAGGGGATTTTAGGAAAAACCTTTCACCCAGGGGAGGTGGCAATCTGGAGCTCGCTTTCTGAGAGGCTGGTAGAGGCAGGAACGTAGAACATAGAACAGTACAGCACAGTACAGGCCCTTCGGCCCACGATGTTGTGCCGACCACTGATCCTAATCTAAGATCAACCTATCCTACACCCCTTTAATTTACTGCTGTGCATGTGCCTGTCCAAGAGTCACTTAAATGTCCCTAATGACTCTGACTCCACCACCTCTGCTGGCCGTGCATTCCACACACCCACCACTCTCTGTGTAAAGAACCTCTGACATCTCCCTATACCCTCCTCCAATCACCTTAAAATTATGTCCCCTCGAGACAGCCATTTCCACCCTGGGGAAAAGTCTCTGACTATCCACTCTATCCATGCCTCTCATCACCTTGTACACCTCTATTAAGTCACCTCTCTGCCTTCTTCGCTCCAGTGAGAAAAGCCCTAGCTCCCTCAACCTTTCTTCATAAGACATGCCCTCCAGTCCAGGCAGAATCCTGGTAAATCTTCTCTGTACCCTCTCCAAAGCATCCACATCCTTCCTATAATGAGGTGACCAGAACTGGACACAATGGCCGGAATTCTCCAAAAATGGGGATATGTCCCCACACCTGCTGAAAACGGTCGGGAATCACTCCAGATTTTTTTCAAAAAGTCCGGAATGATTCTCCGGTTTTAAGAGGGATAGCAGGGCCCCGGCATGCGGAACGCAGCTCCTGCTGCCGATAAGGGGCCCTCCACTTCCGGCCATTTTCGCGCCGGCCCCCGTGCAACATGGCGGAGCCACACAGCGGGCTAGCGCCGGAAGAAGATGGCCCCCCCCCCCCGGACCATGCGCGCCTGCCAATCGGTAGCCCCCGCTCGTGGACCTGGAGGTCATGCAGCCCCCCCCCCCCGGAGTCTGATCCCCCCCGCTCCCTCCACCAGGACGGCCAGCGCGGCCGCGAGTCCATGCTCCCGCCGGGTGGAACCAGGCTGGAACCATGCCGGCATGAATTCGGCTGGTCGAACGCGAAGAATCACCGTGAGAGCCTATTTCAACGGCCCCCGACCGGCGCCGCAGGTCTGAGACCCCATTCACCGCCCCCGCACTGAACTCGGAGAAACCCGCCCAATATTCCAAGTGTGGTTTAACTAGGGTTTATAAAGCTGCAGCAAAACCTCGCGGCTCTTAAACTCAATCCCCCTGTTACTGAAAGCCAACACACCATACGCCTTCTTAACAACACTATCAACCTGGGTGGCAACTTTGAGGGATCTATGTACGTGGACCCCAAGATCCCTCTGTTCCTCCACACTTCCAAGATTCCTGCCTTTATCCCTGTATTCAGCATTCAAATTCGACCTTGCAAAATGAATCACTTCACATTTATCTAGGTTGAACTTCATCTGCCACTTCTCAGCCCAGCTCTGCATCCTGCCAATGTCCTGTTGTAACCTGCAACAACCCTCAACACTATCTACAACTCCCCCAACCTTCGTGTCATCGGCAAACTAACTAACCCACCCTTCCACTTCCTCATCTAAGTCATTTATAAAAACCACAAAGAGCAGAGGTCCCAGAACAGATCCCTGCGGGTCACCACTGGTCACCGACCTCCTGGCGAAATCCATTCCATCCACTACCACTCACTGTCTTCTTTCGGCCAGCCAATTCTGTATCCAGACAGCCACATTTCCCTGTATCCCATGCCCCCTAACTTTCTGAATGAGCCTACCATAGGGAGAGAGAGCAATTAAACACGTGGCTACAGGGATGGTGCAGGCGGGAGGGATTCAGATTTCTGGATAACTGGGGCTCTTTCTGGGGAAGGTGGGACCTCTACAGACAGGATGGTCTACATCTGAACCTGCGGGGCACAAATATCCTAATGGGGGAGATTTGTTAGTGCTCTTTGGGGGGGTTTAAACTAATGCAGCAGGGGCATGGGAACCTGGATTGTAGTTTTAGGGTAAGGGAGAATGAGAGTATAGAGGTCAGGAGCTCAGATTTGACGTCGCAGGAGGGGGCCAGTGTTCAGGTAGGTGGTTTGAAGTGTGTCTACTTCAATGCCAGGAGTATACGAAATAAGGTAGGGGAACTGGCAGCATGGGTTGGTACCTGGGACTTCGATGTTGTGGCCATTTCGGAGACATGGATAGAGCAGGGACAGGAATGGATTTTGCAGGTTCCGGGGTTTAGGTGTTTTAGTAAGCTCAGAGAAGGAGGCAAAAGAGGGGGAGGTGTGGCGCTGCTAGTCAAGAGCAGTATTACGGTGGCGGAGAGGATGCTAGATGGGGACTCATCTTCCGAGGTAGCATGGGCTGAGATTAGAAACATGAAAGGAGAGGTCACACTGTTGGGAGTCTTCTATAGGCCTCCAAATAGTTCTAGGGATGTAGAGGAAAGGATGGCGAGGATGATCCTGGATAAGAGCGAAAGTAACAGGGTAGTTATTATGGGGGACTTTAACTTTCCAAATATTGACTGGAAAAGATATAGTTCGAGTACATTAGATGGGTCGTTTTTTGTACAGTGTGTGCAGGAGGGTTTCCTGACACAGTTTGTTGACAGGCCAACAAGAGGCGAGGCCACATTGGATTTGGTTTTGGGTAATGAACCAGGCCAGGTGTTGGATTTGGAGGTAGGTGAGCACTTTGGGGACAGTGACCACAATTCGGTGACGTTTACGTTAAGGATGGAAAGGGATAAGTATACACCGCAGGGCAAGAGTTATAGCTGGGGGAAGGGAAATTATGATGCCATTAGACGTGACTTGGGGGGGATAAGGTGGAGAAGTAGGCTGCAAGTGTTGGACACACTGGATAAGCGGAGCTTGTTCAAGGATCAGCTACTGCGTGTTCTTGATAAGTATGTACCGGTCAGGCAGGGAGGAAGGCGTCGAGCGAGGGAACCGTGGTTTACCAAAGAAGTGGAATCTCTTGTTAAGAGGAAGAAGGAGGCCTATGTGAAGATGAGGTGTGAAGTTTCAGTTGGGGCGATGGATAGTTACAAGGTAGCGAGGAAGGATCTAAAGAGAGAGCTAAGACGAGCAAGGAGGGGACATGAGAAGTATTTGGCAGGAAGGATCAAGGAAAACCCAAAAGCTTTCTATAGGTATGTCAGGAATAAGCGAATGACTAGGGAAAGAGTAGGGCCAGTCAAGGACAGGGATGGGAAGTTGTGTGTAGAGTCTGAAGAGATAGGCGAGATACTAAATGAATATTTTTCGTCAGTATTCACTCAGCAAAAAGACAATGTTGTGGAGGAGAATGCTGAGCTCCAGGTAAATAGATTAGATGGCATTGAGGTACGTAGGGAAGAGGTGTTGGCAATTCTGGACAGGCTGAAAATAGATAAGTCCCCGGGACCTGATGGGATTTATCCTAGGATTCTCTGGGAGGCCAGGGAAGAGATTGCTGGACCATTGGCTTTGATTTTTATGTCATCATTGGCTACAGGAATAGTGCCAGAGGACTGGAGGATAGCAAATGTGGTCCCTTTGTTCAAAAAGGGGAGCAGAGACAACCCCGGCAACTATAGACCGGTGAGCCTCACGTCTGTAGTGGGTAAAGTCTTGGAGGGGATTATAAGAGACAAGATTTATAATCATCTAGATAGGAATAATATGATCAGGGATAGTCAGCATGGCTTTGTGAAGGGTAGGTCATGCCTCACAAACCTTATCGAGTTCTTTGAGAAGGTGACTGAACAGGTAGACGAGGGTAGAGCAGTTGATGTAGTGTATATGGATTTCAGCAAAGCGTTTGATAAGGTTCCCCACGGTAGGCTATTGCAGAAAATACGGAGGCTGGGGATTGAGGGTGATTTAGAGATGTGGATCAGAAATTGGCTAGCTGAAAGAAGACAGAGGGTGGTGGTTGATGGGAATTGTTCAGAATGGAGTTCAGTCACAAGTGGAGTACCACAAGGATCTGTTCTGAGGCCGTTGCTGTTTGTCATTTTTATCAATGACTTAGGGAAGGCGCAGAAGGGTGGGTGAGTAAATTTGCAGACGATACTAAAGTCGGTGGTGTTGTCGACAGTGTGGAAGGAAGTAGCAGGTTACAGAGGGATATAGATAAGCTGCAGAGCTGGGCTGAGAGGTGGCAAATGGAGTTTAATGTAGAGAAGTGGGAGGTGATTCACTTTGGAAGGAATAACAGGAATGCGGAATATTTGGCTAATGGTAAAGTTCTTGGAAGTGTGGATGAGCAGAGGGATCTAGGTGTCCATGTACATAGATCCCTGAAAGTTGCCACCCAGGTTGATAGGGTGGTGAAGAAGGCCTATGGAGTGTTGGCCTTTATTGGTAGAGGGATTGAGTTCCGGAGTCAGGAGGTCATGTTGCAGCTGTACAGAACTCTGGTACGGCCGCATTTGGAGTATTGCGTACAGTTCTGGTCACCGCATTATAGGAAGGACGTGGAGGCTTTGGAGCGGATGCAGAGGAGATTTACCAGGATGTTGCCTGGTATGGAGGGAAAATCTTATGAGGAAAGGCTGATGGACTTGAGGTTGTTTTCGTTGGAGAGAAGAAGGTTAAGAGGAGACTTAATAGAGGCATACAAAATGATCAGGGGGTTGGATAGGGTGGACAGTGAGAGCCTTCTCCCGTGGATGGAAATGGCTGGCACGAGGGGACATAACTTTAAACTGAGGGGTAATAGATATAGGACAGAGGTCAGAGGTAGATTCTTTACGCAAAGAGTAGTGAGGCCGTGGAATGCCCTACCTGCAATAGTAGTGAACTCGCCAACATTGAGGGCATTTAAAAGTTTATTGGATAAACGTATGGATGATAATGTTATAGTGTAGGTTAGATGGCTTTTGTTTCGGTGCAACATCGTGGGCTGAATGGCCTGTACTGCGCTGTATTATTCTATGTTCTATGTTCTAACCTTATCAAATGCCTTACTGAAATCTAGATACACCACATCCACTGCCCGACCTTCATCAACGTGACTCGTCACATCCTCAAAGAATTCAATGAGGCTTGTGAGGCATGACCTGCCCCTCACAAAGCCATGCTGACTATCTTTAATCAAATTTTGTTTTTCTAAATAATCATAAATCCTATATCTCAGAATCCTTATAGTATTTTGCTCACCACAGACGTAAGACTGACTGGTCTGTAATTCCCAGGGATTTCCCTCTTCCCTCAAAATATTGAAGAAATATTTAGATTACGGGCCTAGTGCTGGAAAATGGGATTCGGGTAGATCGGTGCTTGATGGCAGGCACAGACACGATGGGCAAAGAGCCTCTTTCGTTGATGTGAAACTCTATCACTCCATGACTATGATAATGACCGTCTCAGAATAAGGGGTAGATCATTTAGGATTGAGATAAGGAAGAATGTCTTCACTTAGAGGCTGGTGAATCTTTGGAATTCTTTGTCCGAAAGGGCAGTGGGACTCAGTGGCCGGGATTCTCCAATCCCACGGCCAAGTTCTGATGCCAGTGTGAAAAGCGGCGCAAGCCATTTTGGCGTCAACGGGCCTCAAGTGTCAGGTATTCACCCCTTCCTAGGGGGCTAGTAGGGCGTCGGAGTGGTAACCGCTGCTCCGGCGCCCGAAAGCCGGTGCGCCACGGTCAGCGCGAGTCCGCGCATGCGCGTGGGTTCCTGTCTCCGCTTCGGTCCCCGGGCAATATAACGGAGTACTACAGGAAAGAGGCCCCTGACTGGCACGGTGGCAATCCCACGGGCACCCAAAAATCGGCGGGCCGGCGTCAGAGCGGCGTGGCGCGATTCTCACGCCTTCATGGTGATTCTCCAACCCGGCGTGGGGGCGGTGAATCCCAGTCAGTATGTTCAAGACTGAGATTGATAAATTTCTACAAATTAAAATCATCAAGGGATTCGGGAAAGTGCAGGAAAATGAGCTCTGATCTGATTGGAGACCGAGCGCAGGCTCAAAGGGCTGATGTCTTATTATGTTCTTATGTAGAAGCTGGAAAGAATGGCTGTGTGTATCCTGTTAAATCCAACAGCGCTTAACTTCATTCATATATTTCTTTTACATTTCTGCCAGGCAGCCTAGCTGGTCGGCAAGTAATCCTAGATTTCAGCAACCAGCTGGCAAGCCTTGGAGGCAGAAGGCAGAGATCCGGAGGGAAGAGAGAGGGCGCAATCAGGGGGGGTTGAGAGACTGAAAAGGGCAGAGGCCACAATCAGTGGCAGAAGCTTTTTTGAGAATCCAGAGGGAGCATTTCTGTAGTTCCTGGCTGAACTACAAGTGTGCTGATAGAGGCAGCTAATGTGTGTGGAGCTGACACCTGCCAATCCCTTTTACTCCATGGTATCATGATCCTGGGACCTGGTCAGTGCAGCTCCAATTTACACAGAGATCCAGATTTAATCTCGCACCCATCTCTCCGCAGAGGGACATTCGCCGGGGGGGGGGGGGGGGGGGGGGGGCTCCCTCGTTCAAAAGCACTCGGTGTCTGATTGAGGGATTTAGCATCAGAGAGCGGGAGACACTGAACCCACTCCTCATGGTGCCGATTCCCCCTCACCACCTCATGACCTCCATCCCACAAACCCCAATCTTGCCGTCACTTACCTGTGCCTGAGTCCCTCCTTGATCCGAGGCTTCGAGACCCTAACCCTAACCCTAATGCAGCAGCCATTGCCTCCATTGTAGTGCTGCTGAGTTCAGAAGTGTTGATCTTTCAGTGACAATTACAAGGGGGCACAATTTCAAGTTGAGGGGGGAATAGGTTCAGTGGCGATGTGCAGGGTAAGTTTTTTACACAAAGGGTGGTGGTGGCCTGGAATGCACTGCCAAGTGAGATGGTTGAGACAGATACGTTAGCGACCTTTAAAACTTACCTGGATATGCACATGAACAGATGGGATCTAAAAGGATACAGGTGGTTGGCCTGGAGAGGACACGTGACCGTGCCTTGGAGGGCCGAAGGGCCTGTTCCTGTGCTGTGCTTTGTTTCATCTTTCTGATAATTTCTAATTTTCAATACATTTTGATTAGAGTTTCTATCTCCATAATAAGCAGGTTCCATGGTTTTTTCTTTGGGTATATTGAGTGGGAGATCACATCCCCTTCTCCAAACTACTCCATTTTACCTTCTATTAAAGGAGACAGTTTAAAACATAACCATTTTACTAAGTCCATCATTCATAACAGCTTGTGCAGTGGATTAAGGTCATGTTCCAAGTTCTTCCATTGTTAAACTCCAGCGAACCGCTCCCACCCCTCGTGGTTAGTTTGGCGGGGGTCGGGGAAGGGTGGTTATGATTGAGGTCATTGAGCAAGTAGTCAGCTGAATAGAAACCTATCTCAGTGGCCTATAGATTAAGAAAACAGACATTAATAAAATATTACAAACTGGCAAAGTGATAAAGTGTAATTTTTTGGAAATTTGTGAAATATTTAATGGCTAATAAAATGTAAAGTGGACATTTTGGGGGTGTGAGAGGTTTTCAGTGCTGAATTGTCTATATTTTATCTCCAGTTCTGCCCACCACACGTACATGTGAGCCAAAGTTAAGAGTTGGCTTGAGGTAAAGTCCAGCTGGAAGGCAAGATGTAATTTGGACAGGGTTACACTGATATAACCAAGTTCCCACCTAAAGTCATGCATTTCTGTTCTTATTTTGGATAATTACTTCTTTTATATTTTTATGTTTAATTGAGGAGAGAGGAGAGTTGGTCAAAGAGCAGGATTTTCTTTACAATATAGATTGAGGAGGTGGAATTTCAGTAGGTGGGTGTAATCACCACATTACATGCACCCACCCATACATTCCATCATTAATGTCAACAGAGTGATTTAGAGCGATTTGGCTTGAAAATATGACAAAATGATCAGAGGAGGAAGTAAAGCTTTGTGGAGTGGAAATGCATGCAGACTTTGTAGACTCCCCTTGTTCAAGAAGGGGAGTAGAGACAACCCAGGTAACGAGACCAGTAAGCCTTACTTCTGTTGTGGGCAAAGTCTTGGAAAGGATTATAAGAGATAGGATTTATAATCATCTAGAAAGAAATAATTTGATTAGGGATAGTCAACACGATTTTGTGAAGGGTAGGTCGTGCCTCACAAACCTTATTGAGTTCTTTGAGAAGGTGATCAAACAGGTGGACAAGGGTAAAGCAGTTGATGTGGTGCATATGGATTTCAGTAAAGCGTTTGATAAGGTTCTCCATGGTAGGCTATTGCAGAAAATACGGTGGCTTGGGATTGAGGGTGATTTAGCGGTTTGGATCAGAAATTGGCTAGCTGGAAGAAGACAGAGGGTGGTTGATGGGAAATGTTCAGCCTGGAGTTCAGTTACTAGTGGTGTACCACAAGGATCTGTTTTGGGGCCACTGCTGTTTGTTATTTTTGTAAATAACCTGGAGGAGGGCGTAGAAGGATGGGTGAGTAAATTTGCGGATGACACTAAAGTCGGTGGAGTTGTGGACAGTGTGGAAGGAAGTTGCAGGTTACAGAGGGACATAGATAAGCTGCAGAGCTGGGCCGAGAAATGGCAAATGGAGTTTAATGCAGAAAAGTGTGAGGTGATTCATTTTGGAAGGAGTAACAGGAATACAGAGTACTGGGCTAATGGTAAGATTCTTAGTAGTGTGGATGAGCAGCGAGATCTCGATGTCCATGTACATAGATCCCTGAAAGTTGCCACCCAGGTTGAGAGGGTTGTTAAGAAGACGTACGGTGTGTTAGCTTTTATTGGTAGAGGGATTGAGTTTCGGAGCCATGAGGTCATGTTGCAGCTGTACAAAACTCTGGTGCGGCCGCATTTGGAGTATTGCGTGCAGTTCTGGTTGCCGCATTATAGGAAGGATGTGAAAGCATTGGAAAGGGTGCAGAGGAGATTTAACAGGATGTTGCCTGGTATGGAGGGAAGATCTTATGAGGAAAGGCTGAGGGACTTGAGGCTGTTTTCGTTAGAGAGAAGAAGGTTAAGAGGTGACTTAATTGAGGCATACAAGATGATCAGAGGATTGGATAGGGTGGACAGTGAGAGCCTTTTTCCTCAGATGGTGATGTCTAGCATGAGGGGAAATACCTTTAAATTGAGGGGAGATAGATATAAGACAGATGTCAGAGGTAGGTTCTTTACTCAGAGAGTAGTAAGGGCGTGGAATGCCCTGCCTGCAACAGTAGTGGACTCGCCAACACTAAGGGCATTCAAATGGTCATTGGATAGACACATGGACGATAAGGGAATAGTGTAGATGGGCTTTAGAGTGGTTTCACAGGTCGGCGCAACATCGAGGGTCAAAGGGCCTGTACTGCACTGGAATGTTCTATGTTCTTAAATCTCTTCGTATTTTATTCAGTGTCATTGTACACGTAAACCTAATCCGATGAAAGCTTTTGAAATTTGCTTTCTATATTTTTATTCAATTAATTTAGAAAATAAATCAAGGCAAACTGCTTGAAACTAAATAAAAATATTAAGAATGAGGGAATTTCCGCACTACCCGCCATGTGTGTAGTAGCGGCAGAGGTGGCCCCCCATTGGTCAATTGCAGAGTCTTCTGGTCCTGCCATTGTCAATGGGTTCCCCATTAAATGCAAAAATTTCCACTGGGAATCCTGCACGGGGGGGACACCAACGGTGGCTCTGGAACTCTGGAAGATCCCAGTGGCATGAATGGCCACAACATTCTGGCCCATGTCTCTGCTGCTGAGTAAACAGTAAATACAGCCTGGGACAGCACAATACTGATTCAGCACAGCGTCACTGGTCAGGGGATAACCATGCTGACCAGCTAAGGTTTGTGGGAGATAATGAAGGCATCAGAATGCAGAGCAGAGTGTTCAGAACATTTTATTCATGTTTTTGTGAAATGTCCTTTTGTGGGGGGTTAATTCCCTTATCTTGGATATTAAAATTTCAGTTACACAGGAAAAGATGATGGATTTAATTTTTGAAAACTTTATTCATGGGGCGTGGGTGTCCCTGGCTGGGCCAACATTTATTGAACTGAGTGGCTTTAAAAACCAACCACATTGCTGTGGATCTGCAGTCACCTGTTACCAGAGGGAGGCCTCAAAGAACATTTTTAAATGGTGAATAATTTAAAAAGTCTTTGGTGGTCAGATTGGATTGTGTAATTATATGATGAGAAAAGTTAATGCCAGGAAGTAAGGTTTTGTAGATCAGATGCTGGGATTCTGGAATTCGTGTTCTATTAGTAAATGCCTGCACCATCCGCAGGACATCTGAATACCACTAGACAGAGAAACTAAAACCTGTCCAAAAACTGGCAGACATCTGTTCCCCTACCTTCTCACCTCGCAACCCCCCCCCCCCCAGTCATCAACATTGGGCAAATACAATGGTTAGCACTGCTGCTTCACAGCACCAGGGTCCCAGGTTCGATTCCCCACTGGGTCACTGTCTGTGCGGAGTCTGCACGTTCTCCCCGTGACTGCGTGGGTTTACTCCGGGTGCTCCGGTTTCCTCCCACAGTCCAAAGATGTGCAGGTTAGGTGGATTGGCCATGCTAAATTGCCCCTAGGTGGGGTTACAGGGATAGGGTGGGGGATTGGGCCTTTCGGCAGGCAGGGCATTCCACGCCCTTACTACTCTCTGAGTAAAGAACCTACCTCCTTCTGCACTGTCGGCATTCAATGATTCAATGATTCTATCAGTTAAAGGGACCCCAAAGTCTCCTTTGTAAGGGGCCACTTTGAGAATTGAAAACAAAAGTAAAAATACTGCTAGATTTTCTTGTGTCCAGACCACCTGACCATGGAAAGCTCCTGTTGTCCTGACAAGACAGCCATCCACTCACCTTGCACTGGATATTAGGGAAGAGTAAGGGTGTTGTGGTGAATGTATTATGCCAATAATCCACCATTGTATCTGTATCTGTGCTATGCTGTTGCCCTTGTGGGCTCCTCCTATGGGCCATTGTATGGCATTATCCATAGGGGAACATGTTGGGGCCTGTATGGGCTCCGCCCATGGCTCCTCCCCTTGAAGGGAGGTCTTAAGAGCAGTTCTCAGTATTGGATCAGTCGCAGGCAGGCACTGTTCTAAGTTGATTAAAGCCACAGTTTACTCCTACTCCCGTCTCGGGTGACTTGATGGTCGCATCCGGTGTAGAAGCTCATGACTTACAGAATCCTTGGGTGAAATTCTCTGGTATCGGCGCGATGTCCGCCGACCGGCGCCAAAAATGGCGCAAATCGGTCCGGCATCGCGCCGCCCCAAAGGTGCGGAAGTCTCCGCATCTTGGGGGGCCAAGCCCTAACCTTGGTGCCCCGCCAGCTGGCGCGGAAATGACATTGCCGGGCGGCGCATGCGCGGGAGCGTTAGCGGCCGCTCACTGCATCCCCGGGCATGCGCTGTGGAGGGAGTCTCTTCCGCCTCCGCCATGGTGGAGACCGTGGCGAAGGCGGAAGGGAAAGAGTGCCCCCATGGCACAGGCCTGCCCACGGATCGGTGGGCCCGATCGCGGGCCAGACCACCGTGGGGGCACCCCCCGGGGCCAGATCGCCCCGCGCCCCCCCCCCCAGGACCCCAGAGCCCGCCCGCGCCGCCTTGTCCCGCCGGTAAGGTAGGTGGTTTAATCCACGCTGGCGGGACAGGCATTCTAGCAGCGGGACTTCGGCCCATCCGGGCCAGAGAATCGCGGGGGGGGGGGGCCTGCCAACCGGCGCTGCGCGATTCCCGCCCCCGCCGAATCTCTGGAGCCGGAGAATTTGGCAACCGGCGGGGGCGGGATTCACGCCAGCCCCCGGCGATTCTCCAACCAGGCGGGGGGGTCGGAGAATCTCGCCCTGTATCCCTGATCACACCTTCCTAATGATGAGGGCCATGTTGGGAATAGGTGGAGACCATTGTAAATACCTGTGCCCAAAACCATAGCTTTCCATATCCTGACCGTCCAATTGCTATGGGGATTCAAAGCAGCCTGCCGGCTTCAGGGGAGCACTGTCAGAGAATGGGGGAAGATGCAGACCAGAAAATGTTGGCAATATTCTAATCCCATTTTAAATCCTGTGACTTTTCCTTTATATTTCCATCATTAATTTATATTGGAAACTTGCGGAATTGACTTGTCCTCTTGAATTCTACTTATAATCAAGATCATTGCAATTTAAAGTTTATTGATATGAACCTGACTGTCAATGTTAGTTTTACTGAATTTTTTTTTTTTTTTGCAGAGTGTATAAAATGGGAAACACTCTGGCCAGGAAGAAGAAGAATTCTAAACTTTCCAGTGACAAAGAGGCGGATAAACTGGCTGAAGGAACAGCAGCAGATGATGGAGAAACAAATAAGGAAAAGGAGGAAGAGGCTAAAAGCACTGAAGAGGGCACAGAAGGAAACACCACATCGGACAAAGATAGTTCGGCTGCCAACAGCACGATTCAGGCTAAGGAAGAGGATAAAGAAACAGTGAAAAAAGAGGAAACTCAAAAACCTGAGGCTGAAAATCCCCCAGCTTCAGAGTCTCAGTCCACGGAACCGACTGCAGACAAGCCGACAGAACCACCCAAGGCTGCTCCTATTCCGAGCTGTGCAGACAGTGAGCCTCCAGCAGTGCCTGAGTCCAGTACTGAAGTGACGTCCACTCAGTCTTCTGAAACAGCAACATCTGTTCCTGAAAGCAAAACAGAAGAGAAATGCTCTAGTGAGGTTGAAGTGGGAGCCAAACAGACTGAGGTCTCACCTACTCTTGTGGCCCAAGAGGAAAGTAAAAAAGCAGAGTCCCAGAATTTGGACTCTGCCACAAGCACCACTGATGCCGTTTCTTCCAAGGAGACAGCAGCAGCAGCAGAAGCACCGAGCTCTACTCCAGCTGCCCCTGTAGCCTCAGACAGTGCTGCTCCAGCAGACGTCGCAGCTGCAGAGGATTCTTCAGCCATTACTGATCAAACGTTAGCTGTGCAAGAATAATGGAAGTCCCATTCGACAACTATTCACAACCTGCATTGAATTCCTACTGTACTAACGAACTTGTTTCAACTTCTTTTACCAGAAAACTCCCAAACAGATGTCCCCCATGCTGAGAAATTCCATCAGGAAATTTAAAGCTTCATTTTGAAAAATTACTGGACTTAAATATTGATGTCTGAAAATTTAGTGAATGGAAAGAAAACCTGCTCACCCAGCTGTAAGTGATGTACCTTCACTGATTCAAACAACACAAAGAATAATGGTTGTGATTCTACTGAGTGATAGTTAGTGGGACTGTGCCAAACCAATCAGATATTCAGATAGCATCTTTTTTGTTTTCCAATTTTACATCGTGAGGTACTGCTGTCAGATAAAAGTCACCATGTTCCCTTACTCATGACACATCAGAAACAATAGATTTGTTTCAAAAGCACTTCAAACTAACATACACTTCTCATTGTATGTAACCTAGAATTCTCTTGATCAGTTAATGCATGTCCGTTGTTGGTGCACCTGTAGTTCTGTTTAACAATAAGTGACAAAGAGTCTGCATTCATTGCAATTCCAGCTTCTCCTCCATAATCCATCTCCACAACAAATGTTGATAATGATGAGAATTGTAAATGGATGCATTGGAATTATACGTGATTGTATTAATGGTGCAACAGTAATAAAAATCTTGAAAAAAGAACCAGAGGTTTGAAATAATTTTTTCAGTCTCATATCTTTTTCAGTCCCCTGTTGCAGTTATATACATTGGCTTTTCTGAAAGAAGAAATAGCACGGGGTCACCGTGACAACAGCACAGCGTCACAGTGGTTAGCACAGCTCCCTCGCAACTCCAGGGTCCTGGGTTGGCATGATGGCACAGTGGTTAGCACTGCTGCCTCACAGCGCCAGGGTCCCGGGTTCAATTACAGCCTCGGGGCACTGTCTGCGCGGAGTCTGCACGTCCTCCCCGTGTGTGCGTGGGTTTCCTCTGGGTGCTCCGGTTTTCTCCCACAGTCCAAAGGTGTGCAGGTTAGGTGGATTGGTCATGCTAAATTGCCCCATAGTGTCCAGAATTGTGCAGGTTAAGTGGGGTTACAGGAATAGGGCAAGGAGTGGGCTCGGATAGGGTGCTCTTCCAGAGGGTCAGTGCTGATGTGGGGCGGGATTCTCCCCTTCCCAGCGAGGCGGGGGGTCCCGGCGGGACGGAGTGGCATGAACCACTCCGGTATCGGGCCGCCCCAAAGGTGCGGAATCCTCCGCACCTTTAGGGGCTAGGCCCACCCCTGAGTGGTTGGCGTGGAAGGCCTTTGGCGCCACGCCAGCCGGGGGGGTCGGATAATCCCGCCCGTGATGGGCCGAATCGCTCCTTCTGCACTGTAGGGATTTTATGGTTCTAATACGATTCAGTATTTCAGAGACTAACATTATCTCTTTACCTGTGTGTTGAAGCTTCAGAAATTATCTGTCAGTTTCTTGAGGAATACCACAACATTATGCGCACGATGCTTTTTACCATGTACTATATTTTGTGACTTTACAAAATGAACTAAACGTTGAAAACAATCTGTGATTTAATGCACTGCAACTACCTCATCATAATTGTCTTTTCCTCGTCTCTTGCCTCAATGTATATCAGGCAATCACCCCCCCCTCCATTTTAAATTTAACTAAACCGAGCTGAATTCCCAAGTTCACAGAATGTTCTTGGGCTGTTTGTTACTGGCTGCATCCGGATTGGCGGAGAAACATTCATTACTGCTGTTGCAATGAGAACAAATCCCAGTGTCAGCATCAACAACAAATGTTCGCCACCCCTGCTGATCCTTATCTCTGGCCTTTAATAAATGTACCTTCTCCCTTTCAGGCCCTTTGATTCGAAGGGGTTGGTGGCAGTTTCTCTGTGAGACACAGATCACAAATCTATCTCCAGACTCCCCAGCAAAACAATTCCATGGTTAGAAATACATCACTCCAATCATATAATAATAATAATCGCTTATTGTCACAAGTAGGTTTCAAATTAAGTTACTGTGAAAAGCCCCTAGTCGCCACATTCCGGCACCTGTTCGGGGAGGCCGGTACGGGAATTGAACCCGCGCTGCTGGCTTGTTCTGCATCACAACCCAGCTGTTTAGCCCACTGTGCTTCATAGGTGTTAAATTCAAAAATCTGTGCACATTGAGGGTTGCCACAAGCAATGAAAAGTGACAGGCCTGACATTGCTCTAGGTAACATTGCAAATACTGTGCCCTTCCATTTTTGCAAGGGAGTGGATAACCTCACATTTATCACCATTACACTGCATCTGTGCGCATTCACCCAGCCTGTCCAAATCCTGCTGAAGCATCTCTGCATCCTCCACACAACTCACCCTCCCACCCAACTTTGTACCATCTGCAAATTTGGAGACAATATATTTAATTCCGTCATCCAAATTAATAAAAATGTGAACAGTCAGGGTCCTCGCACAGATCCCTGTGGTACCCCACTAGTCACTGCCCACCAATTGAAAAAAGGCCCATTTATTCCAATTCTTTGATTCCTGTCTGCTAACCAGCTTTCTATCCATCTCAAGGCACTACTCATAACCCCATGCTCTTTAATCTTGCATAGTCATCTGCTGTGTGAGACCTTGTCGAAAGCCTTCTGAAAAGTCTAAATAAACCACATCCACTGGTTCTCCCTGGTCAACTCTATGAGTTACATCTTCAAAGAATTCTGGTAGATTTGTGAAGCATGATTGTGGAAAACAACCACCAATGGATCTACTATTTCTCAGGTCACTTCTGCAACTATTCCGGGATGCAGATTATCAGGCCCTGGAGATTTATCTGCCATCAATTCCATTAATTTCCTCAAAACCATTTCTTTACTAACACTAATTTCCTTCAGTTCCTCAATAAAACATGCTTCTCAGAACTTCCGGTACATTATTCATGACAGAAGCAAAGTACGAATTTAGTTCCTTTTGTGAGGGCCACGAAGAATCCAGCACAAGTTTTAAGGATACAAAGAAATAGCATTTATTTACAATACTATATATACACAACAGCAACTTCCCTTGCTGCTCACTCTTTACTGCTGGTTTCAAACTGGCCAGCTTTATTTATACAGGGAGTCTGCTAATGATTTCCCCGCCCCCCCCCCCCTCAC
This sequence comes from Scyliorhinus torazame, assembly GCF_047496885.1. Classification (NCBI taxonomy): domain Eukaryota; kingdom Metazoa; phylum Chordata; class Chondrichthyes; order Carcharhiniformes; family Scyliorhinidae; genus Scyliorhinus; species Scyliorhinus torazame. Next base: position 327,222,415 of record NC_092712.1, on the reverse strand, counting down.
TGGGGAAGCTCATACCCCCACAGGATTGTGGGATTGTCATTAGTCCCCAGCCAATGGTAAGCAGGCAGGTTATAGTTCCTCAGCCATTTCTTTGTTCCCTGTTATGATTTCCCCTGTTTCTGACTGGAAGGGGCCGACATTAGTTTTTATCAATCTTTTTCTCTTTACGCACTTATAGAAGCTTTTAAAGTCGGTTTTTATGTTCTCCGCTAGCTTACTTTCATATTGTACTTTCCCCTTATTCAATCTCTTGATCCACTTTTGCAGAATTTTAAAGTACTCCCACTTCTCAGGTTTTTTGCTTTTTCTTGCCAATTTGTCTGACTCTTTTAATCTCAGGGCCGGCATTGTGGCACGTAGTCAGCACTGCTGCCTCACTTGTGTTTCTTAACTCGACCCAGACAGATTCTACATTGTCTGTGTTAATATCTTTCCTCAATTTTGGATCAATATTTTATTTAATCAACAATACAACTCCACCATCTTTTCCTTTGGGGCAGCACAGTCACACAGTGGTTAGCACGATTGCTTCACAGCTCCAGTGCCTGTGTTCGATTCCCGGCTTGGGTCACTGCCTGTGTGGAGTCTGCACGTTCTCCCCGTGTGTGCGTGGGTTTCCTCCGGGTGCTCCGGTTTCCTCCTACAAGTCCCGAAAGACTTGCTGTTCGGTGAATTGGACATTCTGAATTCTCCCTCTGTGACCCGAACAGGCGCCGGAATGCAGCGACTGGGGGATTTTCACAGTAACTTCATTGCAGTGTTCATGTAAACCTACTTGTGACAATAAAGATTATTATTATTATTTCTGTCTATTCTTCTTAAAACCTGAACAGCCTCAATGTTTAATTCCTATCCTTGGTCACCTTGGAGCCACGCCTCCATGTCTTCCTTCTCAGAGGCTCCTGTATTCAACATGCCAGCCAGGTAGACAGCCACCCTGGGGAGCCCTGGAAGAATGTTTTCCATATTGCTTTAGATACAAGGAAAGATTGGAGAAATTGGGCTTGTTCTCCTTGGAGCAGAGAAGATTAAGAGGCGACCTTGTTGACAGGGTAAAGAAGGATATTCTGTTTCCACTGGTTGGGATGTCAGTGACTAGGGGGTCACAATTTCAATATGGTCAACAGGAGAGCTGGGAGTGAGATGCGGAGAAACCTCTTTACTCAGAGAGCTGTTGGGGTTTGGAATGTGCTGCCTGGGAGAGTGGTGGAGGTAGATTCCATGGGAGGTTTCAAAAGAGAGCTCGATATATATTTGTAAGTGATGAATTTAGAGGGCTCGGGAATAGGGCTGGGGAATGGGACTAGCTGGGTTGCTCTTTTGGGAGCAGGTGCAGACACAATGGGCCGAATGGTCTCCTTCTGTGCTGTAAATAACAAACAAACAAACCCTCTGGAAAATTGCACATGTAGACAACACCCCAAATGGGAACCTGATGTGCTGATACAATCACCTGTGGCTGTTAATGGTTACATATTTTCTTCACCATGTCCATCTCCAGCTGGTGGTACATGGGGTTCAACTCCAGCTTCATGAAAGAATGGCCTCCAGCCAACTTGGCATATGGGTCTTCGTCGGATGGCATGGGGTACCTGTGCAAACAGGAGGCCTTGTTGACTGTAATTTTATAACCACGACACAAGTAGATGGTCTTGTCTGGCTTCAGCATTGGGACCACTGGTGCTGCCCATTCTACGCATTGGGCAAATCATTCCCAAGTTAGTCAGCCGGCTCAGCTCGTCATCCACCTTTCGCAACAGGGCGTATGGGACTGCGCAGGTCCTGAAATACTTGGATTGGGCATCTGTGTCAATGTAAACTTTAGCTGTGGCCCCTTTATCTTCCCTAGTCCTTTCCCAGGTATTTTCCCAGGACAATCCGCTGTACCTATTCTAAAGACCTGTTGCCAATCTTGGCAGAGTCTCTGTAAACAGTCACAGCTCATGATCTGGGCCCCTGAATCATGACCATTGGCAGTCAAACTGATTGTTGTCCATGGTAACCGGGGTCATTGTTGTCCCTGTAATTTTTAATGGTTCTCTGGTATTCGCCGCCAGCCATTCCTTAATATCCTTTAGGCCCAGGTGCTCGACTCAAAATGTATTTTCCGGAATGTCTGAAATGAGACAGCAGCTCCTGTATCTTTTTCCATGTCCAAGGGATGGTCAGTCACTTGCAGGGTATTTTAATTGGGGCTACTTGAGATGCTGAAATGCAATTTAGTTCCATGGAATCTTCCTCATCGGGCTCATGGTAGTTGTCACCTGACCGTGGTAACATGTTCACCATCAATCCTGGTTCTTCCGTCGCCATGATTCCTGCGACCATAAGTGCAGCACCATTGTGAATCTTCTCTCTGTCTCTCAGGGCAGATGTCCCATTGGGCTGTGGTGGTTCTTGGCCAATGGGTCTGATCACCACATTGCTCAGGTGGCAACTGGTCCCACAGGCCCTGCTCTGGGGGTCTGTTACCCGCCCAATTTGCGGCAGCCACCGTTTAGACCATCCAAGTCCACGGACCCCCTTTTCTGAATTTTCATGAGAGAGGGACGGTTCTACGGCCCTTTTTAGATCCAAGAACAATTCTGCCAACAATTTCCATTGGGTGGCCTTGACACACAGCAGGCAGCCTCACAACATCTCCGGGAGGGGTGGGCCAAAGTCACACCTTCATTAAAAGTCTTAGAATCTGAGGCTGCCGGGTAGATAAGGGGCTGGATTCTCCGCCGGCGGGATTCACTGTTTTCCTGGCAGCCCGGGGGTTTCCCGACAGAGTGGGGCTGCCCCACAATGGGAAACCCCATTGACCAGCCGGTGAAACGGAGCATCCCACCGACGTGCTGAACCATAAATCTGGTGTGACTGGATAGAGAATCCAACCCAATGTATTTGACTGGACTGAAAGTTGGGACAGCGCAGATGGTCAAGAGTATTACTTTTTGTTGGTCGTCTCCTACAATACCATTCACCTGGAGGAAATGCTGCATCTGCTCAGTACACTGGGCCCAATCTTCCACATGTGCGTCAAAGGCCTCTACCCTTCCAAAAAGCACAGTACGAAGTCTTACAACACCAGGTTAAAGTCCAACAGGTTTGTTTCGATGTCACTAGCTTTCGGAGCGCTGCTCCTTCCTCAGGTGAATGAAGAGGTCTGTTCCAGAAACACATATATAGACAAATTCAAAGATGCCAAACAATGCTTGGAATGCGAGCATTAGCAGGTGATTAAATCTTTACAGATCCAGAGATGGGGTAACCCCAGGTTAAAGAGGTGTGAATTGTACCAAGCCAGGACAGTTGGTAGGATTTCGCAGGCCAGATGGTGGGGGATGAATGTAATGCGACATGAATCCCAGGTCCCGGTTGAGGCCGCACTCATGTGTGCGGAACTTGGCTATAAGTTTCTGCTCGGCGATTCTGCGTTGTCGCGGGTCCTGAAGGCCGCCTTGGAGAACGCTTACCTGGAGATCAGAGGCTGAATGCCCTTGACTGCTGAAGTGTCATACCAGGTAACAATCACCAGGCAGGAATGTTCCCTTCCAGTCGGGGAACACTTCAGCAGTCAAGGGCATTCAGCCTCTGATCTCCGGGTAAGCGTTCTCCAAGGTGGCCTTCAGGACGCGCGACAACGCAGAATCGCCGAGCAGAAACTTATAGCCAAGTTCCGCACACATGAGTGCGGCCTCAACCGGGACCTGGGATTCATGTCGCATTACATTCATCCCCCACCATCTGGCCTGCAAAATCCTACCAACTGTCCTGGCTTGGTACAATTCACACCTCTTTAACCTGGGGTTACCCCATCTCTGGATCTGTAAAGATTTAATCACCTGCTAATGCTCGCATTCCAAGCATTGTTTGGCATCTTTGAATTTGTCTATATATGTGTTTCTGGAACAGACCTCTTCATTCACCTGAGGAAGGAGCTGCGCTCCGAAAGCTAGTGACATCGAAACAAACCTGTTGGACTTTAACCTGGTGTTGTAAGACTTCGTACTGTGCTCACCCCAGTCCAACACCGGCATCTCCACATCATGGCTTCCAAAAAGCGGCATTTTAAAATTCTCTCTGACCTTGCTGTCATGTTGAGGAACTCGCGTGTGGTCCAGAGGCCCAGAATCGCAGCTGTAGTTTTTCCTCATCGCCAGTATAAAAGCTCAGGGGACCCGAGACAGTAAATCAAAGCAAAGGTTTACCTTCAGCCAAAAGAAAAGACCACAACGCAATGTAAAGCACATAGATCCCAACCGGAAGTTCTGACCATGCCAGTCCCGATCCGGGTCTTTTAAAGGTTGATTCTATGAGCCTCCACCCATCAGCAGGGGAGCTTGTATTCCAGGGGCCTTTCGGGGAGATCAATGGGGTCATCCTCCTGGGTATCATTAGGATTATTACAGTTACTGCTAAATGCTATCCATTGTCCAATGGTTGAAGTTGTTGTGGAAATTTGTCATGTGACTTAGGTCTGCTGGTCCACAACCTGCCTTGAGTCACAGCTGGTGCGACCTTCATTTCTGGAGTATAAGTTTGTTGGGGAAAGTGGAGAAGAGAGTTTCCACTGAAGAGATGGGAGGCTTACCATCCACAATCTCGCCTTGTTCAGCTCATTATTTAGTCATGCACAAGGAGCTTGCCAGATCCAGTGATGGGTGAGGTCAGGAAGTTCCATCGGAACAGCATTCACTCACAAAGCCAGGAGCTTGGGATTTTGCTGACCACAGTGAGTCACGGAGATGTGACCCCATGATTCAGCAATGCTTCCCTGTGGAAAAGGCTGGAGAGGCGATTTCCCAGCAATAACAGCAGGAGACCCTTCGACCTGACCACAGCAGCCTGGATGGAGGTCGCAGCAGAAGGTTGGCACCCATGGGACCTCCAGGGAACTTCCCAACAGCGCAGGGAAAGGATGAATGATCTGCTGCGCTCTGCTAGGATAAGTGCCACCACCGACTCCTGCAATTTGACTTGCATCAGGGCATTGGGCGGTGTCAGTCTACAAGTGCATAGGAATGTCCAAAAGGAGTTTGAGTTGCAGGACCCAGCAGCATATGGGACATGTACACTGAACGTTCCTCTCCAGCTCTGAGAAAATGTCCTTAACCCAGGCACTGGGCACAACTAGAGCCTTCAGAACCTATTCACAGCGCCAGGGACAGGAGTTTGATTCCTGGCTTGGGTCACTGTCTGTGCGGAGTCTGCACGTTCTCCCCGTGTCTGCGTGGGTTTCCTCCGGGTGCTCCGGTTTCCTCCCACAGTCCAAAGATGTGCAGGTTAGGTGCATTGGCCACGCTAAATTGCCCTTAGTCTCCAAAAAGGTTGGGTGGGGTTGCTGGGTTACGGGTATGAGGTAGAGGTATGGACTTAAGTGGGGTGCTTTTTCCAAGGGCTGGTGCAGACTCGATGGGCCGAATGACCTTCTGCACTGCAAATTCTATGACTCCTATGTCAGATTCCTATTCATTGACTACAGCTCCGCCTTCAACACCATAATCCCAGCCAAGCTCATATCAAAGCTCCAAAACCTAGGATTTGGCTCCTCACCCTGCACCTGGACTCTCGACTTCCTGACCCACAGACCACAATCAGTAAGAATAAACAAAAGCACCTCCTCCACGATAGTCCTCAATACCGGGGCCCCGCAAGGCTGCGTACTCAACCCCCAACTATACTCCCTATACACACACAACTGTATGACAATTTGACTCCAACTCCATCTATAAAATTGCTAATGACACAGTCGTAGTGAGTTGGATCTCAAACAACGATGAGTCAGACTACAGGAGAGAGATAGAGAACCTAGTGGCGTGGTGTAATGACAACAATCTCTCATTCAATGTCAGCAAAACTAAGGAGCTTGGGTTGTTTGGATTTTGTTTATTGTCACGTGCACCGAGGTACAGTGAAAAGTATTTTTCGGCAAGCAGCTCAACAGATCATTAAGTACATGGAAAGAAAAGGAAATAAAAGAAAATACATAATAGGGCAACACAAGGTACACAATGTAAATACATAACACCGGCATTGGGTGAAGCATACAGGGTGTAGTGTTAATGAGGTCAGTACATAAGAGGGTCATTTAGGAGTCTGGTAACAGCGGGGAAGGAGCTGTTTTTGAGTCTGTTCGTGCGTGTTCTCAGACTTAAGTACCTCCTGCCCAATGTAAGAAGTTGGAAGAGAGAGTAAGCCGGGTGGGAGGGGTCTTTGATTATACTGCCCGCTTTCCCCAGGCAGCGGGAGGTGTAGATGGAGTCAATGGATGGGAGGCAGGTTCGTGTGATGGACTGGGCGGTGTTCACGACTCTCTGAAGTTTCTTGCGGTCCTGGGCCGAGCAGTTGCCATACCAGGCTGTGATGCAGCCTGATAGGATGCTTTCTATGGTGCATCTGTAAAGGTTGGTAAGAGTTAATGTGGACATGCCGAATTTCCTTAGTTTCATGAGGAAGTATAGGCGCTGTTGGGCTTTCTTGGTGGTAGCGTTGACGTGGGTCGACTGGTCATTGACTTCAGGAAGTGAAGTATCATACACACCCCTGTCTGTATCAATGGTGGCGAGGTGGAGATGGCTGCCAGCTTCAAATTCCTAGGTGTGCACGTCACCAACAATCTGTCCTGGTCCACCCAAGTCGACATCATGACCAAGAAAGCCTATAACAGTGCCTATACTTCTTCAGGAAACTACGGAAACCCGGCATGTAGTCCATGTAGACAACATCCACTGCCCTATCTTCATCAATCACCGTCGTCACTTCCTCGAAAAACTAGATCAAGTTAGTGAGACACGACCTCCCATTCACAAAACCGTGCTGCCTCTCGCTAATACGTCCACTTATTTCCAAGTGGCAGTAAATCCTGTCTTGAAGAATCCTCTCCAATAATTTCTCTACCACTGACGTAAGGCTCATCAGTCTGTAATTTCCTGGATTATCCTTGCTATTCTTCTTAAAGAAAGGAACAACTTTAGCTATTCTCCAGTCCTCTGGGACCTCACTTGTAGCCATTGAGGATACAAAGATTACTGTCAAGGCATCAGCAATTTTCTCTCTTGCCTCCCTCAGTATTCAGGGGTAGATCCCATCAGGCCCTGGGGACTTGAATACCTTAATGTTTTTGAAGACGTCCAACACCTCCTTTTTGATCTCAATGTGACCCAGGCTATCTGCACACCGTTCCCCAGATTCATCATCCACCAAGTCCTTCTCTTTGGCGAATACTGATGCAAAGTACTCATTCAATAAAAATAACCTTTTTTAATAATAATCTCTATGATCACAAGTAGGCTTACATTAACACTGCAATGAAGTTACTGTGAAAAGCCCCTAGTCGCCACACTCCAGCGCCTGTTCGGGTCACAGAGGGAGAATTCAGAATGTCCAATTCACCGAACAGCACGTCTTTTGGGATTTGTGGGAGGAAACCGGAGCACCCGGAGGAAACCCACGCAGACACGGGGAGAACGTGCAGACTCTGCACAGGCAGTGACCCAAGCAGGAATCGAACCTGGGGCCCTGGAGCTGTGAAGCAACAGTGCTAACCACTGTGTGACCGTGCTGCCCCAAAGGAAAAGATGGTGGAGTTGTATTGTTGATTAAATAAAATATTGATCCAAAATTGAGGAAAGATATTAACACAGACAATGTAGAATCTGTCTGGGTCGAGTTAAGAAACACAAGTGAGGCAGCAGTGCTGACTACGTGCCACAATGCCGGCCCTGAGATTAAAAGAGTCAGACAAATTGGCAAGAAAAAGCAAAAAACCTGAGAAGTGGGAGTACTTTAAAATTCTGCAAAAGTGAATCAAGAGATTGAATAAGGGGAAAGTACAATACGAAAGTAAGCTAGCGGAGAACATAAAAACCGACTTTAAAAGCTTCTATAAGCGCGTAAAGAGAAAAGGATTGATAAAAACTAATGTCGGCCCCTTCCAGTCAGAAACAGGGGAAATCATAACAGGGAACAAAGAAATGGCTGAGGAACTATAACCTGCCTGCTTACCATTGGCTGGGGACTAATGACAATCCCACAATCCTGTGGGGGTATGAGCTTCCCCAGTGAGGGGGGGGGCGGGGAAATCATTAGCAGACTCCCTGTATAAATAAAGCTGGCCAGTTTGAAACCAGCAGTAAAGAGTGAGCAGCAAGGGAAGTTGCTGTTGTGTATATATAGTATTGTAAATAAATGCTATTTCTTTGTATCCTTAAAACTTGTGCAGGTTTCTTCGTGGCCCTCACAAAAGGAACTAAATTCGTACTTTGCTTCTGTCATGAATAATGTACCGGAAGTTCTGAGAAGCATGTTTTATTGAGGAACTGAAGGAAATTAGTGTTAGTAAAGAAATGGTTTTGAGGAAATTAATGGAATTGATGGCAGATAAATCTCCAGGGCCTGATAATCTGCATCCCGGAATAGTTGCAGAAGTGACCTGAGAAATAGTAGATCCATTGGTGGTTGTTTTCCACAATCATGCTTCACAAATCTACCAGAATTCTTTGAAGATGTAACTCATAGAGTTGACCAGGGAGAACCAGTGGATGTGGTTTATTTAGACTTTTCAGAAGGCTTTCGACAAGGTCTCACACAGCAGATGACTATGCAAGACTAAAGAGCATGGGGTTATGAGTAGTGCCTTGAGATGGATAGAAAGCTGGTTAGCAGACAGGAATCAAAGAATTGGAATAAATGGGCCTTTTTTCAATTGGTGGGCAGTGACTAGTGGGGTACCACAGGGATCTGTGCGAGGACCCTGACTGTTCACATTTTTATTAATTTGGATGACGGAATTAAATATATTGTCTCCAAATTTGCAGATGGTACAAAGTTGGGTGGGAGGGTGAGTTGTGTGGAGGATGCAGAGATGCTTCAGCAGGATTTGGACAGGCTGGGTGAGTGCGCGCAGATGCAGTGTAATGGTGATAAATGTGAGGTTATCCACTCCCTTGCAAAAAATGGAAAGGCACAGTATTTGCAATATTATCCAGAGCAATGTCAGGCCTGTCACTTTTCATTGCTTATGGCAACCCTCAATGTGCACAGATTTTTGAATTTAACACCTATGAAGCACAGTGGGCTAAACAGCTGGGTTGTAATGCAGAACAAGCCAACAGCGCGGGTTCAATGCCCGTACCGGCCTCCCCGAACAGGTGCCGGAATGTGGCGACTAGGGGCTTTTCACAGTATCTTAATTTGAAACCTACTTGTGACAATAAGCGATTATTATTATTATATGATTGGAGTGATGTATTTCTAACCATGGAATTGTTTTGCTGGGGAGTCTTGAGATAGATTTGTGATCTGTGTCTCACAGAGAAACTGCCACCAACCCCTTCGAATCAAAGGGCCTGAAAGGGAGAAGGTACATTTATTAAAGGTCAGAGATAAGGATCAGCAGGGGTGGCGAGCATTTGTTGTTGATGCTGACACTGGGATTTGTTCTCATTGCAACAGCAGTAATGAATGTTTCTCCGCCAATCCGGATGCAGCCAGTAACAAACAGCCCAAGAACATTCTGTGAACTTGGGAATTCAGCTCGGTTTAGTTAATTCCCCTAGTCGTCACATTCCGGCACCTGTTCGGGTACACTGAGGGAGAATTCAGAATATCCAATTCTCCTAACAGCGCGTCTTTCAGGACTTGTGGGAGGAAACCGGAGCACCCGGAGGGAACCCACGCAGACATGGGGAGAACGTGTAGACGCCGCACAGTGACCCAAGCCGGGAATTGAACCTTGGACCCTGGTGCTGTGAAGCCATAGTGCTGACCACTGTGCCACCATGCCATCCATTTCCTTTGGCTCCACACAGCGATTCTCTCCCCTGTCCTTGAGTGGACCAATTCTCTCAATGACTTTTCGAGATCTCTTTTAGCCTCCTGACTCAGTGTTTAACTTCCTTCCTACTTTCCTTATATTCCTCACAGACTTTGTCTGTTTTCAGCCTTCCAGCGTTTACAAATGCCTCCTTTTGCTTTTGGACGAAAGCCTCCCACATGTCAGATGTTGATTTACCCTCAAACATTCACCCCCAATCTAGATTCTTCAGCTCCTGCCGAATATTGTTGTAATTAGCATTCCCCCAATTTAGCACCTTCATCCAAGGACTACTCTTATCTTTATCCAACAGTACCTTAAAACTTACTGAATTATGGTCACTGTTCCCGAAATGCTCCCTGACTGAAATTTCTACCACTTGGCCATGCTCATTCCCCAATACCAGATCCAGTACAGCCCCTTCTCCAATTGGACTATCAACATATTGTTTCAAGAAGCACTCTTGGATGCTCAAACAAAGAACAAAGAAATGTGCAGCACAGGAACAGGCCCTTCGGCCCTCCAAGCCCGTGCCGACCATGCTGCCTGACTAAACTACAATCTTCTACACTTCCTGGGTCCGTATCCCTCTATTCCCATCCTATTCATGTATTTGTCAAGATGCCCCTTAAATGTCACTATCGTCCCTGCTTCCACCACCTCCTCCGGCAGCGAGTTCCAGGCAACCACTACCCTCTGCGTAAAAAACTTGTCTCGTACATCTACTTTAAACCTTGCCCCTCTCACCTTAAACCTATGCCCCCTAGTAATTGACCCCTCTACCCCAGGGAAAAGCCTCTGACTATCCACTCTGTCCATGCCCCTCATAATTTTGTAGACCTCTATCAGGTCGCCCCTCAACCTCCTTCGTTCCAGTGAGAACAAACCGAGTTTATTCAACCGCTCCTCATAGCTAATGCCCTCCATACCAGGCAACATTCTGGTAAATCTGTCTGCACCCTCTCTAAGGCCTCCACATCCTTCTGATAGTGTGGCGACCAGAATTGAACACTATACTCCAAGTGTGGCCTAACTAAGGTTCGATACAGCTGCAACATGACTTGCCAATTCTTATACTCAATGCCCCAGCCAATGAAGGTAAGCATGCCGTATGCCTTCTTGTCTACCTTCTCCGGCTGTGTTGCCCCTTTCAGTGACCTGTGGACCTGTACTCCTAGATCTCTCTGACTTTCAATACTCTTGAGGGTTCTACCATTCACTGTATATTCCCTACCTGCATTAGGCCTTCCAAAATGCATAACCTCACATTTGTACGGATTAAACTCCATCTGCCATCTCTCCTCCCAAGTCTCCAAACAATCTAAATCCTGCTGTATCCTCTGACAGTCCTCATCGCTATCTGCAATTCCACCAACCTTTGTGTCGTCTGCAAACTTACTAATCAGACCAGTTACATTTTCCTCCAAATCGTTTATATATACTACAAACAGCAAAGGTCCCAGCACTGATCCCTGTGGAACACCACTGGTCACAGCCCTCCAATTAGAAAAGCATCCTGAGTCTTCCGGGTGCGGCGATGACCAGCTAAGTCACACGTTTCGGCAGCTCCCGGTGGAACGGACTTTTGTGCCCTTAATAGGAGCCCCAACGGCAATTTTAACGGCAAATAACACTGTGCGGTAATCCAGAAGGGAATCCCCCCTGGACACGGATGGAAAAAAGAGAGGAAAGTAGCCGGATTGCGGTGGATCCTCTAGAGCAGCGGCCAGGAAGGCAGGCACAAAGCAAGATGGCGTCGGAAGGAGGCAGTTTAATATGGGGCCCTGACCAACAAGAGTTCCTGCAGCGTTGCGTAGATGAACTCAAAAAGGAGATGAAGAAGGAGCTGTTGGCCCCAATATTACAAGCGATTGAGGGGCTAAAGGAGGAGCAAAAGACCCAGGAACAGGAGCTTCGGGTCGTGAAGGCAAAGGCTGCTGAGGATGAGGACGACATACAGGGCCTGGTGGTGAAAACGGAGATGCACGAGGCACAACACAAAAGATGTGAGGAAAGGCTGGAGGTGCTGGAGAATGATGCGAGGAGGAAGAACCTAAGGATTCTTGGTCTTCCCGAAGGTGCAGAAGGGGCGGACGTCGGGGCATATGTGAGCACGATGCTGCACTCGTTAATGGGATCGGAGGCCCCGACGGGTCCGCTGGAGGTGGAGGGTGCCTATCGGGTTATGGCGCGAAGACCGAGGGCTGGAGAAATTCCTCGAGCAATAGTTGTGAGATTTCTCCGATATAAGGACACAGAGATGGTCCTCAGATGGGCAAAGAAAACTCGGAGCAGTAGCTGGGAGAACGCGGTGATCCGCGTATATCAAGATTGGAGTGCGGAGGTGGCGAGAAGGAGGGCAAGCTTTAATCGGGCCAAGGCGGTGTTGCATAAAAGGAAGGTCAAATTCGGAATGCTGCAGCCGGCAAGACTGTGGGTCACACATCAAGGGAAACACCACTACTTTGAAACGGCAGATGAGGCGTGGACATTTATTGTCGAGGAGAAGCTGGAGTGAGCGGGCCAGAAAAAGAACGTTTGGGACAAAGTGGGGGGGTGAATATGTGGGATGAAGGGGGGAAAAGGGGGAAGAGATGACTTCCCAAGTTGTTAAACCTGCGACCCTGTAACTTTTCTCTCTTCCCCATGTCATGGGGGAGGGGGTGAGGGAGGATGAGGAGCTGTGGGCGCCGGCCATTGGGGGCGGGGTCAAAAGGGAAGCGCGGGCTTTGTTCCCGCGCTATGGTAATCACGGCGGGAACAGGGAAGCAGGAAGGAGGGGGCCTCGCACAGTGTGAGCCGAGGTCACGGGGGGAAGCCGAGGTCGGCCAGAGTTTGCTGACTTCTGGGAGCAACATGGGGGGTGCAAATGCGCTAGTTTGGGATCTAGCGGGGGGGGGGTGTTAACTGGGTTGCTGCTGCTGGGGAGAAGGGGGAGCTGGTATGGGAGGGGGGGGTCGGGGCGGGGGGGGGCGCCGCCTGGGGGAGATACAGCTATGTGGGAACCGGGTTAGGAGCTGGATTGAAAAAGGAAATGGCTAGTCGTCGGGGGGGGGGGGGGGGGGGGGGGGGGGTAAAGAGCCCCCCAACCCGGTTGATCACGTGGAATGTGAGAGGGCTGAACGGGCCGATTAAGAGGGCACGGGTACTCGCACACCTAAAGAAACTTAAGGCAGATGTTGTTATGCTTCAGGAGACGCATCTGAAGCTGATAGACCAGGTCAGACTACGCAAAGGATGGGTGGGGCAGGTTATTCATTCGGGGCTAGACGCAAAAAACAGGGGGGTGGCCAGACTAGTGGGGAAGCGGGTAATGTTTGAGGCAAAGACTATAGTGGCGGATAGTGGGGGCAGATACGTGATGGTGAGTGGCAAACTGCAAGGGGAGGCGTTGGTCTTAGTGAACGTATATGCCCCGAACTGGGATGATGCCAATTTTATGAGGCGTATGTTAGGACGAATCCCGGACCTAGAAGTGGGGAAGTTGATAATGGGTGGAGATTTTAATACGGTGCTGGACCCAGGGCTGGACAGATCGAGGTCCAGGACCGGAAGGAGGCCGGCTGCAGCTAGGGTGCTTAAGAACTTTATGGAGCAGATGGGAGGAGTAGACCCCTGGAGATTTAGTAGACCTAGGAGTAAGGAGTTTTTGTTTTTCTCCTATGTCCACAAAGTTTATTCACGGATAGGCTTTTTTGTTCTGGGAAGGGCACTGATCCCAAAGGTGACGGGGACGGAGTACACGGCTATAGCCATTTCAGATCATGCTTCACATTGGGTGGACCTGGAGATAGGGGAAGAAAAACAACAGCGTCCACCCTGGAGAATGGACATGGGATTATTGGCAGATGAGGGGGTGTGCTTAAGGGTGAGGGGGTGTATTGAAAGGTACTTGGAACTCAATGATAATGGGGAGGTACAGGTGGGAGTGGTCTGGGAGGCGCTGAAGGCAGCGGTTAGAGGGGAGCTGATATCTATTAGGGCACATAAAGGAAAGCAGGAGGGTATGGAAAGGGAGCGGTTGTTGAAAGAACTTCTGAGGGTGGACAGACAATATGCGGAGGCACCGGAGGAGGGACTGTACAGGGAAAGGTAAAGGCTACATGTAGAATTTGACTTGTTGACTACGGGTAATGCAGAGGCACAATGGAGGAAGGCACAGGGTGTACAGTACGAATATGGGGAGAAGGTGAGCAGGTTGCTGGCTCACCAACTGAGGAAGAGGGGAGCAGCGAGGGAGATAGGGGGGGTGAGAGATGAGGAGGGAGAGTTGGAGCGGGGAGCGGAGAGAGTAAATGGAGTGTTCAAGGCATTTTACGAAAGACTATATTGTGGTGTTGGGTGTTCTAACACACAGAAGAGCCAACACAGTTGCATATGGTACAACACTTGTTTATTTAAACTCACTATTTACAACTTGGTCTTTGCACTCTGCACGTGGGGGGCTCCCTGCTTGTGGTGTTTCAACAGCTCTTTCATGCTTCCTTCTCCCCAGACCTACTGACCTCCAGGTGTCGTGCTCGTGCTTTTTATGTGGTTGGTGTTCTTGTCTGTGATTGGTTGTGGTGTTGTGTACTCTGATTTGCCTGTTAGTGTGTCCATCATGATGTGTGTGTTTGAATATCATGACATCCCCCCTTTTTACAAAGATATGTGCCTACGTGGTAATAAATATGATCGTGACGTGAGTGCATCTAAGAGTGTGTGTGTGTCGTGTGCAGCATGTGTCTATGACGGAACTATGTACATGGGGCGATGTCGAGTGCGTCACATGAATCCAGTTGTACCATAACATAACAGAAATGCGAACGAGAGAAGAAGAAAAAAAATTTTGAACAGTTGTCCAGTCAGACGACATCTGGAACGATAAACAACAACAGGTTATCATGTAAAATTGTCCAACTTATGAAACATATGAACTGTATTATAAGTCCATTCTAATGGGTTTGCGACGAATTCGGGTTGACCGCCTTAAGGGTGGATCAAGAACCACCGGCTGCTGTGCAGGCATGGCCATGGGTGGCGATGGAAAGGGCGTGATGTGCGGCAGCTCCACAAAGTCATCCTCGGAAGCCTGTTGAGGATCTGGCGTGTTGTGTGGCTGTGAACGTGGAAGTCGGCGAAGGGCGCGCCGATTGCGGCGACGCACGGAACCATCCGGCATGCGAACCAGGAACGAGCGGGGAGCCACTTGTCGGAGGACTTCGGCCGGTGCTGACCAGCCACCATACGGTTGATGGACGCGTACTTTGTCTCCGGAGGACAGGGGGGGCAGGTCCGTCGCTCGTGTGTCGTACCGACCTTTCTGGCGATCACGCTGCAGTTGCATGTCCCGAAGAACCGCCTCATGGTCTGTTGTCGGTGCCAGGACGGAAGGTACCGTCGTCCTGAGGGAGCGACCCATTAGTAGCTGCGCTGGCGAGAGGCCCGTGGATAACGGGGCCGATCGATAGGCCAGCAAGGCAAGGTTAAAGTCCGATCCGGCATCAGCCGCCTTGCACAGGAGCCGCTTTGCGATGTGGACACCCTTTTCAGCCTTCCCGTTCGATTGTGGATGCAGAGGGCTGGATGTCACATGAGTGAAACCATATGCTGCGGCAAAGGACGACCATTCACGGCTGGCAAAACAAGGTCCATTGTCTGACATGACAGTCCTTGGAATGCCATGGCGAGCAAACGTTTCCTTGCAGGCCCCAATGACTGCGGACGACGTCAGATCATGGAGAGGCATGACTTCCGGGTAGTTTGAGAAGTAGTCTATAATAACAATGTAATCTCTGCCGAGCGCGTGAAATAGGTCAACACCCACCTTCGCCCAGGGGGACGTCACCATCTCGTGTGGTAGAAGTGTTTCCGGAGGTTGCGCCGGCTGAAACCTCTGACAG
Source organism: Scyliorhinus torazame (assembly GCF_047496885.1). Classification (NCBI taxonomy): domain Eukaryota; kingdom Metazoa; phylum Chordata; class Chondrichthyes; order Carcharhiniformes; family Scyliorhinidae; genus Scyliorhinus; species Scyliorhinus torazame. The sequence goes on along the minus strand of NC_092712.1, from coordinate 327,206,728 downwards.
GTTGTGCAGTTGAGCACCATGTTGGCTATGTCTTCATTAATACCCGGCCAATATACCGCCGCCCGGGCCCTTCGTCTGCATTTTTCGACACCCAAGTGGCCTTCGTGTAGTTGACGAAGAATCATCTGGCGCACACTGTGTGGAATGACGATCCTATGCGATTTCATAAGGACCCCGTCTATATTGGTGAGATCATCTCGCACATTGTAAAACTGGGGGCACTGCCCTTTTAGCCACCCTTCCGTCATGTGGCGCATCACTCGCTGCAGCAGAGGGTCAGTCGCCGTCTCTGCGCGTATGTGGGCCAGACAAGGATCATCAGCTGGCATATTTGCTGCTGTCAGAGTCACGTGTGCCTCAATTTGACGCACGAACCCCTCCGCATCTGGTGGTGTGCTCACTGCTCGGGAAAGAGTGTCCGCCACTATGAGTTCCTTCCCCGGAGTGTAGATCAGTTCAAAATCGTACCTCCTGAGTTTGAGTAAGATGCGCTGGAGGCGAGGAGTCATGTCGTTCAGGTCTTTGTTAATGATGTTGACCAGGGGGCGGTGGTCAGTTTCGACCGTGAATCGTGGCAGGCCATACACATAGTCGTGGAACTTGTCCAGTCCAGTTAACAAGCCCAGGCATTCTTTTTCGATTTGCGCGTAGCGCTGTTCGGTAGGGGTCATGGCTCGTGAGGCATACGCAACCGGGGCCCATGATGACGTGCTGTCTTTTTGCAGGAGTACCGCTCCAATACCAGATTGGCTGGCGTCTGTTGAGATCTTTGTAGGGCGAGTCGCGTCAAAGAAGGCCAGCACTGGTGCCGTGACCAGTTTGTGCTTGAGCTCCTCCCATTCCTGCTGATGCGACTGGTGCCAGTTGAATTCCGTCGATTTTTTTACGAGATGGCGCATGTTTGTTGTATGAGAAGCCAGGTTGGGAATGAACTTCCCAAGGAAGTTGACCATGCCCAGGAATCTTAAGACAGCCTTCTTGTCAGCCGGTCGTGGCATGGCTGTGATGGCGCTAACCTTGTCTGCATCGGGACGGACCCCGGACCTTGAGATGTGGTCCCCGAGGAATTTCAGCTCCGTCTGGCCGAAAGCACACTTCGCACGGTTGAGACGCAGGCCATTTTGCCGTATGCGGGTGAAGACACGTCGAAGACGATGCATGTGTTCCTGCGGAGTGGTGGACCAAATGATGATATCGTCCACATATACACGTACCCCTTCGATGCCTTCCATCATCTGCTCCATAATGCGGTGGAATACTTCAGATGCCGAAATGATGCCGAATGGCATCCGGTTGTAGCAGAATCTGCCAAAAGGGGTGTTGAATGTGCATAGTCTTCGGCTGGCCGGGTCCAGTTGGATCTGCCAGAATCCTTTGGACGCATCCAATTTAGTGAATATGTTGGCTCGCGCCATCTCGCTGGTGAGGTCTTCTCGTTTTGGGATGGGATAGTGTTCCCGCATGATGTTGTTGTTCAGATCTTTTGGATCTATACATATACGGAGCTCGCCAGAGGGCTTCTTTACACAGACCATGGAGCTGACCCATGGCGTGGGCTCCGTGACCTTGGATAGGACCCCTTGGTCCTGAAGAATCTGCAGTTGTGCCTTGAGGCGGTCTTTGAGAGGCGCAGGAACCCTGCGAGGTGCGTGAACGACAGGGATGGCGTCCGGTCTGAGTCGAATCTTGTACGTGTGTGGCAATGTCCCCATGCCTTCAAAAACCTCCTGGTTGTGAGCGAGGAGGGAATGGAGATTCGCGTGGAACTCAGCATCCGGGAAGTCGGATATCTCATCTGGAGAGAGAGACATGATGCGCTGTACCAGGTGAAGGACCTTACACGCTTGTGCGCCCAGTAACGAGTCCTTTGATGAGCCCACAACTTCGAAGGGGAGTGTGGCCGTGTACCCCTTGTGAGTCACCTGTAGCTGGCAAGATCCTACGGACGGGATAACGTTCCCGTTATAGTCAACCATCTTAAGCCGGGATGGTGTGATGAGTGGTTTGACCTTCATGGCCTGGACTGCAGAGTAAGCAATCAGGTTGGCGGATGCGCCGGTGTCCAGACGGAAGGCGACGCGCGATCGGTTGACCGTCAGGGTGGCACACCACTCATCGTCTGGATTGATGGCATTGACCTTGTTGACATCAATGACGGCAACTCTGAAGTCATCCTGGTCATCTGCATCACTTAACTGGAAGTCTTGATGCGTGGGCTGGACGGTCCTGACTCGTGTGCGAGGTTGTCGAGGATGCGCCGGATCCATGGGTTGAGCCGCACGACAGCGGGCTGCGTAGTGGCCTATCATGGCACATCTGTTGCACTGTTGGTATTTTGCAGGACATTGCCCTTTTAAGTGTAGACCTCCACACTTGCTGCACGTCATGACGTCACGGCGTTCGTTGCGCCACTGCGCATGCGCAGTGCGATCTTGCGGTGGGCGCGCCTGCGCAGTGCGTCCCTCGTTGTGGCCGTTATTCTTGGCGCGCACCTGCGCGGGAGACCGCGAAAAGCGCGGGAAGCGGCCGCTGTCGTCCGGGCCGTGGGGCGGGAAGAAATCGACGGCCTGGATGCGTTCAACGTCGTGGGCGGCCTGGCTTGCCGATTCGACGGCTGGGGACCCCCTCCGTGCCAACTCGGACGCCTGGAATCGGGCAAAACGGCAGGTCGCATTTTCATGGAGGACACAGGCTTCCACAGCAGACGCTAAGGTGAGGCTCTTTATTTTAAGAAGCTGCTGGCGTATGCCACTGGAGGCAACGCCAAAAACAATCTGGTCCCTGATCATGGACTCTGTGGTGGTGCCGTAACCGCAGGACTGCGCTAGAATCCGGAGGTGCGTCAAAAAGGGTTGAAAAAGCTCCTCCTTACCTTGCAGGCGTTGCTGAAAGATGTATCTTTCGAAAGTTTCGTTTACTTCAGTTTGAAAGTGCTGGTCCATTTTGAGGATGACCGTGTCATATTTGGCCTGGTTTTCGCCTTCCTCGAACACCAGTGAATTAAAGACATCATTTGGGTGGGGGCCTGCGTAGAAGAGGAGCATTGCAATCTTCGAATCATCCGAGACATTCTGTTTTTCGGTGGCACGGATGTACAGGTCAAATCGCTGCCTGTAGAGCTTCCAGTTGGTGCCTAGGTTCCCCGTGACTTGCATCGGCTGCGGTTTGCCGGTGTGGTCCATGTCCAGAATGGCAGGTTGGTAGGCAGGTATCGATCCACTCCTGTACCATGTGGTGTTGGGTGTTCTAACACACAGAAGAGCCAACACAGTTGCATATGGTACAACACTTGTTTATTTAAACTCACTATTTACAACTTGGTCTTTGCACTCTGCACGTGGGGGGCTCCCTGCTTGTGGTGTTTCAACAGCTCTTTCATGCTTCCTTCTCCCCAGACCTACTGACCTCCAGGTGTCGTGCTCGTGCTTTTTATGTGGTTGGTGTTCTTGTCTGTGATTGGTTGTGGTGTTGTGTACTCTGATTTGCCTGTTAGTGTGTCCATCATGATGTGTGTGTTTGAATATCATGACATATATGAAGCTCAGCCCCCGGATGGGAAGGAGAGAATGATGTGCTTTCTGGATCAGCTGGAATTTCCTAAGGTGGAGGAGCAGGAGAGAGTGGGGCTGGGAGCACAGATTGAGACGGAGGAAGTAGTGAAAGGGATTGGAAGCATGCAGGCGGGGAAGGCCCCGGGACCAGACGGATTCCCAGTTGAATTCTATAGGAAATATATGGACTTGCTGGCCCCGCTACTGATGAGAACCTTTAATGAGGCGAGGGAAAGGGGGCAGCTGCCCCCGACTATGTCAGAGGCAACGATATTGCTCCTCCTAAAGAAGGAAAAAGACCCGCTGCAATGCGGGTCATACAGGCCCATTTCCCTCCTGAATGTAGATGCTAAGATTCTGGCCAAGGTAATGGCAATGAGGATAGAGGTTTGTGTCCCGGGGGTGGTTCATGAGGACCAAACTGGGTTTGTGAAGGGGAGACAGCTAAATACAAATATACGGAGGCTGCCAGGGGTAATAATGATGTCCCCACCAGAGGGGGAAGCGGAGATAGTGGTGGCGATGGATGCCGAGAAAGCATTTGATAGAGTGGAGTGGGATTATTTGTGGGAGGTGTTGAGGAGATTTGGCTTTGGGGATGGGTATATCAGGTGGGTACAGTTGCTGTATAGGGCCCCGATGGCGAGCGTTGTCACGAATGGACGGGGGTCTGACTATTTTCGGCTCCATAGAGGGACGAGGCAGGGATGTCCTCTGTCCCCGTTATTGTTTGCACTGGCGATTGAACCCCTGGCCATAGCACTGAGGGGTTCCAGGAAGTGGAAGGGAGTACTTAGGGGGGGAGAAGAACACCGGGTATCTCTGTATGCGGATGATTTGTTGCTATATGTGGCGGACCCGGCGGAGGGGATGCCAGAGATAATGCGGATACTTGGGGAGTTTGGGGATTTTTCAGGGTATAAACTGAACATGGGGAAAAGTGAGTTATTTGTGGTGCATCCGGGGGAGCAGAGCAGAGAGATAGAGGATTTACCGTTGAGGAAGGTAACAAGGGACTTCTGGTACCTGGAGATCCAGATAGCCAAGAATTGGGGTACATTACAGAGGCTTAATTTAACACGGTTGGTGGAACAGATGGAGGAGGATTTCAAGAGATGGGACATGGTGTCCCTGTCATTGGCAGGTAGGGTGCAGGCGGTTAAAATGGTGGTCCTCCCGAGATTCCTTTTTGTGTTCCAGTGCCTCCCGGTGGTGATCACGAAGGCTTTTTCAAAAGAATTGAGAAGAGCATTATGGGTTTTGTGTGGGCTGGGAACACCCCGAGAGTGAGGCGGGGATTCTTGCAGCGTAGTAGGGACAGGGGGGGGCTGGCACTACCGAGCCTAAGTGAGTACTACTGGACCGCCAATGTTTCAATGGTGTGTAAGTGGATGGGAGAAGGGGAGGGAGCGGCGTGGAAGAGATTGGAGAGGGCGTCCTGCAGGGGGACTAGCCTACAAGCAATGGTGACGGCGCCGTTGCCGTTCTCACCAAAGAAATACACCACAAGCCCGGTGGTGGTGGCTACATTGAAAATTTGGGGGCAGTGGAGACGGCATAGGGGAAGGACGGGAGCTTCGGTGCGGTCCCCGATAAGAAACAATCATAGGTTCGTTCCGGGGAGAATGGATGGGGGATTTGGAGCATGGCAAAGAGCTGGGGTAGTACAACTAAGAGATCTATTTGTAGATGGGACGTTTGCGAGTCTGGGAGCGCTGACGGAGAAATATGGGTTGCCCCAAGGGAATGCATTTCGGTATATGCAATTGAGGGCTTTTGCGAGGCAACAGGTGAGGGAATTCCCGCAGCTCCCGACGCAGGAGGTGCAGGATAGAGTGATCTCAGAGACATGGGTGGGGGACGGTAAGGTGGCGGACATATACAGGGAGATGAGGGACGAGGGGGAGATCATGGTAGACGAGCTGAAAGGGAAATGGGAAGAAGAGCTGGGGGAGGAGATTGAGGAGGGGCTGTGGGCTGATGCCCTAAGTAGGGTAAACTCATCGTCCTCGTGTGCCAGGCTAAGCCTGATACAATTTAAGGTGTTACACAGGGCGCATATGACTGGAGCACGGCTTAGTAAATTTTTTGGGGTAGAGGATAGGTGTGCGAGATGCTCGAGAGGCCCAGCGAATCACACCCACATGTTCTGGTCATGCCCGGCACTACAGGGGTTCTGGGTGGGGGTGGCAAAGGTGCTTTCGAAGGTGGTGGGGGTCCGGGTCGAACCAAGCTGGGGGTTGGCTATATTTGGGGTTGCAGAAGAGCCAGGAGTGCAGGAGGCGAGAGAGGCTGACGTCTTGGCCTTTGTGTCCCTTGTAGCCCGGCGCAGGATATTGTTAATGTGGAAGGAAGCCAAACCCCCGGGTGTGGAGACCTGGATAAACGACATGGCAGGGTTTATAAAGTTAGAACGGATTAAGTTTGTGTTAAGGGGTTCGGCTCAGGGGTTCACCAGGCGGTGGCAACCGTTCGTCGATTACCTCACAGAAAGATAGAGGGAATGGAAAAGAAGTAGACAACAGCAGCAACCGGGGGGTGGGGGGGGGGGGGGAGGGGGGGGAAGGGCGGGGGGGAGGAATCGGACGGACTCTCAGGGATGTTATTGTATATGTATAGGTATTTGGTATATGTAATTGTATATTGGATTGTTGGACTGTATTTTTGGAGAGTATTTATTTTTGACAAGGCAGTTGCCATTTAGTTTTGTTTTTGTTTTTGTTTATATATTACTTATTTATTTGTTTAAAACTGGCCACTGTTATTTATATTGCTTTATTGTTGTGTAAAAGAAACACTACGTATTGTTGTGTTTGGCCAAAAATCTTGAATAAAATATATTTTTTTAAAAAAGAAAAGCATCCTGACAAACTCTGCCCCGTCTAAGCCCCTGGCACTAAGTGAGTCCCAGTCAATATTGGGGAAGTTGAAGTCTCCCATTACCACAACCCTGTTGTTTTTACTCTTTTCCAAAATCTGTCTACCTATCTGCTCCTCTATCTCCCGCTGGCTGTTGGGAGGCCTGTAGTAAATCCCCAACATTGTGACTGCACCCTTCTTATTCCTGATCTCTACCCATATAGCCTCGCTGCCCTCTGAGGCGTCCTCCCGCAGTACAGCTGTAATATTCTCCCGAACCAGTAGCGCAACTCCACCTCCCCTTTTACATCCCCCTCTATCCCGCCTGAAACATCTAAATCCTGGAACGTTTAGCTGCCAATCCTGTCCTTCCCTCAACCAGGTCTCTGTAATAGCAACATCATAGTTCCAAGTTCTAAGTTCATCTGCCTCGCCTGTTATAGTTCTCACATTGAAACAAATGCACTTCAGACCACCAGTCCCGCTTTATTATAGAACATAAGAACATAAGAACTAGGAGCAGGAATAGACCATCTGGCCCCTCGAGCCTGCTCCGCCATTCAATGAGATCATGGCTGATCTTTTGTGGACTCAGCTCCACTTTCCCACCCGAACACCATAACCCTTAATCCTTCAAAAAACTATCTATCTTACTCACCCTATTCTCTAATTCTCCTTCAGTTAATTCACCTTCTGACCTATTGTTCTGGTTCCCAACCCCCTGCTACACGAAGTTAAACACCTGTGACACTCGCAAATCTCCCAGCCAGGATATTGGTCACCTCCAGTTTAGATGCAACCTATCCTTTTTGGACAGGTCCCACCTGCCCCGGAAGAGATCCCTATGGTCCAGAAATCGGAAACCCTCCCTCCTACACCACCAGTTTAGGCACATATTTGCTGCACTATCCTCCTAATTCTGGCCTCACTGGTACGCGGCACAGGGAGTAATCCTAAGATTACAACCTAGAGGCCCTGCTTTTCACTTACTGCCTAACTCCCTGAACTGCTGCTGCAGGACCTCATCCCCCTTTCTGCCTATGTCATTAGTACCAATATGTACCACAACCTCTGGCTGTTCACCCTCCCCCTTCAGGATGTCCTGTGTTCTTTCAGAGACATCTTTGACCCTGGTACCAGGAAGTCAACACACCAGCCTGGAGTCTCTTTCATGTCCACAAATGTGTCTGTCTGTGCCCCTTACTATAGAGTCCCCTATAACTATCGCTCTCCTGCACTTTGCCCTCCCCTGCTGCGCAACAGAGCCAGTTGTGGTGCCACTGTTCTGGCTGCTGTTGTTTTCCCCTGATAGGTGTATCCCCCCAATAGCATCCAAAATGGTATACCTGTTAGAGAGGGGGACAGGCACAGGGGATTCCTGCACTGACTGCCTGCCCCTTCTGGTGTCACCCATTTCTCTGCCTGCACCTTGGGTGTGACCACATCTCTTTCACTCCAATCAATGACGCTTTCCGCCACCTGCATGCTCCTAAGTGCATCCAACTGCTGCTCCAACCGAACCACGTGGTCTGTGAGGAGCTGCCATTGGTTACACTTGTTGCAGATGTAGTCGACCAGAGCGCTGGAAGCGTCATGGATCTCCAACTAGGACTAAACACAATCCCTCAAATAATCTATAACGAAGGGAATCTCCAACAATCAGAACAATATCCCATTGGCCATTCATATATCAGCAAGTAAATGGTTAGAAAGCATGGTTACCTCACTTTTTACGACATCTTAATTACATATTTAGTAGACAAACTGCCTGTATATATTTGAAACCAAGGTTTTTAATAACATTAGTGCCACAAATATAATGGGTGGTATTCTCCATTTGGGTGATGAGTGTTCCTGTCGGAACCCAATACCGTGCGATTTGTGTTTCCATTGTTGGCATCATTCATCTCATGTGAAGGACCATCACATAGCCCCCGTGAATTGAGATTAATTCCCATTCCCACCGGCATTTGATTCAATGGGGATGGACTTAGCGCTGCAGAGCCTGACAAGCTGGAGCTGCTTATCAACGCTCTACTCACCGCACCCACACACTCTCATTCCAGCCAAGAAGACGGCACAAAGCAGAGCTCACACCCCCTTTCGGCAAACTGGGGTGGATAGAATGCTGGGTGCTGTGGAGGAGAGGAGGAGGACCCTCTTCCCCAGGGTGGGGTGCCAGCTGAAGCCAGCTGGAATGAATGGAGGGATTATCTGTATTTGGTGCAGTAAGGATTAAAAGTCTGGGTTAGTGTGTGACTACTGTAATAACGATTTATATAGAACATACAGTGCAGAAGGAGGCCATTCGCCCCATTGAGTCTGCACCGACCCACTTAAGCCCTCACTTCCACCCAATCCCCAGAACCCAATCACCCCTCCTAACCTTTTTTGGTCACTAAGGGCAATTTATCATGGCCAATCCACCCAACGTGCACGTCTTTGGACTGTGGGCGGAAACCGGAGCACACACGGGGAGGATGTGCAGACTCCGCACAGACAGTGACCCAGCGGGGAATCGAACCTGGACGCTGACGCTGTGAAGCCACAGTGCTAACCACTGTGCTACTGTGCTGCCCGGGATCCTGGTTTGAAAGGCAGCTTGGCCTTTTGGAGCCGGAGGTGCAATTCAAGCATTGTAAAAGTTTAGGCTGATGGGAATTTATTTTGATGAAGAGATGAAGAGGATTCCCAGCGGGAGCAGGTTAATTAGAGACACTGGTCAGGATTCTCTGTTGCTTGACACTGATTTTGTAATCGGTGAATAGGCGGAGAATCCCTGTTGATGACCGAGTCGGGGGCGGTGCCTGTTTTGGGATGCTCCGCCCCCTCCAAAAAGGCATCATCAGGGAGCACGCCGCACACCAGTGGGATGGCCTCAGGACGTTACCTGAAGGGCCTCCCCCGATGCTCCACCTCCGATGGGCCGAGTTCCCGGCAGCATGGATCACTTCTGCTGTAAGTTTTCCTGAAGCCGGCGTGGTGAGGGCTGGAGGCACTGGTGGTGGGTGGTCCGGGGGTGACGAGGGGGTGTCCAGGAGGGCACTACCTGGCAGGTCGGGTCCGCGCACGCCCAGCGCAGTTTTGTACGGCGTGACCTCTGCAGGCCGTCGCCGTACATGAGTGGCCTCGGACCCGGCCATTCTCTGGTCACTTATTTTGTGAAGGCCGTGTGTTTTACATGGCATGACTGCTACCCGCTCACCGGTCGGAGGATCGGTGCTGGGGCCTCGCCGATGTTTCCATTGGAAAACCAGACACTTCCTCTGGACGTTGCCTCAAAATCAGAGAATCCAGCCCATTGTGTTCAGTTTAGTGAAATTATGTAGTTAATGGGAGGAGCCGGGGGTTAAAGCAGTCAGGTGTGGAGGTTTTCAGAGTTAGTTTTTGTCTGGAAGGTGAACGGAGAATGTTTCTGAAGAAATACAGCCAGATTTTCTGCATTATTCTGACAGGGGGTCGGGTCTCTTTCTTTCAAGCAGTCTTGAAAGATCTCTCTTTCTCAAAGTGGAGTATTTAAAACATCTCTGTACAGCAAGTATTCCTGAGTACTGTATTTAAAAGTGGATTGTGATCTGCGATGGTTTTCTTGTTTGAGTGGGAATACAGATAGCGGTTCAGGGTTATTGTGTCACTCTATTGGTCTGTTACAACACCCTGGGTTAATGCACAGTTAATTCCAACTCCACTTGACACAGAGTTGCAACACAATTGAATTAACCAATATTCTCAATTGCCACCAGCTACCCAACTGAACCGAGTCCCATCCTAACTCCCGGGTGCCACAAAGTCTGAGTTTTACTGGGAAGCTAGAAGAGTGTTCTCTTTTGTAACTTTGGAATTCCTCCTTCTCTCTGCTGCTTGACATAAAAGGCACAAGTCCATTAATAATCCATGGATCAAAATGATAACAGCAAAATAAAAGAAAGGGGAAATAAAGCAATCATCAGGAAGGAGCCTTACAATTAGTATTAATTAAACATTGTTCAAAGGATCATTGTAAGCTATTTTCTGGTGTGATGTTAAAGATATTTTAATTCTGTGTCAGTAATAAACCAAATCCCCATTTGTGCGTGGAATCTCTCCTGGAGCGAGGGATCCTTTCCTCACAGTCTTACAAAATTAAAATAAAATATTGGGGTTTCTGTCCCGTATCCCAGCCCCTGTTGGAGTCTGGTTCAGGATCAGAATACAGCCATTGTCAACAATGCCTCAGTGGAGGTGGCCGATATGGTTACTGCCACCAGCCTCACTCGAAGGCCCAGAACCCAATGCAGCCAAAAAGATGCATGGCCTCCTCAGGGCAGCTCAGGTGAGTTACCACCTCAGTTCCCTGATATCACTCCCATCCCGCACTTCTCACATTACTCCCAATCTCTCGAGACCAACAACACCCCACCTGCCTGCATCTCCCTTACAACCCATCCACCACAAAAATGTATTGTCCTTTTTGGCCAGGAGTCTTGCACACACTTTCCACCAGCTACTGACCAGTCGTCATCCCCCCCTCCCCCACCCAATAGAACCCCCCCCCCCCAGCATCGTACTATGTCCTTTCAGTGTCCCCTAGAATAAGGTGGCCCAGAATAAGTGTGAGCACCAAAAGAATGGGGGGGGGGCGTTCCCGAACTGTAGGACCATCCCCCAGCTGAGGAGAGGATCATGCAGCTAGTGGGCAAGGCCCTGGAAAGGGATGTCAGCAAGCAGCAAACAAGTGAGAGTCCAATGCAACAGACCACTCCTTCCCAAGATCTCACCTTGTCTTTTGACTTGCAGGATCACCAACTGATAAAGCCGTACCGTCCGGGGTCACAGCTCCTCCAGCCGCATCCCCAGCACACCCCAGAGCACCAATCCAGCAAGACATCAATTTCTCATCACTGCTGTCACTTACACCATCGCAGAGATTATCACCTCGAGGGGGCATTTTAGCACACGTCACACATGCTGCAACACATCAGGTGGAGGCAGGGAGTCCCCAGGGAGTATAAAGAGAAAGAGGGTAACCAGAGAAAGGGTTGGTCCATTCAAAGATATTGGAGGGAATCTATGAATGGAACCAGAGGAAATGGGAGAGATACTAAATGAATATTTTGCCTCAGTATTCACCAAAGAGAAGGACTTGGTGGATGAGGAGTATAGCGTAGAGTGTGTAGATATTCAGAGTTATGTTGATATTAATAAAGAGGAGGTGTTGGGCATCTTAAAAAGCATTAAAGTAGAAAATTCCCCAGGGCCTGATGGGATCTACCCCAGAATACTGAGGGAGGCAAGGGAGGAAATTGCTGGGACCTTGACGGTAATCTTTGTATCCTCATTGGCTACAGGTGAAGTTCCAGAGGACTGGAGAGTAGCCAATGTTGTTCCATTGTTTAAGAAAGGCAGCAGGGATAATCCAGGAAATTATAGACCGATGAACCTTATGTCAGTGGTAGGGAAATTATTGGAAAAGATTCTTAGAGATAGGATTTACTCACATTTGGAAACAAATGGACTTATTAGTGATGGACAGCATGGTTTTGTGAAGGGAAGTTTGTGCCTCACTAATTTGATCGAATTTTTGAGGAAGTGACAAAGATGATAGATGAGGGAAAGGCAGTAGATGTTGTTTACATGGACTTCAGTGAAGCCTTTGACAAGGTCCCTCATGGTAGACTGGTACAAAAGGTGATGTCACATGGGATCAGAGGAGAGGTGGCAAGTTGGATACAGACTGGCTTGGGCACAGAAGACAGAGGCTAGACATAGACATAGAACATACAGTGCAGAAGGAGGCCATTCGGCCCTTCGAGTCTGCACCGACCCACTTAAGCCCTCACTTCCCCGAACCCAATAACCCCTCCAAATCTTTTTGAACACTAAGGGCAATTTAGCGTGGCCAATCCACCTAACCTGTACATCTTTGGACTGTGGGAGGAAACCGGAGCACCCGGAGGAAACCCACGCAGACACGGGGAGGACGTGCAGACTCCGCACAGACAGTGACCCAAGCTGGAATTGAACCTGGGATCCTGGCGCTGTGAAGCCACAGTGCTAACCACTGTGCTATCATGTTGCCCCTAGCACGGTAGCGGTAGAAGGGTGCTTTTTTGAATGGAAGGCTGTGACTAGTGGTGTTCCACAGGAATCAGTTAGAACATAGAACATAGAACAGTACAGCACAGAACAGGCCCTTCGGCCCTCGATGTTGTGCCGAGCATTGTCCGAAACCAAGATCAAGCTATCCCACTCCCTGTCATTCTGGTGTGCTCCATGTGCCTATCCAATAACCGCTTGAAAGTTCCTAAAGTGTCCGACTCCACTATCACAGCAGGCAGTCCATTCCACACCCTAACCACTCTCTGAGTAAAGAACCTACCTCGGACATCCCTCCTATATCTCCCACCCTGAATCTTATAGTTATGCCCCCTTGTAACAGCTACATACACCCGAGGAAATAGTCTCTGAACGTCCACTCTATCTATCCCCCTCATTATCTTATAAACCTCTATTAAGTCGCCTCTCATCCTCCTCCACTCCAAAGAGAAAAGCCCTAGTTCCCTCAACCTTTCCTCATAAGACCTATCCTCCAAACCAGGCAGCATCCTGGTAAATCTCCTTTGCACCCTTTCCAATGCTTCCACATCCTTCCTATAATGAGGTGACCAGAACTGCACACAATACTCCAAATGTGGTCTCACCAGGGTCATGTACAGTTGCAGCATAACCCCGCGGCTCTCAAACTCAAGCCCCCTGTTAATAAACGCTAACACACTATAGGCCTTCTTCACGGCTCTATCCACTTGAGTGGCAACCTTCAGAGATCTGTGGACATGAACCCCAAGATCTCTCTGTTCCTCCACATTCCTCAGAACCCTGCCGTTGACCCTGTAATCCACATTCAAATTTTTTCTACCAAAATGAATCACCTCGCACTTATCAGGGTTAAACTCCATCTGCTATTTTTCGGCCCAGCTCTGCATCCTATCAATGTCTCTTTGCAGCCTACAACAGCCCTCCACCTCATCCACTACTCCACCAATCTTGGTGTCATCAGCAAATTTACTGACCCACACTTCAGCCCCCTCCTCCAAGTCATTGATAAAAATCACAAATAGCAGAGGACCCAGCACTGATCCCTGTGGTACACCGCTGGTAACTGGTCTCCAGTCTGAAAATTTTCCACCCACCACCACCCTCTGTCTTCTATGTGATAGCCAGTTACTTATCCAATTGGCCAAATTTCCCTCTCTCCCACACCTCCTTACTTTCATCATGAGCCGACCATGGGGAACCTTATCAAACGCCTTACTAAAATCCATGTATACGACATCAACTGCTCTACCTTCATCTACACACTTAGTTACCTCCTCAAATAATTCAATCAAATTTGTGAGGCAAGACCTACCCTTCATGAATCCGTGTTGACTATCCCGGATTAAGCTGCATCTTTCCAAATGGCCATAAATCCTATCCTTCAGGACCTTTTCCATTATCTTACCGACCACCGACGTAAGACTAACTGGCCTATAATTACCAGGGTCATTCCTATTCCCTTTCTTGAACAGAGGAACAACATTCGCCACTCTCCAGTCCTCTGGCACTATCTCCATGGACAGCGAGGACCCAAAGATCAAAGCCAAAGGCTCTGCAACCTCATCCCTTACCGCCCAAAGAATCCTTGGATATATCCCATCTGGCCCAGGGGACTTGTCGACCCTCAGGTTTTTCAAAATTTCTAATACATCCTTCCTCAGAACATCTACCTCCTCCAGCCTATCCGCCTGAATCACACTCTCATCCTCAAAAACATGGCCCGTCTCCTTTGTGAACACTGAAGAAAAGTATTCATTCAAATCCTCTCCTATTTCTTCTGACTCCATGCACAAGTTCCCACCACTGTCCTTGACCGGCCCTACCCTCACCCTGGTCATTCTTTTATTTCTCACATAAGAGTAAATAGCCTTGGGGTTTCCCTTGATCTGACCCGCCAAGGACTTTTTTCAGCTCATTCCTTGCTACCTTGTAACCCTCAAGCGACCCTACTGGACCTTGTTTTCTCATCCTTACATACTCTTCCTTTTTCCTCTTGACAAGACATTCAACCTTTTTTGTGAACCATGGTTCCCTCACACGACCATTTCCTCCCTGCCTGACAGGGACATACCTATCAAGGACACGTAGTATTTGTTCCTTGAACAAGCTCCACTTTTCATTTGTGCCTTTCCCTGACGGTTTCTGTTCCCATCTTATACTCCCTAATTCTTGCCTAATCGCATCATAATTACCGCTCCCCCAATTATAAACCTTGCCCTGCCGTATGGCCCTATCCCTCTTCATTGCAATAATGAAAGACACCGAATTGTGGTCACTATCTCCAAAGTACTCTCCCACAAACAAATCTAACACTTGGCCCGGTTCATTACCCAGTACCAAATCCAATGTGGCCCCCCCCTCTTGTCGGCCTATCCACATATTGTGTCAGGAAACCCTCCTGCACACACGGTACAAAAACTGCCCCATCCGAACTGTTCGACATATGGAGGTTCCAATAAATACTTGGAAAGTTAAAGTCACCCATGACAACTAGCCTGAGATCTCCACACCTATCCATAATCTGATTTGCAATTTCTTCCTCCACATCTCTATTACTATTTGGGGGCCTATAGAAAACTCCTAACAATGTGACTGCTCCTTTTCTATTTTAAACTTCGGCCCATATTACCTCAGTAGGCAGATCCCCTTCGAACTGCCTTTCTGCAGCCGTTAAACTAGCCTTGATTAACAATGCTACTCCTCCACCTCTTTTACCACCTTCCCTACTCGTACTGAAACATCTGTACCCCGGAACTTCCAACAACCATTCTTGTCCCTGTTCTAACCAGGTCTCCGTAATGGCCACAACATCATAGTCCCAAGTACCAATCCACGCTCCAAGTTCACCTACCTTATTCCGGATGCACCTTGCATTGAAGTAGACATACTTCATCCCACCTTTCTGTCTGCCGGTACACTCCTGTGACCTTGATACCCTCCTCAGTACCTCACTACTCTCAACACTGGCTTCTGGACTACAGGTCATTTTCCCAGCCCCCTGGGGCCTTTGTTGTTCGTGGCGTATATAAATGATTTGGAAGAAAATGTAGCTGGTCTGATGAGTAAGTTCACAGACGACACAAAAAGTGGTGGAGTTGCGGATAGTGAAGAGGATTGTCAGAGGATACAACAGGATATAAACTGGTTGCAGTCTTGGGCGGAGAAATGGCAGGTGGAGTTTAATCTGGACAAGTGTGAGGTAATGCACTTTGGAAGGTCCAATGCAGGTAGGAATTACACAGTAAATGGTAGAACTCTTGCGAGCCTTTTGACAAGGTCCCTCATG
Organism: Scyliorhinus torazame; assembly: GCF_047496885.1. Taxonomy (NCBI): domain Eukaryota; kingdom Metazoa; phylum Chordata; class Chondrichthyes; order Carcharhiniformes; family Scyliorhinidae; genus Scyliorhinus; species Scyliorhinus torazame. Next base: position 327,190,957 of record NC_092712.1, on the reverse strand, counting down.
GTAGACTAGTACAAAAGGTGAAGTCACACGGGATCAGGGGTGAGCTGGCAAGGTGGATACAGAACTGGCTAGGCCATAGAAGGCAGAGGGTAGCAATGGAGGGACGCTTTTCTAATTGGGGGGCTGTGACCAGTGGTGTTCCACAGGGATCAGTGCTGGGACCTTTGCTGTTTGTAGTATATTTAAATGATTTGGAGGAAAATGTAACTGGTCTGATTAGTAAGTTTGCAGACGACACAAAGGTTGGTGGAATTGCGGATAGCGATGAGGACTGTCAGAGGATACAGCAGGATTTAGATTGTCTGGAGACTTGGGCGGAGAGATGGCAGATGGAGTTTAATCCAGACAAATGTGAGGTAATGCATTTTGGAAGGGCTAATGCAGGTAGGGAATATACAGTGAATGGTAGAACCCTCAAGAGTATTGAAAGTCAAAGAGATCTAGGAGTACAGGTCCACAGGTCATTGAAAGGGGCAACACAGGTGGAGAAGGTAGTCAAGAAGGCATACGGCATGCTTGCCTTCATTGGCCGGGGCATTGAGTATAAGAATTGGCAAGTCATGTTGCAGCTGTATAGAACCTTAGTTAGGCCACACTTGGAGTATAGTGTTCAATTCTGGTCGCCACACTACCAGAAGGATGTGGAGGCTTTAGAGAGGGTGCAGAAGAGATTTACCAGAATGTTGCCTGGTATGGAGGGCATAAGCTATGAGGAGCGATTGAATAAACTCGGTTTGTTCTCACTGGAACGAAGGAGGTTGAGGGGCGACCTGATAGAGGTCTACAAAATTATGAGGGGCATAGACAGAGTGGATAGTCAGAGGCTTTTCCCCAGGGTAGAGGGGTCAATTACTAGGGGGCATAGGTTTAAGGTGAGTGGGGCAAAGTTTAGAGTAGATGTACGAGGCAAGTTTTTTACACAGAGGGTAGTGGGTGCCTGGAACTCGCTACCGGAGGAGGTGGTGGAAGCAGGGACGATAATGACATTTAAGGGGCATCTTGACAAATATATGAATAGGATGGGAATAGAAGGATACGGACCCAGGAAATGTAGAAGATTGTAGTTTAGTCGGGCAGTATGGTCGGCACGGGCTTGGAGGGCCGAAGGGCCTGTTCCTGTGCTGTACATTTCTTTGTTCTTTGAGTATTGACAGGCAGAGAGATCTGGGCATGTCCACCGATCACTGCAAGTAACAACACAGGTGGGTAAGATGGTCAAGAAGTCATACGGCATGCTGGCCTTCATCGGTCGGGGCATTGAATATAAAAATTGGCAAGTCATGTTGCAGCTGTATAGAAGCTTAGTAAGGCCTCATTTGGAGTATTGTGTACAAATCTGGTCGCCACACTATCAGATGAATGTGGATTCTTTGGAGAGGGTACAGAAGCTGTTTACTAGGATGTTGCCTGGTATGGAGGGCATTAGCTATGAGGAGAGGTTAGATAAACTTGGTCTGTTCTCACTGCAATGACAGAGGTTGATAGGCGACCTGGTAGAGCTCTGCAAGATTATGAGTGGCATGGACAGAGTGGATAGTCAGATGCTCTTTCCGAGGGTAGGAGAGTCAAGTACTAGGGGACATGGGTTTAAAGTGCGTGGGGAAAAGTTTAGAACAGATGTGCGAGGCAAGTTTTTTACACAGAGGGTGGTAAATATATGGAACGCGCTGCCTGGGGAGGGGGTGGGAGTAGGTACAATTGCGGCATTTAAGGGACATCTAGACAAATATATGAATAGCGTGGGAAAGGAAGGATACGGACTCCGTGCCGGCGGTTTTAGCCTAGGCAGGTACCGTGGTCGCCGCAGGCTTGGAGGGCCGAAGGACCTGTTCCTGTACTTTATTGATCTTTGTTTTTTGTTCTCTTTGTTCTTTGAGTGACCAGTCAGACGGCTGCCCGTTGCCAGGAATCAGCTGTAGTCCGGACAGGTGTCGGGATTCTGGAAAGTGTGATCACATCACAGACACAGAACCAGAATCTACTTGGTGGGGTGACAGCAAATTTCCAGCGCATGTAGGTACAGCTGGAGGACAAGGCGACACGACACTGCGTGGCACCCAGACCAACGCTGAACGGTGGTATCTACAGTGGAAGGCCTGGGGTAGGACATCAGAGCCATGGGTCAAGACGTCCAAGGCGATCACAGGCAGACATGTCCCACACCCACATGGACGGTACTGCGACGCTCCGGAGCTTGGCCCAGTCACAAAAGGTCATGGCTGAGGGCATCGAAAGCATTGGCAGAGTGCTAGCCAGTCACTGAGGAACATCTCTCCCATTAAAGGTACGAGGCCACTCGAAGGCCTCGTGAAAACAGCTGCTCTGACATTCTCTTTAACTGAGATACGCCGTTGCTGAGTCTGCTGAAGCTGACCACATATCAGAAACTGACCTGACCTGAAGTGCATCTTCAGAGGGGGATGCTCAGCTCAGCACAGTTTGAAACGCTTCTCTCGAGGGGATCCCACAGCCTGAGTGCCCAGCTTGAAGGTCCAAACCAACTGACGGTTCAACACCTCACATCCTGAAGAGATTACCATCTGCAAAGTCCTCAGCGACAGCAGAGAAGATCGTCAAATCTCTCATATTCTATAAATTCCTGTTATTTTTTTAACCTTTTCTATCCCCACCATGTGTCTGGCTTGTGTGTGTCTGAGGGGGTGGGGGTTGGGAATAGTTAGACTGGTAGACCATTGATTCGTTATTTCCATTATATGTTCATCTTTTCACAGTAACTTCATTGAAGTCTACTTGTGACAATAAGTGATTATTATTATCTTTTACTCTTGTTATTAATAAACAGTTTTTTTAATTTTTTGCTTATGAATTTGGTGTCTGTAACTCACTGGAGCAGTCAAGGGTTAAAGAACTCAGGAAAATGCACACATTATTGGTTCATTCACTTATATTGGGGCTCCGGGGTCTGTGGCACTGGAATTGACCGCGCACTCGCCCAGGGTGTGCCCAACAGTGCACGGAGGAGTGGCAGAGCCTGTTGGGTCACTGACTGAGCACAGCCATGCCCATCCCATTGATGATACCGCTGGGGTATGAGGGTTTCCAGAGGGGCAGCCTGGGTGCAGTCCCACATCACCAGAGGCTCTCAGAGCATTACAAGACACAGTCAGCAGTCAGCAGGGGCCTGTACGTAGTACCGAAGAGGTGCATTTAAATTCACATACTGAGCAAGACCACCCCGGTCCCAAGGGGACACCCCGTGCCCAGGTACTTGGCACCAAATCATCCGTCACTAACCCCCCCCCCACCCGAGTCAGCCACTCCCCAGCAAGCCTGACAATTTTGGAGCGTTTATATGAGTTTTCTTACCTCCTCGCTCCCCTTCCACAATCATAATAATAATAGTTGTTATTGTCACAAGTCGGTCTACATTAACACTGCAATGAAGTTACTGTGAAAATGACATAAGAACATAAGAACTAGGAGCAGGAGTAGGCCATCTGGCCCCTCGAGCCTGCTCCGCCATTTAATGAGATCATGGCTGATCTTTGTGGACTCAGCTCCACTCTCCGGCCCAAACATCCACTCAATGCACCAATTCACACCGCGTGGCTTCTGCCTAAGAGCTGGGGTGGAGCTCGATTTATCCAACCTGTTAATGAGATCAAAATCCAGGCAAATGATGGTTTTCCACGGATGCGCTGGCACGGGTGAAAACTTCAATAATGCCACCAGCGAGCGATAGGAGGAGCATGGTGTTGGAATCGGTGCCGGGCGTGAACCACAATTTTTCCAGGGCACGTTATTCTTCGCCCGATCGCAATTCTAGCTGCTGGCGTCGTGACGCGGAGAATTGAGCCCGAATCATAACAATTTCTTACATTCACCACTGACGAAAGGTCTACCTTTTCCTGACTGTAAAGTGTCACACGTGTAAACATGGTGTACGGTGCACAATTGCAATGAAATTACACAGAAATGATCTGTTGGGATGATTGATTGCAGAATATCACTGGTTTATTTATGGATCTTTTGCTTTCTCTCGTCTGATTAGCCCCTGAAGCAAAGCTCCCAGAAGATCCATCAACATTTACTGACCTAATTACCGACTCAACTGTAAAAAACTGCCTGGCATGGGAACTTATAAAAATGCTTACAGTCATCATAAGCAGCTTAATTCTGCCTGTGTTTCTTTTTGTTCAGGTAAATTGATTTTAAATCTTGCAACATATTTAAATGAAAAGTAGTTCTCTGTATTTGATGGAAATGAAATCATGAGCGGGGTTCATGTGATCGCATCAAAAATAATTCTCGTGAGATCAGGAATAAGAAGGGTGCAGTCACAATGTTGGGGGTATACTACAGGCCTCCCAACAGCCAGCGGGAGATAGAGGAGCAGATAGGTAGACAGATTTTGGAAAAGAGTAAAAACAACAGGGTTGTGGTGATGGGAGACTTCAACTTCCCCAATATTGACTGGGACTCACTTAGTGCCAGGGGCTTAGACGGGGCAGAGTTTGTAAGGAGCATCCAGGAGGGCTTCTTAAAACAATATGTAAACAGTCCAACTAGGGAAGGGGCGGTACTGGACCTGGTATTGGGGAATGAGCCCGGCCAGGTGGTAGATGTTTCAGTAGGGGAGCATTTCGGTAACAGTGACCACAATTCAGTAAGTTTTAAAGTACTGGTGGACAAGGATAAGAGTGGTCCGAGGATGAATGTGCTAAATTGGGGGAAGGCTAATTATAACAATATTAGGCGGGAACTGAAGAACATAGATTGGGGGCGGATGTTTGAGGGCAAATCAACATCTGACATGTGGGAGGCTTTCAAGTGTCAGTTGAAAGGAATACAGGACAGGCATGTTCCTGTGAGGAAGAAAGATAAATACGGCAATTTTCGGGAACCTTGGATGACGAGTGATATTGTAGGCCTCGTCAAAAAGAAAAAGGAGGCATTTGTCAGGGCTAAAAGGCTGGGAACAGACGAAGCCTGTGTGGCATATAAGGAAAGTAGGAAGGAACTTAAGCAAGGAGTCAGGAGGGCTAGAAGGGGTCATGAAAAGGCATTGGCAAATAGGGTTAAGGAAAATCCCAAGGCTTTTTACACTTACATAAAAAGTAAGAGGGTAGCCAGGGAAAGGGTTGGCCCACTGAAGGATAGGCAAGGGAATCTATGTGTGGAGCCAGAGGAAATGGGCGAGGTACTAAATGAATACTTTGCATCAGCATTCACCAAAGAGAAGGAATTGGTAGATGTTGAGTCTGGAGAAGGGGGTGTAGATAGCCTGGGTCACATTGTGATCCAAAAAGACGAGGTGTTGGGTGTCTTAAAAAATATTAAGGTAGATAAGTCCCCAGGGCCGGATGGGATCTACCCCAGAATACTGAAGGAGGCTGGAGAGGAAATTGCTGAGGCCTTGACAGAAATCTTTGGATCCTCGCTGTCTTCAGGGGATGTCCCGGAGGACTGGAGAATAGCCAATGTTGTTCCTCTGTTTAAGAAGGGTGGCAGGGATAATCCCGGGAACTACAGGCCGGTGAGCCTTACTTCAGTGGTAGGGAAATTACTGGAGAGAATTCTTCGAGACAGGATCTACTCCCATTTGGAAGCAAATGGACGTATTAGTGAGAGGCAGCACGGTTTTGTGAAGGGGAGGTCGTGTCTCACTAACTTGATAGAGTTTTTCGAGGAGGTCACTAAGATGATTGATGCAGGTAGGGCAGTAGATGTTGTCTATATGGACTTCAGTAAGGCCTTTGACAAGGTCCCTCATGGTAGACTAGTACAAAAGGTGAAGTCACACGGGATCAGGGGTGAACTGGCAAGGTGGATACAGAACTGGCTAGGCCATAGAAGGCAGAGGGTAGCAATGGAGGGATGCTTTTCTAATTGGAGGGCTGTGACCAGTGGTGTTCCACAGGGATCAGTGCTGGGACCTTTGCTCTTTGTAGTATATATAAATGATTTGGAGGAAAATGTAACTGGTCTGATTAGTAAGTTTGCAGACGACACAAAGGTTGGTGGAATTGCGGATAGCGATGAGGACTGTCTGAGGATACAGCAGGATTTAGATTGTCTGGAGACTTGGGCGGAGAGATGGCAGATGGAGTTTAACCTGGACAAATGTGAGGTAATGCATTTTGGAAGGGCTAATGCAGGTAGGGAATATACAGTGAATGGTAGAACCCTCAAGAGTATTGAAAGTCAAAGAGATCTAGGAGTACAGGTCCACAGATCACTGAAAGGGGCTACACAGGTGGAGAAGGTAGTCAAGAAGGCATACGGCATGCTTGCCTTCATTGGCCGGGGCATTGAGTATAAGAATTGGCAAGTCATGTTGCAGCTGTATAGAACCTTAGTTAGGCCACACTTGGAGTATAGTGTTCAATTCTGGTCGCCACACTACCAGAAGGATGTGGAGGCTTTAGAGAGGGTGCAGAAGAGATTTACCAGAATGTTGCCTGGTATGGAGGGCATAAGCTATGAGGAGCGATTGAATAAACTCGGTTTGTTCTCACTGGAACGAAGGAGGTTGAGGGGCGACCTGATAGAGGTATACAAAATTATGAGGGGCATAGACAGAGTGGATAGTCAGAGGCTTTTCCCCAGGGTAGAGGGGTCAATTACTAGGGGGCATAGGTTTAAGGTGAGAGGGGCAAGGTTTAGAGTAGATGTACGAGGCAAGTTTTTTACGCAGAGGGTAGTGGGTGCCTGGAACTCACTACCGGAGGAGGTAGTGGAGGCAGGGACGATAGGGACATTTAAGGGGCATCTTGACAAATATATGAATAGGATGGGAATAGAAGGATACGGACCCAGGAAGTGTAGAAGATTGTAGTTTAGTCGGGCAGTATGGTCGGCACGGGCTTGGAGGGCCGAAGGGCCTGTTCCTGTGCTGTACATTTCTTTGTTCTTTGTTCTTTGTACAGAAATAAATATGTGAGCTCTTTGTTATTAATTATTTATTTAGCCGGGCTGCCCTCCTCCCATTCTGGACCGATTATTTTATGATCCATTTATGGAAATATCATCTGACTTTTACAGCAGCCTCTGGCAGATTGGATTTAAACACAGTCTCCAAGATGAAAGGAATTGGGGCCTCATGGGGAGCGGGTGCTGGATAAAGTTATTGCTCATTCACTGATCACATTCATCATTTGAAGGGGGAACAGCCAGAGGAAGAATGTACTGCCCATGATGCTGAATCCAAGTTGTTTACTGAACGGATAGAGCACAATATCAAACATGGCTCATTCTCCAGTGAACCAGGCCGTTTAGCTCCATTGGCTGGGCAGCTGATTTGTGATGTGGAGCAAAGCTAACAGCGTAGGTGCAATTCCCATCCCGGCTCCGCCTTCTCAACCTCACCCCTCACCTGAGGTGTGTTGACCCTCGGGTTAAATCGCCACCAGTCAGCTCTCCCCCTCAAAGGGGAAATTAGCCTATGTCATCTGGATCTTTACTTACACAGTGAAAGGCTTATTTATATATGTGTTCTGTTCGGTTACTTCTCTGTTACTCTCCACAGTTTTGTCTTTTTATTAACATTACATGCACTCTCCATGATAACCCATCTATTCTCCTTTAATTAGCCAAGTCCCAACTGACTGCAAAATACCGAACCTCCCATGCGAAATATGATAGTTCCTGAGTTGCTTATCAGCATGGTGTTTGTCTCTCTTTTGTGTGTATATAAGTATGCGTATGTCTGTACATGTTTGTGCATGCATGTGTGTGTACAACTATTTTTGGATGTGTGCATGTGTGTGCGTGAATGTGTGAGCGTGTGTGTGCATGCATCTTTGTGCGTGTGTGTGGATGCATGTGTATATGTGTACGTGTGTGTATGTGCATGCATGTGTGAGTGTGTACTTGTGTGTGTGCATGTACATGTGTGTGTGCCTATGTGCATGTGTGCGCATGGATGCATTTGTGTGTTTGTGCATGTTTGTGTGTGTGCGTGTGCACGTGCATGCATTTGTGTGTGTGCACGTGTGCATGTGCGAGCGTGTATGCCTATGTGTGTGTGCATGCACGTGGGTGTATGTGCATGTGTGCCTGTGCGTGTTTATGTGTGCACAGGTGTGCATGCATGAGCATGCATGTACACGTGTATACGCGCATGTGTGTATGCTTGCGCTGTGTGTTTGTGTCTGTGTGCCTTTCTGCCTCTGTTAGGAGTGTTTCACGCCGGCGTCAACGGGCCTCTTGGCCCAGCGATTCAGTGGGCCATCACGGCGCCGAAGTGCTGTGCGCTGCTTCAGCGCTGATACGCGGCCTTGCACTGCCAGCACGGATCCGCGCATGTGTGTTTGCCATTTCCACGCTGGCGCCAAGCAACATGGCGGAGTGACACAGCGAGCCCGCGCGGAAGGAGGTAGGCCCCCTCCAGATCGCAAGCGCCCGCGGATCAGTAGCCCCCGATCGTGAGTCTGGCCGTCATGCAGGCTCCCCCCGGAGTCTGATCCCCCCCCTCCCCACGAGGACGGCCACCATAGCCGCGGGTCCGAGCTCCTGCCGGGTGATATCAGGTTGGAACCACGCCGGCGGAACTTGGCCGGCCGGTTGCTGGACAATCGCGTTCCGGCGTCGGAGCGGCGTGGCGGGAATTTCCGCCATCACCGCAGATTCTCTGGCCCGGCGCGGGCTCGGAGAATCCCGTCCAGCATCTTTCAGGACTCGTGGGAGGAAACCCACACAGGCTGGGATTACATTTCAGAAAAAACTCTGCATCTTGTTCCTTGACCTTTTTGTGATTCATAAATGATTCATATTAAGGTCAGGCTAAGGTGGTCGGGGTTCCTCTCCTTGGCAATGGTCCTGGCTTCGTATTTATGTGTTATTAATGTTAGCTGTTACAATCAGCCCGAGCATCATAGCCTGTCGGAGGCTGGTTAAATGAGGAGCTATAAATTGAATTAAACATTGTGGAATCACAAGCTGACATTCTGTTGCTGATTTTCTCCTTGGTTCAATTGCTCTGTTTTATTACCTTTGCTCTCGAGTCACCAGGTATCTTTATGATACCGCCATGAGGTTCAAGTTCGAGTAATGATCAATAATCCAATACACCGCTTAGTAAGGATTAAATCAAAGCACATTTATTATACACAGTAATCGCTACTCATGCACAAATTCTACGTCTAAGCTACTTCTACAACTAACAGGCCGATACTTAACTTCGAACTGGCCCACCAGGTCAGGGGAACAAATGGCCTTTCGTTCGGATTCTGAGTCTGCGGGATTCGAAGTTGGTACGGATTGGTAGCTAGGAGCGCCTATCTCGTAGCGAGCGTTGAATTAAGACTTACGTCAGTCGACGATCACTGCACCGGTCACGGTCAATGTTGGTTCGTGTTGCTGGGTGACCCGGGCAGGAAGAAGAGAGCGATTTGAACTTGGGGCTCAACTCTTATAGTCCCCAGGGGCTTCCCGCCTTTCGGGGCGGACCCTGTACCTGGTCCCAAGTGATTGGACTTTGTCCCAATCGCTTGGCTCGATTTCTCCAATGCTGGAGCGGTTCCCTGATCGATGGGCGGTCTTGAGGTGCTCGTTCACCTCCCTTTGTGTAGGCTCCTGCTGGCGCCGAGGAGTCTGGCTTTGCTTTGTGTGTCCAAAATGTTACTTATTGTTCCCGGGGATTGCTCATCAGTATGCAGATGGCTGCTACTTTGTTATGCTGATGGTCGCTGGTATCGATGTTGTCTGGTTTTTGCAGAGGTAAATACACAGCAAACCTGCAGCTGCTGGTTTCTGTCTATGTTCGCTGACTTTCCCATCAGCCTTTGCCGTTCGCCATTTTAAATCGGGTGTTGGCCAATTTAGGTGGCTACACTAAATTGAATTAAACATTGTGGAATCACAAGCTGACATTCCCGCTCCTGAGCTTATGAAGGTTACTGAGGGGGGAATTGAAGGTGGTTGGGTCAAGGGAAATCCTGGGGTTGCAATAATAGAATCATAGAATTTACAGTGCAGAAGGAGGCCATTCGGCCCATCGTGTCTGCACCGGCCCTTGGAAAGAGCCCCTACCCAAGCCCACCCCTCCAACCCTATCCCCGTAACCCCATCTAACCTTTTTGGACATTAAGGGGCAATTTATCATGGCCAATCCACCTAACCTGCACATCTTTGGACTATGGGAGGAAACCGGAGCACCCGGAGGAAACCCACGCACACACGGGGAGGATGTGCAGACTCCGCACAGACAGTGACCCAAGCCTGAATCGAACCTGGGACCCTGGAGCAGTGAAGCAACAGTGCTATCCACAATGTTACCGTGCTGCCCCAGGTATGACTCCAATTTAGGAGAGGTTCTGCTCTTGAGCAAGACCTCTGTGATGCTAAGGTGAACTTTGTTATCAAGACCAGTTATACTCACCTCTCCTCTTGGAGTTAACTTTTGTGTTCATGTTTGGACCAAGGATGTGACAATGTCGGAAGCTGATTGAGCCTGAAGCTGGAGGAGTCTAAACTGAATTCTGCTGAATCGGTCTTGCTTGATTACATTGTCTATTAGTGATGAGCGGGACCAGAAGATATATAAAGTGTTAACACATTATTATTAGTGTTAATGGACACCAGGGAAATACCAATCGATTGGAAGAATCGTGATGTGATGCATTTTCACAAAGTATATGCAGAAAATTATACTCAGATATACAAAGAACAAAAAACAAACTGAGATTCAGCACAGGAACAGGCCCAGCAGTCCTCCAAGCCTACACCGACCATTCTGCCTGTCTAACCTAAAATATTCCAGGTGTGCACATCACCAACAATCTGTCCTGGTCCACCTACACCGACGCTACCACCAAGAAAGCACAACAGCGCCTATACTTCCTCAGGAAACTAAGGAAATTTGGTATGTCCACATTAACCCTTACCAACTTTTACAGATGCACCGTAGAAAGCATCCTATCAGGCTGCATCACAGCCTGGTATGGCAACTGCTCGGCCCAGGACCGCAAGAAACTTCAGAGAGTCGTGAACACTGCCCAGTCCATCACACAAACCTGCCTCCCATCCATTGACTCCATCTACACCTCCCGCTGCCTGGGGAAAGTGGGCAGTATAATCAAAGATCCCTCCCACCCGGCTTGCTCACTCTTCCAACTTCTTCCATCGGGCAGGAGATACAGAAGTCTGAGAACACGCACGAACAGACTCAAAAACAGCTTCTTCCCCGCTGTTACCAGACTCCTAAACGGCCCTCTTATGGACTGATCTGATTAATACTACACCCTGTATGCTTCACCCGATGCCAGTGCTTATGTAGTTACATTGTATATGTTGTGTTGCCCTATTATGTATTTTCTTTTTATTTTAATTTATTTTCTTGTACTAAATGATCTGTCTGAGCTGCTCGCAGAAAATTACTTTTCACTGTACCTCAGCGCAGGTGACAATAAACAAATCCAATCCAATCCACTTTCAGTGTCCTTATCCCACTGCCATGGCTGGTTTAGCTCAGCGGGCTAGACAGCTGGTTTGCGAACACGGCCAGCTGCGCGGGTTCAATTCCTATACTAGCTGAGAATTCTGAATTCTCCCTCAGTCTACCCGAACAGGCGCTGGAATGTGGCGACTAGGGGCTTTTCACAGTAACTTCATTGCAGTGTTCATGTAAGCCTACTTGTGACAATAAAAATATTATTATTATTCCCATTCTATCCATTTATTTGTTAAGATGCCCCTTAAACATCACTATCGTCCCTGCTTCCACCACCTCCTCTGGAAGTGAGTCCCAGGCACCCACTACCCTCTGTGTAAAAAACTTGCCCCGTACATCTACTCTAAACGTTGCCCCTCGCACCTTAAACCTGTGACCCCTAGTAATTGACTCTTCCACTCTGGGAAAAAGCTTGGCTGTCCACTCTGTCTATGCCCCTCATAATTTTGTAGACCTCTATCAGGTCGCCCCTCAACCTCCGTCATTCCAGTGAGAATAGACTGAGTTTATCCAACATCCTGGTAAATCTTTTCTGCACCCTCTACAAACCCTCCACATCCTTCTGGTAGTGTGGCGACCAGAATTGAATACTATACTCCAAGTGTGGCCTAACTAAGGTTCTATACAGCTGCAACATGACGTGCCAATTTTTATACTCAATGCCCCGGCCAATGAAGGCAAGCATGCCGTATCCCTTCTTGGCTACCTTCTCCACCTGTGTTGCCCCTTTCAGTTACCTGTGGACCTGTACACCCAGATCCCTCTGACTGTCAATACTCTTAAGTGTTCTGCCATTTACTGTATATTCCCTACCTGCATTAGACCTTCCAAAATGCATTACCTCATATTTTTCCAGATTAAACTCCATCTGCCATCTCTCCGCCCAAGTGTCCAAATAATCTAAATCCTGCTGTATCCTCTGACAGTCCTCATCGCTATCCGCAATTCCACCAACCTTTGTGTCGTCTGCAAACTTACTGATCAGACCAGTTACATTTTCCTCCAAATCATTTATGTATTTTACAAATAGCAAAGGTCCCAGCACTGATCCCTGCGGAACACCACCCCAAGGGGCTGGTTTAGCACAGGGCTAAATCGCTGGCTTTTAAAGCAGACTAAGGCAGGCCAGCAGCACGGTTCATTTCCTGTACCAGCCTCCCCGAACAGGCGCCGGAATGTGGCGACTAGGGGCTTTTCACAGTAACTTCATTTGAAGCCTACTTGTGACAAGAAGCGATTTTCATTTCATTTTTTCATTTCAACACCACTAGTCACAGCCCTCCAATCAGAAAAGCACCCTTCCATTGCTACTCTCTGCCTTCTGTGACCTAGCCAGTTCTGTATCCATCTTGCCAGCTCACCCCTGACCCAGCGTGTATTCACCTTTTGTACCAGTCTGCCATGAGGGACCTTGCCAAAGGCCTTACTGAAGTCCATATAGACAACATCCACCGCCCTCCCCTTGTCAATCACCTTTGTAATTTCTTCGAAAAACCCCATCAAGTTAGTGAGACACGACCTCCCCTTCACAAAACCGTGCTGCCTCTCCCTAATACGTCCACTTGCTTCCAAATGGGAGTAATTCCTGTCTCGAAGAGAATCCTCTCCAATAATGTCCCTACCACTGATGTAAGGCTCACCGGCCTATAATTTCCTGGATTATCCTTGCTACCCTTCTTAAACAAAGGAACAATATTGGCTATTCTCCAGTCCTCTGGGACCTCACCTGTGAGGATACAAAGATTTCTGTCAAGGCCTCAGACATTTCCTCCCTTGCCTCCCTCAATTCCTTGTAAAATAATGGAATTGGTTAAAATTAATAAACTTGAGGATTAATTTACTAGATGTAGACAGGAAGGTCTTTTTCTAGGCAACCCGCTTGATTTTTCTTTGTAGAAGTACAAACCCAAGACGATGATGGTTAACTATGGACAGAATTTCCCAGTCCCGCCATAGCAGATTTTGCAGCGAAAGGGACAGAAAATTTGGAGTGAGGTCAAAAATCGGATTCCCTCGGTGGAAAAATAGTTGGAATTTCCTCCTTGCTGGGTTGAGATAATGGCAGATTGGCTTCACAGAATAGAACAGAATCACGACGTGCAGAAGGAGGCCATTCAGCCCATCAAGTCAGCACCGACCCTCTGAAAGGACACCCTACCTAGGGTCAGGCCCCCCACCTTAACCCCTTAGCCCAGTAACCCTGATCCCTGGAATGAAGAGCTTTTCGTACGAGGAATGGTCGAGGACTCTGGGTCTGTACTCGCTGGAGTTTAGAAGGATGAGGGGGATCTTATTGAAACTCACAGGATACTGCGAGGCCTGGATAGAGTGGATGTGGAGAGGATGTTTCCACTTATAGGAAAAACTAAAACCAGAGGACACAATCTCAGACGAAAGGGACGATTCTTTAAAACAGAGATGAGCAGGAATGTCTTCAGCCAGAGGGTGGTGAGTCTGTGGAACTCTTTGCCCCAGAAGGCTGTGGATGTCAAATCTCTGAGTGTCTTTAAGACAGAGATAGATAGGTTTTTGATCAATAAGGGGATCGGGGGTTATGGGGAGATGGCAGTAGAATGGTGATGAGAAAATATCAGCCATGATTGAATGGCGGAGCAGACTCGATGGGCCGAGTGGCCTAATTCTGCTCCTATGTCTTATAGTCCTATGATCTTCTTCTTTAGATTAGGGTATGAATAATATGCTTCTCATTTTTGTTGCTCGAGAGCATAAGGAAGAATATTTAAGGAATTGTCACAAACTGGAGTCACAGAATCCTTACAGTGCAGAAGGCAACCATTCAGCCCATCGAGTGACCACTGAGCCACCAAAAGAACACTCTACCTAGGCCCAATCCCCTGCTCCATCATTGCAACCCCACCTAACATACACAGGGTTAATTTAGCATGACCAATCCACCTAACAGCACATCTTTGGACTGTGGGAGGAAACCGGAGCACCCGGAGGAAACCCACGCAGACACGGGGAGAACGTGCAGACACTGCACAGACAGTCACCAGAGGTTGGGCAACACGGTAGCATAGTGGTTAGAACAGTTGCTTCACAGCACCAGGGTCCCGGCTTGGGTCACTGTCCAAAGATGTGCAGGTTAGGTGGATTGGCCATGCTAAATTGACCTTAGCTAAGGTGGGGTTACTGGGTTATGGGGATAGGGTGGAGGTGTGAGCTTAAGTGGGGTGCTCTTTCCAAGAGTCGGTGCAGACTCGATAGGCCGAATGGCCTCTTTCTGCTCTGTAAATTCTATGAAATCTATGAAACCCGGGTCCCTGGCGCTGTGAGGCAGGGGTGCTAACCACTGTGTCACTGTGCGGCCCTGTGCTGTGAGGCAGCAGTGCTAATCACTGTGTCACCGTGCGGCCCTGCGCTGTGAGGCAGCAGTGCTAATCACTGTGTCACCGTGCGGCCCTGTGCTGTGATCAGCAGCAGTGCTAATCACTGTGCCACCGTGCGGCCCTGCGCTGTGAGGCAGCAGTGCTAATCACTGTGTCACCGTGCGGCCCTGCGCTGTGAGGCAGCAGTGCTAATCACTGTGTCACCGTGCGGCCCTGCGCTGTGAGGCAGCAGTGCTAATCACTGTGTCACCATGCGGCCCTGCGCTGAGAGGCAGCAGTGCTAATCACTGTGTCACCGTGCGACCCTGCACTGTGAGGCAGCAGTGCTAATCACTGTGTCGCCGTGCGGCCCTGCGCTGTGAGGCAGCAGCGCTAATCACTGTGTCACCGCGCGGCCCTGCGCTGTGAGGCAGCAGTGCTAATCACTGTGTCACCGTGCTGCCCTGCGCTGTGAGGCAGCAGTGCTAATCACTGTGTCACCGTGCGGCCCTGCGCTGTGAGGCAGCAGTGCTAATCACTGTGTCACCGTGCGGCCCTGCTCTGTGAGGCAGCAGTGCTAATCACTGTGTCACCGTGCGGCCCTGCGCTGTGAGGCAGCAGTGCTAATCACTGTGTCACCGTGCGGCCCTGGCACTGTGAGGCAGCAGTGCTAATCACTGTGTCACCGTGCGGCCCTGCGCTGTGAGGCAGCAGTGCTAATCACTGTGTCACCGTGCGGCCCTGCGCTGTGAGGCAGCAGTGCTAATCACTGTGTCACCGCGCGGCCCTGCGTTGTGAGGCAGCAGCGCTAATCACTGTGTCACCGTGGGGCCCTGGCACTGTGAGGCAGCAGTGCTAATCACTGTGTCGCCGTGCGGCCCTGCGCTGTGAGGCAGCAGCGCTAATCACTGTGTCACCGCGCGGCCCTGCGCTGTGAGGCAGCAGCGCTAATCACTGTGTCACCGTGCGGCCCTGCGCTGTGAGGCAGCAGCGCTAATCACTGTGTCACCGTGCGGCCCTGCGCTGTGAGGCAGCAGTGCTAATCACTGTGTCACCGTGCGGCACTGTGCTGTGAGGCAGCAGTGCTAATCACTGTGTCACCGTGGGGCCCTGGCACTGTGAGGCAGCAGTGCTAATCACTGTGTCACCGCGCGGCCCTGCGCTGTGAGGCAGCAGCGCTAATCACTGTGTCACCGCGCGGCCCTGGCACTGTGAGGCAGCAGTGCTAATCACTGTGTCACCGTGCGGCCCTGCGCTGTGAGGCAGCAGTGCTAATCACTGTGTCACCGTGCGGCCCTGCGCTGTGAGGCGGCAGCGCTAATCACTGTGTCACCGTGCGGCCCTGCGCTGTGAGGCAGCAGTGCTAATCACTGTGTCACCGTGCGGCCCTGCGCTGTGAGGCAGCAGTGCTAATCACTTTGTCACCGTGCGGCCCTGCGCTGTGAGGCAGCAGTGCTAATCACTGTGTCACCGTGCGGCCCCGCGCTGTGAGGCAGCAGTGCTAATCACTGTGTCACCGTGCGGCCCTGCGCTGTGAGGCAGCAGTGCTAATCACTGTGTCACCGTGCGGCCCTGCGCTGTGAGGCAGCAGTGCTAATCACTGTGTCACCGTGCTGCCCTGCGCTGTGAGGCAGCAGGCTAATCACTGTGTCACCGTGCGGCCCTGCGCTGTGAGGCAGCAGTGCTAATCACTGTGTCACCGTGCGGCCCTGCGCTGTGAGGCAGCAGTGCTAATCACTGTGTCACCGTGCTGCCCTGCGCTGTGAGGCAGCAGTGCTAATCACTGTGTCACCGTGCGGCCCTGCGCTGTGAGGCAGCAGCGCTAATCACTGTGTCACCGTGCGGCCCTGCGCTGTGAGGCAGCAGTGCTAATCACTGTGTCACCGCGCGGCCCTGCTCTGTGAGGCAGCAGTGCTAATCACTGTGTCACTGTGCGGCCCCGCGCTGTGAGGCAGCAGTGCTAATCACTGTGTCACCGTGCGGCCCTGCGCTGTGAGGCAGCAGTGCTAATCACTGTGTCACCGTGCGGCCCTGCGCTGTGAGGCAGCAGTGCTAATCACTATGTCACTGTGCGGCCCTGCGCTGTGAGGCAGCAGTGCTAATCACTGTGTCACCGTGCGGCCCTGCGCTGTGAGGCAGCAGTGCTAAACACTGTGTCACC
This sequence comes from Scyliorhinus torazame, assembly GCF_047496885.1. NCBI lineage: Eukaryota > Metazoa > Chordata > Chondrichthyes > Carcharhiniformes > Scyliorhinidae > Scyliorhinus > Scyliorhinus torazame. The sequence continues at coordinate 327,174,054 of NC_092712.1, read as the reverse complement.
GTGCTGCCCTGGCGCTGTGAGGCAGCAGTGCTAATCACTGTATCACCGTGCGGCCCTGCGCTGTGAGGCAGCAGTGCTAAACACTGTGTCACCGTGCTGCCCTGCGCTGTGAGGCAGCAGTGCTAATCACTGTGTCACCGTGCGGCCCTGGCGCTGTGAGGCAGCAGTGCTAAACACTGTGTCACCGTGCGGCCCTGCGCTGTGAGGCAGCAGTGCTAACCACTGTGTCACCGTGCGGCCCTGCGCTGTGAGGCAGCAGTGCTAATCACTGTGTCACCGTGCGGCCCTGCGTTGTGAGGCAGCAGTGCTAATCACTGTGTCACCGTGAGCAGCGTGAGGTGCCCCAGTGCCGTGCTGGCCCACTCTGAGGTGCAGGATCCCTGACCCTGGGGGCCAGATGACACCGGCGTAAAACGCTCCGGCGTTTACCACAGTGTCAACACTTAGCCCCAGGATCAGAGAATCCCGCCCCATATCTTAATTTTGTGTTTCATAAACAAGGGAATAGAGATTAGGTTTTTTTATACAAAACAGCTTCGAGAAGAAGGGGGAGGAACATTTTATTTCGGGGCTCAGAGTTAGTGATTAAGATTTTGGATAAAAAGCTAATTTCATTGGAGCTCTGAAGATGATGACATAGATTACTGGAGATATTTTTTAAATTATGAAAAGATTTAACAGAGCGAATAGCAAAATAATGTTTTTTTTGGCTGGAAATTAGTGATGAGGGATCATCAATTTAAGAGAATAAGGAAATAGATTGCTGCCTGCGGAATACTAGAGGCTGAGGCGATTGCATCTTCAATAGGAAGAGTAGACAAACATTTGAATCACAAAACGGATGGTTCAATGATGATGAATAAAAAGATAATAAATATAATTAAGATCTGAAATAGAAACTGGAGCCACTGTTGAGCTGAATGACATCATTTATGCTGCAAGTTCTATTGTTCCAGGGTTTAATCTTCACTCGTCTGCGGCTAATACAAAGGCCACCAGGTCATTTTCTATTTTTCTGACTTCAAAATCCTTTTTGTGGAATAATTAGAATTGAGGATATTGGGTGTCCCTTATAATTGATAAGGTTGAATTAAATTTGTCAATTGTTCTGGTTTCAGAAATTGTAAGTAACTAAAAATAGACAGTGGCGTCTCCGTTTCAGAACGGTTGCCGGGACTGAATCGGTGGGTGATCCACGACAGCAGAATTGGCGCTGTTCCCAGAGCAATTCATCAACCATTATATAAAAGCAAATTACTGCGGATGTGGGAATCTGAAACCAAAAGAGAAAATTCTGGAAAATCTCAGCAGGTATGAAGGCAGTGCAGGGGTCCCCTGCGGTCATCTCCCTCCAAAAGCGTTTTGGATACTGTTGTGGGAGATGGCTCACCAGGGGAAGGCAGCAGTAGCCAGGTTTATGGCACCGTGGCTGGGTCTGCTGCATAGGAGGGCAGGAAGAAGAATGGCCTGGTGAGAGTGATAGGGGACTCAATGGTAAGGGGAATAGACAGGCGGTTCTGCAGACACAATCGAGACTCCAGGATGGTATGTTGCCTCCCTGGTGCAAGGGTCAAGGATGTCTCGGAGTGGCTGCAGGATATTCTGGGGGGGGAGGGGTGAACAGCCAGCTGTCGTGGTGCACATAGGCACCAACGATATAGGTAAAAAACGGGATGAGGTCCTACATGCTGAATTTAGGGAGTTAGGAGATAAACTAAAAAGTAGGACCTCAAAGGTCATAATCTCGGGATTGCTACCAGTGCCACGTGCTATTCAGAGTAGGAATGACAGGACAGACAGGACAAGTCATGTTACAGCTGTACCGGACCTTAGTTAGGCCTCATTTGGAATATTGTGTACAATGCTGGTCGCCACACTACCAGAAGGATATGGGTGCTTTGGAGAGGGTACAGAAGCGGTTTACTAGGATGTTGCCTGGTTTATAGGGCATTAGCTATGAGGAGAGGTTGGATAAACTTGTTCTGTTCTCATTGGAACGATGGAGGTTGAGAGGCGACCTCATAGAGCTCTGCAAGATTATGAGTGGCATGGACAGAGTGGATAGTCAGATGCTCTTTCCCAGGGTAGGAGAGTCAAGTACTAGGGGACATGGGTTTAATATGCGTGGGGAAAAGTTCAGAACCGATGTATGAGGCAAGTTTTTTACACAGAGGTGGTAAATATATGGAACGTGCTGCCTGGGGAGGGGGTGGGAGCCGGTACGATAGCGGCATTTAAGGGGCATCTAGACAAATATATGAATAGGGTGGGAAAGGAAGGATATGGACTCCGTAAGTGCAGACGGTTTTAGTTTAGTCAGGTACCAGGGTCGGCGCAGGCCTGGAGGGCCGAAGGGCCTGTTCCTATGCTGTATTGTTCTTTGATGTGGAGATGCCGGCGTTGGACTGGGGTGGGCACAGTAGGAAGTCTTACAACACCAGGTTAAAGTCCAACAGGTTTGTTTCGATGTCACTAGCTTTCGGAGCGCAGCTCCTTCCTCAGGTGAATGAAGAGGTATGTTCCAGAACCATATATACAGCAAAGTCAATGATGCAAGACGATGCTTTGAATGCGAGTCTTTGCAGGTAATTAAGTCTTTACAGGTCCAGACGGATAATCACAGGTTAAAGAGGTGTGAATTGTCTCAAGCCCGGACAGTTGGTAGGATTTTGCAAGCCCAGGCCAGATGGTGGGGGATGAATGTAATGTGACATGAATCCAAGGTCCCGGTTGAGGCCGCACTCATGTGTGCGGAACTTGGCTATCAGTTTCTGCTCGGCGATTCTGCGTTGTCGCGGGTCCTGAAGGCCGCCTTGGAGAACGCTTACCCGAAGATCAGAGGCTGAATGCCCTTGACTGCCGAAGTGTTCCCCGACTGGAAGGGAACATTCCTGCCTGGCGATTGTCGCGCGATGTCCGTTCATCCGTTGTCGCAGCGTCTGCATGGTCTCGCCAGTGTACCACGCCTCGGGACATCCTTTCCTGCAGCGTATGAGGTAGCCAACGTTGGCCGAGTCACACGAGTATGTACCACATACCTGGTGGGTGGTGTTCTCACGTGTAATGGTGGTACCCATGTCGATGATCTGGCACGTCTTGCAGAGATTGCCATGGCGGGGTTGTGTGGTGTCGTGGTCGCTGTTTTGAAGGCTGGCTAGTTTGCTACAAACAATGGTTTGTTTAAGGTTGCCCTGTTGTTTGAAGGCAAGTAGTGGGGATGTGGGGATGACCTTGGCAAGATGTTCATCTTCATCGATGACGTGTTGAAGGCTGTGAAGAAGATGACGTAGTTTCTCCGCTCCGGGGAAGTACTGGACGACGAAGGGTATTCTGTCGGTTGTGTCCCGTGTTTGTCATCTGAGGAGGTCGGTGCGGTTTTTTGCTGTGGCGTGTTGGAACTGTCGATCGATGAGTCGAGCGCCATATCCCATTCGTATGAGGGCATCTTTCAGCGTCTGTAGATTCTGTTATGCTCCTCCACATCTGAGCAGATCCTGTGTATACGGAGCGCTTGTCCATAGGGGATGGCTTCTTTAAGGTGTTTAAGGTGGAAGCTGGAGAAGTGGAGCATCGTGAGATTATCCGTGGACTTGCGTTAAGCGAAATGCTGAGGTGACCGTCCTTGATGGAGATGAGTGTGTCCAAGAATGCAACTGATTTTGGAGAGTAGTCCATGGTGAGTCTGATGGTGGGATGGAACTTATTGATGTCATCGTATAGTCGTTTCAGTGATTCTTCACCGTGGGTCCAAAGGAAAAAAATTTCATTGATGTATCTGGTGTATATGTCGGTTGAAGGTCCTGTGCGGTGAGTAGGTCTTGTTCAAACTTGCGCATGAAGATGTTGGCATATTGAAGTGCGAATTTGGTCTCCATGGCTGTTCCGTGGGTCTATATATGTGTTTCTGGAATCCACCTCTTCATTCACCTGAGGAAGGAGCAGTGCTCCGAAAGCTCGTGATTCCAAACAAACCTGTTGGACTTCAACCTGGTGTTGTAAGAATTCTTACGATGTTGTTCTTTGTTCTTTGTCTGGCAGCATCTGTAGGGAAAGGCGTTTTGAGTCCAGATAACCGTTTGTCAAAGCTAAAAGGCATAGAAATTCCACAACCATTAATGGGCTAGCAGCCTGTGAAATACGATCGATACCAATGAAAGACGGTTTCCGATTCGCTGGGGTCAGGATTGACACTCGAGAGGCTGAGAAGCTGTAGCCACGTATACATACACCACCCCAGCACGGTTCAGTGACTCAAGACCCTGTTGGATGCCGGTGAGGTGAGACGGGGCACCCTGTATCCCGTGCTGAGACACCCACCCCTGTGCATCAGATCTGGGCGCTGGAGCGAGGGACCGTGAGCGCCGTGGGCAACACAGTCCAGACCGGACAGCATCGCCGCAAGAAACTGCACAACCTCCTCAGGGCGGCCAGGGTGAGTCGGCAGCTCGATGCCTCTGGCACTAACCCCATCCCACACACCCGCCACCTGACCCCCTCCCTCCCGGAGAGCAACTGAACCCCCACCCTGCACCACCTGCCAGCACCCATAGTGGCCACGAAGATTATCATCTACCCACCCCTGTGCTGCCTGCATCCAACTGTCTATGTAATATAATAATAATCTTTATTATCACAAGTGGGTTTACATTAACACTGCAATGAAGTTACTGTGAAAATCCCCTAGTCGCCACATTCCGGCACCTGTTCGGGTACACGGAGGGAGAATTCAGAATGTCCAATTCACCTAATTGTCTTTCGGGACTTGTGGGAGGAAACCGGAGCACCCGGAGGAAACCCACGCAGACGCGGGGAGAACTCCCACTACCACCCCCACCCCATCCCGGGTCAATCATGTGTCATGTCTTGTGTCGTGCAGGATGTCCGGTGATGAGGTGGCCCTTTTGGTGCCCCCCCGCCCCCGACCCCAACCACAACCGCAGGAGGTGAGCAGCAACGGGAGCCCTCGATCCGCAGCCCGGGACACCCCGGAGCTCGAGTCCAGGAAGACACTGGGCTGGATTCTCTGAGCATCCGCGGCGAAATCACGATCGGCGCGGGAGCAGAGAATGGGCATTGACGCCAAAATCCGGCACGACACCGCTCCCGCAGCCGCCCTGGCGGGGGATCCTTTACCGGGGGGGCGTTTAATGGGCGGGCAGGGGAGCGATCGGGGGCCAATGATCCGTGGCCGTGCGCGATCCCGGGGGCGGGGGCTATATTGTCGGGGCTGCTCCGCGGTGTGAGCCCGCCATGTCGCTTGGGGCGGCCGCGCCGTGGCATGCGCGGACTCCCGACTGGAAGTGCAGGGCCCCATATAGGCAGGCAGAGCTGCGAGGAGCACTCCGGGCCCCTCCTCGCCCCCTGCAGATAGGAGAATCACTCTTTCTTCAGGAAAGTCCAGAGTGAATCGCCCACATTTTGACCCTGGAGTGGGGACAGAGCCTCATTATTGGGGAATCCCGCCCACTGACTCCCTCTCACAGCTTCTCCAACACTCTCCACCATTCCAGAGATACCTCGGTTGGGCACTTTTGTGAAGAGGCTCCTGGGACACTATCTCATCCGCACCTGAGAGCTGCCCCAGTACAGCAGGTGGGGGTAGGAGCACCCAAAGAGGCAGACGGTTAGAGGGCAGGTCGACCAGGGACTAGCTGCCGTCCAGTTGGGTTTTGGACGTCTGTAATGGACGGTCCCATCGATTGTGGAGATGCAGTCACAGAGCCAGAGCCTACATGAGGGGTTGTTGGCGAGCATCCAGTACCTGCAGGTACAGTTGGAATAGTTCAACCACTTGCAGGAACACGAGGTGGTGCCGGCCATGCCTGTCAACCAGGCCAACACCACACCGATGGCATCCGCGATGGAGACTTTGGGGGAGAATATTTAGGCCATGGGTCAAGATGTCCAAAGCCTGGAGCACTCCATGTGGGCGGTGGCCGAGGCCCAGGACAGGCAACCAAGTACCAGGGCCACCTGGACAGTGCAGCGATGGGCCATGGCTGAGAGCGTCGGTGGCATTGCCCAGGCACTGGCCAACATGGCACAGACCCAGCAGGTGGTGGCACAGTCATGGTGTGATGTAGCGCAGCCTCAGAAGAAGGTGGTCCACTCATATTGGTGGCGAGCATTGAGATCCTGGTCAGGGTGGGAGCAAGCCTCCAGGACTGGCAATGCCGGGTGGTGGGGGAGCCTCAGGGGATAGCTCCGCTTTCACCCCATCCAATGGAATCGCCTGCGGGTCATCGGGCACCACGAGGGAGAAGGAGCTGATGGGGCCCGTATCGGTGACTCACGCAGGGGAGGCCAGAACATCGCAGCCCCCGCCCCTGCCCCCCTGTCCCTGGTGCATCTGATGGGAAGCAGGCAGAACAGGCCATCACCACGCCATCTGGGAACCCCGAGCAGCAGACGGGCCCACGCAGACCCGGTCACCCCAGGAGATGACCACCAAAGGGGACCCAGGTCGCAGGATGGGAATCTAAGCAGGCCGCCTCCACTCCTAATGTACCACCGGGGGGTCCACCTAGGAATGGCGTTAGGGTCAGTAAGGCCAGAAAGGTAGACACCAGCTAACTTAGCACAAGTGCAGCACATCAGATAGCGATAGGGGCTCGGGTACAAAACTGTGTATTGAACAAAGAAATGACTGAGGAACTAAATTCGTACTTTGCTTGTGTCTTCACAAAGGAAGACATGAATAATGTACCGGAGATTCTGAGAAACCCAAATTTCATTGAGGAGCTGGAGGAAATTAGGATTAGTAAAGAAATGTTATTAGGGAAATTAATGGGATTGAAAGCGGATAAATCTCTCTAGCCTGATAATCTTCATCCCAGAGTACTTGAGGAAGTGGCCCTAGAAATAGAAGATCCATTGGTGGTCATTTTCCAAAATTCTTTAGACACTGGAATGGTTGCTACAGATTGGAGGGTAGCGAATGTAACCCCGCTATTCAAAAAGGGAGGGAGAGAGAAAACAGGGAACTATAGACCAGTGAGATTAACGTCAGTAGTAGGGGAGTTGCTCGATCCATTATTAAGGATTTCATAGCACAGTATTTGGAAAGCTGTGGTGTAATCAAAATCAGCACGGATTTACGAAAGGGAAATCATGCTTCACAAATCTCCTGGAATTCTTTGAAGATGTAACTAGTCGAGTTGACCAGGGAGAACCAATATCCAGCGGGGGGGGGGGGGGAATTTTCTAATGCTCTTCGGGAGGGTTTAAACTAGTTCAGCAGGGGCTTGGGAATGTGAATTGTAGCTCCAGTGTACAGGAGGTTGAGAGTAGTGAGGTCATGAGTAACGTTTCAAAGTTGCAGGAGTGTACCGGCAGGCAGGAAGGTGGTTTAAAGTGTGTCTTCTTCAATGCCAGGAGCACCCGGAATAAGGTGGGCGAACTTGCGGCATGGGTTGGTACCTGGGACTTCGATGTTGTGGCCATTTCGGAGACATGGATCGAGCAGGGACAGGAATGGTTGTTGCAGGTGCCGGGGTTTAGGTGTTTTAGTAAGCTCAGAGAAGGAGGCAAAAGAGGGGGAGGGGTGGCATTGTTAGTCAAGGACAGTATTACGGTGGCAGAAAGGACGTTTGATGAGGACTCGTCTACTGAGGTAGTATGGGCTGAGGTTAGAAACAGGAAAGGAGAGGTCACCCTGTTAGGGGTTTTCTATAGGCCTCTGAAAAGTTCCAGAGATGTAGAGGAAAGGATTGCAAAGATGATTCTGGATAGGAGCGAAAGCAACAGGGTAGTTGTTATGGGGGACTTTAACTTTCCAAATATTGATTGAAAACGCTATAGTTCGAGTATTTAGATGGGTCCGTTTTTGCCCAATGTGTGCAGGAGGGTTTCCTGACACAGTATGTAGATAGGCCAAAGAGAGGCGAGGCCATATTGGATTTGGTACTGGGTAATGAACCTGGACAGGTGTTAGATTTGGAGGTAGGTCAGCACTTTGGTGATAGTGCCCACAATTCGATGAGGTTTACTTTAGTGATGGAAAGGAATAGATATATACCGCAGGGCAAGAGTTATATCTGGGGGAAAGGCAATTATGATGCGATGAGGCAAGACTTAGGATGCATCGGATGGAGAGGAAAACTGCAATGGATGGGCACAATGGAAATGTGGAGCTTGTTCAAGGAACAGCTATTGCGTGTCCTTGATAACTATGTACCGGTCAGGCAGGGAGGATGTGGTCGAGCAAGGGAACCGTGGTTTACTAAAGCAGTTGAAACACTTGTCAAGAGGAAGAAGGAGGCTTATGTAAAGATGTGACGTGAAGGTTCAGTTAGGGCGCTCGAGAGTTACAATTTAGCTAGGAAGGACCTAAAGAGAGAGTTAAGAAGAGCCAGGAGGGGACATGAGAAGTCTCTGGCAGGTAGGATCAAGGATAACCCTAAAGCTTTCTATAGATATGTCAGGAATAAAAGAATGGCTAGGGTAAGAGTAGGGCCAGTCAAGGACATTAGTGGGAAGTTGTGCTTGGAGTCCGAGGAGATAGGAGAGGTGCTAAATGAATATTTTTCATCAGTATTCACACAGGAAAAAGACAATGTTGTTGAGGAGAATTCTGAGATTCAGGCTACTAGAGTAGAAGGGCTTGAGGTTCATAAGGAGGAGGTGTTAGCAATTCTGGAAAGTGTGAAAATAGATAACTCCCCTGGGCCGGATGGGATTTATCCTAGGATTCTCTAGGAAGCTAGGGAGGAGATTGCTGAGCCTTTGGCTTTGATCTTTAAGTCATCTTTGTCTACAGGAATAGTGCCAGAAGACTGGAGGATAGCAAATGTTGTCCCCTTGTTCAAGAAGGGGAGTAGAGACAACCCAGGTAACTATAGACCAGTGAGCCTTACTTCTGTTGTGGGAAAAATCTTGGAAAGGTTTATAAGAGATAGGATGTATAATCATCTGGAAAGGAATAATTTGATTAGAGATAGTCAACACGGTTTTGTGAAGGGTAGGTCGTGCCTCACAAACCTTATTGAGTTGTTTGAGAAGGTGACCAAACAGGTGGATGAGGGTAAAGTTGTTGATGTGGTGTATATGGATTTCAGTAAAGCGTTTGCTAAGGTTCCCCACGCTGGGCTACTACAGAAAATACGGAGGCATGGGATTCAGGGTGATTTAGCAGTTTGGATTAGAAATTGGCTAGCTGGAAGAAGACAAAGGGTGGTGGTTGGTGGGAAATGTTCAGACTGGAGTCCAGTTACTAGTGGTGTACCACAAGGATCTGTTCTGGGGCCACTGCTGTTTGTCATTTTTATAAATGACCTGGAGGAGGGCGTAGAAGGATGGGTGAGTAAATTTGCAGATGACACTAAAGTCGGTGGAGTTGTGGACAGTGCGGAAGGATGTTACAAGTTACAGAGGGACATAGATAAGCTGCAGTGCTGGGCTGAGAGGTGGCAAATGGAGTTTAATGCAGAAAAGTGTGAGGTGATTCATTTTGTAAGGAATAACAGGAAGACAGAGTACTGGGCTAATGGTAAGATTCTTGGTAGTGTGGATGAGCAGAGAGACCTCGGTGTCCATGTACATAGATCCCTGAAAGTTGCCACCCAGGTTGAGAGGGTTGTTAAGAAGGCGTATGGTGTGTTAGCTTGTATTGGTAGAGGGATTGAGTTTCGGAGCCATGAGGTTATGTTGCAGCTGTACAAAACTCTGGTGCGTCCGCATTTGGAGTATTGCGTTCAATTCTGGTCGCCGCATTATAGGAAGGATGTGGAAGCATTGGAAAGCGTGCAGAGGAGGTTTACCAGAATGTTGCCTGGTATGGAGGGAAGATCTTGTGAGGAAAGGCTGAGGGACTTGAGGCTGTTTTCGTTAGCGAGAAGAAGGTTAAGAGGTGACTTAATTGAGGCATACATGATGATCAGAGGATTGGATAGGGTGGACAGTGAGAGCCTTTTTCCTCGGATGGTGATATCGAGCACGAGGGGACATACCTTTAAATTGAGGGGAGATAGATATAGGATAGATGTCAGAGGTAGGTTCTTTACTCAGAGATTAGTAAGGGTGTGGAATGCCCTGCCTGCAACAGTAGTGGACTCGCCAACACTAAGGGCATTTAAATGGTCATTGGATAGACATATGGACGATAAGGGAATAGTGTAGATGGGCTTTAGAGTGGTTTCACAGGTCAGCGCAACATCGAGGGCGGAAGGGCCTGTACTGCGCTGTAATGTTCTATGTTCTAACATCATACTGAGTGACCCCGAGATATTCAATGATGGAGGAGCTGTTGGCCATGGGCGACTGAGGTGGTGCAAATTGCGGGAAAATATGTGGACGACTGTTAGAGGAGGCATGTACCCTGCTGGATGAAGAACATAAGAACTAGGAGCAGGAGTCGGCCATCTGGCTCCTCGAGCCTGCTCCACCATTCAATGAGATCATGGCTGATCTTTTGTGGACTCAGCTCCACTTTCCGGCCCGAACACCATAACCCTTAATCCCTTTATTCTTCAAAAAACTATCTGTCTTTATCTTACAAACATTTAATGAAGGAGCTTCTACTGCTTCACTGGGCAAGGAATTCCATAGATTCACAACCCTTTGGGTGAAGAAGTTCCTCCTAAACTCAGTCCTAAATGAGACACGGAAAAAATGGGAGTAAGGACTCTAAATGAATGAGAGTGGGGAATACGGAGCGAAGCACTGAGCACGGCCATGCCGAATGCAGCTGAAAGTGGTGCACAGAGCACACCTGGCCAGAACCTGAATGGACAAGTTGTTCTCTGAGGTAGAGGACAAGTGTGAATGGTGCCAGGGAGGCCCGGCCAACCGTACCCACGCGTACTGGGTTTGCGCCAGACATGTCGGTTTCTGGACAGCGTTCTTCGAGGCAATGTCCAAAGTGATGGGGATGAGGGTGGAGCCAAGCCCGAGAGTGGCAATCTTCAGGGTATCGGAGCAGCCAGAACTCTTCATGGTGGGGTGGGGGGGGGGGGGCGGGGTGAGATGCCCTTGTCTTTGCCTCCCTGGTCGCACGCCGGAGAATCCTGCTCGTCTGGCTGGCTGACCTGTCAGAATGTCTCCACCTGGAGAAAATCCAATTCATCATCCGAGGAGTTCCGCGAGATATGGACATTCAACCAGTTTACGGCAGGGCCTGTTTTAGCCAACAGAATGGCCGGGGTGGGGGGGGGAGGGTGGAACCACAAGACGGCCTTGGGACGCAACGGGCATGGAGACAAGGGGATGAACCCGAGGGCAAAAAGAAAATTACAGGGCATGACAACAAGTAGTCGAGCCTGAGGCAGAATGAACAACAAGCACCATAGAGCCAGGGCCAATAACAGGCAACACCGAGCCAGGGCCAACAACAGGCAACACAGAGCCAGGGCCAATAACAGGCAACACAGAGCCAGGACCAATAACAGGCAACACAGAACCAGGGCCAATAACAGGCAACACAGAGCCAGGACCAATAACAAGCAACACAGAGCCAGGTCCAATAACAGGCCACACAGAGCCAGGACCAATAACAGGCAACACAGAGCCAGGACCAATAACAGGCAACACAGAGCCAGGACCAATAACAGGCAACACAGAGCCAGGACCAATAACAGGCAACACAGAACCAGGGCCAATAACAGGCAACACAGAGCCAGGACCAATAACAGGCAACACAGAGCCAGGGCCAATAACAGGAAACACAGAGCCAGGACCAATAACAGGCAACACAGAGCCAGGGCCAATAACAGGCAACACAGAGCCAGGGCCAATAACAGGCAACACAGAGCCAGGACCAATAACAGGCAACACCGAGCCAGGACCAATAACAGGCAACACAGAGCCAGGGCCAATAACAGGCAACATAGAGCCACGGCCAATAACAGGCAACATAGAGCCAGGGCCAATAACAGGCAACACAAAGCCAGGACCAATAACAGGCAACACAAAGCCAGGACCAATAACAGGCAACACAGAGCCAAGTCCAATAACAGGCAACACCGAGCCAGGGCCAATAACAGGCAACACAGAGCCAGGTCCAATAACAGGCAACACTGAGCCAGGACCAATAACAGGCAACACAGAGCCAGGGCCAATAACAGGCAACACAGAGCCAGGGCCAATAAAAGGCAACACAGAGCCAGGGCCAATAACAGGCAACACAGAGCCAGGGCCAATAACAGGCAACACAAAGCCAGGACCAATAACAGGCAACACAGAACCAGGGCCAATAACAGGCAACACAGAGCCAGGACCAATAACAGGCAACACCGAGCCAGGGCCAATAACAGGCAACACCGAGCCAGGACCAATAACAGGCAACACCGAGCCAGGACCAATAACAGGCAACACAGAGCCAGGACCAATAACAGGCAACACAGAACCAGGGCCAATAACAGGCAACACAGAGCCAGGACCAATAACAGGCAACACAGAGCCAGGACCAATAACAGGCAACACAGAGCCAGGGCCAATAACAGGCAACACAGAACCAGGGCCAATAACAGGCAACACAGAGCCAGGGCCAATAACAGGCAACACAGAGCCAGGACCAATAACAGGCAACACAGAGCTAGGGCCAATAACAGGCAACACATAGCCAGGTCCAATAACAGGCAACACAGAGCCAGGTCCAATAACAGGCAACACAGAGCCAGGACCAATAACAGGCAACACAGAGCCAGGTCCAATAGCAGGCAACACAGAGCCAGGACCAATAACAGGCAACACAGAGCCAGGGCCAATAACAGGCAACACAGAGCCAGGTCCAATAACAGGCAACACAGAGCCAGGGCCAATAACAGGCAACACAGAGCTAGGGCCAATAACAGGCAACACAGAGCCAGGACCAATAACAGGCAGCACAGAGCCAGGGCCAATAACAGGCAACACAGAGCCAGGACCAAAAACAGGCAACACAGAGCCAGGGCCAATAACAGGCAACACAGAGCCAGGTCCAATAACAGGCAACACAGAGCCAGGTCCAATAACAGGCAACACTGAGTCAGGGCCAATAACAGGCAACACAGAGCTAGGTCCGATAACAGGCAACACTGAATCAGGTCCAATAACAGTCAACACAGAGCCAGGTCCAATAACAGGCAACACAGAGCTAGGGCCAATAACAGGCAACACAGAGCCAGGTCCAATAACAGGCAACACAGAGCCAGGGCCAATAACAGGCAACACAGAGCCAGGACCAATAACAGGCATCACAGAGCCAGGACCAATAACAGGCAACACAGAGCCAGGACCAATGACAGGCAACACAGAGCCAGGACCAATAACAGGCAACACAAAGCCAGGGCCAATAACAGGCAACACAGAGCCAGGACCAATAACAGGCAACACAGTGCCAGGACCAATAACAGGCAACACAGAGCCAGGTCCAATAACAGGCAACACAGAGCCAGGACCAATAACAGGCAACACAAAGCCAGGGCCAATAACAGGCAACATAGAGCCAGGACCAATAACAGGCAACACAAAGCCAGGACCAATAACAGGCAACACAGTGCCAGGACCAATAACAGGCAACACAGAGCCAGGTCCAATAACAGGCAACACAGTGCCAGGACCAATAACAGGCGGCACAGAGCCAGGTCCAATAACAGGCAACACAGAGCCAGAACCAATAACAGGCAACACAGAGCCAGGTCCAATAACAGGCAACACAGAGCCAGGTCCAATAACAGGCAACACAGAGCCAGGTCCAATAACAGGCAACACAGAGCCAGGACCAATAACAGGCAACACAGAGCCAGGGCCAATAACAGGCAACACAGAGCCAGGACCAATAACAGGCAACACAGAGTGTTGTGCTTTCTTTTCCTCTGTGGCTCTGTTCCAACTATTGCAATCAATGAGGTTGCCCTCCTTTCTTTTGATATCTATGTTCTATTTCTCAATGATACCACCACAAAGTTCAACCGGGTATCGATCAAAGAGCCAAACACCAGTTGGTTAGTTCAAGGTCAAGGGTACTTTATTTACACACAATTAGTCATGCAACATAAACACGACTAGTTAACTACACCTATCGGCTAAGACAACCTGTACTTAACTTCGGGCACCCTGCTTCGGTCAGAGGAACAGTGGCCGCTGTTCGATTCTGGATCTATCGGGTCTGGACAAGTAACTGCTGCTCAGCTGGGCTCATCCGACTGGTCGCGGGCGTTGAACTTGGACTTGCTTCTTCTGGTGGTGCTGCAATTGGAGATGGTCGTTGCCGGAGCACCAGGTCCAAGAGAGGACGAACGCATGGTGGACTCTCTTCTTATACTTAGGGGTTTTCGCGCACTTTCAGGCGGTCCTTCAGTTTCGACCCCACTAATTGGGTGATCCCTGATCACTCTGTTCGATTCGAACCAATAAATGGGGGGGTGCCTGGATGGCTGGGCGTGTCCCAAGCGGTCACTGACCCTGTTGTTTACTCTTCCCCGGAACAGAGAGTGGCGCCAAAATGTCTGGGACGGTACCGGTCGCTCAAGTACCAGTCCTTTGTTTTGGTGAAGATGGGCGTTCAAATGCAAATTGTCCCCATTAAAATGCTTGGTCGGAGTTTCGATACGGTCTGGACTTGATTCTTGCAAATATACATTCCAGGCTCTGAGCCTGCCTGAGTCTTGCCTTGTCCATTTTACCCGCTAGGCTTTGCGAGTCTCTGTGCCCATAGTTGTAGGTGAACATCCCAGTAGGCACCCTGAGTAACTCACTGACACAGGGGTTATCACCCTGAGTAACTCACTGACACGGGGATTATCACCCTGAGTAACTCACTGACACAGGGGTTATCACCCTGAGTACCTCACTGACACAGGGTGTGTCACCCTGAGTAACTCACTGACACAGGGGTTATCACCCTGAGTAACTCACTGACACAGGGGTTATCACCCTGAGTAACTCACTGACACAGGGGTTATCACCCTGAGTAACTCACTGACACAGGGTTTGTCACCCTGATTAACTCACTGACACATGGGTTATCACCCTGAGTAACTCACTGACACAGGGGTTATCACCCTAAGTAACTCACTGACACAGGGGTTATCACCCTGAGTAACTCACTGACACAGGGTTTGTCACCCTGATTAACTCACTGACACATGGGTTATCACCCTGAGTAACTCACTGACACATGGGTTATCACCCTGAGTAACTCACTGACACAGGGTTTGTCACCCTGATTAACTCACTGACACATGGGTTATCACCCTGAGTAACTCACTGACACAGGGGTTATCACCCTGAGTAACTCACTGACACAGGGGTTATCACCCTGAGTAACTCACTGACACAGGGGTTATCACCCTGAGTAACTCACTGACACAGGGTTTGTCACCCTGAGTAACTCACTGACACAGGGGTTATCACCCTGAGTAACTCACTGACACAGGGGTTATCACCCTGAGTAACTCACTGACACAGGGGTTATCACCCTGAGTAACTCACTGACACAGGGGTTATCACCCTGAGTAACTCACTGACACGGGGGTTATCACCCTGAGTACTTCACTGACACAGGGGTTATCACTCTGAGTAACTCACTGACACAGGGGTTATCACCCTGAGTAACTCACTGACACAGGAGTTATCACCCTGAGTAACTCACTGACACAGGGGTTATCACCCTGAGTAACTCACTGACACAGGGGTTATCACCCTGAGTAACTCACTGACACAGGGGTTATCACCCTGAGTAACTCACTGACACAGGGGTTATCACCCTGAGTAACTCACTGACACAGGGGTTATCACCCTGAGTCACTCACTGACACGGGGATTATCACCCTGAGTAACTCACTGTCACAGGGGTTATCACCCTGAGTAACTCACTGACACAGGGGTTATCACCCTGAGTAACTCACTGACACAGGGGTTATCACCCTGAGTCACTCACTGACACAGGAGTTATCACCCTGAGTAACTCACTGACACAGGGGTTATCACCCTGAGTCACTCACTAACACAGGAGTTATCACCCTGAGTAACTCACTGACACAGGAGTTATCACCCTGAGTAACTCACTGACACAGGGGTTATCACCCTGAGTAACTCACTGTCACAGGGGTTATCACCCTGAGTAACTCACTGACACGGGGATTATCACCCTGAGTAACTCACTGTCACAGGGGTTATCACCCTGAGTAACTCACTGACACAGGGGTTATCACCCTGAGTCACTCACTAACACAGGAGTTATCACCCTGAGTAACTCACTGACACAGGAGTTATCACCCTGAGTAACTCACTGACACAGGGGTTATCACCCTGAGTAACTCACTGTCACAGGGGTTATCACCCTGAGTAACTCACTGACACAGGGGTTATCACTCTGAGTAACTCACTGACACAGGGGTTATCACCCTGAGTAACTCACTGACACAGGGGTTATCACCCTGAGTAACTCACTGACACAGGGTTTGTCACCCTGAGTAACTCACTGACACAGGGGTTATCACCCTGAGTAACTCACTGACACAGGGGTTATCACCCTGAGTAACTCACTGACACAGGGTTTGTCACCCTGATTAACTCACTGACACATGGGTTATCACCCTGAGTGACTCACTGACACATGGGTTATCACCCTGAGTAACTCACTGACACAGGGTTTGTCACCCTGATTAACTCACTGACACATGGGTTATCACCCTGAGTAACTCACTGACACAGGGGTTATCACCCTGAGTAACTCACTGACACAGGGGTTATCACCCTGAGTAACTCACTGACACAGGGGTTATCACCCTGAGTAACTCACTGACACAGGGTTTGTCACCCTGAGTAACTCACTGACACAGGGGTTATCACCCTGAGTAACTCACTGACACAGGGGTTATCACCCTGAGTAACTCACTGACACAGGGGTTATCACCCTGAGTAACTCACTGACACAGGGGTTATCACCCTGAGTAACTCACTGACACGGGGGTTATCACCCTGAGTACTTCACTGACACAGGGGTTATCACTCTGAGTAACTCACTGACACAGGGGTTATCACCCTGAGTAACTCACTGACACAGGAGTTATCACCCTGAGTAACTCACTGACACAGGGGTTATCACCCTGAGTAACTCACTGACACAGGGGTTATCACCCTGAGTAACTCACTGACACAGGGGTTATCACCCTGAGTAACTCACTGACACAGGGGTTATCACCCTGAGTAACTCACTGACACAGGGGTTATCACCCTGAGTAACTCACTGACACGGGGATTATCACCCTGAGTAACTCACTGTCACAGGGGTTATCACCCTGAGTAACTCACTGTCACAGGGGTTATCACCCTGAGTAACTCACTCACACAGGGGTTATCACCCTGAGTCACTCACTAACACAGGAGTTATCACCCTGAGTAACTCACTGACACAGGAGTTATCACCCTGAGTAACTCACTGACACAGGGGTTATCACCCTGAGTAACTCACTGTCACAGGGGTTATCACCCTGAGTAACTCACTGACACGGGGATTATCACCCTGAGTAACTCACTGTCACAGGGGTTATCACCCTGAGTAACTCACTGACACAGGGGTTATCACCCTGAGTCACTCACTAACACAGGAGTTATCACCCTGAGTAACTCACTGACACAGGAGTTATCACCCTGAGTAACTCACTGACACAGGGGTTATCACCCTGAGTAACTCACTGTCACAGGGGTTATCACCCTGAGTAACTCACTGACACAGGGGTTATCACTCTGAGTAACTCACTGACACAGGGGTTATCACCCTGAGTAACTCACTGACACAGGGGTTATCACCCTGAGTAACTCACTGACACAGGGGTTATCACCCTGAGTAACTCACTGACACAGGGTTTGTCACCCTGAGTAACTCACTGACACAGGGGTTATCACCCTGAGTAACTCACTGACACAGGGGTTATAACCCTGAGTAACTCACTGACACAGGGGTTATCACCCTGAGTAACTCACTGACACAGGAGTTATCACCCTGAGTAACTCACTGACACAGGGGTTATCACCCTGAGTAACTCACTGACACAGGGGTTATCACCCTGAGTAACTCACTGACACAGGGGTTATCACCCTGAGTAACTCACTGACACAGGGGTTATCACCCTGAGTAACTCACTGACACAGGGGTTATCACCCTGAGTAACTCACTGACACAGGGTTTGTCACCCTGAGTAACTCACTCACACAGGGGTTATCACCCTGAGTAACTCACTCACACAGGGGTTATCACCCTGAGTAACTCACTGACACAGGAGTTATCACCCTGAGTAACTCACTGACACAGTGGTTATCACCCTGAGTCACTCACTGACACAGGAGTTATCACCCTGAGTAACTCACTGACACGGGGATTATCACCCTGAGTAACTCACTGACACAGGGGTTATCACCCTGAGTAACTCACTGACACAGGGGTTATCACCCTGAGTAACTCACTGACACAGGGGTTATCACCCTGAGTAACTCACTGACACAGGGGTTATCACCCTGAGTAACTCACTGACACAGGGTTTGTCACCCTGAGTAACTCACTCACACAGGGTTTATCACCCTGAGTAACTCACTCACACAGGGGTTATCACCCTGAGTAACTCACTGACACAGGAGTTATCACCCTGAGTAACTCACTGACACAGGGGTTATCACCCTGAGTAACTCACTCACACAGGGGTTATCACCCTGAGTAACTCACTGACACAGGGGTTATCACCCTGAGTAACTCACTCACACAGGGGTTATCACCCTGAGTAACTCACTCACACAGGGGTTATCACCTCAGAGGAATTTCCCAATGAAGGGCAGGCGTTAGACTGACAGAAAAATAATACAGCCGGGAATTTCCACAGAGTTAGTTCCTGGTGCTGTTCCTTCCTGTGATTTGTGGTTTGTGATTTGTAGAGAAGCCTCATCAAATGTTTGTGGCTCAAAGCACATTGGGTGCTCAGTCTTAAAATTTCATGGCTGAGATTTATCGACATAGAAACCAAGAGATAAAGGGATCTGGCAGGAATGTGAAGTTGGGCTAGAGATCAGTCGATTTTATTGTATAGTGGAGTGGGTTCAAGGTGATGAATGGTCTTCTCCTATTTATGTTCTTCTATTCATGTGTTTAGATATTTTGTAGCACAGATCTTCAGTGATGCTGAAAAAAAGGTACATCTTGTTGGAGCTTTTCACCTGTCACTCATCAGGACAGTTTCAAGAATACCAAATGTAAAGGGAAACAACAATTTGTACAGCATTAGAAGAGAGTGCTGATCTGTTGGCCAGTAGATTTTGATTGGCTGGGGTTTTGCCAGGGAGAATGCACCAGTTAACTGATAACTGACAGTTAGCTGCCAAGTTTTGTTTAAATTGAAAACCAGGCAGGTTGACTCTGATTGGTCAAGATATACCATGGAGAGAATGGCTGTCATCTATTTTGTTTGGTTGAAACAGGTGCAATGTGTGTACATGTTCTTTCTGTCCACAACAATCAGGCTCCTGTGTATTACTAGATATACATGCAACTGTGAGTATGACTAATACTCTTAAATTCTTTGTCAGCATAATCCTTGGAGCACTCGAGATCCTTTCGAAAATGTCCAATTGCAGAATCACATCTAATGTTGAACGTTGTGTTTTTATATTGTGGGCTGGTTGGACATGGTCTGTACTTCACCCACTGTGAACAGCAGCTGGGACATACTGTTTGATATGGTACGCAGACTTTGGGACATAGTGCCAACACACCCAACATCACACTGATGTGGACATGCCGGAGTTGGACTGGGGTGAGCACAATAAGAGGTTTTACAACACCAGGTTAAACTCGAACAAGTTTGTTTTGAATCACTAGCTTTCGGAGCGCATCTCCTTCCTCAGGTGAGTCACACTGACATTGAAATTCACAGACCATGTACTCATTAGTCTGAGAGGCAGAATGTAAATCAGTCAAATGCTTGGGTCATTGCTGCAACCGGTTTTGAGCAAGTTTTCCAAGTACATGGTGAAATATCCCTTCACGTCTGCTGAGCACAGGACGTGCACATCAAGAACGATGATGGTGCAAATGTCTACCACTCCTTGAGAAGCTCATTGGTGAATAGGTTTAGAATGTCAAATCAGCATATGGACATGATATTGCAATTGCCAATTCATGATGTGCAGAACCGGTCATAGATAAGGCCGGGCGTAAAGGGACATCACTGTCGTGTGTCTTGGGCAACCCATAAATATACGGAAGTAGGGAGCTGTGTGGAAGAATCCCATCAGATATATCCAGCAGAGGTGGCAGAAAAGGATTCTGGGAGAAGTCAACTCAGTCACCTGTACTGTGGGCAGCTGAAAAACTGGTGTCAAGGAGCGGTTAAACCCGAAACACTACATTTGTGTTTCCCTCCCTCCCTTCTCCTCCAACCAACAGAAAAGGCATTGTGAGGAGGACAAGCAAGGTAAGATTATTATTCTTATATCTTTCTTATGGCAGTTAGGGCAGTGGTATGCTCCTCCTGCCAGATGTGGGAGATCAGGGGGCTTTCTCGTATCCCTGACGACTATGCCTGCAGGGAGTGTGACCAGCTGCCTCTCCTCACAGACCGCCTAGTTCAGTTGGAGCAGCAGCTGGACACATTGCGGAGCATACAGGGGGCAGAGAGTGTGATAGTCACCAGCCTCAGGGAGGTGGTCACACACAGGTTCAAACAGGTAGATGGGTGACTGCCAGGAGATGCAGGCAGGTAAGGCAGGAGCCGCCTGTGACCATTCCCCTCTCAAACAGGTATACCGTTTTTGATACTGTCGGGGGTGGGGGTGGGGTGGGGGTGGGGTGGGGGGGGGGCAGCCTCTCAGGGGAATATACCAGCAGCAGCCAGGCCTGTGGCATCACAACTGGTTCTGATGTAGAGCAGGGTCGGGCTAAGTCCAATTGAGTGATAGTAGTGGGAGACTCGATAGTCAGGGGCACAGACAGGTGTTTCTGTGACTGCAAACAGGACTCTAGGATGGTGTGTTGCCTCCCTGGTGCCGGGGTCCTGGATGTCTCTAAATGGTTACAAGGCATCCTGAAACAAGAGGGTAAACAGACAGATGTCATTGTCCACATTGGTACTAATGACAGGGGCAGGAAGAAGGAAGAGGTCCTTCAACGACAATCCGGGGGGAATAGGTCAGGAGCTAAAAAGCAGGACCTCTGGGGTAGTAATCTCAGGATTGCTCCCCGTGCCACATGCTAGTGAGGCTGGAAACAGGGAGCTAGTACAGTTGGACATGTGGCTAAAGGGCTGGTGCAGGAGGGAGAGTTTTACATATATGGATCACTGGGATGCCTTCTGGGGAAGGCGGGACTGTACAAGAAGCACCTCAACTGGAGGGGCACCAAGATCCTGGGCGGGAAGTTTGCAAGTGCTGTTCAGGAGGGTTTAAACTAATGAGGCAGGGGGGTGGGAACCGGAACAGCAGGTCAGTTCGTGTAGAGACTGGGGGGGAAATGAGACTGAGATATAGCGCAGAGTGAGATCAGGCAGAGGGAGGTCGCAGGGCTCAGAGGGACTGTCGGTCTGGAGGGCGTTTGCTTCAATGCAAGAAGTATAACAGCTAACGCAGATGCACCGAGAGCCTGGATTACTGCATGGAACTATGATGTAATTGCAATTACGAAGACATGGCTAGAGGGACAGGACTGGCAGCTTAAAGTGCTGGGATATCGTTGTTTTAGACGGGACAGAAGGGGAAACAAAAGAGGTGGGGGAGTGGCATTGCTGATTAGGGAGCAGATCACAGCTGTGTTGAGGGAGGACACATTGGAGGGATCTTGTAGTGAGGCATTATGGGTGGAGCTCAGGAATAAGAAGGGTAAAGTCACAATGTTGGGAGTGTGCTATAGACCTCCCAGCAGCCTGCAGGAGACCGAGGAGCAGTTGTGTAGTCAGATACTGAAACGGTGTGAAAAAAGCAGGGTCACTGTGATGGGCGACTTTAACTCCCCCATATTGACTGGGAATCCCTTACAGCCAGGGGCTCGGATGGAGAGCAATTTGTTAGATGTGTCCCGGAGGCCTTTCTGATACAGGATGTTGGCAATCCAACCAGGGAGGTGCCATACTAGACTTGGTATTGGGGATGAGCCTGGCCAGGGGATTGATGTTTCAGTGGGGGAGCATTTTGGGCTTAGCGACCATAATTCCATAAGATTTTGAGTAATTATGGATAAGGACAAGAGTGGCCCACGGGTGAGGGGGCTGAATTGGGTGAAGGGCCAATTACATCCAAATTAGACAGGAACTGGGGAATGTGGATTGGGAGCGGCTATTTGAGGGCAGATTCACGTCTGACATGTGGGAGGATTTTGAAGGCCAGTTGGTTGAAGTGCAGGACAGGCAAAAATGAAGGATAGAAATGGCAGGATTCGGGAACCATGGATGACGAGGGAAATTGTAAACTTAGTCAAAAGGAAAAAGGAAGCATACGATAGTTCTGGGCATCGAAACTGACAAAACCCTTGAGGAGTGCAGTGAAAGTAGGAACGACCTTAAACGTGGAATTAGGAGGTTAAAAGGGGCCATGAAATGTCTTTCGCAAACATGGTGAAGGAGAATGCCAAGGCCTATATTAGGAGCAAGAGGGTAGCAAGAGAACGAGTCGGCCCACTCAAGCACAATGGAGGGAAGTTATGTGTGGAACCACAGGAAGGACAACACTGTGGCTTCACAGCTCCAGGGTCCCAGGTTTGATTCCCCGCTGGGTCACTGTCTGTGCGGAGTCTCCACATTCTCCCCGTGTCTGCGTGGGTTTCCTCCGGGTGCTCAGGTTTCCACCCACAAGTCCCGAAGACCTGCTTGTTCGGTAATTTGGACATTCTGAATTCTCCCTCCGTGTACCCGAACAGGCGACGGAATGTGGCGACTAGGGGCTTCTCACAGTAACTTCACTGCAGTGTTAATGTCAGCCTACTTGTGACAATAAAGATTATTATTATAATTGGGTGAAATCCTTAATGAGTACTTTGTATCGGTATTCACCAGGGAGAAGGACATGACGGATGTTGAGGTCAGGCATAGGTGTGTGAACGCTCTTGAGAACATCAATTTATCAAAGAAGGAAGTGTTGAGTATCCTAAATTGCATTAAGGTAGACAAGTCCCCGGGGCCGGGTGGGATGTATCCCAGGTTACTGCGGGAGGCAAGGGAAGAATTAGCTGTGGCCTTAACCGATTTCTTAAATTCCTCTTTGACCACAGGCGAGGTTCCAGAGGACTGGAGAATAACCAATGTTGTTCCCTTGTTTAAGAAAGGGAGCAGGGATAATCCAGCAAATTATAGGCCGGTGAGCCTGACATCAGTGGTGGGGAAGCTTTTGGAAAAGATACTGAGGGACAGGGACAGGATTCTCCATTGGCCGACTCCAAAATCGTGGCGTGCGATTGTGTGAAGAATAGCTCCCGACGCTGAAATTGCATCAGGCGCCTGTTTGACTCCGAATCGTGATGCTCCGTCCCCTCGAAAACGGCATCATTGTGACGCACACCACACGTAGTTGAAACCCCGTTCGCATCTCATGAATGAGCACACCCGCGATGCTCCGTCTCCGATGGGCCGAGTTCCCGATGGCGTCGTGTCTCATCAACTTGATTCAGTATTTTGAAGAGGTGAAAAAGAAAATTGATGAGGGAAGGGCTGTGGATGTAGTTTATTGGGACTTTAATAAGGTGTTTGATAAGGTCCCACATGGCAGACTGGTACAAAAACTAAAATCACATGGGACTCGGGGTGGGCTGGACAGATGGATACAGAACTGGTTTGGTTATAGAAAACAGAGAGTTGTGGTGGAAGGGTATTTTTCTGAATGGAGATCTGTAGCTAGTGGTGTTCCGCAGGGATCAGTGCTGGGACCTATGTTGCTTGTAGTATATATAAATGATCTGGAGGAAAATGTGGGTGGTCTGATTAGTAAGTTTGTGGATGGCACGAAGATTGGCGGAGTTGCTGATAGTGCCGAGGACTGTCGGAGGATACAACAGGATATGGATAGATTGGAGACTTGGGCACAGAAATGTCAGATGGAGTTTAGTCCGGACAAATGTGATGTGAAGCATTTTGGAGGATCAAATCTAGGTATGAATTATACTGTAAATGGCAGAACCCTCAGGAACATTAACACACAGAGGGATCTGGGCGTGCAGTTCCCTGAAAGTGGCAACACAGGTGGCCAAAGTGATTAAAAAGGTATATGGCATGCTTGTCTTCATCAGCCAGAGCATTGAGTACAGGAAATCATGTTGCAGCTGTCTCAAACCTTGGTTAGGCCGCATTTGGAGTATTGCGTGCGGTTCTGGTCACCACATTATCAGAAGGACGTGGAAGCTTTGGAGAGAGAGCAAAGAAGGTTCACCAGGATATTGCCTGGTCTCGAAGGTGTCAGCTCTGAGGAGAGATTGAATAAACTGGGATAGTTTCACTGGAAAGTCGGAGGCTGAGGGGAGACCTGAGGTCTACAAAATTATTAGAGGCACAGAGAGGGGGGACAGTCAGAGGCTTTTTCCAAGGGTGGAAGTGTCAATTACAAGGGGGCACAGGTTGAAGGTGAGAGGGGAAAGTTTAAGGGAGATATGGGGGGTAAGTTTTTCACACAGAGAGTGGTGGGTGCCTGGAACGCGCTGCCAGAGGATGTGGTGGAAGCAGCACATTAGCAACATTTAAGAGGCATCTGGATGGGTCCATGAATAGGGAGGAAATAGAGGGATACGGACCGAGCAGAAGGGTTTGTTTTTAGTTAGGGCAGCATGGTCGGCACAGGCTTGGAGGGCCAAAGGGCCTGTTCCTGTGCTGTACTTTTCTTTGTTCTTGTTTAACAGCAGCAAAGTCAAATAAGTGTTTTTTTTATCTTGTTTTCAAGAAAGACTCTCAGGGGGATCTGGACCTGTGCCTGCCCCATCAGATTCCCCAGCTTGCTTTTTCCAGTGAAATAGGCCTGGTCAGCGATATCGATCAATCTCCTGCCAATGTCTTAGAGCAGCTGGAGTAGACACACTGTCTGCCCTCTGCCCTCTAACCTCTGCCCTTCACCCTCCACCCTCTGCCCACCTGAGCTATCTTCTGCACCAGGACCACCTGTACCCAACTTCATTCCATTCTTGCTGACATCTTCCAAGATGGAAATGTCAAATATCTTTGCACTGGGTTGTTTATAATCTACCCTATGTCTGTTTAACCTTTATTTCTATTCATTCATTTATCAAGGCAGTGAAAATAAGAACCATTAAAATAATTGTTTATTTTTTTTAGTGATCTTTATTGTCACAAGTAGGTTTACATTAACACTGCAATGAAGCTACTGTGAAAATCCCCTAGTCACCACATTCCAGCGCCTGTTTGGGTACACAGAGGGAGAATTCAGATTGTCCAATTCACCTAACCGGCACATGTTTCGCGACTTGTGGGAGGAAACCAGAGCACCCGGAGGAAACCTACGCAGACACGGGGAGGATGTGCAGACTTCGCACAGACAGTCACCCAATCCGGGAATCGAACCTGGGATCCTGGAGCTGTGAAGCAGCAGTGCTAACCACTGTGCTACCGGGCTGCCCTAAAAATACTTTAATTATGTTTCATTGCTTTAATTAAAATGCTACATTAGTTTCTGTAAAGGAAATGGGTAAGAATTACTTAGTTAGGAAATTAAGGAAGTGGGAATTTGCAATTCAAATTATTTGCAAATGATCAAATTTGACTGCCAAATTTGAAATCAACCTTCTCTGTATCCAGACCAGAAAGACAGGAGCTGCAATTGTAACCTAACTGGGAAGAGGGCAAGTTCAGTCAGGCACCCATTGTACATCCTGCCGATTTGTCTCGATGCTGACTCCAGGCAATCTCCTTGCGCCACTCTGCAGTTAGATTAACTCTGAACTCAACTAATACACTTTTTATGAAGAAAAGGTGAAAAGACAAATGTTTGGAACTGTCTGAAGCGATGTGTTAACGGCTAGAAGACCACTAACTCCTGCGAGGGTGCCTGCCAGCAATTAGACAGCGAACGTAAGGTTTAATTGGTCTCCGACAATAAGCCCACTCCAAACGTGCTCACAGTGGTAACTCAGTTTAATACCATGTTCCTTCCCTGGAAACTTCAACAATGATTTACATTGAAAGCTGCAAGAGGGAGCTTCAATTTCTTTCTTTGAAAGAAAGCTTCCCCTTGATTAGAAACAGAGGGGAAGTTCAGGGGAACAGTTGGCAGAAAACTTAACATAAATAGTTTTCATTTTCTGTTTGGAGAAAGGCCAAATTAGCAAGGCAGCAGAAAAATTGAACAGCTGAGGAAGTTGTGGATTGAGAAACCGACAAGGTTGCTACATCAAAAATAGTTGAGCAAGGACAACTGGCAAAATGAAATCTGCTGCGTGTGTAACATTTAACGTTTCACACACACGTCAGGCACCTTGCCTCAATTTTTACTGATAAATTCAGCAGGCATCAAGTTTGATAGACCGGCGAATGTATAAAACCCAGCCAATCCAATTCCACCATAAAGTTATGCTCCCTGTTTTTATTGCCTCCGGTACTTCAGTTGGGATTACCCAAGAATTCCTGAAATGTTTCTGACGACATGGAGGGATTTCACTTTGGAGTGGAAGTTATGAGAATTCCCTAAAGTTACCCAAATATTTTACAGACTTTCAAGTTTGTTCCCCTGGACACATGTTGTGGATTCCTTAGCCAATCATTTGGTGGCAGTTGGAATTTAGTGACCTTTCCGACATTAACGTGTTTTTTGAGGAACCAAAATACAGAGGAAGAAAAATTAAACCAAGAAATCAGCGACCATTCAAACAGGCCTCTCAAGTTTCTGTATTATTGCTGGATAAGGAAGAATGTTTATTTGTTGGAGCCTGTCACTGCCTCAGGATATCCCCAAACTCTTTCTCGGCAACAAAGATAAATTCTTGATCAATTATAAAGAGTGGGACGTATCTGATGCACAAAATCTAATGAGATTGTGTTGTGTTTGTCTTCCCTACACCAACGCAGGGACCAATGAGATCCTAAATCAGGAAAGGCTTGAAATTTGATTTGTCGACACAAAGTTTCACGTTTCTTTTGGAAATGGGGATTACATCTGCTTCTGAAATCTGGGGCGAAATTCTCCTCCCCGCCCCGCCACATTTCTGCCCCGACCGGCCGGCGGGAGTCTCCGTAACACCGGCCGGTCAATGGGGTTTCCCATTGTGGGGCAGCCCCACGCCGTCGGGAAACCCCCGGGCGCCGGCAAAACGGAGACTCCCGCCGGCGGAGAATGACGCCCCTGTTCTGTGAAAAGATCAGCCAGATTTTCCTCGTTTGCTCCCTCTACTAGTTTGGAATGAAGAATAAAAATTGTTTTTCTTTTTGCTTTCCAACTATCTCCCTTTGCCGAAAATGTTGCATCCTCCCTGTCATATCTCTGTACAGATGGTGTTCTCCTTGGCACCTCAGGAGGAGATTCACCAGATTGAGTCCGGGGATGAAAGGGTTGACGTTTGAAGAGAGATCAAACAGTTTGGGTTTATACTCGCTGGAGTTTAGAAGGATGAGAGGGGATCTGATCGAGGTGTATAAAATACTAAATGGGATTGATAAAGTAAACGTAGACCAAATGTTCTCCCTTGTGAGGAAATCTAGAACGAGAGGTCACAGATAGAGGTTGAGAGGCGGTAGATTTAGAACTGAGATGAGGAGGAACTACTTCTCGCAGAGGGGGGTGAATGTGTGGAACTCGCTGCCCCAGAGTGCGGTGGAACCGGACTCATTAAACAGTTTCAAGAAGGAGACAGATATATTTCTGATAAAAGGAAGGGTTAAAGGAATTTGGGAAACAGGTGGGGAGGTGGATTGAGACCAGGCAGCGATCAGCCATGATCTGATTGAATGCCGGAGCAGGCTGGAGGTTTGAATTGCCATCTTCTGCTCCTAAATGTTCCTCACACTAATGACTAATATTAAACATGATGACTCTCAGCGTTTTGCCGTACCTTGTGTGTCTGCTCACTGACTTTTAGAGTTTAGCTGCCTCTGCCACTTCCTCAGAAAGCTTGGAGATGTGGTTGTGTTCACGATCAGAGTTTCACTGCTTTCTGACTCAGCAAAGCATTTCAGAGACAACAAGATAAGCAACAAGGGGAAAATTGAAATGTTATGGTGATCAGGATTGGTGAAAGAGACTGGGAGGAGCATGGGGTGCAGCGTTAAAGTGCACAGTTGGGCGGAGTGTGGTGGTGGTGGGGTGGAGGATGAGGGCTGGAGTGCGGAGGTAGGTCTGGGGTGCAGGGATGGGGTGTGGGGGTGGGGTGTAGGGGTGGGGGCTGGGGTGCGGGGGTGGGGGCTGGGATGCGGGGGTGGGGTGTGGGGGTGGGGTGCGGGGGTGGGGGCTGGGATGCGGGGGTGGGGTGTGGGGGTGGGGTGCGGGGGTGAGGGCAGGGGTGCGGGGATGGGGTGTGGGGGTGGGGTGCAGGGGTGGGGGCTGGGGTGCGGGGGTGGGGTGCGGGGTGGGGTGCAGGGGTGGGGGCTGGGGTGCGGGGATGGGGTGTGGGGGTGGGGTGCAGGGGTGGGGGCTGGGGTGCGGGGGTGGGGTGTGGGGTGGGGTGCAGGGGTGGGGGCTGAGGGGTGGGTGCGGTGGCTGGGGTGCGGGGGTGGGGCTGGGGTGCGGGGGCTGGGGTGCGGGGGTGAGGGCTGGGGTGCGGGGGTGGGGCTGGGGTGCGGGCGCTGGGGTGCGGGGGTGAGGGCTGGGGTGCGGGGGTGGGGTGGGGGGGTGGGGTGCAGGGGTGGGGGCTGGGGTGTGGGGTAAGGGCTGGGGTGCGGGGATGGGGTGCGGGGGTGCGGTGTAGGGGTGAAGCTGGAGTGTGGGAGTGGGGGTAGGGGCTGGGGGCTAGGGGTGGGGTGCAGGGGTGGGGGCTGGGGTGTGGGTGCACGGGCTGGGGGTGTTTTGTTGCAGCAAATTCTTTCAATTCGACGATATGACTGGAAGTTTAAGATGATTTGTGATTATGTTTTACATTAAATACTTTGGAGACACAATCCAGGAATTAGAGAATAATGTGGCCGGATTCGCCACCAGCAACCGAAAAATCGGGGAAGATGATTGGGCGGGGAATCGGCCCTGAGGTCGATATTGCTCTGTGCGGACACCAGGGGCAGGATTCTCCGACCCCCCGGCGGGTCCGAGAATCGCCGGGGTGGGGGCGACGT
The DNA here is from genome assembly GCF_047496885.1 of Scyliorhinus torazame. Classification (NCBI taxonomy): domain Eukaryota; kingdom Metazoa; phylum Chordata; class Chondrichthyes; order Carcharhiniformes; family Scyliorhinidae; genus Scyliorhinus; species Scyliorhinus torazame. The sequence continues at coordinate 327,144,907 of NC_092712.1, read as the reverse complement.
AAATCCCTCCCAGCCGCCCCTCAAAAATCCCGTCAATGTGAATCGCGCCGCACACCTCGCAGAATGACGAGGACCGGCACGACGCAACGGGCCCCGGAGCCCCCCAATTCTCCGGGCCGGATGGGCCGGAGTCCCGGCGGCGTAAATCGAACCCCCTATTTAACGGCGTCAACCAGTCGTGCTGGAGATAGCCAGCCAGCGCCGAGATAGGGGTCGGCGTGGGGTAGCCGCCGGGGAAGTGATGGCAAGGCCGCAGGTGGTAGGGGGGGGTGGCAGGGGACTTTTGAGTGCACGTGCCGGGGGGGGAGGGTGGAGCTGGGGGGGAGGGGCTGGTGTGGCCGGACTGGGGGGGAGGGGCTGGGGGGCAGAACTGGAGGGAGGGGCTGAGGGAGGGGCAGGGGGGAGAGGCTGGGGGAGAGGGGCTGGGGGGAGGGGCTGGGGGGAGGAGCTGGGGGGAGGGGTTGGGGAGGGCTGGGGGAGAGGGGCTGGGGGGAGGGGCTGGGGGGAGGAGCTGGGGGGAGGGGTTGGGGAGGGCTGGGGGAGGGGCTGGGGAGGGCTGGGGGAGGGGCTGGGGGGGAGGGGTTGGGGGGAGGGGCTGGGGGGAAGAGGGGGGGTTTTGTGACAGTGCGTGCCGGGGAGGAGAAGGGGGGTTGGGGAGGCCTGTTTCCTGTCTCATGGCGTGTTCCCTGTGTGGTGTTGGGTGCTCTGAGGTACAGACGAACCAACATGGTTGCGATTGGTACAACGCAGTTTTATTCCAACTAGTTATTTACACATCTGACTTGGTACTCAGCACGTGGTGAATATGTGAGTGTCTTGTTAATGAGGTCCTGGCCTTGTCCTGTCTCCAGATGGACTGGCCAGCAGGTGTCATGTTTCTTGTCTTATACTGTGTCTGCTCTTGTCTGTGATTGGCTGTCGTGTTATGTGTGCTAATTGGTCTGTTGGTCTGTCTATCATGATGTGTGTGTTGTGATGTGTGTTTGAATATCATGACATCCCCCCTTTTTGACAAGATTATGTGCCTACGTGGTTATAAATAATGTGTCCTGAGTGCAGCTAAAGGTGTGTGTGCGTGATATTTACAGCATGTACATGTGGCGTAACTATATACAAGGGGCGATGTCAGGTGTGACATGCTAACGAGGTTGTACCATAACAAAAGAAGAAGAACGTTGAAATTTGGGCTGATCAAACGAGGCCTGGAACGATAAAACAGTGACATGTTACAATACAGGAGTTGCTAAAATGTGACGTGTGAACAGTCTCATAAGTCCAGTCTAGTAGGTGGGCGACGAATTTGGGTTGACCGCCTCAAGGGTGGGTCGAGAACCACCAGCTGAGGTGCGAGCCTGGCCACGGGCGGCGACAGAAGGGGCATGGTATATGGCAGCTCCACGAAGTCGCTATCAGGAACCAGTGGAGGACACGGCGTCTGTGTGTGGTTCCGTTGCGAGCGTGGAAGGCGGCGAAGGACTCGGCGATTGCGCCTACGCACTGATCCATCCGGCATGCGCACCAGGAACGAGCGGGGAGCCACGCGTCGGAGAACTTCGGCAGGTGCTGACCAGCCACCGTCTGGTAGGTGAATGCGGACGTTGTCTCCAGGGGCCAGGGAGGGAAGATCAGTTGCCCTTGTGTCGTACGATCTCTTCTGGCGATCGCGCTGCAGTTGCATCCTATGCAGAACCGGAGCATGGTCTATTGTTGGTGCCAGGATGGAAGGCACAGTGGTTCTGAGGGCGCGACCCATCAGCAGCTGTGCTGGCGAGAGACCCGTGGCTAGTGGGGCCGAGCGATAGGCCAGCAGGGCGAGGTAGAAGTCCGATCCGGCAGCAGCAGCCTTACAGAGGAGCCGCTTTGCAATGTGAATGCCCTTCTCCGCCTTTCCATTGGACTGGGGATGCAGAGGGCGGGACGTAACGTGTGTTCATGGGTGGCAAAACAGGGCCCATTGTCCGACATGACAGTCATCGGAATGCCGTGGCGAGCAAAGGTGTCTTTGCAGGCCCTGATGACAGCAGACGACGTCAGATCGTGCAGGCGTATGACTTCTGGGTAATTGGAGAGGTAGTCCATGATGATAACATAGTCCATGCCAAGCGCGTGAAATAGGTCGACACCCACCTTCACCCAGGGGGACGCCACCAGCTCATGGGGCAGAAGCGTCTCAGGAGGTTGCGCCGGCTGAAACCTTTGGCAGGTTGTACAGTTGAGCACCTTGTTGGCAATATCGTCACTGATGCCCGGCCAGTGTACCGCCTCTCGGGCCCTCCGTCTGCACTTCTCGACCCCCAAGTGGCCTTCGTGTAGTTGATCGAGAACCAGCTGGCGCACACTGTGCGGAATCACAATCCGGTCCAGCTTCAGAAGGACACCATCAATGATGGCTAGGTCGTCTCGTACATTGTAGAACTGCGGGCACTGCCCTTTGAGCCATCCTCCCGTCATGTGGCGCATCACTCGCTGTAAAAGGGGGTCGGCCGCAGTCTCTCGGCGGATGCGGGCCAGACTGGAGTCGTCAGCCGGCAGATTTGCCACTGTCAAGGCCACCTGTGCCTCGACCTGACATACGAACCCCTCCGCATCTGGCGGCGTGCTCACTGCTCTGGATAGGGCATCCGTCACGATGAGGTCCTTCCCTGGAGTGTAGACCAGTTGGAAGTCGTACCTCCTGAGTTTAAGTAGGATGTGCTGGAGGCGAGTGGTCATCTCGTTCGGGTCCTTGTTTATTATGCTGACCAGGGGGCGGTGGTCAGTTTCGACCGTGAACCGTGGAAGAACATAGACGTAATTGTGGAAATTGTCCAAACCAGTTAGCAAGCCCAGGCATTCTTTTTCGATTTGCGCGTAGCGCTGCTCTGTGGGGGTCATGGCCCGCGATGCATAGGCAACCGGGGCCCATGACGACGTGTCATCCCTCTGCAGGAGCAAAGAAGAACAAAGAAATGTACAGCACAGGAACAGGCCCTTCGGCCCTCCAAGCCCGTGCCGACCATGCTGCCTGACTAAACTACAATCTTCTACACTTCCTGGGTCCGTATCCCTCTATTCCCATCCTATTCATGTATTTGTCAAGATGCCCCTTAAATGTCACTATCGTCCCTGCTTCCACCACCTCCTCCGGGAGCGAGTTCCAGGCACCCACTGCCCTCTGCGTAAAAAACTTGCCTCGTACATCTACTCTAAACCTTGCCCCTCTCACCTTAAACCTATGCCCCCCAGGAATTGACCCCTCTACCCTGGGGAAAAGCCTCTGACTATCCACTCTGTCTATGCCCCTCATAATTTTGTAGACCTCTATCAGGTCACTGCATTGCTCTAGAGCACTGCTCCAATGCCGGATTGGCTGGCATCAGTTGAGATTTTGGTGGGACGAGACGTGTCGAAGAACGCCAACACGGGTGCCGTGGTGAGTTTGCGTTTGAGCTCCTCCCATTCCAGCTGGTGTGTGTGTTGCCACTGGAACGCTGTAGATTTTTTGACGAGGTGGCGCAGAGTCGTTGTGTGGGAGGCAAGGTTGGGAATGGATTTCCCTAGGAAGTTGACCATTCCAAGGAAGCGTAGGACAGCCTTCTTGTCGGCCGGCTGCGACATGGCTGTGATGGCGCTCACCTTGTCTGCATCCGGACGGACCCCTGACCGGGAGATATGGTCCCCCAGGAACTTCAATTCGGTCTGGCCAAAGGCGCACTTGGCTCGGTTGAGGCGCAGGCCGTTTTCCCGTATGCGGGCAAAAACGCGTTGGAGACGATGTATGTGCTCCTGCGGTGTGGTGGACCAGATGATGACATCGTCCACATATGCGCGCACCCCTTCGATGCCTTCCATCATCTGCTCCATGATTCTGTGGAAGACCTTAGATGCCGAGATGATGCCAAATGGCATCCGGTTGTAGCAGAATCTGCCGGAATGGGTGTTGAAGGTACATAGCTTTCGGCTGGACGGGTCCAGTTGGGCCATTTCACTGGTGATCTCCTCCCGTTTGGGTATGGGATAATGTTCCCGCATAATGTTATTATTGAGGTCTTTGGGGTCTATACAGATGCGGAGCTCGCCAGAGGGCTTCTTGACGCACACCATGGAGCTGACCCATGGCATGGGCTCCGTGACCCTGGATAGGACACTTTGGTCCTGGAGATCCTGCAGCTGCAGCTTGAGGCGGTCTTTAAGTGGCGCAGGAACCCTGCGAGGTGCGTGAACGACCGGGATGGTGTCCGGTTTGAGGCGAATTCGGTAGGTGTATGGCAGTGTTCCCATGCCTTCGAATGCCTCCTGGTGGTGGGCGAGGAGCGATTGGAGCTGTGCGTTGAACTCTGCATCCGAGAAGTCAGACGTGCCGTCTGGAGAGAGAGAGAGAATTTGTTGCACAAGGTGGAGAGCCTTGCATGCCTGTGCGCCCAGCAGGGAGTCCTTCGATGAGCCAACTATCTCGAACGAGAGTGTGGCCGTGTGTGTTTTGTGTGTCACCTGGAGCTGGCAGGATCCCATGGCCGGGATAACGTTCCCGTTGTAGTCGACCATCTTGCACCGGGATGGCTGGATTGGTGGTCTGACCTTCATGGCATAGAATGCTAACCATGCTATGAGGTTGGCGGAGGCGCCAGTGTCCAGGCAGAAAGTGATCGGCGATCGGTTGACCGTCAGGGTGGCACTCCATTCATCGGCCGGATTGATGGTGTTGACCCGGTTCGCATCAATGACCGCAACCCGGAAGGCGTCTTGGTCATCTGTGTCGTCGGTTTGGATGTCGTGATGTGGAGGCTGGATGGTCTGCGAGGTTGTCGGAGATGTGGAAGACCCACAGGTTGAGCCGCTCGACAGTAGGCAGCGTAGTGGCCCACTTTGCCACAGCGCAGGCATTGTCGGGTTTTTGCAGGACATTGCCCTTTTAAATGTGCAGCTCCACAGTTGCCGCACGTCATGACATCACGGCGTTCGTTACGCCACTGCGCATGTGCAGTTCGGTCTTGCGTCAGTGGCGCCTGCGCAACACGTCCCTCAGTGTTGCCGTAGGTTTTGGCGCGCACAAACGCGGGAGGCCTCAAAAAGCGCGCGAAACGGCCGCCCTCGTCCGGGCCGCGGGCCGGGAGAAACTCGATTGCCTGGATGCGTTCGGCCTCGTGGGCGGCGTGGCTTGGCGATTCCATCGCTTGGGATCCCCTCCATGCCGATTCGGTCGCCTGAAATTGGGCGTAGCGGCTGGCCGCATTTTCATGCAGGACACAGGCTTCAACTGCAGATGCTAAGGTCAGGCCTTTACTTTTTAGAAGCTGCTGGCGTAGGCCACTGGAGGCAACACCAAAAACGATCTGGTCCCGGATCATTGATTCAGAGGTGGTGCCGTAACCGCAGGACTGCGCGAGAATGCGGAGGTGCGTCAGGAAAGACTGAAAGAGCTCATCCTTACCTTGTAGGCGCTGCTGAAAGATATACCTCTCAAAGCTTTCATTGACCTCAACGTTGAAGTGCTGGTCGAGCTTGAGGAGGACCATGTCATACTTAGATTTGTTCTCGCCTTCCGCGAACACCAAGGAGTTGTATACATCGATGGCGTGCTGACCTGCGGTAGTGAGGAGCATGGCAATCTTTGTTTCGTCCGAGGCGCCCTGTTTTTCGTTGGCTCGTATGAACAGTTTCGGGACGTGTTCCCTGTCTCGGGACGTGTTCCCTGTCTCGGGATGTGTTCCCTGTCTCGGGACGTGTTCCCTGTCACGGGGCACTAAACTCAATCAGAGTGCCGTTAGGTACTGGGCTCGTTCCCCGTGCCACAACCATCGGGAATGATCCTGCTAATTCTTTTTTAAAATAAATTTAGGGTACCCAATTTTTTTTTCCCAAAGAAGGGGCAATTTAGCGTGGCCAATCCACCTAATCTGCACATCTTTGGGTTTGGGGGTGAAACCCACGCAGACACGCGGAGAATGTGCAAACTCCACACGGACAGTGACCCGGGGCTGGGATCGAACCTGGGTCCTCGGCGCTGTTAGGCAGCAGTGCTAACCACTGTGCCACCGTGTTGCCCTCGACCCGGCTAATCCTGCCCAGAACAGATTCTAAATTTTTTTAGTTAGATCGTGTCCACAGGTTCAATCGTAACTTTCAAAAGGAATTTGGAGATGCTCTTGTCAGAGATAAAATTATGCTGATATGGGAGAGAGAAAAGGAATGGAACAGATTTGATTTCTCTCCGAAAGAGCCAGCAGAGACTCGATGGGTGAAGTGGCCATTTTTTGTGTTGTCCGCCGACTTGAGTCTTCATCAGTCCGTCTGTGAGCAGTTTGAAATTTTGGCATGTAAAATCGAGTGCGTGACGTCCTACACTGACCCTCCCTGACCTGTCCAAACATTTACAGGGGGCTGGGTGAAATTGTCCACTTTGTCCTATTGGGGCCCTGAAGTGTTCAGCCCTGTCACCACCAATATTTACCCATGGCGTGGAGAGGTACTCACCACGTAGGAAGCTGGGCAGCTCCAGCTGTGTGTTTTGGTGTCAGGTTAGGGATCTCCTGAGCAGGTCCCCTGGTCCCATTAGAGGCACCCCGTCTCCCCTAAGTAAATTCATCCCCCCCCCCTTTAATGCTCCTTCATCCTGGCATCTTGAACTCATCCCCCCACAACCTCTGATCTACCTTACTGGGGCCAGGTTGAGAGGTCCTGGCAACACCCTGCACTTATCTATTGGTTTGGGCTCCTTGACGTTGGTGGGACTTCCTATTGTTTCAACAGTGATCACTATTCCTGAGATGATGTGGAGATGCCGGCGTTGGACTGGGGTGAGCACAGTAAGAAGTCTTACAACACCAGGTTAAAGTCCAACAGGTTTGTTTCAAACACTAGCTTTCGGAGCACTGCTCCTTCCTCAGGTGAATGAAGAGGTGTGTTCCAGAAACACATATATAGACAGATTCAAAGATGCCAGACAATGCTTGGAATGCGAGCATTAGCAGGTGATTAAATCTTTACAGATCCAGAGATGGGGTCACCCCAGGTTAAAGAGGTGTGAATTGTACCAAGCCAGGACAGTTGGTAGGGTTTTGCAGGCCAGATGGTGGGGGATGAATGTATTGCGACATGAATCCCAAGATTTAATCACCTGCTAATGCTCGCATTCCAAGCATTGTTTGGCATCTTTGAATCTGTCTATATATGTGTTTCTGGAACAGACCTCTTCATTCACCTGAGGAAGGAGCAGCGCTCCGAAAGCTAGTGACATCGAAACAAACCTGTTGTACTTTAACCTGGTGTTGTAAGACCTCTTACTGTATTCCTGAGATGACAGAGCTGCCGACCATCTGATTGGCCACGAGTTATCTAAGGCAGGACTTGCGCCCCAGAAAAAGGCAGTCTCTCTTCAAACCAATTCCGACTGTACCCAACGTGAAATTGCCGAGGTACAATTGTTGGGATCAGGGGTTGACTCCAGATTCCCAACAAATCCAGCCCACGGTGCAAATGTATTTTTATAGTTAGACCTGCAACAAGACCGAGTTAGGGAACTGGAGCTGGAGTTGGAAGAACTTCGGATCATTCGGGAGGCAGAAGGGGTCATAGATAGCAGCTTCAGGGAATTAGTTACACCAAAGATTGGAGATAGGTGAGTAACTGTAAGAGGGACTGGGAAAAAGCAGTCAGTGCAGGGATCCCCTGCGGTCGTTCCCCTGAGAAACAAGTATACCGCTTTGAATACTTGTGGGGGGGGGACTTACCGTGGTAAGCCATGGGGTACGGGCCTCTGGCACGGAGTCTGTCCCTGTTGCTCAGAAGGGAAGCGGGGAGAAGAGCAGAGCATTAGTAATTGGGGACTCTATAGTCAGGGGCACAGATAGGAGATTTTGTGGGAGCGTGAGAGACTCACGTTTTGTATGTTGCCTCCCAGGTGCAAGGGTACGTGATGTCTCGGATCGTGTTTTCCGGGTCCTTAGGGGGAGGGGGAGCAGCCCCAAGTCGTGGTCCACATTGGCACTAACGGCATAGGTAGGAAAGGGGACAAGGATGTCAGGCAGGCTTTCAGGGAGCTAGGATGGAAGCTCAGAACTAGAACAAACAGAGTTGTTATCTCTGGGTTGTTGCCCGTGCCACGTGATAGTGAGATGAGGAATAGGGAGAGAGAGCATTTAAACACGTGGCTACAGGGATGGTGCAGGCGGGAGGGATTCTGATTTCTGGATAACTGGGGCTCTTTCTGGGGAAGGTGGGACCTCTACAGACAGGATGGTCTACATCTGAACCTGAGGGGCACAAATATCCTGGGGGGGAGATTTGTTAGTGCTCTTTGGGGGGGTTTAAACTAATGCAGCAGGGGCATGGGAACCTGGATTGTAGTTTTAGGGTAAGGGAGAATGAGAGTATAGAGGTCAGGAGCACAGATTTGAGGTCGCAGGAGGGGGCCAGTGTTCAGGTAGGTGGTTTGAAGTGTGTCTACTTCAATGCCAGGAGTATACGAAACAAGGTAGGGGAACTGGCAGCATGGGTTGGTACCTGGGACTTTGATGTTGTGGCCATTTCGGAGACATGGATAGAGCAGGGACAGGAATGGATGTTGCAGGTTCCGGGGTTTAGGTGTTTTAGTAATCTCAGAGAAGGAGGCAAAAGAGGGGGAGGTGTTGCGCTGCTAGTCAAGAGCAGTATTACGGTGGCGGAGAGGATGCTAGATGGGGACTCTTCTTCCGAGGTAGTATGGGCTGAAGTTAGAAACATGAAAGGAGAGGTCATCCTGTTGGGAGTCTTCTATAGGCCTCCAAATAGTTCTAGGGATGTAGAGGAAAGGATGGCGAAGATGATTCTGGATAAGAGCGAAAGTAACAGGGTAGTTATTATGGGAGACTTTAACTTTCCAAATATTGACTGGAAAAGATATAGTTCGAGTACAATAGATGGGTCGTTTTTTGTACAGTGTGTGCAGGAGGGTTTCCTGAAACAATATGTTGACAGGCCAACAAGAGGCGAGGCCACGTTGGATTTGGTTTTGGGTAATGAACCAGGCCAGGTGTTGGATTTGGAGGTAGGAGAGCACTTTGGGGGCAGTGACCACAATTCGGTGACGTTTACGTTAATGATGGAAAGGGATAAGTATACACCGCAGAGCAAGAGTTATAGCTGGGGGAAGGGCAATTATGATGCCATTAGACGTGACTTGGGGGGGATAAGGTGGAGAAGTAGGCTGCAAGTGTTGGGCACACTGGATAAGTGGGGCTTGTTCAAGGATCAGCTACTGCGTGTTCTTGATAAGTATGTACCGGTCAGGCAGGGAGGAAGGCAATCGAGCGAGGGAACCGTGGTTTAACAAGGAAGTGGAAACTCTTGTTAAGAGGAAGAAGGAGGCCTATGTGAAGATGAGGTGTGAAGTTTCAGTTGGGGCGATGGATAGTTACAAGGTAGCGAGGAAGGATCTAAAGAGAGAGCTAAGACGAGCAAGGAGGGGACATGAGAAGTATTTGGCAGGAAGGATCAAGGAAAACCCAAAAGCTTTCTATAGGTATGTCAGGAATAAGCGAATGACTAGGGAAAGAGTAGGACCAGTCAAGGACAGGGATGGGAAATTGTGTGTGGAGGCTGAAGAGATAGGCGAGATACTAAATGAATACTTTGCATCAGTATTCACCAAAGAGAATGAATTGGTAGATGTTGAGTCTGGAGAAGGGGGTGTAGATAGCCTGGGTCACATTGTGATCCAAAAAGACGAGGTGTTGGGTGTCTTAAAAAATATTAAGGTAGATAAGTCCCCAGGGCCGGATGGGATCTACCCCAGAATACTGAAGGAGGCTGGAGAGGAAATTGCTGAGGCCTTGACAGAAATCTTTGGATCCTCGCTGTCTTCAGGGGATGTCCCGGAGGACTGGAGAATAGCCAATGTTGTTCCTCTGTTTAAGAAGGGTGGCAGGGATAATCCCGGGAACTACAGGCCGGTGAGCCTTACTTCAGTGGTAGGGAAATTACTGGAGAGAATTCTTCGAGACAGGATCTACTCCCATTTGGAAGCAAATGGACGTATTAGTGAGAGGCAGCACGGTTTTGTGAAGGGGAGGTCATGTCTCACTAACTTGATAGAGTTTTTCGAGGAGGTCACTAAGATGATTGATGCAGGTAGGGCAGTAGATGTTGTCTATATGGACTTCAGTAAGGCCTTTGACAAGGTCCCTCATGGTAGACTAGTACAAAAGGTGAAGTCACACGGGATCAGGGGTGAACTGGCAAGGTGGATACAGAACTGGCTAGGCCATAGAAGGCAGAGGGTAGCAATGGAGGGATGCTTTTCTAATTGGAGGGCTGTGACCAGTGGTGTTCCACAGGGATCAGTGCTGGGACCTTTGCTCTTTGTAGTATATATAAATGATTTGGAGGAAAATGTAACTGGTCTGATTAGTAAGTTTGCAGACGACACAAAGGTTGGTGGAATTGCGGATAGCGATGAGGACTGTCTGAGGATACAGCAGGATTTAGATTGTCTGGAGACTTGGGCGGAGAGATGGCAGATGGAGTTTAACCTGGACAAATGTGAGGTAATGCATTTTGGAAGGGCTAATGCAGGTAGGGAATATACAGTGAATGGTAGAACCCTCAAGAGTATTGAAAGTCAAAGAGATCTAGGAGTACAGGTCCACAGATCACTGAAAGGGGCTACACAGGTGGAGAAGGTAGTCAAGAAGGCATACGGCATGCTTGCCTTCATTGGCCGGGGCATTGAGTATAAGAATTGGCAAGTCATGTTGCAGCTGTATAGAACCTTAGTTAGGCCACACTTGGAGTATAGTGTTCAATTCTGGTCGCCACACTACCAGAAGGATGTGGAGGCTTTAGAAAGGGTGCAGAAGAGATTTACCAGAATGTTGCCTGGTATGGAGGGCATAAGCTATGAGGAGCGATTGAATAAACTCGGTTTGTTCTCACTGGAACGAAGGAGGTTGAGGGGCGACCTGATAGAGGTATACAAAATTATGAGGGGCATAGACAGAGTGGATAGTCAGAGGCTTTTCCCCAGGGTAGAGGGGTCAATTACTAGGGGGCATAGGTTTAAGGTGAGAGGGGCAAGGTTTAGAGTAGATGTACGAGGCAAGTTTTTTACGCAGAGGGTAGTGGGTGCCTGGAACTCACTACCGGAGGAGGTAGTGGAGGCAGGGACGATAGGGACATTTAAGGGGCATCTTGACAAATATATGAATAGGATGGGAATAGAAGGATACGGACCCAGGAAGTGTAGAAGATTGTAGTTTAGTCGGGCAGTATGGTCGGCACGGGCTTGGAGGGCCGAAGGGCCTGTTCCTGTGCTGTACATTTCTTTGTTCTTTGTTCTTTATACTAAATGAATATTTTTCGTCAGTATTCACTCAGGAAAAAGATAATGTTGTGGAGGAGAATGCTGAGCCCCAGGCTAATAGAATAGATGGCATTGAGGTACGTAGGGAAGAGGTGTTGGCAATTCTGGACAGGCTGAAAATAGATAAGTCCCCGGGACCTGATGGGATTTATCCTAGGATTCTCTGGGAGGCCAGGGAAGAGATTGCTGGACCTTTGGCTTTGATTTTTATGTCATCATTGGCTACAGGAATAGTGCCAGAGGACTGGAGGACAGCAAATGTGGTCCCTTTGTTCAAAAAGGTGAGCAGAGACAACCCCGGCAACTATAGACCGGTGAGCCTCACGTCTGTAGTGGGTAAAGTCTTGGAGGGGATTATAAGAGACAAGATTTATAATCATCTAGATAGGAATAATATGATCAGGGATAGTCAGCATGGCTTTGTGAAGGGTAGGTCATGCCTCACAAACCTTATTGAGTTCTTTGAGAAGGTGACTGAACAGGTAGATGAGGGTAGAGCAGTTGATGTGGTGTATATGGATTTCAGCAAAGCGTTTGATAAGGTTCCCCACGGTAGGTTATTGCAGAAAATACGGAGGCTGGGCATTGAGGGTGATTTAGAGATGTGGATCAGAAATTGGCTAGCTGAAAGAAGACAGAGGGTGGTGGTTGATGGGAAATGTTCAGAATGGAGTACAGTCACAAGTGGAGTACCACAAGGATCTGTTCTGGGGCCGTTGCTGTTTGTCATTTTTATCAATGACCCAGAGGAAGGCGCAGAAGGGTGGGTGAGTAAATTTGCAGACGATACTAAAGTCGGTGGTGTTGTCGATAGTGTGGAAGGATGTAGCAGGTTACAGAGGGATATAGATAAGCTGCAGAGCTGGCCTGAGAGGTGGCAAATGGAGTTTAATGTAGAGAAGTGTGAGGTGATTCACTTTGGAAGGAATAACAGGAATGCGGAATATTTGGCTAATGGTAAAGTTCTTGAAAGTGTGGCTGAGCAGAGGGATCTAGGTGTCCATGTACATAGATCCCTGAAAGTTGCCACCCAGGTTGATAGGGTTGTGAAGAAGGCCTATGGAGTGTTGGCCTTTATTGGTAGAGGGATTGAGTTCCGGAGTCGGGAGGTCATGTTGCAGCTGTACAGAACTCTGGTACGGCCGCATTTGGAGTATTGCGTACAGTTCTGGTCACCGCATTATAGGAAGGACGTGGAGGCTTTGGAGCGGGTGCAGAGGAGATTTACCAGAATGTTGCCTGGTATGGAGGGAAAATCTTATGAGGAAAGGCTGATGGACTTGAGGTTGTTTTCGTTGGAGAGAAGAAGGTTAAGAGGAGACTTAATAGAGGCATACAAAATGATCAGGGGGTTGGATAGGGTGGACAGTGAGAGCCTTCTCCCGCGGATGGAAATGGCTGGCACAAGGGGACATAGCTTTAAAATGAGGGGTAATAGATATAGGACAGAGGTCAGAGGTAGGTTCTTTACGCAAAGAGTAGTGAGGCCGTGGAATGCCCTACCTGCTACAGTAGTGAACTCGCCAACATTGAGGGCATTTAAAAGTTTACTGGATAAACATATATAGAACATAGAAAATACAGCACAGAACAGGCCCTTCGGCCCACGATGTTGTGCCGAACCTTTGTCCTAGATTAATCATAGATTATCATTGAATTTACAGTGCAGAAGGAGGCCATTCGGCCCTTTGAGTCTGCACCGGCTCTTGGAAAGAGCACCCTACCCAAACTCAACACCTTCACCCAACACCAAGGGCAATTTGGACATTAAGGGCAATTTATCATTGGCCAATTCACCTAACCTGCACATCTTTGGATTGTGGGAGGAAACCGGAGCACCCGGAGGAAACCCACGCAGACACGGGGAGGACGTGCAGACTCCGCACAGTCAGTGACCCAAGCCGGAATCGAACCTGGGACCATGGAGCTGTGAAGCAATTGTGCTATCCACAATGCTACCGTGCTGCCCTTGAGAACAAATAAATCTACACTATATCATTTAACCGTAATCCATGTACCTATCCAATAGCTGCTTGAAGGTCCCTAATGTTTCCGACTCAACTACTTCCACAGGCAGTGCATTCCATGCCCCCACTACTCTCTGGGTAAAGAACCTACCTCTGATATCCCTCCTATATGGATGATAATGGCATAGTGTAGGTTAGATGGCTTTTGTTTCGGTGCAACATCGTGTGCCGAAGGGCCTGTACTGCGCTGTATTGTTCTAAAGACAGTGAGCCATAGTTTACTTCAAGTTTCCTCACAGTTTCTTACTCCCACGTCTGGGCCACTATTCTGCCCAGAGTGTGGCAGTGATTCTGTTTCTGTGGCTCACTGGAGTTGGGAGAGTGAGAACAGCTCATCCCAGTCATGTTGTCATCAATGCATGGATTTGGGATTTATCCCAGACTTCTTGTTCACATTTTATTTTCTCTCCACATGTTTTTGCTGTGTCAAGAATGAGTCTGAAACATTTCCAATAATCACTTTGCTTCCTATCCAACTTCAGCCGAAGACGCTTTCAGAATCAGACGGTGCAGGAGGATTCGAGTTGTTTCTTTGTAAATTGGATTTTGGCTGTATCTGTGGAGTTTGCTCTCAATTGGCTGTCCGTGTGTCAATGTAGTAATTCACTTACAGAAATTATTGTGATTGGCTGCCGAGATATTGTGTCATATCATTGCTACTATCCAATCACCAGTTTGTGCCAATGATAATGGAATGTTTTTCAGAATAAACTTTCTGCTGGTTTAGCTCAGTTGGCGGGACAGCTGGTTTGTGATGCAGAGCGAGGCCAACAGCGTGGGTTCCATCCCCGTACCGGCTGAGGTTATTCATGAAGCCCCACCTTCTCAACCTTGATCCTCGTCTGAAGTGTGCTGATCCTCGGGTTAAATCATCACCAGTCATCTCCCCCCCTCAGAGGGGAAAGCAGCCTGTGGTCATCTGGGACTTTACTTCTATCAAGTTCCCTTTCCTCGTGTGTTTATTTAGTAACATTATCTGCACAACTCCTGCTTCTGATTCTTGCTGCTTAATAACTGCAGGAAGTGATGATGTTCCTCAGTACTCAGGTTTTCCCCTGAAGTGTAACGAAAGCTGCCAGCTGACTTGGACATAGAAAGTCAGCGAGATCTGGGCGTGTAGGTCCACAGATCTTTGAAAGTGGCAACTCAAGTGGACAAGGTAGTCAAGAAAGCAGATGGAATGCTTGCCTTCATTGAACGGAGCATCGAATATAAAAACTGGCAAGTCACGCTGTGTGGTGATATACATCACTATAAATACACAAAGGGTTAATGTACATACACTACACCTAGATAGACACTAGAGGGAACACTAGAGACATGACACACAGACAGTCAACCAATAGGTCAGTAAGATAGGACATGACCAATGGGCAGTCACGATACACACAGAGGTGACACTACCACAGGAGGGCATTACAGGAGGGTGACCTGATAGAGGTCTACAAGATTATGAGGGGCATGGATAGAGTGGATGGGCAGGCACTCTTTACCTGGGCGGAGGGGGTCAGTCATCAAGGGGCATAGGGTTAAGGTCCATGCGGCAAAGTTTAGAGGAGATGTACGAGGCAGGGTTTTTACGCAGAGTGTGGTGAGTGCCTGGAATGCGTTGCCAGGGGAGGTTGTGGAAGCAGATACATTAACGGCGTTCAAAATGCATCTTGACAAACACATGGACAGGATGGGTATAGAGGGATACGGCACAAGGAAGTGCTGAGGGTTTTGGCAAAGGTTGGTATCGTGATCGGTACAGGCTTGGAGGGACGAAGGGCTTGTTCCTGTGTTGTATTGTTCTTTGTTCTTTGTTCTGATGACAAAATAGAAGAATTGATCTGATATTTGCAAACACCAACCCAGATACTGGCTCGATAAATTAATGATTACTATAGATGTAGGGCCAGCAATGGTGAGTCACCAAGTCTGAATGGGCTCAATCTAGTCACGGTGACAGAGTCGTTCATGGGTTAACTCACCAGTTAGCACAGTTGTAGAAATGTACTGCAACAGAGGATTCAAATGTGGACTCTGACCAGGGTTGTGTAGGACACGATCGTCCACAATGACAGGGAGAGGTCTCAAACCAGGAGTGGAGTGGGTGATATAAGGGTCCACATTGCCGTTGAGGACCATGTCACCGCGCTGGCTGGTGAGTATGTGATGGTATTTAGCGGCGGTGAGGTGAGTGGGCAGCAAACCCAAGTGAGAATCCAGTTCACCCGACAGACCACGCTATGAGTGTATTGTCCTCTTTTAGATTCACCTGCATATCTTCTCCTCTATTGGCACCTTTCTCAACTATGCAGTGTGCTTCCATATCACCAGTCTTCCCATTCCCACAGTCTTCCCATTCCCACAGTGTTCCCATTCCCACAGTGTTCCCATTCCCACAGTCTTCCCATTCCCACAGTGTTCCCATTCCCACAGTCTTCCCATTCCCACAGTGTTCCCATTCCCACAGTCTTCCCATTCCCACAGTCTTCCCATTCCCACAGTGTTCCCATTCCCACAGTCTTCCCATTCTCACAGTGTTCCCATTCTCACAGCATGTTCCCATTCCCACAGTGTTCCCATTCCCACAGTGTGTTCCCACAGTGTTCCCATTAAAATCCCCGACCACAACAACCCTGTTACTTTTGCATCTTTCCAAAATCTCTCTACCTATCTGCTCCTCTATCTCTCGCTGGCAGTTGGGGGGCCTGTAATAAACCCCCAACATTGTGATTGCCTCCTTCCTGTCCCTAAAATCTACCCAGATTGCCTCATTGTATGAGCCCTCCGAGGTGTCCTCCCGCAGTACGGCCATAATATTCTCCTTCACCAGTAATGCTACTCCCCCACCCCTTTTACACCCCCCTCTATCTCTCCTGGAGCATCTATACCCTCCACAAGGGTGTTCATGAGCAGATTCCGCCTCCTTCCTGCCCTGTTGGGACTGAAATCAGTGGCATTTCTCTTTAGCTTTACTAATTTTATTGGCACTGTTGCGATGCCAGTGAAAGGTGAAATTATAGCCCAACCAATTGAATTCTGGTGTGACAGACAAGGCACAGCTGGCTAGTGTAAAGTCTGCAATGATCATGACACCTGCACATATAGAGGGCACGCACAGTCACCAAATTTACAAATTATACACACTTAGTCAGCGCCAGTGGTGCCAGCCCCGGAGCCTGCCAGCCCCGGAGCCATTCAGGTTTCGTTAATGGGCTCATACCAGTGCCACGCAGAACCCGCACAATTGCAATGCAGGCTGACCCCCATCCCAGCCAAGGTGAGGACACTGGTGGTGCAGGAGCACGCCCGTCTCTTTGACTGGTCAGCTGGGACCAGAGGGTTTCTAGGGGGATGGCCTGGGAGCGCACCCATTCGACCCGTGCTGATTAGATCCCAGTGGGCAGTCAGTGGTATGCACAGCCACATGACTTCCTTGCAGGCTGTGGTACTGGCGGTCCATGCCCATCCACCCTGACCCCACAGCCCACCTCCTGGCCACTTGCCCCGGCCCTGGCAGAGGCCCCTGGCTAGCGGTATAACTGTCAGCACACTATAGCGACGATGGACACTGTTTGTACCCCACCCCCCACCATCAGCAGCCACACTGCCTGTGTCCCGATTTGAAATACCACAAGTGAACCTCGCTGTTGGTAATTAATCCTGGCGGAGGCGGAGCATCGCGGAAAACCCGGAAAATGTCGGGTCGGGCCTTTTAATGATATATCCACGGCCTTTACTGTACAATTTGCATGCCCATGCAGGCTCATGGCGAGGAACGCATTCGCGCTGCTGTTGAAGGCCGGATCATGGCATTCCGTTGGGCACCCGCCGCCAACCTCAGTTTTTGGCTGTCGTCGAATTCTCTTCCCAATCGTGTTTCCCGATTCTGCCGTTGGCCGATGGACAATCTGCCCATGGACTGGGTGAGACTGACCGGCCTGTATTATTGATTAAGTCAGTGTCTGTTTGTTGGTCAATAGTGTGTTATTCTTAACCGTGGATGTTTTGAAGCATTGAAGCATAATTCAATCAAACTTGTGCAAGAATTTTGTAAGACTCTTTTGTTAGTGTAGTCATTTATTCTAATTGAGTCTGACCTGGAGCACAAGTTAAACGGCATCTCTGAGAGAGACGGAATCCCTCAGTAATGCAATGGAACCTTTTTTGCTCAAGTCCTGGTGAGAGATTCAAACCACAGACTCGGCAAGAGGTCGACCAACTGCGCAATAGGAATGGTAAGAAGTTTTACAACACCAGGTTAAAGTCCAACAGGTTTGTTTCGATGTCACTAGCTTTCGGAGCGCTGCTCCTTCCTCAGGTGAATGAAGAGGTCTGTTCCAGAAACACATATATAGACAGATTCAAAGATGCCAAACAATGCTTGGAATGCGAGCATTAGCAGGTGATTAAATCTTTACAGAATGGGACATAGAGCCATCAATGCCCCAGATGAGAAATAGATTGTGATTACAATCTTTAATAAGACACAGTTAATGAAACATTCAAATGTAATTAATAATAATCAAGAGTTGATATGGTGATTTTCCCACTCAGTAATTGCTGTGTGGATCGGATACGAGAATCATCTGAAGAGTGTTTAACGCCTGGATTTACAGGAATTATATTGTGTGAGGATTCAGTGGGCATTTTGTTGTGTTTTAAACTTCACATTTGACCAAAATGCCTCAAGTGAAATTTTGTAAATGATCCCAACATTTTGCCAAATTCTGACTCACAGAAATGCAGCCATTTATTCAGTAAATAAAACAATTAACAGCTTGTAATTCGGAATGACTAAGAGGCAATAGGGACGATGGTGACATTTAAGGGATGATTAGAATATATTTATTCAACTGTTTACCACAACAGATCACAGTGGTACTGCAGAGGACCATTAAATAGCGACGCTATCACTACCATTGGCTGTGCGAAGTAAACCTCAAGGTCGCAAAAGAAAATGTAAAACACTGTTTGGACTTGCCGAAATTTAATTGAATTGAATTAAATTTTATTTTTCAGGTGCATGTATAATTTTTCTTGTCGTTCCCACACACTCGCAGTCTCTTTTGCTGCCTCTGCAGTAACAGAAGCAGGTCAATTCTCCCAGCATTACTCATCCCAGATCCTCAGTCAGCTCTGGAGCCAAGGATAAGGAGGGAGGGTCAATTAGATTTTCTATTCCATCTTTGAGGAAGCAGCTACATAATTGGGAGCTGTGTCTTAAGACATAATCCTTGATCCCGTCACATTACCTTATTAGACAGGCACTTTGCAAATAGCAGCAGATTAATTAAATCACAACATTTGAAGAATAAGATCATTTTGAATACATGATTAGAATTGTTGAAAAGAACAATGCAAACTGCATTCATATTGTAATTCATTTAAGAATTTTTGTGAATTTGTAAACAAAAAGTTTGGAACTCTAATATCTGTGGAACTGGAACAAATTGTCCATTTATACAATACGCATTTGTGTAATGTGTCATCAGCATTCAGTTGACTGATTTATCTCCTAGCTGTAAAAATTCACCAACTAAACTGCCCTCTCTTTTATTTTCTAAATTAATATTTGTTGGGAAAACTATGATTGTTGCTGTAGGTAAATATATTTGCCTGAATTAACATGTTACTAAATTCTAATAACAAAGGGTGGGAAACACAAATCTATCTTTGTACAGATACTGTCTGAACTTCTTCTAATTACTAGTTAATTTTTAATTGACAATTCTAGTCGCTGCATTTTCAGGGTATAATTGGTCCCAGTAAGGGTTTATTCATTTAACAAAGAGTACACTCTGGCTCCTTGATGAGTGAAAGATTTAAAAGTTTTAATTTTACTTCCTCAGGGTGGACCTCAGGATCCCCTGTCGAAGGAAGTCTTGGCCGCCCGATAGGCACCACCACAGTATTGCAATAATCAGGCCGAGCTGGGCAGCCTGCACTAACAGGTAAACATAGGAACATAGGAATTAGGAGCAAAACTCGACAATTCAGCCCCTCGAGCCTGCTTCGCCATTCAATCAGATCCTGGCTGATTGCTTCCTGGTCTCAAATCCACCTCCCCACCTGTTCCCCATTTCCCTTTAACCCGTTTTTAAAAATCAAAAATATATCTATCTCCTTCTCGAAACCATTTAATGACTCAGATTCCACCGCACTATGGGGCAGCGAGTTCCACAAATTCACCCCCCTCTGCGAGAAGTAGTTCCTCCTCATCTCAGTTCTAAATCTACCGCCCCTCAACCTATATCTGTGACCTCTCGTTCTAGATTGCCCCACAAGGGGGAGCATTTGGTCTACGTTTACGTTATCAATCCATATAGTATTTTTTTACAGCTCATCAGATCCCCTCTCATCCTTCTAAACTCCAGCGAGTATAAGCCCAAACTGTTTAACCTCTCCTCACACGCCAACCCTTTCATCCCCGGAATCAATCTGGTGACCCTCCTCTGAACTGCCTCCAATGCCCCCAACAAAACTGGACACAATACTCCAGATGTGGTCTCACATCAACACCCTATACAATTGCAACAACACGTCTCCACTTTTATACTCCAGTCCTTTTGCAATAACCGCTCACATCCATTGGCCTTTTTAATTTCATGCTGTGCCTGCAAACCGACTTTCTGCGATTCATGAACAAAGACACCCAGATCCCTCTGCCCAGCTCCCTCTGCCCAGATCCCTCTGCCCAGCTCCCTCTGCCCCGATCCCTCTGCCCAGCTCCCTCTGCCCAGCTCCCTCTGCCCAGCTCCCTCTGCCCCGATCCCTCTGCCCAGCTCCCTCTGCCCCGATCCCTCTGCCCAGCTCCCTCTGCCCAGCTCCCTCTGCCCAGCTCCCTCTGCCCAGCTCCCTCTGCCCAGCTCCCTCTGCCCAGATCCCCCTGCCCAGATCCCTCTGCCCAGCTCCCTCTGCCCAGCTCCCTCTGCCCAGCTCCCTCTGCCCAGCTCCCTCTGCCCAGATCCCTCTGCCCCGATCCCTCTGCCCAGCTCCCTCTGCCCAGATCCCTCTGCCCAGATCCCTCTGCCCAGCTCCCTCTGCCCAGATCCCCCTGCCCAGCTCCCTCTGCCCAGCTCCCTCTGCCCAGATCCCCCTGCCCAGCTCCCTCTGCCCAGCTCCCCCTGCCCAGCTCCCTCTGCCCAGCTCCCTCTGCCCAGCTCCCTCTGCCCAGCTCCCTCTGCCCAGCTCCCTCTGCCCAGCTCCCTCTGCCCCGATCCCTCTGCCCAGCTCCCTCTGCCCCGATCCCTCTGCCCAGCTCCCTCTGCCCCGATCCCTCTGCCCAGCTCCCTCTGCCCAGCTCCCTCTGCCCAGCTCCCTCTGCCCCGATCCCTCTGCCCAGCTCCCTCTGCCCCGATCCCTCTGCCCAGCTCCCTCTGCCCAGCTCCCTCTGCCCAGCTCCCTCTGCCCAGCTCCCTCTGCCCAGCTCCCTCTGCCCAGATCCCCCTGCCCAGATCCCTCTGCCCAGCTCCCTCTGCCCAGCTCCCTCTGCCCAGCTCCCTCTGCCCAGCTCCCTCTGCCCAGATCCCTCTGCCCCGATCCCTCTGCCCAGCTCCCTCTGCCCAGATCCCTCTGCCCAGATCCCTCTGCCCAGCTCCCTCTGCCCAGATCCCCCTGCCCAGCTCCCTCTGCCCAGCTCCCTCTGCCCAGATCCCCCTGCCCAGCTCCCTCTGCCCAGCTCCCCCTGCCCAGCTCCCTCTGCCCAGCTCCCTCTGCCCAGCTCCCTCTGCCCAGCTCCCTCTGCCCAGCTCCCTCTGCCCAGCTCCCTCTGCCCAGATCCCTCTGCCCAGCTCCCTCTGCCCAGCTCCCTCTGCCCAGCACCCTCTGCCCAGCTCCCTCTGCCCAGCTCCCTCTGCCCAGCTCCCTCTGCCCAGCTCCCCCTGCCCAGCTCCCTCTGCCCAGCTCCCTCTGCCCAGCTCCCTCTGCCCAGATCCCTCTGCCCAGATCCCTCTGCCCAGATCCCTCTGCCCAGCTCCCTCTGCCCAGATCCCTCTGCCCAGCTCCCTCTGCCCAGATCCCCCTGCCCAGATCCCTCTGCCCCGATCCCTCTGCCCAGCTCCCTCTGCCCAGATCCCTCTGCCCAGCTCCCTCTGCCCAGATCCCTCTGCCCAGATCCCTCTGCCCAGACGCATCTGCTTTCCATTGATAATAATTTGCCTTTCTATTTTTTCAGCCAAAATGGATAACCTCACGCTCATCGACATTATATTCCATCTGCCAAACTTTGGCCTAATCTCCTAGCCTATCTATATCTGTCTGTAAAATCTTTATCTCCTCTTCACTGCCTGCTTTCCCACCTATTTTAGTATCATCCACAAATGTTGCTATTTCACTCTGTCCCTGCTTGCAGATCATTTATATCGATTGTAAACAGTTGAGGTCCGAGCACTGACCCCTGTGGCACCCCACTAGTTGCAATTCACCAGCCAGAGAAGGACCCATTTATCCCAACCCTCTGCTTTCTGTCAGTCAACCAATCCTCTATCCAATCCTCTACCCCAATCCCCTGCGATCTCACCTTCTAGATCAGTCTTTTATGCGGCACCTTGTCAAACACCTTCTGGAAGTCTAGATATACCATATCCACAGGTTCCCCATTATCCATCTTGCTGGTTACGTCCTCAAAGAACTCAAGCAAGTTTGTCAAGCGTGAGTTACCCTTCATAAAACCATGCTGATAATGGTGGATTGAGTGTTGTCTTTCCAAATGTTCAGTCATCTCCTTGTTAATGATTGATTCCAGCAACCTCCCCACCACAGGGGTCAAGCTAACAGGTCTATAGTTTCCTGCTTTTTCCCTCGCTCCCTTTTTGAATAGGTGAGTTACATGAGCATGTTACCAATCCACTGGGACCTTTGCAGAATCCAGGGAATTCTGAAATATATATAATTCCGAAATAATAAATGCATCCGCTATCTCTGCTGCTGCCTCCTTTAATACCCAAGGGTGCAGGCCTCCAGGTTTCAATATATAAAAGGTAAGATAGAGGTAAAAATAGACATTGGACCACTGGAAAATGTGGCTGGAGAAGTAATAATCGGAAATAAAGAAATGGCAGATGAACTGAATAGTTACTTTGCATCAGTCTTCACGGTGGAAGACACCAGTGGGATGCCAGAGCTCCAGGAGAACCAGGGGGCAGAGGTGAGTGCAGTGACCATTACTAAGGAGAAGGTTCTGGGGAAACTGAAAGGTCTGAAGGTGGATAAGTCACCTGGACCGGATGGACTACACCCCAGGGTCCGAAAAGAGATAGCTGAGGAGATTGTGGAGGTATTGGTGATGATCTTTCAGGAATCACTGGAGGCAGGATATGTCCTGGAGGACTGGAAAGTGGCTAATGTAACACCGCAATTTAAGAAGGGAGGGAAGCAGAAGACGGAAAATTATAGGCTGGTTAGCCTGACTTTGGTCATTGGTAAGATTTTAGAGTCCGTTATTAAAGAAGCGTTGCGCTGGTCAAGAAGACACAGCCTGAGTGAGTGAGACACAGACAGAGTGAGAATTTGAAACTTGGTAATTCGGTGCAGTGAGGTAATTCTGTGAAGAGTGGGAGAAGGTGCTTTTTCCCTACTGTTTTGTTCTCTCTCTTTCTTCTGGCCTGTAACTTTTAATCTGCAGGGAGAGAACCTGAGAGCACCTGAGACCCTCAGAAGGTAAGGAAGGGATTTTTACTCATTTTTACTTTTATTACCTTTTCAAAGTAGGAAGGAACTTAAGCAAGGAGTCAGGAGGGCTAGAAGGGGTCACGAAAAGTCATTGGCAAATAGGGTTAAGGAAAATCCCAAGGCTTTTTACACTTACATAAAAAGCAGGAGGGTAGCCAGGGAAAGGGTTGGCCCACTGAAGGATAGGCAAGGGAATCTATGTGTGGAGCCAGAGGAAATGGGTGAGGTACTAAATGAATACTTTGCATCAATATTCACCAAAGAGAAGGAATTGGTAGAAGTTGAGTCTAGAGAAGGGGGTGTAGATATCCTGGGTCACATTGAGATCCAAAAAGACGTGGTGTCAGGGCGAAGTCCATATAGACAACATCCACTGCCCTACCTGCATCAACATTCCAACAGCGTAGCATTTGATCCTAGCTCAGTCAGGCCCTGCCCCCTTGCCTGCCCTGCCCTGCCCTGCCCTACCTCCTCGCCTACCCTACCCTGCCTCCTTACCTGCCCTGCCCTGCCCTTTGCCTACCCCGGCCTGCCCCTTGCCTGCCCTGCCCCTTGCCTACCCTACCCTGCCTCCTTACCTGCCCTGCCCCTTGCCTGCCCTGCCCTGCCCCTTGCCTACCCTGCCCTGCCCCTTGCCTGCCCTGCCCTGCCCCTTGCCTACCCCGGCCTGCCCCTTGCCTACCCCGGCCTGCCCCTTGCCTGCCCTGCCCCTTGCCTACCGGGGCCTGCCTCTTGCCTGGCTTGCCCTGTACTATTGTAAAATCACACCCTGAGCTGTGGTTTGGTCACCTCGGGATAATGGGGATGATAATCAGGGTGAGGTTTGATTCTTCAACCTTTTGAAGGTAACAACAATATGACTTATTCCTTCAAGGGCAAAGTTGATTATTTTTCCCCCATCTCCCATTTCCCAGTAGTTTGGGTACAAGGGTGTGGGTCCGAACGATATGGATTGGATTGGATTCGATTTGATTTGTTTATTGTCACGTGTACTGAGGGACAGTGAAAAGTATTTTTCTGCGAGCAGCTCAACAGATCATTAAGTACATGAGAAGAAAAGGAAATAAAAGAAAATACATAATAGGGCAACACAACATATACAATGTAACTACACAAGCACTGGCATCGGATGAAGCATACAGGGTGTAGTGTTAATGAGGTCAGTCCATAAGAGGGCCGTTTAGGAGTCTGGTAACAGCGGGGAAGAAGCTGTTTTTGAGTCTGTTCGTGCGTGTTCTCAGATTTCTGTATCTCCTGCCCGATGGAAGAAGTGGGAAGAGCAAATGAAAAAAAGATGCTGAACCAACTAATTAAGTTTAAATGTAATGCAGAATGGCAAATGGTGCTTTAATACGACAGTATTTAGATATTTAGAATATAATTCACAGCAGTTCTCACTATCCTGGGCCTTCAGAAGCAAAATAGTAAAATGTGCTGCAGACTGGTGCCCACCCCAGTCCAACACCGGCTTCTCCACATCACAACTATTTTATGAGCAATTATTTTCCTGCAGTTTGTATATACAACCTTATCCTGGTGCTGAACAAGATTTGTTCACAGATCATAGAATTTACAGAGCAGAAAGAGGCCATTCGACCTATCGAGTTTGCACTGGCCCTTGGAAAGAGCACCCTACTTAAGCTCACACTTCCACCCTAACCCCGTAACCCAGTAACCCTGCCTACCCTTTTGGACACGAAGAGACAATTTATCATGGCCAATCCACCTAACCTGCACACGGAGACATGGGAGAACGTGCAGACGCCGCACAGACAGTGACCTGAGGTTTGAATTGAACACAGGTCGCTGGTGCTGTGAGGCAGCAGTGCTAACCACTGTGCCGCCCCTTCAGATCACTGCTGTACTTTTGTTAAGCTAGTGCCATTGACAATAGCAGCAATTTGACATTTTCACATTGGCAAATTATTAAAAGGCATTTATTTAGTTGTTCATGAGAAATTTGGTGCATGTAAATTTGTAGCGGCTACATCTGTGAAGGTTAAATTATTCAGGGGAGAGAGAATTATTTGACAAGGATTGTAATAAATCTCAATGTACTTCATCATCCTGATCACAGTTAGAGTCATAGACTCAATACAGCAATGAATGAGACTCTTCGGACCATGGTGTCCTCACTGGCCATCAAGCAGATATTTACTCTAATCCCATTTTCGAGCACTTAGCCCCTGGCCTTGTATGCCTTGTCACCTCAAGGGTTCATCTAAATATTTCTTGAAAGTTGAGGGTTCCCACCAGGTCGTGACTTCCAGGGGCAGGATTCTCCGATATCGGCGCGATGTCCGCCAACCGGCGCCAAAAACGGTGCGAATCAGTCCGGCATCACGCCGCCCCAAAGGTGCGGAAGTCTCCGCATCTTGAGTGGCCAAGCCCTCACATTGAGGGGCTAGGCCCGCGCCGGACTGATTTCCGCCCCGCCGGCTGGCGGGAAAGGCCTTTGGTGTCCCGCCAGCTGGCGCGAAACTGACTTTGCCGGACGGCGCATGCGCGGGAGCGTCTGCGGCCGCTCACGGCATCCCCGCGCATGTGCAGTGGAGGGGGTCTCTTCCGCCTCCGCCATGGTGGAGACCATGGCGAAGGCGGAAGGAAAAGAGTGCCCCCACGGCACAGGCCCGTCCGCGGATCGGTGGGTCCCGATCGCGGGCCAAGCCACCGTGGGGGTACTCCCCGGGGCCAGGTCGCCCCGTGCCCCCCCCAGGACCCCGGAGCCCACCTGCGCCGTGTTCCACCGTCCCAAAGGTGGTTCAATCCATGCCGGCTGGCGTGGGTTGACAGCGGCGGGACTTCGACCCATCGCGGGCCGGAGAATCGCCGGGGGGACGCGATTCCCGCCCCCGCCGAATATCCGGTGCCGGAGAATTCGGCGGGATATTCACGCCAGTCCCCGGCGAGTCTCTCTGACCTGGCGGGGGGGGGGGGGGGGGGGGGGGGCGGAGAATCCCGCCCCAGATTCCCACCACCTTCTGCCTGATAAAGATTTCATTCACATCTGCTACAAACCTCTTGCCCATTAGTTTAAATCCATGCCCCTGGTTATTGGCTTCTTCGTTAAATAGAAAGTTTCCTTCCTATCCACCCTACCTATGCCCCTCATACCTTTAAACACCTCAATCAGGTCCTCCCTCCACTTTCTCTGCTCAATGGAAAACAACCCCAGCCTATCCAGCATCTCTTCATAACAAAACACTCCAGCCAAGGAATCATCCTGGAGAATCTCCTCTGCACCCTCTCCAGTGCAATCCCATCCTTCCTGCGATGACCAGACCTGCACACAGTACTCCAGCTGTGACCGAACCAACATTCTATACAGCTCCATCGTAACCTCCCTGCTCTTGTAGTCTATGCCTGGGTTAATAAAGGGTAGTATCACATATGCCTCTTAACCACCTTATCTACCTGTCTCTGTCTTCAGAGACCTCTGAATATGTACACCAAGGTCCCTCTGCTCCTCTATATTTCATCAGGTCCGACCATTCATTGTATATTCCCTTCTCTCGTTAGTCCTCCCAAAATGCCTTTCCTCACTTTTCACGGTTAAATTCTATTTGTTACTGTTCTGACCAGCCTGTCTATATCATCCTGTAATCTAAGGCTTTCCTCCTCACTATTTACATTCCTCCTCCATTCACATCCAGATCATTAATGTATACTACAAACAGCTAGGGACCCTGATCTCTGAGGAACACCACTGGACAAATTCTGCTCAAGAAATACCTGGGGAAATAATCATTGGTCGGACTGGTTTACAGGCCCCAGATGGTAAGGGGGCTTGCAAGAAAGACTATTCATATAGATTGGAGGAATCAAATTAGAAAAGGTCGTGTGGAGCAGGATTTCATCGAGTATTTAGGATAGTTTCTTAGAGCAGTACATTCTGGAACTGACCATTTTAGAAATTGTGACATGTAATGAAAGAGGATTAATTCATAATAAATAATCCTTAATTTCATACAGAAAAATCCTTCTCCAGAGTAAGATTGTTCCTTGCACCCAGAACATGCCAGATGGAAATCAGTTCATCGGTCGATGTGTTTATAAAATTATTTTCTCTGTAATACTTATTCATCTAATCTAACTCATATACAATGATCAATTAGCATATTTAATAATACAGAATTAATGTATTTGTTCTGATATGTTTATCTACTTCTGGAAATAATTGACTTTTTCTATTTCACAATGTTCGCCAGTGTCTATGTCTCCCTATGCACATTGTTTTAAGCCTATTTTTTGTACAAATGTGTGATTGTCTATATGTTGCTCAGCACTGATGCGTGCATTTCGAGAATGCCCAGTGTTGAGGGGATCGGCGGATGGTAAATACCGACAACTGCCCTCACAGTGTTGGTAATTTGTACAGTATGAATAGAAGTTTGAAATCCAGAGAATGATATCCTTGACTTTATATGATGACTTTAATAAATTCAGGTTTATTAAGAAGCAAACTAGAAGTACACTTAACTAAGATAATTAATGACTTTACACAGTATTACTACTTTAAAAAGTTCCAAACAATTTTAACTTGACTACCTTCAGAGCTAACTCTTCCCCAATCCATCCCACAATATCTTTTTTACAACCTATTTAAAAATCCAGTGACTGTTAGCACAAAGGGCTTTCATGTCTCTTGGGGCTGCTTTGCAGGTAAACCAGCAACTTGCCTTTCAATTCAGACTTCCTTCACACACTCAGCTTGTTGGGAGGTGAACAGCTATTTTTACTGTGAGTGGAGATCTCAGAACAGCTTCCTGCTTGGGTTTCAATATCTCTGGAATACGTTTTTCCTTTGATTGCTTCCTTATCTGATCTAATTTATTTAGCGATCTCCAAGACTTAATCGCTTTCATCTCTCAATTTTAGATTTTAGAATTTCTACCTCCCTATGACATCTTTCTTTCACACATTGCATCTCTTTCTTTAAATCCTTGACAAACTATTCCTGTTCAGTATCCATTGTTACTAAATTGCCTCAGGTAACCATCTGTTATCAGTGTTGCTTGGCTCATAATGCACAAGTTCAATTCACATCGTCACTCTGTCCTTGCCTTCATTGTCTTACTCAAATATTCCCACAATTTAACAGACATGACCAGAACATAACCCGGCATGGTTGCACAGTGGTTAGCACTGATGCTTTGCAGCTCCAGGGCCCCAGGTCCGATTCCTGGCTTGGGTCACTGTCTGTTTGGAGTCTGCACATCCTCCCCGTGTGTGCGCGGGTTTCCTCCGGATGCTCCGGTTTCCTCCCACATTCCAAAGATCTACAGGTCAGATGGATTGGCCAGGCTAAATTGCCCTTCGTGTCCAAGAAGGTTGGGCGGGGTTGCTGGGTTACTGGATAGGGTGGAGGTGTGGGCTTAAGTAGGGTGCTCTTTCCAAGGGCCAGTGCAGACTCAGTGGGCCGAACGGCCTCCTTCTGCACTGTAAATTTTATGATTCTGTTCTATGATTTCTATTTTCATGATACCAGTAACATGTCCTGTGGCCCTTTATTTAATATATTCCTGTCAGGGAGTTTTAACATGTCTGCTTGCCGAAATCTTCCTCCACAGAAATGGAATCATTTCCAAGATATCTGTTCAGGATCACACACTCTTCCAGCAACAAATCAAAGCAATTTATTAACAGAAATACACCACCTCCACATCATCAAATTGTTAACACTGCCATTCTAGATTTTGCATGACAGATAATTGAAAAACATGACCTTCACCTTATTCATTTAACTCTGGCTGGTGGTGGTAATTGGATCTACACCCCAGTAATCAGTGATTCTGATTTTCTTGTATTAAACATTTACTACAATGGTAAACCAACATCAGAATATGCAAATGATTCCCTTATCACTGAATATTTCCCACATGGTTCTCAGTAGGTGCTAAATTTACCAACAGCAAGAATGTTTGACCTGGAGTCAATTTTATTCTAACAGAGATGTCATGTTGAGCATCACTGCTTAGGCAGGAATCTGGTGCAGTGGGATTGTCTTCCGGGTTTAATCTCAGTCTTGCTGTTGGGGGATTTATTGAAGTGTAAAAAAGCCTACAAGTTATATTTTTCACTACGTTGCGAACCCCAACTCTCTGATTCACCTTTTACATGGGCTGCAACAAATGGTTGAAGTGTAAGAGTATCTGGCACAGCAAAGGTTAATGTGGTAATAAGAAACGTGCCACCTATATAATGGTCTAAAAAGACAAGAGCTGGATTCTCCGTCCCGCCACATTTATATTTCACCCCGCTGGCGGGATGTTCCGTTACGCCAGCCGGTCAATGGGGGTTTCCATTGTGGGGCAGACCCACGCCGTCTGGAAACCCCGGGCTACTGCCAAACGGAGAATCCCGCCGGTGGGGAATCCAGCCCAAGATCTGAGACTAGAGAGAAAGTTGTTGACTGGACAGAAACTGGTGTCGAAGCAAGTGCGGAGTTAGCTCACAGCTTGGATACATATGTACATAGACTCCGAAACTCATTGTGAGATTTACTGAACATACAGCAGTGATATTGGATTGAGTGTCTGTACATCGCTTGCTCACAGTTTCACTTTCATTGACTCTCCTGTCAGGTGTGGTGTCTAGTCATCATCAACTTTCCCAAAAGATTCAGAAAAGCAGCCGCTTGATCACCCCCAGAACTAGAAGCTTTAACTTTGTCGGCTTGAGAACCAGCCGTCGGCACGAAAGCTATTCACATTGAGGGCCGTTGTCGACTGTGTAACACTTGGGGAGGTACAACGTTTAAATTGCAATCAAAGTTTAACCCTGAAACACTTCAATCATATTCCGTTGTGGAAAGTTTCATCATTAATTAAAAACATGCCATGTTTAAATTAGAAAGGAAAGATTGGACAAATGCAGCATTCCGACACGGCACAATTTGTATTATCAGTAACGTCATTTCAGCAAACATTGGAAAAATAGTGCCAGCTTGCTGTATTTCTAACAATTTAGATGCACTTTAGACTGGTTGTAATAAACTTTTGAGAGGTTTAAATTTGGTTTAAAGATTTTAGTATTTCCAGAAGGTTCTCTTATTAATCTGCTATATTTTACTGGAAAAATCCTGAAAAATGATTAAAACAACCTAATTTTCAAACGTAGCATTCAATCAAGATGATCCCAGAGGAATTCTACGCTTTGACATTTAATCATGGCTGTGAGTCACATTACTTGCAGTTACTTAACACGGCAAAATACTGGGAAACATTTCCAATAACTGAGACGGATCGATGCTGACAGTGGATGCCACCTCTCCCCTGATTGGTACAACTGCTCATCAGAAATTGCCCAGTTTAATCTTCACCTTTGTTTGTCTGAGTAAATGATCGATCTCTGGGTGTACATCATAAAACCAGCGGCTCAATCAGGTCTGGCTGGAGGTGTCATCAAAACATGGTTTAAAAGTCAAGTAAAAAGCCAGCACGAAGTGGCATCACTTTCACTTATTTACAAAGAGCAGTTGTGGGGCGATTGATGTTCTGTATCAGTTAAAGAATAATAAGAACCGATTGGATGGTCTATTTCACCGAAACACTATTCAGATTGAGTACAGCCAATCCCACTGTGAAATTGATGGTCTTTGCACCCATTTTGTAATCGAAAAATAAGTCAATTCAGAATAACTTCTCCCTTTGTCTACTAATTAATTCATTAATTAGAAATGACTCTCGTGGCAGTCACAAGGTTGTAAAATGTGATTAATGGAGTTCCGAACCTGTTTTGACATGGATTGCCAGGCAAGATTCTCTTTTAAATCAGTTAGTGCTTTAGAAGGTCACACAAGATTTGATTTTGGTTTAATTTTGCTGTATATCTGTTACTCTGAGGTCAAACACTGAGTCCACATCTCCTTCCGTCATTGTTCAAGAGAATCAGAATATAAAAAGCGAAGGAAAGACAAAATCCCTCACCCCTCAGCACTCAACTCGTGTATGATCAGACTGACCCTGTTATTGCAATCTTCAAAATGGAATAATATCAATCTTTATTATTGTCACAAGTAGGCTTACATTAACACTGCAATGAAGTTACTGTGAAAAGCCCCTAGTCGCCACATTCCGGCACCTGTTCGGGTACACAGAGCGAGAATTCAGAATGTCCAAATCACCCAACAGCACATCTTTCGGGACTTTTGGGAGGAAACCGGAGCCCCCGGAGGAAACCCACGCAGACACGGGGAGAATGTGCAGACTCCGCACAGACAGTGACCCAAGCCGGGAATCAAACCTGGAATCCTGGCATTGTGAAGCAACAGTGCTAACCAATGTGCTGTCGTGCCGCCCACAAATGTGCCAGCGGCTGTTATATTACCTTACGCAGTATATATATTACTCTCTTGAACCAGCCAAGTTGTTGAAATGAGTAATAGTCTTCTTTTAAATATTAACTAATTTATTGAGTAATATAAATAAATATTGTGAGTTCTTTAACTTAATACTCAACTAGTAAATAAAGAAACAATTGTGGAGATAACTAATTAAATTATACAATACAATGCTTTGATAACAAATAACCTCTTCTCTCTCTAGCTTTCCTATGTCTGTTCTCTCTGCATTCCACACTCCTTCAGAAAGAGTGGGAAAGCTATTCATATAGGTCCTGATCGTGAGACTTCTAGTGTTCAATTGCCTGTACTAGCATTACATATATTGATCATGTATATTGATATACAGAGATCACTACAGTGGGTTGGTTGTGGACGATGGGTGTCAGCTACACAGCCGGCCTAGTCCTGGATAGAGTAATTGGGCGCGATTCTCCGACCCCCCACCGGGTCGGAGAATCGGCGGGGGCCAGCGTGAATCCCGCCCCCGCCGTGTCGCGAATTCTCCGCCACCGGAGATTCGGCGGGGGCGGGAATCGCGCCGCACCGGTCAGCGGGAATCCCCCGGCGATTCTCCGGTCCGTGATGGGTCGAAGTCCCGCCGCTGTCCGCCCATGCCAGCCGGCGTGGATTGAACCACCTTTGGGACGGCGGAACACGGCGGCGCGGGCGGGCTCCGGGGTCCTGGGGGGGGCGCGGGGCGATCTGGCCCCGGGGGGTGCCCCCACAGTGGCCTGGCCCGTGATCGGGGCCCACCGATCCGCGGGCGGGCCTGTGCCGTGGGGGCACTCTTTTCCTTCTGCCTTCACCATGGTCTCCACCATGGCGGAGGCGGAAGAGACCCCCTCCACTTCACATTCGCGGGAATGCCATGAGCGGCCGCTGACTCTCCCGCGCATGCGCCGCCCGGCAAAGTCAGTTTCGCGCCAGCCGGCGGGGCGGAAATCAGTCCGGCGCGGGCCTAGCCCCTCAAGGCGAGGGCTCGGCCGCTCAAGATGCGGAGACTTCCGCACCTTTGGGGCGGCACGATGCCGGACTGATTCATGCCGTTTTTGGCGCCGGTCGGCGGACATCGTGCCGATATCGGAGAATCCCGCCCCAGATTCCTGAGTTCTGTTGATGCTTCACTTATCCCTGAAAATGGGCAGTAATCCCTCAAGCCCCTCGCTTGTGCCTTGCAGATGGTAGACAGGCTTTCAGAAGTCACCAGGTCACTTCTCATCCGCAGAATGTACATGTGGCCAGCTCCTGGATCAGAATCGCTCACGATCCATCTGGCCGGGATCGATGTTCGCCTCAGATTGATCGTCACCCTCCCACTGGACCGCATTCCACTACCCTGCCAACTAGTGCCCTTCCACGACCTGTAACCTTGGTTTGTCCAAAATGATTCCAGCGTTGTCACGACACCCTCGGCTACTGTGCTGCTGTGCGGCCAATTCCAGCCCCACTTGACCCAGTGTCGGAACACAAGTGAAAGAGATGTTATTTTTTTTTTAGAAAATATTTTATTGAAGCATTTATAATTTTCACAATTTAACATCGTGACATTTCTAAAACAAGCGCGCGGATCGACGCACAAAATACCCCCTAAACTAACAACAAACAATAAACCACATACCCCACTTCTCCTGCCCTATCCCCAATTACCCGTATACTAAATTCCCTGTCCTTATTTAACATTACCATGCCTCCTATTTTCCTCCCCCCCCTTTCCCTTTCCCCCCTTACTGCTGACGTTCAGTTTTTGTTGAAGAAATCCCTGAACGGCTGCCCACTCCGGGCGAATCCCTGGATTGATCCTCTCAGAGCGAACTTGATTTTCTCCAGACTGAGAAACTCTACCATATCGCTGACCCACACTCCTGACTTCGGGGGCTCCGAGTCCCCCCATCTCAGCAAGATCCGTCTCCGGGCCACCAGGGAGGAGCCATCGGCTTTCCTCCCCCACCTTTGCCCCCGGATCTTCCGACACCCCAAATATTGCTGATTCTGGACTCGGATTTCCCCTGCCTTCCAGGACTTCCGACAGAACATCTGCAAATCCCTGCCAGAATCCCCTCCGTTTCGGACATGCCCAAAACATATGAACATGGTTGGCCGGGCTGCCCCCACACCGCCCACATCTGTCCTCCACCTCCTCGAAGAACCTACTCATCCGAGCTATCGCCATGTGGGCCCTGTGGACTACCTTGAACTGACTCAAGCTGAGTCCAGCACAGGACGAGGATGCATTCACCCTTTTCAAGGCTTTTTCCCACAGTTCAGTTTCCAGCTCCCCTCCCAACTCCTCTTCCCACTTCCTCTTCACCTCTCTGATAGGGGCCCCTTCCCACTCTCTCAATTCCCTGTATATGTCCAAAACCTTCCCAACTCCAACCCCTGTTTTTGACAGCACTTTATCCTGTAGTCCCCTCAGGGGGAGGCGAGGAAAGCTTGGGACCTGTCTCCGTACAAAGTCCCGCACTTGAAAACGAAACTCCTTCCCACTCGGCAAATCAAACTCCTCCTCTAATGTCTCCAAGGTCGAAAAGATCCCTGCCCGCACCAGCCCCCCCGGGACAAACCGGTGATTGTCGCAGATCGGTGACCACACCGACGCCCCCTCCAGTCTCATATGCTGCCTCCATTGCCCCCACACCCTCAGGGCTGCCACCACCACAGGACTTGTCAAGTACCGAGCCGGCGAAAACGGCAGGGGCGCCGTCAGTAAAGCCTCCAAACTCGTACCTTTTTCAAAGCAAATTACTGCGGATGCTGGAATCTGAAACAAAAGAGAAAATGCTGAAAAATCTCAGCAAGTCTGGCAGCATCTGCAGGGAGAGAAAAGAGCGAACGTTTCAAAGCTTTGACAAAGAGTCATCGGACTCGAAACGTTCGCTCTTTTCTCTCCCTGCAGATGCTGCCAGACTTGCTGAGATTTTCCAGCATTTTCTCTTTTGTTTCAGACTCGTACCTTTGCAGGAAGCTGCCTCCATCCGCTCCCAGACCGACCCCTCCCCCACTACCCACTTCCTGACCTTCGATATGTTGGCAGCCCAGTAATAGTTAGTAAAGCTCGGGAGAGCCAGTCCTCCTTCCCCGCGGGCCCGTTCCAGGAGTGTCCTCTTTACTCTCGGGGTTTTACCCGCCCATATAAACCTCGATACCGCCACATTCATACTTCTGAAAAAAGCCTTTGGGACAAAAATTGGGAGACACTGAAAAAAGAAAAGCAGTCTCGGAAGGACCGTCATCTTCACCGTCTGAACCCTCCCCCCCAGCGTCAGTGGGAGCATGTCCCATCTACAAAAATCCCTTCTCATTTGATTCACTGCTTTGCCCAAATTTAACTTGTGAAGCGGCCGCCAATCCTTGTCCACTTGAATCCCCAGATACCTAAAACTCTTCCCAACCACTTTAAAAGGTAGCTCCTTCAGCCTCCTTTCCTGCCCCTGTGCCTGAATCACGAACATCTCGTTTTTTTCCATGTTTAACTTATAGCCTGAAAATCCCAACCGGGTCCGTGATATAAAGCAGCAAATTGTCCGCATAGAGAGAGACCCTGTGCTCCACCTCCACTCTCACTATTCCCCTCCAGGTATTCGCTGCGCTCAGAGCCATTGCTGAGGGTTCTATGGTCATGGCAAACAGTAATGGGGAGAGCGGGTTCCCTGCCTTGTCCCCCGACAAAGACTAAAGTATTCTGACCAAACTCGGTTAGTTCTTACATTTGTCACCGGGGCCTGGTACAGTAGCTGGACCCACTCCACAAATCCCTGCCCAACCCAAACCTGCCTAAAATATCCCATAGATACTTCCACTCCACTCGGTCGAAAGCCTTCTCCGTGTCCATGGCAACTACCACCTCAGCCTCGCGCCCCTCCGCTGGCATCATAATTACATTAAGAAGCCGTCTAATGTTGGATGTCAGGTGCCTGCCCTTTACAAATCCCGCCTGATCCTCCCCAATTATCTCCGGGACACAATCCTCTATTCGAGTGGCCAGGATCTTTGCCAATAATTTGGCATCGACATTCCAGAGGGAGATTGGTCTGTACGATCCACAGCTCTCCGGATCCTTGTCTCGCTTCAGGATGAGAGAAATTGATGCCTGTGATAACGTTGGGGGGAGTACTCCCAGCTCCTTGTACTCGTTGAAAGCCTTAACCAGGAGCGGCCCCAGTAACCCAGAGAACTTCTAATAAAATTCCACCTGGAACCCATCAGGTCCCGGGGCTTTACCCGGTTGCATCACCCCCAGTCCCTCTATCACCTCCCCAAGCCCAATCGGGCCCCCCAGGGCCTCCACCAGCTCCTCGTTTACCTTCGGGAACTCTAGCCTCCCCAGGAATTGATTCATGCCCTCCTCCCCATCCGGGGGTTCCGGCTCTGTTGCTGGCTATAAAATTCACGGAACACTTCATTCACCGCCCCCGGGTCCGTCACCATCTTCCCCCTCAAAACCTTTATTTTCCCTATTTCTCTCGTCGCCTCCTGTATCCTCAGCTGATGTGCCAGCATCCTGCCAGCTTTCTCCCCATGTTCATATATTGCCCCTTTGACCCGCCTCAGCTGACCCTCCGTCTTTCCTGTGGAAAGGAGCCCAAACTCCAGTTGAAGTCTCTGACGCTCCTTCAGGAGCTCCTCATTTGGAGACGCCGAGTATCTCCTGTCCACCTGTAAGATTTCTCCTACCAACCTGTCCAGCTCTGACCGCTCAGTTTTATCTTGTGGGCTCGAAACGAAATACATTCCCCTCTAATGACCGCTTTCAGTGCCTCCCAGACCACCCCAGCTGCAGTCTCTCCCGTGTCATTGATCTTTATGTACCCCCGAATGGCCTCTCTCACAGATCTCCTCATCCGCTAACAGTCCTGTATCTAGTCTCCACTGTGGGCGCTGGGACATTCCCGTGTCTGCCCGTAGGTCTATCCAGTGTGGTGTATGATCTGAAACCACAATTGCTGAGTACTCAGTGTCCTCAACCCCTGCTAGCAGTGTTTTGTCTAGCACGAAGAAATCTACCCTGGAGTACGCCTTGTGTATCGGAGTAGAATGAATATTCCCTGCTCCTTGGTCTCTCAAATCTCCACGGATCCACCCCCCCCCATGCGCTCCATGAACCCCCGCAGTCCTTTGCCATTGCTGATAGCTTCCCCGACCCAGCACTCGACTGGTCTAACCTCGGGTCCAGGACCGTATTAAAGTCACCCCCATGATCAGCCTGTGCGAGTCAAGGTCTGGGATCTTTCCCAGCACCTTCCTGATAAACGCGACGTCATCCCAGTTTGGGGCATATATCTTCACCAGCACCACTGCCATTCCCTCTAGCTTCCCGCTAACCATAATAAATCTGCCTCCCGGGTCTACCTCTATCCACCTCGAATGTCACCCTTTTATTAATCAGGATAGCAACCCCCCCTTGTTTTAAAGTCCAGTCCTGAGTGAAACACTTGCCCGACTCATCCCTTCTTTCATCTAATTTGGTCTCCCAGCTTCAAGTGTGTCTCCTGTAACATGGCCACGACCGCTTATAACTGTCTCAGGTGTGTGAACGCACAAGCTCTCTTAACCGGCCCGTTCAGTCCACGAACATTCCATGTAACCAGTCTGGTCGGGGGGGCTTTTCCCCCCCTCCCCTGTCAGTCAACAATGACCTTTCCTAGGCCAGCTCCTAGCCCGCGTTCCACACCTCACTGGATCCGCCCCTCGGCGGCGACCGATATCTGACCTCCATCTCCAGTCTCCTAACTGTCCCTTACCCGTCAGCAGTAACCCCCCTCCCACCCCCTTCTCCCCCACTTTGTCTTTCCTCAGCTCTCCCCCCACTTTGCTCCCGTGAACCAGCTATCCAGCTAACACAGCATCTCCCACCCTCTGGCATCAAAAAGCCTGCCGATTGCCAGATTCTATCACACCTCGCAATAACACAAGCACTCAACACAGTAACAACAATCCCAAAAAGCAAACAAACCCTCCCCCAACACGCAGGCAACGAAGCAAACCCCTCCCCCTTTAACCAATCCTTATCAGTCCCATCACCTTCAAAGTGAATCAAACGCAATAGAAGAAGCTTCAAGCAGCTTAAGCAAAATTATGCATGCAAGAATCAACCATCTTTCTAACAGAAACGAAAACACCCCGTCGCAACTTGAAAGTGTTTTCCACTGTAATCCAATACATAAAGCAATAAATCAAAATCAAATTACACAAGGAGAGGAGGAAGAGAAAAATTAACTTTGTTGAAACTTGCTCTCCTTTTTGCCAGTTCTGGTCCCCAGTCTTGGTACACCCGGATCTCTGATTCTTCCCACATGCACCGTTTCGTCTGCCTGGCCCACTTCATGATACGCTCCTTGTCGAGGAATCGATGTAGCCTCA
Organism: Scyliorhinus torazame; assembly: GCF_047496885.1. Classification (NCBI taxonomy): domain Eukaryota; kingdom Metazoa; phylum Chordata; class Chondrichthyes; order Carcharhiniformes; family Scyliorhinidae; genus Scyliorhinus; species Scyliorhinus torazame. The sequence goes on along the minus strand of NC_092712.1, from coordinate 327,107,199 downwards.
CCACCATGGCCCTCGGGGGCTCACGATCCTGGGGCTTACGTACGAGCACCCTGTGCGCCCGGTCCACCGCCAGCGGCTTGTCAAACACATCGGCCCGGACCACCTCCTGCAACTTCTTCCCTACGCTCCCGCATCTGATCCCTCCGACAATTTGGATATTTTACCTGCGAGACTTTGTTTGCACTGAGTGCTGAATTTGGTGCTTTTTGAGTGCGATAGTGAGAGTTTGGTGACCGAGGGAGTATAAGGCTTCATTTTTATCTAAAGTTTAGTCTTTCTTTTATTTAGTTAATTAACTTAAAAGTTGCTGTTTGGTTTAGAAGAAGGTGAATTTTCAATCAGCTTTAAACAGGCTTCTACTTCTAGGCACTTGCAGCTGGAGCTTGTTAATTAGTTAATTGGATTAGGCCAGTTTTTCAGAGGCTAGATTCACAGTATAAAAGTGATCCCCTACAGTGCAGACTTTGTTTGCACTGAGTGCTGAATTTGGTGCTTTTTGAGTGCGATAGTGAGAGTTTGGTGACCGAGGGAGTGCTGAATTTGGTGCTTTTTGAGTGCGATAGTGAGAGTTTGGTGACCGAGGGAGTTAGGTGAGGAGGGAGTAAGGGGCTCCTTTCATTTTGTTTCCGACATTTCCGCAAAGAGTGCGAAGAGAGCCAGGAGTTTACAGGAAGTGTAGCTGACTGGGAGCAGAGTCGGAGGGCGGAGATCTAGTTAGTCCACACAGCAGCTATATTCAGTAAGGTAAGAGGGGATGGAGGCTAGGCCAGTTACATGCTCCTCCTGTAGGATGTGGGTGGTGAGGGATACCACCGGTGTCCCCACTGACTATACCTGCGGGAAGTGCACCCAACTTCAGCTCCTCAAAGACCGTGTTAGGGAACTGGAGCTGAAGCTGGATGAACTTCGGATCATCCGGAGGCAGAGGGGGTGATTGAGAAGAGTTACAGGGAGGTAACCACACCCAAGGTACAGGACAAGAATAGCTGGGTTACAGTCAGGGGGAAAAAAACAAACAGGCAGACAGTGCAGGGATCCCTCGTGGCCGTTCCCCTTCAAAACAAGTATACCGTTTTGGATGCTGTTGGGGGGGATGACCTACCGGGGGAAGGCCCTAGCGGCCAGGTCTCTGGCACTGAGTCTGGCTCTGGGGCTCAGAAGGGAAGGGGGGAGAATAGAAAAGCAATAGTTGTAGGAGATTCAATGGTTAGGGGAATAGATAGGAGATTCTGTGGTCGCGAGCGAGACTCCCGGAAGGTATGTTGCCTCCCGGGTGCCAGGGCCAAGGATGTCTCGGATCGTGTCTTCAGGATCCTTAAGGGGGAGGGGGAGCAGCCAGAAGTCGTGGTGCACATTGGTACCAACGACATAGGTAGGAAAAGGGGTGTGGAGGTAATAAACAAGTTTAGGGAGTTAGGCTGGAAGTTGAAAGCCAGGACAGACAGAGTTGTCATCTCTGGTTTGTTGCCGGTGCCACGTGATAGCGAGGCTAGGAATAGGGAGAGAGTGCAGTTGAACACGTGGCTGCAGGAATGGTGTAGGAGGGAGGGCTTCAGGTATTTGGATAATTGGAGCGCATTCTGGGGAAGGTGGGTCCTGTACAAGCAGGACGGGTTGCACCTGAACCAGAGGGGCACCAATATCCTGGGAGGGAGGTTTGCTAGTACTCTTCGGGAGGGTTTAAACTAATTTGGCTGGGGAATGGGAACCGGATTTGTAGTCCAGCAACTAAGGTAGCCGATATTCAGGACGCCAAAGCATGTAATGAGGCAGTGGGGAAGGGAACACTGACAAAGGAGAGTATTTGCAGGCACGGAGATGGGTTGAAGTGTGTATACTTCAACGCAAGAAGCATCAGGAATAAGGTGGGTGAACTTAAGGCATGGATCGGTACTTGGGACTACGATGTGGTGGCCATCACGGAAACGTGGATAGAAGAGGGGCAGAAATGGTTGTTGGAGGTCCCTGGTTATAGATGTTTCAATAAGATTAGGGAGGGTGGTAAAAGAGGTGGGGGGGTGGCATTATTAATTAGAGATAGTATAACAGCTGCAGAAAGGCAGTTCGAGGAGTATCACCCTATTGAGGTAGTATGGGTTGAAGTCAGAAATAGGAAAGGAGCAGTCACCTTGTTAGGAGTTTTCTATAGGCCCCCCAATAGTAGCAGAGATGTGGAGGAACAGATTGGGAAACAGATTTTGGAAAGGTGCAGAAGTCATAGGGTAGTAGTCATGGGCGACTTTAACTTCCCAAATATTGAGTGGAAACTCTTTAGATCAAATAGTTTGGATGGGGTGGTGTTTGTGCAGTGTGTCCAGGAAGCTTTTCTAACACAGTATGTAGATTGTCCGACCAGAGGAGGGGCAATATTGGATTTAGTACTGGGTAATGAACCAGGGCAAGTGGTAGATTTGTTAGTGGGGGAGCATTTTGGAGATAGTGACCACAATTCTGTGACTTTCACTTTAGTAATGGAGAGGGATAGGTACGTGCAACAGGGCAAGGTTTACAATTGGGGTAAGGGTAAATACGATGTTGTCAGACAAGAATTGAAGTGCATAAGTTGGGAACATAGGCTGGCAGGGAAGGACACAAGTGAAATGTGGAACTTGTTCAAGGAACAGGTGCTACGTGTCCTTGATATGTATGTCCCTGTCAGGCAGGGAAGAGATGGTCGAGTGAGGGAACCATGGTTGACAAGAGAGGTTGAATGTCTTGTTAAGAGGAAAAAGGTGACTTATGTAAGGCTGAGGAAACAAGGTTCAGACAGGGCATTGGAGGGATACAAGATAGCCAGGAGGGAACTGAAGAAAGGGATTAGGAGAGCTAAGAGAGGGCATGAACAATCTTTGGCAGGTAGGATCAAGGAAAACCCCAAGGCCTTTTACACATATGTGAGAAATATGAGAATGACTAGAGCGAGGGTAGGTCCGATCAAGGACAGTAGCGGGAGATTGTGTATTGAGTCTGAAGAGATAGGAGAGGTCTTGAATGAGTACTTTTCTTCTGTATTTACAATTGAGAGGGGCGATATTGTTGGAGAGGACAGTGTGAAACAGATTGGTAAGCTCGAGGAAATACTTGTTAGGAAGGAAGATGTGTTGGGCATTTTGAAAAACTTGAGGATAGACAAGTCCCCCGGGCCTGACGGGATATATCCAAGGATTCTATGGGAAGCAAGAGATGAAATTGCAGAGCCGTTGGCAATTATCTTTTCGTCCTCACTGTCAACAGGGGTGGTACCAGGGGATTGGAGAGTGGCGAATGTCGTGCCCCTGTTCAAAAAAGGAACGAGGGATAACCCTGGGAATTACAGGCCAGTTAGTCTTACTTCGGTGGTAGGCAAAGTAATGGAAAGGGTACTGAAGGATAGGATTTCTGAGCATCTGGAAAGACACTGCTTGATTAGGGATAGTCAGCACGGATTTGTGAGGGGTAGGTCTTGCCTTACAAATCTTATTGAATTCTTTGAGGAGGTGACCAAGCATGTGGATGAACGTAAAGCAGTGGATGTAGTGTACATGGATTTTAGTAAGGCATTTGATAAAGTTCCCCATGGTAGGCTTCTGCACAAAGTAAGGAGGCATGGGATAGTGGGAAATTTGGCCAGTTGGATAATGAACTGGCTAACCGATAGAAGTCAGAGAATGGTGGTGGATGGCAAATATTCAGCCTGGATCCCAGTTACCAGTGGTGTACCGCAGGGATCAGTTCTGGGTCCTCTGCTGTTTGTGATTTTCATTAATGACTTGGATGAGGGAGTTGAAGGGTGGGTCAGTAAATTTGCAGACGAGACGAAGATTGGTGGAGTTGTGGATAGTAAGGAGGGCTGTTGTCAGCTGCAAAGAGACATAGATAGGATGCAGAGCTGGGCTGAGAAGTGGCAGATGGAGTTTAACCCTGAAAAGTGTGAGGTTGTCCATTTTGGAAGGACAAATATGAATGCGGAATACAGGGTTAACGGTAGAGTTCTTGGCATTGTGGAGGAGCAGAGAGACCTTGGGGTCTATATTCATACATCTTTGAAAGTTGCCACTCAAGTGGATAGAGCTGTGAAGAAGGCCTATGGTGTGCTCGCGTTCATTAACAGAGGGATTGAATTTAAGAGCCGTGAGGTGATGATGCAGCTGTACAAAACTTTGGTAAGGCCACATTTGGAGTACTGTGTACAGTTCTGGTCGCCTCATTTTAGGAAGGATGTGGAAGCACTGGAAAAGGTGCAAAGAAGATTTACCAGGATGTTGCCTGGAATGGAGAGTAGGTCTTACGAGGAAAGGTTGAGGGTGCTAGGCCTTTTCTCATTAGAGCGGAGAAGGATGAGGGGCGACTTGATAGAGGTTTATAAGATGATCAGGGGAATAGATAGAGTAGACAGTCAGAGACTTTTTCCCCAGGTGGAACACACCATTACAAGGGGACATAAATTTAAGGTGAAAGGTGGAAGATATAGGAGTGATATCAGAGGTAGATTCTTTACCCAGAGAGTCGTGGGGCATGGAATGCACTGCCTGTGGAAGTAGTTGAGTCGGAAACATTAGGGACCTTCAAGCAGCTGTTGGATAGGTACATGGATTACGGGAAAATGATATAGTGTAGATTTATTTGTTCTTAAGGGCAGCACGGTAGCATTGTGGATAGCACAATTGCTTCACAGATCCATGGTCCCAGGTTCGATTCCGGCTTGGGTCATTGTCTGTGCGGAGTCTGCACGTCCTCCCCGTGTCTGCGTGGGTTTCCTCCGGGTGCTCCGGTTTCCTCCCACAGTCCAAAGATGTGCAGGTTAGGTGGATTGGCCAATGATAAATTGCCCTTAGTGTCCAAATTGCCCTTGGTGTTGGGCGGAGGTGTTGAGTTTGGGTAGGGTGCTCTTTCCAGGAGCTGGTGCAGACTCAAAGGGCCGAATGGCCTCCTTCTGCACTGTAAATTCAATGATAATCTATGATTAATCTAGGACAAAGGTTCGGCACAACATCGTGGGCCGAAGTGCCTGTTCTGTGCTGTATTTTCTATGTTCTATGAGACCGGTTCTCCAAGTCTTCTATTTTATCTAGCAGTCGTTTCTGGCTGATCTGTAGTATGCTAATTTCCAAAGCCATTGCGGTGGACTCCTCCTCGCGTTCAGTCGCCAGCTCCTGCATCTTTAGAATCTCCTGCCTCTGGGTCGTCATTTTCTCCTCCACCCGGTCAACCACCTCCTTAATCGAGGTTACCATCTGGGTTACACCTTCTGTACAGTCCTTGCGATGCCGGGCGAACTTCTCATCCAGGTACTCGCCCCATTGCTCCACCGCCCAGTGAGCTGGCGTGGACACGCTTTGTCTTGTTACCACTGAGCTCGATGACCTCGGATTTTTGCTTTCACTCATCTTTTGGTTTCTCCTTTTTCGATTCTTATTTGGACAGAATTCCATAAATTGAGGGTCGCCTCCTTTTCCTCTCCCTTCGATCAACTTATGTTGAGAAATTTTCTGAAAACGTTAAGGGCGAGAGCTGCTAAATGTGTGACCGTTTACTCCATGGTCGCCACCGGAAGTCAAAAGAGATGTTGGGCGAAATTCTCCATTATCGGCGGAAACTCCGCCGATCGGCGCAAAAAACGGCGCAAATCCCACTTGCGTCACGTCATAAAAATGGGCCGATAGTCTGCGGCCCGAAATGGGCTAGCAGCGACGTAACGGGATCCGCGCTTGCGCAGTGGTTCACGCCGTGCAGCGTCATACGCGCCGCACGGCGTGACGGCTCATAAGGCCGCGCAGCTCCCCCCCACCCGACCGGAACAGCCGACCGCAACACCCGACTTGATGGCTGGCCGTCGCTCAGCCCCGAGGTTCGAGTCACGCGATGTGGAGGCGCTCCTGGACGCGGTGGAGCAGAGGAGGGACGCCCTGTATCCCGGGCACGGCCGCAGAGTTGCCCCACGCCACAGCCGGCGTCTGTGGAGGGAAGTGGCAGAGGCCGTCACCGCTGTGGCCCTAACACCACGGACAGGCACCCAGTGCCACAAGAAGGTGAACGACCTCGTCAGAGCAGGCAGGGTGAGCCTCCCCATATCCCCCATATCCCCCCTCCCCCAAATCCCCCATATCCCCCCTCCCCCATATCCCCCCTCCCCCATATCCCCCCTCCCCCATATCCCCCATATCCCCCCTCCCCCATATCCCCCCTCCCCCATATCCCCCCTCCCCCATATCCCCCCTCCCCATATCCCCCCTCCCCATATCTCCCATATCCCCCCTCCCCCATATCCCCCATATCCCCCCTCCCCCATATCCCCCCTCCCCCATATCCCCCCTCCCCCATATCCCCCATATCCCCCCTCCCCATATCCCCCCTCCCCCATATCCCCCCTCCCCCATATCCCCCATATCCCCCCTCCCCCATATCCCCCCTCCCCATATCCCCCCTCCGCCATATCCCCCATATCCCCCCTCCCCCATATCCCCCCTCCCCCATATCCCCCATATCCCCCCTCCCCATATCCCCCCCCCTCCCCCATATCCCCCCTCCCCCATATCCCCCCTCCCCCATATCCCCCCTCCCCCATATCCCCCATATCCCCCCTCCCCATATCCCCCCTCCCCCATATCCCCCATATCCCCCCTCCCCCATATCCCCCCTCCCCCATATCCCCCATATCCCCCCCTCCCCCATATCCCCCCCCTCCCCCATATCCCCCCTCCCCCATATCCCCCATATCCCCAAGTGAATCCAGCCCTAACCTTAACCTCTGCAATGCACGCGCAACCGATGGCGTGCATTCATATACCTGCCTAACACTGTTGCCTTTTACCCCTGCCACCACCCCCCCCCCCCGCCCACAGGAGAAGCGCACACACAACAATAGGGAGCATGTGAGGACTGGAGGAGGGCCCGCTGATGAGAGGCCACTGACCGTACACGAGGAAAGGGCCCTGGAACTGGCTGGCGGACCTGAGGACCGGGAGGTTGCTGATGCAGAGGTCGGGGCCCCACGAGCAAGTGAGCCACCAACAGCCCGTCCCCATATCCCCCCTCCCCTATATCCCCCTCCCCCGTATCACCTGATCACTGCCTGATGTCTAACCATGCATGCTTCATTGTGTATCGCAGGACCAAACGTCCAGGCACCCATCCCCGCAGATGCAGACCGCCCGCAGGATGCCCCTCGGAGACCACGGGAGACGGAGAGACCCGCACCCTCCAGCATGCGACGCCCGCAGGATGCCCCTCGGAGACCACGGGAGACGGAGAGACCCGCACCCTCCAGCATGCGACGCCCGCAGGATGCCCCTCGGAGACCACGGGAGACGGAGAGACCCGGACCCTCCAGCATGCGACGCCCGCAGGATGCCCCTCGGAGACCACGGGAGACGGAGAGACCCGGACCCTCCAGCATGCGATGCCCGCAGGATGCCCCTCGGAGACCACGGGAGACGGAGAGACCCGGACCCTCCAGCATGCGACGCCCGCAGGATGCCCCTCGCACACCACGGGAGACGGAGAGACCTGGAGCAACAGGGAGACGACACCCCCGTCACGTGCGGGAGCGACCACCCAGCGATGAGGGGGGCAGCCACAGGCCCCCGTCACATCCGAGCCAGGACACCCCTACCCGGGACAGCACTACCCGGGACAGCACTACCCGGGACAGCACTACCCGGGACAGCACTACCCGGGACAGCACTACCCAGGACACCCCTACCCGGGAAGACGAAATACCGGACAGTGACTCAGAGTGGATGGGTGGAGACGAACCCCCACCCCAAAGTGCCATGGACTCAGAGTGGGACGAAGAGCACGACACAACGCCACTGCTGTCACCAACACCCTCCACCATCGCAGAAACACTCACCACGGTTGGGCACTTTAGTGATGAGGCGTCTGGTACACTCACTGGTGCGCACAACACAGCCGTCCCGGTACAGCAGGTGGAGGTAGGAGCAGCAGAGGGACCGGGCGGTCGGAGGGCAGCCCATGCCAAGCGAACATCTGCCGCCCAGATGGATCCCGGGTTCCTGCAGTTACCACACCCACACATAGATCCGATGCAACCACCGACACGGAGACGAGCGAATAGGGTGACGGGTGGCTTGCGGCGGCTGCGGTCGCAGGTGGAGGAGTCCACCCGCGTCCAGGAGCTGGGAGTGGTCCCGGTCATGCGTGCCACCCAGGCTGACACCGCACGGGTGGCGTCCGCGGTGGAGGCAATGGGTGCGACGGTGTCAGACATGGGGAACGGTTTGCGAGGCCTGGGGCCTTCCGTGCAGGCGGCGTCTGTGGCCCAGGAAATGGCTGCCCTCTCACAGGAGGCCATGAGCCAGTGCCAGCGCCAGATGGCAGAGGCGCTCAACGCCATAGCCCAGTCTCAGCAGGCCATGGCCCAGTCTCAGCAGGCCATGGCCCAGTCTCAGCAGGCCATAGCCCAGTCTCTGCAGGCCATGGCCCAGTCTCTGCAGGCCATGGCCCAGTCTCAGCAGGCCATCGCTGAGGGCATCGGCGCCAGTGGCCATGTGCGAGCTGGCGTCGCACTGTCGCAGACAGGGTTCGACAACCCCCTGGGCTCCATGGCTGCAAACCTGCAGACCCCTGTCGATACCAGCACGGGCCTCCAGGACTGGCAGCGCCAGATGTCGGGGGCGCGTCGGATGGCCAGTCCGTTCGCATCCCCCACCCATGTAGAGGCCTGGGGGCCATCGGGCACCCTGAGGGAGGAGGAGGTGGTGTGTTCCGTCCCGGCTCCCTCTGTAGGGGAGGTCCCGGTACACCGCGACACCTCGGACTCCCCCCCTTCCGTCCCAGGTGCATCGGGTGGGCAACGGGCAGGACAGGCTGGCAGCTCGCCATCCCAGTCGCCCGGGCCGCAGCCTGGCCCATCTAGGCCAGGACGCCCCAGGAAACGGCCGCCAAAGGGATCCAGTGTCAGAGGGCAGGAATCACAGGAGTCCACCTCCAGTTCTGCTGTACCGTCTGGGGAACCACGTAGACGTAGTCAAAGGGCCCGTAAGGCCAAACAATTAGACACTGAGCAAGTTGGCACAGGTGCAGGGCACAGATGAGTTTTAGGGGCTAGGGCACTTGCATGAACTCCTTTGGTTATTAAAGTCAATGTTACACCTACCGAAGCTGCCTTTGTGCTCTGTCCAAAGTGTGCGGGCGTGTCATGTACGTTGAGCGCAAGTGTGTGTGTGACGGGTGGTCTTACCTCAGCCCCAGGTGAGTCTGCCCCCTTCCCCCTGGGCCGCCATCAACATCCCCCGGGCAGAGGACGGGACCGTGCGCTGCAGTGTCACAGCCGCATGCAGGCATGGTCCGGGTGGATGGTGGTACTGTGGCCATGGGTCAGACATAGTCGAACGATGTAGAGTCAGGAGCTCATCGGAGGCGGGTTGTCATCATCCTCCATGGCCTGCGATAGACACGCGTCCACCCGCAACTGGGTGAGCCCGGCCCGTTGTGCCGCCGGTGGATCGGCAATTGGGGGTGGGGGGGTGGTGTGCATGCGGGTGGGGTGTGTGGGGTTGGGGAGGGGGGTGAGGGTGCTGGGTGGGTGGATGGGTGGGGGGTGTGGGTGGTCGGCTGTTGCCATGGTGTACGGTCTGTGGCCATACTACCCCGATTCCCACGCCCATCTAGTCAGTGAAGCGGGCGTCTATCAGTCTGTCCCGTGCCCGCTGGGCCAGCCGGTAACGGTGGACAGCCACCCGCCTGTGTCTACCCCGTCTGCCCTGACCATTGCCCCCATCCCCCTCACCTGGGGAGGACTGGGCCTCTTCCTGCTGCTCCTCCACTCCGCCCTCCTCTGCCTGCGGCACATCGCCCCTCTGCTGGGCTATGTTGTGCAGGACGCAGCACACCACAATGATGCGGCCGACCCTATCTGACCGATACTGGAGGGCGCCCCCAGAGAGGTCCAGGCACCTGAAACGCATCTTCAGCACGCCAAAGCACCTCTTGATCACTCCCCTTGTCGCTACATGGGCATCATTGTAGCGGTTCTCCGCCTCATTGCGTGGCCTCCGTATAGGCGTCATCAGCCACGATCGCAATGGGTAGCCCCTGTCGCCCAGCAACCAGCCCCTCAGCCGGGGATGGCGTCCCTCGTACATGCCGGGGATGGATGACCGCGACAACACGAATGAGTCGTGTACACTGCCTGGGTGACGGGCGCAGACGTGCAGGATCATCATGCGGTGGTCGCAGACCACCTGTACGTTCATTGAATAGGTCCCCTTCCTATTAGTGAACACGGCCCTGTTCTCTGCAGGTGGCCGCACGGCGACGTGCATCCCATCGATCGCGCCCTGGACCATGGGGAACCCGGCAACGGCAGAGAAGCCCACGGCCCGGGCATCTTGGCTGGCCCGGTCCACGGGGAAGCGGATGTAGCGGTGCGCCATGGCATAAAGGGCATCTGTCACTGCCCGGATGCACCGATGCACCGATGTCTGCGATATGCCGGACAGGTCCCCACTCGGTGCCTGGAATGACCCCGTTGCATAAAAGTTCAGGGCCACCGTAACCTTGACGGACACGGGGAGAGGGTGTCCCCCGCCAGTGCCATGCGGTGACAGGTGTGCCAGCAGGTGGCAGATGTGTGCCACGGTTTCCCGGCTCATCCGGAGTCTCCTCCTGCATTCCCGGTCCGTGAGGTCCTGGTATGACTGCCGGGGCCGGTACACACGGGGCGCCCTCGGGTGCCTCCGTTGCCGTGGGGCCGCGACGTCCTCCTCCCCCTCCTCGTCCTGTCGGTCAGGTGTCCCTCCAGCCTGAGCGGCTGCCGCCTGCCCCTCTGCGGCAGCCTGCGCCGCCTCTCTGGCACGCTCCTCCTCCTCCTCCTCCTCCTCCTCATCCAGGGCAACATAGACATGAGCGGCTGCCACCACGGCGGCCAACATCGCTGGATGGTCTGAAAACATGACGGCCTGGTGGGGGGGAGGGGAACGACGACATGTCATCATTGCCCATATCCCCTCCTCCCCCCAGCCAGGTGGCATGGACCGCATGGGTCCGACTGTTGGAGGCTGGCACCTGGCCAGGTGGACCAACTCATTTGCCCTCCCATCACCCACCCCGGCACGGACCCCCTCCCCAACCCCCAACCTCCACCCCAGCACGGACCCCCCCCCAACCTCCACCCCGGCACGGACCCCCCACCAACCTTCACCCCGGCACGGACCCCCTCCCCAACCTCCACCCCAGCACGGACCACCCCCCAACCTCCACCCCAGCACGGACCCCCCCCCAACCTCCACCCCGGCACGGACCCCCTCCCCAACCCCCAACCTCCACCCCAACACGGACCCCCTCCCCAACCCCCAACCTCCACCCCAGCACGGACCCCCTCCCCAACCTCCACCCCGGCACGGACCCCCTCCCCAACCCCCAACCTCCACCCCGGCACGGACCCCCTCCCCAACCCCCAACCTCCACCCCAGCACGGACCCCCTCCCCAACCCCCAACCTCCACCCCAGCACGGACCCCCTCCCCAACCTCCACCCCAGCACGGACCCCCCCCCAACCTCCACCCCGGCACGGACCCCCTCCCCAACCTCCACCCCAGCACGGACCCCCCCCAACCTCCACCCCAGAACGGACCCCCCCAACCTCCACCCCGGCACGGACCCCTCCCCAACTTCCACCCCAGCACGGACCCCCTCCCCAACCTCCACCCCAGCACGGACCCCCTCCCCAACCTCCACCCCAGCACGGACCCCCCCCCAACCTCCACCCCGGCACGGACCCCCCCCCCAACCTCCACCCCGGCACGGACCCCCCCCAACCCCCAACCTCCACCCCGGCACGGACCCCCTCCCGGCACTCCCCCGGAGTCCAGCCTACTCTAACCACCCCCCCCCCCCCCCCCCCCCCGCCGCACACACACACAAGCCGAGACACACCTCTCCTCACGCAATCAGTCTGCGGCCACGCCATTTCCTGCCCAGAGCCAACCCCCCAGGCCGTCACTCACCTCCTCGCTGGTCGGCGTGAGCCTGGAGCACCGGGTCACGCCGATGAAAAGGAGGTTTGATTGACGTCGACGTGAACGGTCATCACGTCGACGGGACTTCGGCCCATCCGGAAGGGAGAATACCGGCAGACCGAAAATCGGCTGCCTTGCGCAGACCCGTGACATTCTCCGCGGCAGCGGCTCCATTAACGCCCCGCCGACTTTTCTCCCTTCGGAGACTTCGGCGGGGGCGGGGGCGGGATTCACGGCGGCCAACGGCCATTCTCCGACCCGGCGGGGGGTCGGAGAATGACGCCCGTTATTTTAATATACCCGAGGACCTCGGCTGAGCCAATAAACTGCAGCCACCGGGTCGGTAAAAGTTAAACAGAATTAACCTTTTATAACTGACAAAACTGACTATCTGACACCCCTTTCCCAAACTCCCCATCCCCCCTTTCCCATCTCCCCACCCCCACTTCCCAAACCGCCCACCCCCTTTTCCAAACCCCCACCCCCCTTTCCCAACTCCCCACTCCCTTTCCCAAACCCCCCACCCCCACTTCCCAAACCGCCCACCCCCTTTCCCAACTCCCCGCCCCCTTTCCCAAACCCCCCACCTCCACTTCCCAAACACCCCACCCCTTTCCCAACTCCCCATCCCCTGTCCCAACTCCCCACCCCCTGTCCCAACTCCCCACCCCCTTTCCCAACTCCCCACTCCCTTTCCCAACTCCCCACCCCCACTTCCCAAACCCCCCACCCCTTTTCCCAACTCCTCACCCCCCCTTTCCCAAACTCCCCACCCCCTTTCCCAACTCCCCACCCCCTTTCCCAACTGCCCACCCCCACTTCCCAAACCCCCCACCACTTTTCCCAACTCCCCACCCCCACTTTCCCAACTCCCCACCCCCTTTCCCAACTCCCCACCCCCTTTCCCAACTCCCCACCCCATTTCCCAACTCCCCACTCCCTTTCCTAACTCCCCACCCCCACTTCCCAAACCACTCACCCCCTTTCGAACGAACCCCAATCTCTACACACACAGACAGACACACAGACACACACACACAGACACACACACACAGACACACACACACAAACACAGGGGCAATGGTGGTTGCGAGGAAAAGAAATTCATAAAAAATAAAAGGATAATGGATCTTTGATGCACTGGGATGCTGTCTAGCGAGTATCTTTGAGGATCTTTGATGCACTGGGTTGCTGTCTAGCGAGTGTCTTTGAGGATCTTTGATGCACTGGGATGCTGCCTAGCGAGTGTCTTTGAGGATCTTTGATGCACTGGGATGCTGCCTAGCGAGTGTCTTTGAGGTTAACGTTTGTTTTGCTATTTGTTCCTTCGAAGCTTGCGATGGTTTTTCTGTCGCCAGATTCTCCACTTTCTCTGTAGATTCAGGATTATTAGTTTCGAGCAAAGATGTGCTGGGCAACCACTGGTTTCAGAACAATAATAGGACCAGAAAATTCTTAAGGTGCAGAAGGGGACCATTCGGCCCATCAAGTTGCTTTGAAGTTCTGAAAGAGCACCCCACCCGTCTGTAGCTGCAGGCAAAGCTGGGGGGGGTGGTTACGTGGCACGGCCGCTAGCCCCCCCACCAGGTGGAGCATCAGTGCAGGGCGGCGCAGACGTTTTGGTCATAATATTACACACCTGCTCTGGACACAGAGCTGAAGAATGGAACGCAGGTACATGGAACTATCACAGGTAAAGAGAAAGCTCACCTCTTGCTTTGTTGGCTGAACCATTAGGATTTATAAATATAGTTTCCACGTTTAACGATTTGGCATCAGTCTGGAACTCTATTGTATTCATTAAATGCTAAGTTTGAACTCATGTCTAAAGAACACGGCAACATCAAGGGAAGTTTTTTTAATGCTACGATTTGGTAGGATTTGGAATGCACTGTCTGATAGGGTGGGGTTCAATATTACTTTTCAAAAAGGAATTGGATAAATAGTTAAAAGAGAAAAAATTGCAGGTATATGGCATTAGAGTGAAAGCATTGCTCTTAAAACAAAATACGCACAGACTGAATGCAGGAGAATCTGGGCCAGTATTCCTTGCAAGCAGCCCACCCGGCTGTGAAATCAATATCAAGCAGGTAGCAGCAGAAAGAAATCTTTTTAAAAATAAATTTAGAGTACCCAATTTTTTTTTTTCCCAATTAAGGGGCAATTTAGCATGGCCAATCCACCTACCCTGCACATCTTTGGGTTGTGGGGGTGAAACCCACGCAGACACGGGGAGAATGTGCAAACTCCACACAGACAGTGACCCAGAGCCGGGATCAAACCCGGCCTCAGCGCCGTCGGCAGCAGTGCTAACCACTGCGCCATGTACTGTCCCAGCAGAAAGAAATCTATCCCTCATCTACACTAAAACATTGGAACTTGTGCCTTCAAGGCTAATTCAACTCAAAGTGCCTTCTCCCATCATGGAAGTCCTCACTCCTGGGAATACGGATAAGCCTGCAACAGTCAAGCAACAGCCTTCTGAAGGATTGCACCCCTTTTGATTTAGGCTGTTGATTCTGGCCTCATGTAAACCATAACTCATTATGCTCTTTCCAAGGGCTGGTGCAGACTCGATGGGCCGAAAGCCCTACTTATGCACTGTAAGTTCTATGATTCTATGATTTAATAACTTGCCCATTTCCTCTCCATGCATAGATTCCCTTCTCTGTCCTTGAGCAGGCCATCTTTCCCTGGCTACCCTCTTGCTCTTCAAATACGTGTAAAAAGCCTTGGGATTTTCCTGAATCCTATTTGCCAATGACTTTTCGTGACCCCTTATAGCCCTCCTGACTCCTTGCTTAAGTTCCTTCCTACTTTCCTTATATTCCACACAGGCTTCGTCTGTTCCCAGCCTTTTAGCCCTTACAAATCCTTCCTTTTTCTTTTGGACTAGGTTCACAATATCCCTTGTTATCCAAGGTTCCTGAAAGTTACCATATTTATCCTTCTTCCTCACAGGAACATGCCGGTCCTGAATTCCTATCAACTGACATTTTGAAAGCCTCCCACATGTCAGATGTTGATTTGCCCTCAAACATCCGCCCCCAATCTAGATTCTTCAGTTCCCGCCTAACATTGTTGTAATTAGCCTTACCCAATTTAGCACCTTCACCTGAGGACTACACTTATCTTTATCCAACAGTACCTTAAAACTTACTGAATTATGATCACTGTTCCCGAAATGTTCCTCGACTGAACCTTCAACTACCTGGCCGGGCTCATTCCCCAATACCAGGTCCAGTACAGCCCCTTCCCGAGTTGGACTATCGACATATTGTTTTAAGAAGCCTTCCTGGATGCTCCTGACAAACTCCGCCCCTAAGCCCCTGGCACTAAGTGAGTCCCAGTCAATATTGGGGAAGTTGAAGTCTCCCATCACCACGACCCTGTTGTTTTTACTCTTTTCCAAAATCTGTCTACCTATCTGCTCCTCTATCTCCCGCTGGCTGTTGGGAGCCGTGTAGTAAACCCCCAACATTGTGACTGAACCCTTCCTATTACCTTTTTTTAAATTTAGAGTAACCAATTTGAGATTGGACAAACTGGGTCTGCATTCCCCAGGGTTTTGAAGAGTGAAAGATGATCTCATTGAAAAATACAGAAATTACAAAATATTTAAATGGGTAGAGAGGGTACAAGCCAGCAAGATACTTCCCTGGGCTGGCGAGTCTGGAACCAGGAGGCACAAATAAGGGGGAAGCCACTCAGGAACAAGATGTGAGAATATATTTTCACCTCAGAGGGCTGTGAATCTTTGGAATTCTTTACTCCAGAGAGAGGCCAAAGCTCAGTCTTTGGGAATATTAACATGGAGATTGACAGATTTCTAAATACCAATGACATAGAGGGATAGTATGAAAGTCATTGAAGTGGACGATCAATCCTGATCACATTGGATGGCATCGCAGGGTCAATGAGCTGAATGGCCGACTCTATGTTCACTGGCTTGGGCCGTGGATGACGGCCACATCCCTCAGAATGCAGAACACACAAAGATAACCTGAACCAAGAGAGAAGGTCAAAGCTCTGATCCAAGGATGTTGTGAAAAGAGGCGTGACAACCTCATCAACATCAATGGCGACAAGTGTGAAAATCTGACTGACGACCAATGTATATGGTGCCGCCGGCTGTGAGCAGGAGTTCATCACCATGGTGACATGGTTTCAGAAGCTCCAATGCAGACACCAGCCCTGTAAACAAGGCATCAGTAGAGATCATTCCTCAGCACCAGGAAGGGACGGCTTCATGTTGGATATTTGTGACAGACATTCCCTGTCCTGAACCTTTGTGTTCAGTACTCCAGCAGAGGGCAGTAGAGCGGAGCTGCTGATTGGCTGTTGCGGGGAAACTTTGCATCAGTGCATTGCGGTCACCGTATCTTGAAGGTGGTTTGTGGAGGAGCTGCTGTGAAGTGACAGTTAAACCCGAAACACTTCTTCAGTGTTTCCCTCCCTACCTCCTCCTCTAACCAAAAAAAAAAACGACAATCACTATAAGGATCCCAGCCGAGTAAAGATCAAGAGGGAGACTCAAGGGCAGGTAGAAGTAGAAAGAAGTTGAACCGTGACATCACAGCCTGCAGGTAAGTGATTGGCTGGTGATTGGTAAGTAATTTTTCTTTTCCCTGAGGTGTTATCGTGCGGGGCGCAATGGTTGCTGAGTGAGTGCTTGCTGAGAAGGGGAGTAAATTTTTTTTTTAAACTTACTGTTACGAGTTTCCAGCTGAATCCGGTTGGAGTGAGGACAGAGTGACTGCTGGGTAAGTAGTAAAGATTTAAGTTGTTTGCGCAGTCCCATAACAGCTGATTGCTATACTCGTGCGGGGCGCAGTGGTTGCTGGTTAAGTGTTTTATTTTTACCTGTATTTAAGTTGGGAAGTTTCTAAACCCTAGACACTACACTTGTAGTGTCCCCCACCCTTCCACCTCCTTTAACCTAAGGGGTAGAGTGTATAACAGGTAAGATCTTTCTTCCTTTTTCTTTTTTTATCTAGAGGGGATGGCAGGGAAGGCCGTGCAATGTTCCTCCTGCAGAATGTTTGAGGTGAGGGACACCTTCAGTGTCCCTGCTGACTTCACCTGTGGGAAGTGCACCCATCTCCAGCTCCTCAGAAACCGCGATAGGGAATCGGAACTGGAGCTGGATGAACTTCCGAACATTCGGGAGGCGGAGGTGGTCATAGATAGAAGCTTCAGGGATGTAGTTATTCCAAAGAATCCAGATAGATGGGTGACGGTGAGAGGGGCTGGGAGGAAGCAGTCAGTGCAGGGATCCCCTGTGGTCGTTCCCCTCAGTAACAAGTATACCATTTTGGATACTGTTGAGGGGGACGACCTACCAGGGGTAAGCCACGGTGAACGGATCTCCAGCACTGAGTCCATCCCTGTGGCTCAGAAGGGAAGGAGGGGGAGCAGGAGAGCAATAGTTATTGGGGCCTCGATAGTTAGAGGGACAGACAGACGGTTCTGTGGCAACGAAAGAGACTCACGGATGGTATGTTGCCTCCCGGGTGCCAGGGTCCGTGACATCTCGGACAGTGTTTTCAGAATCCTTAAAGGGGAGGGGGAGCAGTCACAAGTCGTGGTAACATCGGTACCAACGACAGAGGTAAGAGAAGGGACGGGGATTTAAAACAGGAATTTAGGGAGCTAGGGTGGAAGCTGAGAGCCAGGACAAACCATGTTTTCATCTCTGGTTTGTTGCCGGTGCCGCGTGCTAGCGAGGTGAGGAACAGGGAGAGACGGCAGATAAACACGTGGCTGCAGGGATGGTGTAGGAGGGAGGGTTTCAGGTACGTGGATAATTGGAGCACATTCTGGGGAAGGTGGTACCTGTACAGAGAGGAGAGTTTACACCTGAACCAGAGGGGCACCAATACCCTGGGTGGGAAATTTACTACGGCTCTTCGGGGGGGTTTAAACTAATTTGTCAGGGGGATGGGAAAATGAGCTGTGTTCTAGAAGCCAGTGTCGAGAGTAGTGAGGTACTCAGGAGGGTATCAAGGTCGCAGGAGTGTACCGGCAGACAGGAAGGTGGGTTGAAGTGTGTTTACTTCAATGCAAGGAGCATCCGGATAAGGTAGGTGAACTTGGAGCGTGGATTGGTACTTGGGATTGCGATGTTGTGGCCATTAAGGAGACATGGTTAGAACAGGGACAGGAATGGTTGTTGGAAGTTCCGGGGTTTAGATGTTTCAGTAAGAGTAGGGAAGGTGGTAAAAGAGGTGGAGGAGTAGCATTGTTAATCAAGGATAGTTTTGCGGCTGCAGAAAGGCAGTTTGAAGGGGATCTGCCTACTGAGGTAATATGGGCCGAAGTTAGAAGTAGGAAAGGTCATATTGTTAGGAGTTTTCTATAGGTCCCCAAATAGTAAGAGAGATGTGGAGGAAGAAATTGCGAAACAGATTATGGATAGGTGTGGGGGGTCTCAGGGTAGTGGTCATGGGTGACTATAACTTTCCAAATATTGATTGGAACCTCTATAGGTTGAATAGTTCGGATGGGGCAGTTTTTGTACAGTGTGTGCAGGAGGGTTTCCTGACACAATATGTGGATAGGCCAACAAGAGGGGGGGGACACATTGGATTTGGTACTGGGTAATGAACCGGGCCAAGTGTTAGATTTGTTTGTGGGAGAGTACTTTGGAGATAGTTACCACAATTCGGTGTCTTTCACTATTGCAATGGAGTGGGATAGGGCCATACGGCAGGGCAAGGTTTATAATTGGGGGAGCGGTAATTATGATGCGATTAGGCAAGAATTTGGGAGCATAAGATGGGAACAGAAACTGTCAGGGAAAGGCACAAATGAAAAGTGGAGCTTGTTCAAGGAACAAATACTGCGTGTCCTTGATAGGTATGTCCCTGTCAGGCAGGGAGGAAATGGCCATGTGAGGGAACCATGGTTCACAAAAGAGGTTGAATGTCTTGTCAAGAGGAAAAAGGAAGAGTATATAAGGATGAGAAAACAAGGTTCAGTAGGGTCGCTTGAGGGTTACAAGGTAGCAAGGAATGAGCTGATAAAAGGGCTTAGGAGAGCTAGGAGGGGGCATGAGAAGTCCTTGGCGGTTTGGATCAAGGAAAACTCCAAGGCTTTTTACTCTTATGTGTGAAATAAAAGAATGACCAGGGTGAGGTTAGGGCCGGTCAAGGACAGTAGTGGGAACTTGTGGATGGAGTCAGAAGAAATAGGAGAGGCGTTGAATGAATACTTTTCTTCAGTGTTCACAGAGGAGAGGGGCCATGTTTTTGAGGATGAGAGTGTGATTCAGGCGGGTAGGCTGGAGGAGGTAGATGTTCTGAGGAAGGATGTATTAGAAATTTTGAAAAACCTGAGGGTCGACAAGTCCCCTGGGCCAGATGGTATATACCCAAGGATTCTTTGGGAGGCAAGGGATGAGATTGCTGAGCCTTTGGCTTTGATCTTTGGGTCCTCGCTGTCCACGGGGATAATGCCAGAGGACTGGAGAGTGGTGAATGTTGTTCCTCTGTTCAAGAAAGGGAATAGGAATGACCCATGTAATTATAGGCCAGTTAGTCTTACTTCGGTGGTCGGTAAGATAATGGAAAAGGTCCTGAAGGATAGGATTTATGACCATTTGGAAAGATGCAGCTTAATCCGGGATAGTCAACACGGATTCGTGAAGGGTAGGTCTTGCCTCACAAATTTGATTGAATTTTTTGAGGTGGTGACTAAGTGTGTAGATGAAGGTAGAGCAGTTGATGTCGTATACATGGATTTTAGTAAGGCGTTTGATAAGGTTCCCCATGGTCGGCTCATGAAGAAAGTAAGGAGGTGTGGGATAGAGGGAAATTTGGCCAATTGTATAAGTAACTGGCTATCACATAGAAGACAGAGGGTGGTGGTGGATGGAACATTTTCAGACTGGAGACCAGTTACCAGCGGTGTACCACAGGGATCAGTGCTGGGTCCTCTGCTATTTGTGATTTTTATCAATGACTTGGAGGAGGGGGCTGAAGGGTAGGTCTTGCCTCACAAATTTGATTGAATAGAGTGGACGTTCAGAGACGATTTCCTCGGGTGGATGTAGCTGTTACAAGGGGGCATAACTATAAGATTCAGGATGGGAGATATAGGAGGGATGTCCGAGGTAGGTTCTTTACTCAGAGAGTGGTTAGGGTGTGGAATGGACTGCCTGCTGTGATAGTGGAGTCGGACACTTTAGGAACTTTCAAGCGGTTATTGGATAGGCACATGGAGCATACCAGAATGACAGGGAGTGGGATAGCTTGATCTTGGTTTCGGACAATGTTCGGCACAACATCGAGGGCCGAAGGGCCTGTTCTGTGCTGTACTGTTCTATGTTCTATGTACTCGATAGACCTGCAGCAAATGACCTCATCTGACTTCAGCAATGTTCTGAGGCTGTGTTCCCATCACCTCTCACAAATGGAAGGATGTCAACAAGTTGGCAAAATGGAACGCCATCAAATCCTGTTACTCACCATCTGAATATTGAAAGTCAAAGAGATCTAGGAGTACAGGTACACAGGTCATTGAAAGGGGCAACACAGGTGGAGAAGGTAGTCAAGAAGGCATACGGCATGCTTGCCTTCATTGGCCGGGGCATTGAGTATAAGAATTGGCAAGTCATGTTGCAGCTGTAAGCGTTTGATAAGGTTCCCCACGGTAGGCTATTGCAGAAAATACGGAGGCTGGGGATTGAGGGTGATTTAGAGATGTGGATCAGAAATTGGCTAGCTGAAAGAAGACAGAGGGTGGTGGTTGATGGGAAATGTTCAGAATGGAGCTCTGTCACAAGTGGAGTACCACAAGGATCTGTTCTGGGGCCGTTGCTGTTTGTCATTTTTATCAATGACCTAGAGGAAGGCGCAGAAGGGTGGGTGAGTAAATTTGCAGACGATACTAAAGTCGGTGGTGTTGTCGATAGTGTGGAAGGATGTAGCAGGTTACAGAGGGATATAGATAAGCTGCAGTGCTGGGCTGAGAGGTGGCAAATGGAGTTTAATGTAGAGAAGTGTGAGGTGATTCACTTTGGAAGGAAAAACAGGAATGTGGAATATTTGGCTAATGGAAAAGTTCTTGAAAGTGTGGATGAGCAGAGGGATCTAGGTGTCCATGTACATAGATCCCTGAAAGTTGCCACCCAGGTTGATAGGGTGGTGAAGAAGGCCTATGGAGTGTTGGCCTTTATTGGTAGAGGGATTGAGTTCCGGAGTCAGGAGGTCATGTTGCAGCTGTACAGAACTCTGGTACAGCCGGATTTGGAGTATTGCGTACAGTTCTGGTCACCGCATTATAGGAAGGACGTGGAGGCTTTGGAACGGGTGCAGAGGAGATTTACCAGGATGTTGCCTGGTATGGAGGGAAAATCTTATGAGGAAAGGCTGATGGACTTGAGGTTGTTTTCGTTAGAGAGAAGAATGTTAAGAGGAGACTTAATAGAGGCATACAAAATGATCAGAGGGTTAGATAGGGTGGACAGTGAGAGCCTTCTCCCGCGGATGGAAATGGCTAGCACGAGGGGACATAGCCTTAAACTGAGGGGTAATAGATATAGGACAGAGGTCAGGGGTAGGTTCTTTACGCAAAGAGTAGTGAGGCCGTGGAATGCCCTACCTGCTACAGTAGTGAACTCGCCAACATTGAGGGCATTTAAAAGTTTATTGGATAAACATATGGATGATAATGGTATAGTGTAGGTTAGATGGCTTTTGTTTCGGTGCAACATCGTGGGCCGAAGGGCCTGTACTGCGCTGTATTGTTCTATGTTCTATGTTCTATGAATGATTGAGGCAGGGGCAAGTCTTGAGGTTTGAGAGGGGAAATTTGTGTGGACGATAAAATCTAATATGCAAGCTCAAAAATTATCATTCAACCCATTAAAACACAAATACCTGAATTAATGGATATTGATCCAGGATATGGTCACAGTCAGACACTCACCTCTATAATGATATCAGGTGGGTGTGTACATTCTATTGATTCTCCTCTGCCTAAAGAACCTCATCCCTGTGAACATTCAGCCAATTTCCTTTCATAGTGAGAATTAATGACTACAATGGTTACATCAGCCTTAAAAAGGAAAATCAGCTAATGTTTCTGAATCCTTGGAGAGCTCTGAGATATTTCTATCTGTATCACTAAGTATGACTATTAGAACATCCCTGACCATCAGAATGCTAAATCAAATTGAACACTCAGATGGTCGGATCTGTTAGCGACATGAACGGGTGCCAGAACCACAGTCATTCAGCTGTGTCTGCTCAGCAGGTGGTTGGCCGTCTCCCATCATGCTGCTTGTTCATTTCTGTGCACAGGCAATCCCCCTACTGCTCATTGAATACTCACACCAGCAAGGGGTCGAATATATTCACTTCCTGGCACCTGGCACTAACCTGCACCTCTTGAAAAGGTGCACGGTGGCTGCTGGAAGTGCTGAGATCAATGGGAATTTGTGCAACAACCAACAATGGCTGACTGTGAGAGTAAACAGGTGCAGAGGTTTTTTATAAGTGGCACTTTTGGTCTGGGTGGAACAGAGGAGGAATGGTCGGTGCCCTTGGAAGGGAGAGGATGTCCTCCAGAAAAAGGAAGGGATTCTCTGCTGCCACTGTCAGTACCGGAGTTCTCAATGTGGTGGAGAATCTTGCGCCGGCCATTCCAATGCTCCATTCCCCTGCTGGTGGCAGAGGTTTGTGCCCTGCGCTGGAGGCAAGAGGCAAATGTGTCATTTCAATCCATTTTCATCCTATTAATGGGCAGGACATTGGTTTCTCCATGCCTCTCTGATGCTCTGACCCTCTTAGCTGGGATTCACATGGGCGTGGGATTCTCTCTGCCTCTGTGATGATTCGGCCCTCTCGGCTAGGATTGGTGCAAGTATTTGTCAACTTGACCCTGATGTGATGGACCTTGTGGGCCAAGGGGGTAAATATTTAATGTATGTGCTCCCAAGGTCCATTAGAGGACCCCCTCACTTCCCACAATGCAAATCCTGCCCACCTCACCCCACCCCAATGCCCCATCAGACCCCTACACCAGAGACCCCCCACCATCCCTCCTTTCAGTCACCTGCTCAGGAGCTGAAGAACAGTCCAGGCAGAAACAGTGAAAAGTAACAGTTTTTTTATCACTGACCTGTCCCTTTCACCTGCTGCCTCAGACAGAGGTGCAGAAAGCAGCAGCTCTTACTTCCTAGAAAGCCCAAACCACATCCTGATGTTTTGAACACACTCAGATCCTTTGACAGGGTAATAGCTTCTAGACAGCCAAGTATCTGGATTGATTAATTTCATTTTCCTTCACGCTTGAATGCATCTCAAGTATTTTGCTTTGAACCTAACTCAATATTCATAACTATCCAGGAGTTAAGTGCTTTCACTTCCCCTTTTTATCTGCAGAAAGCACTCAATTGCTTTTAATGTGGTCAGGAGCTGTCAACCACAACTAGATGTTTATAAACAATGACCACTCTTTAGCTGCTCTAGGCAGGGGTGACTGATGGTGGGGTGGCCCCTAACATGTAGGGACCAGGATTACCCTCATACATGTGTGCTGTGGGGGTCAGAGGGATGCCCCTGCGGAGGGGGGGGGGGGCAGGATGTATGTTCTGGGAGGAGCGAGGGGGGCGGGGGGGAAAGAGGGGGCCAGCTGCCAGACCTGGGTATTGCTCACAATGGCGGCTCAATAGCAATATTCAGAACGGAATCCCTTGCGCTCCCCGCCATACATAAATCTGCACCTCGAAGGAGAGGGAATCACTTCTGGGTGCCGCTCCCAACACCAGAACAAACCAGAAGTGATTTGGTTCTGGCGGGAGAACAGTCTCCCAAACAGAGAATCCAGCCCAAGGTGGTCAAAGACAGTTGGCAAGTTAGTGGCAGAGGGTCACTACCAGCAGTGTAGCTTGAAGAATATTAATTCAATGCAGGAAGAAAGTAAATGATCTCACATGCATGGTCAATGTCAAGAGTTCATCTTCAAACGGCATTCCCGCCAGCTGAGTGGCCTGATTCTGCTCCTATGTCTTATGGTCTGTATACTGCTCAATGCATTGCTCAGCCATCAACAATCTCCATGATCACATCTCATTCAGCAATCAACTCATTACCTCACACTTGGGTACTCAGCTCTGCTGGAAGACTCACACCGACATCTCACAGCTTGCACACAGTGCCAGCTATTCAACCATGGCAGTTACATCAGCCAACAGATTGCATCACGCTAAGAGACACATTTCCAACTTGCAGGAGAAGCTAACTGGAAGCAGAGAAGGTCACCTGCAGTGCTTGGACCCCCTTGGAGAAGGCAGTCCTCACCACTGAGGGCAATTGCTCAGTTTGTGACCAAGACTGAATCCATTGAAGATTGGCTGCGCTAGCATCAAATCAGCATTGCTCACTGATTATCATCAGAATTTGACTCAGCAGGTTGGTGAACACTCGTTAACAGATTTCTCTTCAAGTGTCTCCAACTGTATTCTCCTCGCGTCAGCAGGTGGACAGAGCTACTTATCCCACCGTGTGGAGATCAATGGGGTGAAGATTTAAGGCAAGTGATTTGATTTGTATCTCGCAGATATTTGACCAATCAGTTATGAGAGTTAATGGCCACAATGATGCAAGTTTAATTATTGCAATCATAGAACATAATGTACTTCATATGAAAAGTAACTTTCAAAACTGTAATTTTACATTTATTGACAGTCAATGATTCTACCTTTTGATGTTTGTGGTAATTTTACATCAATTGATATTAATAAGAGCAGCACCTCAATTGAAAAAGGTCAGTCTTTGATTCTCAAACCAGCACCAATTGGAGCTATATTTACATTCTTGGGAAACTGCTATTTTTAGTGGTTTCCAGTGAAGTTGATGCAGACTAGTAAAATTACTGTTTTAATGAACTGATGCTGGAGAAACCGAAAATCATTTGTATGTCTCCAATTACCAGATCCCTTTGCAAAATTATATTCTATAGTTCATTAACACAAACTGACAAGTATTTCAAGAATGTGTTTACCCCCTATTCCCTGAACAAAAATACATTCTAGAAATGGTTTGTATTCATCAAGAAACAGTCAGAAACAGGGGAATTTATAATCGGGGACAAAGAAATGGCTGGGCAATTAAATACACATTTTGCTTCTGTCTTCACAAATGAGGACACAAATCAGATACCAGAAATGTTGGGGGACGCAGGGTTTAGTGAGAGGGAGGAACTGAAGGTGATCAATATCATTAAAGAAATGGTGTTGGGGACATTGACAGGAATGAAGATTGATAAATTCACAGGGCACCTACATCCCAGAGAGCTGAAGGAGGTGACTACAGAAATAGTGGAGCATTCTTCCAGGATTCTATAGACGCTGGAACAGTTCCTGCAGATTGGAGGGTAGATAATGTAACCCCAATATTTAAAAAGGGAGTTGAGAGAAAGCAGGGAATTATAGACCAGTATGCCTGACGTCGGGAGTGGGGAGAAATTCTAGAATCCATGATCAAAGATTTTATAGCTGAGAACTGAGAAAACAGTGGCAGGATCGGACAGAGTCAGCATGGGTTTCTGAAGGGAAAATCATGCCTGGCAAATCTACTGGAATTCTTCGAGGATGTAACTAGTAGAATTGATGCAAGGGAACCAGTGGATATGGTGTATTTGGACTTTCAGAAGGCTTTTGACAAAGTCCCGCATAAGAGATTGGTGTCTAAAATTAAAGCTTGTGGGTTAAGGGGTACTGTATTGAGGTGGATAGAAAACTGGTTGACAGACAGAAAACAGAGTAGGAATAAATGGGTCAATTTCAAATTGGCAGACAGCAACCAGTGGGGTACCGCAGGGATCAGTGCTGGAACCCCAGCCATTCACAATATATATTAATGATTTAGATGAGGGAACAAAATGTAATATCTCCATACTTGCAGATGACACCGAGTTGGGTGGGAGGGTGAGCTGTGAGGAGGATGCAGAGATCCTTCAGTGTGATTTGGACAAGTTGAGTGAGTGGGTAAATGAATGGCAGATGCAGAATAATTTGGATAAATGTGAGATTATCCACTTTAGTAGCAAGAGCAGAAAGGCAGACTGTTATCTGAATGGCCAAATTTAGGAGAGGGATCGGTGCTGGGACCTGGGTGTCCTTGTGCACCAGTCGCTGAAGGTAAGCATGCAGGTGCAGCAGGCGGTAAAGAAGGCTAATGGTATGTTGGCCTTCATTGCGAGAGGTTTCGAGTACAGAAGCAGGGATGTGTTGCTGCAATTGTACAGGGCCTTGGTGAGGCCACACAGTATTGTGGGCAGTTTTGGTCTCCTTCTCTGAGGAAGGATGTTCTTGCTCTCGAGGGAGTGCAGCGAAGGTTTACCAGACTGATTCCTGGGATGGCGGGACTGTCATATGAGGAGAGATTGACTAGGTTGGAATTGTTCTCGCTGGAGTTCAGAAGAATGAGGAGGGATCTCAGAGACATCTATAAAATTCTGCACAGCTGTACAAAACTCTGGTGCGGCCGCATTTGGAGTATTGCGTGCAATTCTGGTCGCCGCATTATAGGAAGGATGTGGAAGCATTGGAAAGGGTGCAGAGGAGATTTACCAGAATGTTGCCTGGGATGGAGAGAAGATCTTATGAGGGAAGGCTGAGGGACTTGAGGCTGTTTTCGTTAGAGAGAAGAAGGTTAAGAGGTGACTTAATTGAGGCATATAAGATGATCAGAGGATTGGATAGGGTGGACAGTGAGAGCCTTTTTCCTCGGATGGTGATGGCTAGCACGAGGGGACATAGCTTTAAATTGAGGAGAGATAGATATAAGACAGATGTCAGAGGTAGGTTCTTTACTCAGAGTAGTAAGGGCGTGGAATGCCCTGCCTGCAACAGTAGTGGACTCGCCAACAGGAAGGATGTTCCCGATGGTGGGGGTGTCCAGAACCAGGGGTCACAGTCTGAGGATTCAGGGTAGACCATTTCGGACAGAGATAACGAGATATTTCTTCACCCGGAAAGTGGTGAGACTGTGGAATTCATTGGCACAGGAAGTAGTTGAGGCCAAAATTTCTTGGCTGGGTTTCTCTGCTCCGCCAGCAGTTTTCCGGCATGGCGCATCCCCACCGGCAGCGGGATTCCCAGCTGGCAATGGGGTTTCCCACTGTGGCCACCTAATGCAGTTTGGAAACAAGCGGGCGTGGGTACACTGCCGGCGGACCGTCGATCGAGAATTCCGCTGTATATGTTTTCAAGAAGCAGTCAGATATTGCACTTGGGGCGAAGAGGAGTAATGGATATGGGGAAAAGCGGGATTCGGCTATTGAGTTGGATGATCAGACCATGATCACAATGAATGGTGGAGCAGGCTCGAAGGGCCGAATGGCCTCCTCCTGTCCCTATTTTCTATGTTTCTATGTAAACCTTCTATTTCCTGTGGCCCATGGCTTTCCACTGCTAGATGGAAGTTATGGGCCTTAATACAGGATAATGTGAAGTTGTGCACTTTGGTCGGAATTATAAAGGAGCTGAAGATTATTTAAATGGAGACAGACTGCAGAGAGCTGCAGCACAGAGAGGGTCCTTGTGCATAAATCACAAAAAGCTAACACGCAGGTTCAACAGGTAATTGGGAAGCAAATGGAATGTTTGCCTTTATTTCAAAGGGAATGAAGTATAAAAATAGGGAAGTCCTGCTCAAACTATACGCAGCACTCATTAGACCACACCTAACAATACTGGAAATGGTTTTGGTCCCCATACGTACGGAAAGAGATATTGGCATTGGAGGCAGTCCAGAGAAGGGTCACTGGGTTAATCCCGGGTATGGAGGGATTTACTGATGAGGAGAGGTTGAGTGGGCCCGGTCTGTACACACTGGAGTTTCGAAGACTGAGAGGCGACCTTATTGAGACATATTGGATTCTCAGAGGGGGTTTGAGAGGGTCGATGCTGAGACAGTGTTTCCCTTGTGGGAGAGTCTAGGATCAGGGAGTGTAATGTCAGATTAAGACATTACCCATCTAAAATGAGGAGGAATTTCTTCTGTCAGAGGGGAGTGAATCTGTGAAATCCGTTACTGCAGAGCGCTGTAGAGGCTGGGTCGTTAAGTATGTTCAAGGCTGAGGTAGAGAGATTTTTAATCAGTGAGAGAATTGGGGGTTATGGGGATAAAGTGGGAAAGTGGAGGTGAGGATTATCAGATCAGCCTTTATCTTATTCGATAGCAGAGCAGGCTCGATGGGCAGAATGGCCAACTTCTGTCCCTTCGTCTTCTAGTTCTGTGGCCTTATGGAGAAATTCCTTTACTCCCATGTTATTGATTAATCCCGAGTCTTGCATCAGGTCTGGAACAGCTCTCAGTTTGCCTCTAGCATGTACGGCTCTAGGAAATTGTCCAGAATACACTCAATGAACTCATTTTCCTGGCTCCCTGTGTCAATCTGATTCACTCAGTCTGTAAGTCTAAACCTAAAACCACCCAGAATATTGCAGTAATGTTCTCCCATGTCCCATTCTTGTATTCGCTGTCCTGTAGTGGGAATGGGGAATTACTCCTGCAAGTCACCTCTTCCCTTTCCTGTTTGTTGTCTCTATTGAAACTGATTGTACATCTTGTTCTTTCAAGCTAAGGCCATGTCTCACTCCTGTACCAAATCACCCTTCATCAACAGAGCTACCCCAGCACCTTTTCCTAGCTTCCTGCCTTTCCAAAATGTCAAATGCCCTTCAATATTCAGGTGTTGGCCTTGGTCACCTTGTAACCATGTCTCTGGAATGGCCATCAAACCATACCTAGTTATTCTCTCTGTGCTAACTATTGCTCCATTTTGTTACAAATGCTGCTTGCTATCAGAAACAGAGCATTTTTCTCTTTTTTTACCATTTTTGTGATCTCTGGCTATTGCTATGACACCCGGGGCGAGAGTGTGGTCATTCCCAGACCCATCTGTCCCAGAGTCTCAACACAAGTGAAATAACCATAATTCTTATAAAATTACCCAGTCTTTGGCCCTTGGCTGCCAATAATCACAGTCACTAGGTTTGTAAATGTAAACACAATTGCTGTTTATTTATAACGAAAACCATTGTGAGACATGCAGCAAATACAACTGGTCAAAAACAAGCTAATACCTGATATCCATTTTAACTCCCCCCCCCCCCCCGCCCCTCTGCACACACACACACACACACACACACAGACACTCACACAGACACACACACGAACACAGACAGGCACACACGCACAGACACAGCCACAAACACACACAGACACACAAACACACACACGCACACACACAGCCACACACACAGACAGACACACACACACAGACACAGACACACACACACGTGGACACACGAACACACACAGGCACACACACACACAGCCACACACACACACAGACATACACACACACACACACACACACACAGCCACACACACACACAGACATACACACACACACACATACACAGACACACACATAGGCACACACACACACACACACACACACACACAGACCCACACACAGACACACACACACACACACACACACACACACAGACACACACACACACAGACACACCTACTAGGCTGGAATTATGAGCCTGTTTGAATGTTGGACTCACTAAAGTGTTATGCCACAATGTTAATATGTTCCTCTTTTTGTTGTTACAGGAGTTCGTTTTTGATGTTTGGTGATTACACTTGTTTTGTTTATGGTACAACCTCATTGCTCTGTTGCACCTGACACCTTCCTATGTATATAGTTTAGCCTCATGTACATGTTGTAGATATTGCACACACACATTCAGCTGCACTCAGTACACACCAATATTTATTACCACATAGGCACATATTCTTGTATAAAAGGGGGGATGCCATGATATTCAGATAAACATCATAGTGCAAACACACATACACACTGATGGACCGATCAACGGACCAATCAACACACACGCAACATCACAGCCAATCACCAGTGAGAGCACACGCAGTATAAAATGGGGAACATCACAGTTCCCGCTGATTCCAGCAGGAGACAGCTCAGAGCACAGAGCTCACAGCATGCCACTCAGACATACACCATGTGCTGAGTGCCTCTCTAAGATAGTGTTAGGGCTCGGTCCACAGGTTAACGGGTAAATTATGAACCACAGTCATAAGTTTACAGATGTTGTTATCAAGAGTAATAAAACAAAGTTGTACCATCTGCAACCGTGTTGGTTCGTCTGTATAGCGGAACACCCAACACGACAAGACAGACATGCACACACACAGACACACATACAGACACACACACAGACACACATACAGACAGACATGCACACATTCAGACACACACACAGACACAGACACACACACACAGACACACAGACAGACACACAGACACACACACACAGACACACACACACACAGACATGCACACACTCAGACACACACTCAGACACACACACAGACAGACACACACACAGACACACACACAGACAGACAGACAGACAGACATGCACACACACAGACACAGACAAGTGGGAAGGAGTAACAATTATCAGTGGAGGGAAGAAAGAGTCTTTGTTTTAGATGATAGTTCTTCACTATTCTTCACAGGAACTTGCAGATTAAAGTTTTTGATCTACAGTCTGCAATGATCTTCGTAAATTCATTCATCCAGGTACTCTGTAATTTAAAAATTCATCACTCGTAGCTCCTCCTGGAGAGGCACATTATTTCTCATCAAACTGTGCTTTCAGTTCATGGTTTATAGTTCCAGGTTTTCTGAAGACAGGGTCAGTCCTCACAGACACCTTCTGGATCTTTCCGGGGACAGTTAGCTGGACCCTTTCACTGTGCTGCTAGAACCAAAACTCCAACCAAACTCAAAGCTTGGGAATCTAAACGACATCCCAGTGAATGACAAATGTCATCACCTGTTACCTGGCAGAGCACAGCCCTTTGGGCAATTCATTGACCACCAGTCAATCAAACCGAGTCCCAGCCCATCTCTCGCTCACTGATGCCGGCCAATCCACAGCTTCTGTTTAAACCAGCACAACCTTCCGGATTCTTCCTGCTTGAATTAAAGATACAAACTTCTTGCCTTAAAATGACATGTGCGATAATCAAGCCTGGATCAAAAATACAAGAAAGGGGAAATAAGGGACTGATCAGAGAATAAAGAGGAAGGACCCGACACTCTACCTGCGTTTTATGGTTCGTCCTTTCCTGCCATACCCTGGTTGTTATTATTCAAATCACTTCCCTGTTCTACAGCTCGCTACCTTCCCTTTATTTAATCACATTTTCTCTCAGATGATACCTTCCCCTGATTATTTTGTTTCAAGTCCTCTCTCTCTTGCAGATGCGTGACATAGAAGATGTACATCCCCTTAGAGGGGGTGAGCTTGGCTCAGGACAAATCGTGCGTGCACCCTGATTGGTTGGGGGGGGGGGGGGGGTGGGGGGGGAGGCGTGGGACCCTGGGAGCAGTCTGTCAGTAACTTACAAAGAACATCAGGCCATACAGCCTGTGGTTGTTGGAGAGGGAAGCACACCCAGCCCGATGGGATGGGACTGGTTACAGAAAATGTAACTAAATTGGCCGGAAATCTTTAAGATCTTCAACAGCATTTTTCATGACATTCTGTGAAGATACGAGGATGTGTTCCACAGCGAGTTAGGCCGGATCAAGTGCATGAAGGGCAAACTCTATGCCAATGCAGTCTCGACACCCAAGTTTTTAAGGGCTTGACAAGACCCTTATGCCCAGCATCAAAAGGTCGAAGCTGAGCTAAATTGGTTAGAGGAACTGGGAATAATTAAGCCGGTACAATTTTCCGAGTGAGAAACCGCCATAGCCCCCGTGACGAAGCCAGACCGATCAATAAGAATATGTGGGACGATAATCTCACAATCAACAAGGCTGCCCAGGTGGATAAGTACCCGATCCTCCAAATTGAGGTCCTCTCCGCCAACCTGGTGGGAGGTATCACTAACTCCAAACTGTACCGCAGCCATGTTTACCTGCAGCTGGAATTAGACAAAGACTCTGCCTTAAACGTGAGATGTGGAGATGCCGGCGTTGGACTGGGGTGAGCACAGTAAGACGTCTTACAACACCAGGTTAAAGTCTAACAGATTCATTTGGAATCACTAGCTTTCGGAGCGCTGCTCCTTCCTCAGGTGAATGAAAAGGTAGGTTCCAGAAACATATATATAGACAAAGTCAATGATGCCAGACAATGCTTTGAATGCGAGTCTTTGCAGGTAATTAAGTCTACAGGTGACCTGTAGCCGAGCTGAAATCCTTCCTGGGAATGGTGAACTGTGATAGCCACTTCATTCCAGTCCTGGCCACGCCACTGCTGCCATTGCACCCGTTCTGCGGACTGGCAATGGAAGGAGCAGCAAGGGGAAACTTCCCACTGAGCAAGACAAGCTCTGCAATTTTCAAAACTATTAGTTCATTTCCATCCAGACAAGCCGCTTGTTCCCCTTTGTGAAGCGTAGCCATGTGGGATGGGTCAGTTCCATCCTATAAGATGGAGGATGGACCAGAACGGCCAATTGTCTTTCCCTCAAGGATTCTCTCAGAAGCTGAGCAACATTACGTCCAAATATGAAATGAGGGACTATCAACCCTCAATGGTGTTAAAACGTTTCACCAATATCGGATCGTGTTTTCGGGGTCCTTAAGGGGGAGGGGGAGCAGCCCCAAGTTGTGGTCCACATAGGTACCAACGACATAGGTAAGAAAAGGGATAGGGATGTAAGGCAGGAATTCAGGGAGCTAGGGTGGAAATTTAGATCTAGGACAAACAGAGTTATTATCTCTGAGTTGTTACCCGTGCCACGTGATAGCGAGATGAGGAATAGGGAGAGAGAGGAGTTGAGCGCGTGGCTACAGGGATGGTGCAGGAGGGAGGGTTTCAGATTTCTAGATAATTGGGGCTCATTCTGAGGTCGGTGGGACCTCTACAAACGGTATGGTCTACACCTGGACCAGAGGGGTACCAATATCCTGGCGGGGAAATTTGCGAATGCTCTTCGGAAGGGTTTAAACTAGTTCAGCAGAGGATTGGGAACCTGAATTGTAGCTCCAGTATACAGGAGGTTGAGAGTAGTGAGGTCATGAGTAAGGTTTCAAAGTTGCAGGAGTGTATCGACAGGCAGGAAGGTGGTTTAAAGTGTGTCTTCAATGCCAGGAGCATCCGGAATAAGGTGAGTGAACTTGCGGCATGGGTTGGTACCTGGGACTTCGATGTTGTGGCCTTTTCGGAGACATGGATAGAGCAGGGACAGGAATGGTTGTTGCAGGTGCCGGGGTTTAGATATTTCAGTAAGCTCAGGGAAGGTGGTAAAAGAGGGGGAGGGGTGGCATTGTTAGTCAAGGACAGTATTACAGTGGCAGAAAGAACGTTTCATGAGGACTCGTCTACTGAGGTAGTTTGGGCTGAGGTTAGAAACAGGAAAGGAGAGGTCACCCAGTTGGGAGTTTTCTATAGGCCTCTGAAAAGTTCCAGAGATGTAGAGGAAGGGATTGCAAAGATGCTTCTGGATAGGAGCGAAAGCAACAGGGTAGTTGTTATGGGGGACATTAACTTTCCAAATATTGACTGGAAATGCTATAGTTCGAGTACTTTAGATGGGTCCGTTTTTGTCCAATGTGTGCAGGAGGGTTTCCTGACACAGTATGTAGATAGGCCAACGAGAGGCGAGGCCATATTGGATTTGGTACTGGGTAATGAACCAGGACAGGTGTTAGATTTGGAGGTAGATGAGCACTTTGGTGATAGTGACCACAATTCGATTACGTTTACTTTAGTGATGGAAAGGGATAGGTATATACCGCAGGGCAAGAGTTATATCTGGGGGAAAGGCAATTATGACGCGATGAGGCAAGACTTAGGATGCATCGGATGGAGAGGAAAACTGCAGGGGATGGGCACAATGGAAATGTGGAGCTTGCTCAAGGAATAGCTACTGCGTGTTCTTGATAAGTATGTACCTGGTCGAGCAAGGGAACCGTGGTTTACTAAAGCAGTTGAAACACTTGTCAAGAGGCAGAAGGAGGCTTATGGAAAAATGAGACATTAAGGTTCAGTTAGCGTGCTCAAGTGTTACAAGTTAGCTAGGAAGGACCTAAAGAGAGAGCTAAGAAGAGCCAGGAGGGGACATGAGAAGTCTTTGACAGGTAGGATCAAGGATAACCTTAAAGCTTTCTATAGATATGTAAGGAATAAAAGAATGACTAGGGTAAGAGTAGGGCCAGTCAAGGACAGTAGTGAGAAGTTGTACGTGGAGTCCGAGCAGATAGGAGAGGTGCTAAATGAATATTTTTCGTCAGTATTTACACAGGAAAAAGTTAGTGTTGTCGAGGAGAATACTGAGATTCAGGCTACGAGACTAGAAGGGCTTGAGTTTCATAAGGAGGAGGTGTTAGCAATTCTGGAAAGTGTGAAAATAGATAAGCCCCCTGGGCCGGATGGGATTTATCCTAGGATTCTCTGGGAAGCTAGGGAGGAGATTGCTGAGCCTTTGGCTTTAATCGTTAAGTCATCTTTGTCTACAGGAATAGTGCCAGAAGACTGGAGGATAGCAAATGTTGTCCCCTTTGTCAAGAAGGGAAGTAGAGACAACCCCGGTAACTATAGACCAGTGAGCCTTACTTCTGTTGTGGGCAAAATCTTGGAAGGATTTATAAGAGATAGGATGTATAATCATCTGGAAAGGAATAATTTGATTAGAGATAGTCAACACGGTTTTGTGAAGGGTAGGTCGTGCCTCACAAACTTTATTGAGTTCTTTGAGAAGGTGACCAAACAAGTGGATGAGGGAAAGCAGTTGATGTGGTGTATATGGATTTCAGTAAAGCGTTGATAAGGTTCCCCACGGTAGGCTACTACAGAAAATACGGAAGCATGGGAGTCAGGGTGATTTAGCAGTTTGGATCAGAAATTGGCTCGCTGGAAGAAGACAAAGGGTGGTGGTTGATGGGAAATGTTCAGACTGTAGTCCAGTTACTAGTGGTGTACCACAAGAATCTGTTTTGGGGCCACTGCTGTTTGTCATTTTTATAAATGACCTGGAGGAGGGCGTAGAAGGATAGGTGAGCAAATTTGCAGATGACACTAAAGTCGGTGGAGTTGTGGACAGTGTGGAAGGATGTTACAAGTTACAGAGGGACATAGATAAGCTGCAGTGCTGGGCTGAGAAGTGGCAAATGGAGGTTAATGCAGAATAGTGTGAGGTGATTCATTTTGGAAGGAATAACAGGAAGACAGAGTACTGGGCTAATGGTAAGATTCTTGGCAGTGTGGATGAGCAGAGAGATCTCGGTGTCCATGTACATAGATCCCTAAAGTTGGCACCCAGGTTGAGAGGGTTGTTAAGAAGGCGTACGGGGTGTTAGCTTTTATTGGTAGAGGGATTGAGTTTCGGAGCCATGAGGTCATGTTGCAGCTGTACAAAACTCTGGTGTGGCTGC
This sequence comes from Scyliorhinus torazame, assembly GCF_047496885.1. NCBI lineage: Eukaryota > Metazoa > Chordata > Chondrichthyes > Carcharhiniformes > Scyliorhinidae > Scyliorhinus > Scyliorhinus torazame. The sequence continues at coordinate 327,071,791 of NC_092712.1, read as the reverse complement.
ATTTGGAGTAATGCGTGCAATTCTGGTTGCCGCATTATAGGAAGGATGTGGAAGCATTGGAAAGGGTGCAGAGGAGATTTACCAGAATGTTGCCTGGTATGGAGGGAAGATCTTATGAGGAAAGGCTGAGGGACTTGAGGCTGTTTTCGTTAGAGAGAAGAAGGTTAAGAGGTGACTTAATTGAGGCATACAAGATGATCAGAGGATTGGATAGGGTGGACAGTGAGAGCCTTTTTCATCTGTTGGTGATGTCTAGCACGAGGGGACATAGCTTTAAATTGAGGGGAGATAGATATAAGACAGATGTCAGAGGTAGGTTCTTTACTCAGAGAGTAGTAAGGGTGTGGAATGCCCTGCCTGCAACAGTAGTGGACTCGCCAACACTAAGGGCATTCAAATGGTCATTGGATAGACATATGGACGATAAGGGAATAGTGTAGATGGGCTTTAGAGTGGTTTCACAGGTCGGCGCAACATCGAGGGCCGAAGGGCCTGTACTGCGCTGGAATGTTCTGTGTTCTATATTTACTGACGGCGATTCGTAACAAAAACCGTCCATAAGCTCCTATTGGACCTTTTAAATGAGGAGAAGCCAACACCTCCAATTGCCTCTGCCAGAGACCAATGTTGGGCCTTGGTGCTAGCGTCCCACAACCATACCTTCCAACACAGGCCTGGCACCCAAATCCCCAACGCAGACTCATTGAGTCGACTCCTTTTGCAAAGAAGTTGGCGCCACCGCCATACACCAAGAAATCAGCTTGGTGCTCGACTTCCTGGACACCTTGCCAATGTTGTCCAGACATATAAAAATTTTGACCCAATGAGATTGGGTATTATCCATGGAGAAATGATGATACAAACAGATTGGCACCAGGAGGAGTTGAGGTCCTACTTAACCCTCAGGGTCGAGTTTACCTGCGAGGTGGAGTGGTACTTTAGGGATTTCAAGTTGTCATTTCACCCCCAGCGAGGGAACCCCTCTTACAAGAATAACAGCACCCACCTGTGCTAAACAAAGATGCTGGATTGCAGCTATTCCCGCTGGGAATCGATAGAGAGACTGAGGAAGTGGTACAGCAACGGATTCCCTGCAAGACTCAATGATCATTACCTCCTTCAGCCAACCTCCATCCCTGGGAGTGGGCAGGTCACCATGGCCCAGTGTGCGGGTCGACCAAGCAGGCCCATTCTTGGGCAGATGTTCCTTGTCTTGGCAGACGCTCTTTCCAAATGGATATTCAAACAAGGGATGGGACCTGCAACCTTAGTGGTTACTGTAATCACCTTACGTCAGGTATTCGACAGACAGAGCCGCCCAGCGTCTGATAATGGCACCCCTTTTACAGGGGACGATTTTGATCACTCTGTTCAGACAAACAGGAATCAGTTCCCTAGGACAGCCCCATATCACCCTGTATCCACCGTTAGGTGAATTGGACATTCTGAATTCTCCCTCTGTGTACCCAAACGGGCGCCGGAGTGTGGTGACTGGGGGCTTTTCACAGTAACTTCATTGCAGTGTTTATGTAAGCCTACTTGTGACATTGAAGGTTACAGACTTTTAAACATGCTATGAAGAAGCAATCAGACCGGTCGTTGTGCCATCGGCCGGCCAACTTCCTGTTGTCCGACAACGTGACCCTCACATCACCACTGCGGGGTCACGCCGGCTGAATTACTGATGGGCCACTGCCTCAGTACCGGCTTGGAGTTGATATTTCCAAATTTGTTGGAGAGGGTGGAGGCAGGTCAGGCTTCCAGAAAAACCAACGTATTTCTCAAAAAACTGCCGGACCATTCCAGGTGGGAGACCTGGTTCTAGTTCAAAGTTTCGCCTTGGGCCTGCTGTGGTTAGCCAATCAGATTGTGTCCCAATCTGGACTTGTAACAAACATGGTGTCATGCAAGAGTGCATTTAAGAAATGGATGTGTAAGCAATGTACCTTTAAGAAAACAATGATGTCAGAGAGTGGGTGGAGCTCAGCTCAGTGCAGCCATTTTGTAGGTTTTTAATTTCAGTTTTAGAAAGTGCCTGGCTGTTTTGCTGAGAGCAGTTTAAAAGTACCTGGCTGTTTTGCTGTGAGCTGGTTAAAAGGAGAAAGCCAGTTTGAGACAGCAGCTTGAGAAGTTCTGGTTTGCTGTGAGTTGCCTGAAGGGAGTAAGCCAGTTTTGAAAAGAGCTGGGTGTGTGTCTGTGTTTTGCAGTGAGCTGCATCTCTGCCATGAAAGACTATCTCTGGATCATTTGGGTGATTTAAACTCATAATAATAAAGCCTTTAAGCTGATGTGATTCTGTTTAAAGGTGTTAAGTCTCTTGGAAGTTTGAAGGAACATTTTAGGGAATTATTTACTGTTGCAATATTTTCTGAGTTATCTTTGAAGTAAGGGGTGTTAAGAGATCCAATATTTATTTAAGATGTTAAGGTGAGTTCATGGAATAAACAGTGTTTTGTGTTTAAAAACCCACGTGTCCATAATTGTAATCCCACACCTAGGGAAAAAGCCGCGTGCTCAGAAAAGCAACAAATCCATTAAAGGGGGAGGTTGGTTGAACTCCATGATACATTTTGGGGTTCTGAAAATGCCTCGCCCATAACAATTAAGGGCTTGTCCGGGATAAAAGTCTATCTATTGGATTGGCTTTTGTGAACTTAAAGACAGTGAAGGATTGTTGCTTTTCCGGTGTGGTATTTTAGTTTAAGTGGGGAGTGTGTTGTGAACAATGGCTCTTTCAGAGGCTCAGAAGTTTTTGGGGGTGGAGAATGTCACACGTAGTACTTTACGGACAGAAACGAAACGCAGACTGTTAGATTTGGCAAAAACATTGCAGTTAACATTGCCTGACAAAATGTGAAAAGATGAGGTAATTATGGTGGTGGTTAAGCATTTAAAGTTGCCTGAGATAGAGTTTGACTCATTGGAAATGGCAAAAATTCAGTTGCAAATTAAACAAATGGAACATGAGAAAGAATTAAAGCGGCTGGAATATGAGGGTGAGAGAGAAAGAGAACGAGAGAGAGAGGAAAAAGAAAGAGAAAGAGGAGCGAGGAAAAAGAAAAGAAGAGAGAAGAAAGGAGAAAAGAAAGAATAGCCCTAGCAGAACAAAAAGAAAAAGAAAGGGAGATACAGATCAGGGAAAAAGATAAAGAGAGGGAGTTTGAACTTCAGAAAATGTCCATGAAACATGACAGTCAGTTAAAATTGGCAGACGTAAAGGGAAACATATAGTTGGAGATGGATGAGGATAATGAGACAGAGCGTCATAGTCGAAGACGTGGGGATCTATTTAAATATGTCCAAGCATTGCCAAGGTTTGACGAGAAGGAAGTGGAAGCCTTTTTCATTTCATTTGAGAAGGTGGCTAAACAAATGAAATGGCCACAGGACATGTGGGTGTTACTGATTCAAACAAAGCTGGTAGGTAGAGCTAGTGAAATGTTTGCATCACACCCGGAGGAGGTATCTGGAACGTATGAGGAGGTGAAGAAATCCATCCTAAGTGCATATGAGCTAGTGCCTGAAGCTTACAGACAAAGGTTTAGAAATTTAAGGAAAGAATTTGGTCAAACATACATGGAGTTTGAAAGGCTCAAACAGAGTAATTTTGATAGGTGGATAAGGGCTTTGAAAATAGACCAAACGTATGAAGCTCTCAAAGAAATTATACTTTTGGAGGAGTTAAAAAATTCAATTCCTGATGTAGTGAGAACTCATGTGGAAGAACAGAGGGTTAAAACTGCGAGATTAGCAGCGGAAATGGCAGATGATTATGAATTAGTTCATAAATCAAAGATTGGTTTCCGACATCAGTTTCAGCCGGTGAGGGATAGAAACTGGGGACAAGTGGTAAAGGTAAAGGTGATCTGATGGGAGACAATAAAGAGAGTGTACCTCAGATTAAAAAAGAAATCCAGGAGGGTGGAAAAGAAATGAAAAGTTTCAGATGTTTTCACTGTAATAAACTAGGCCATGTAAAGTCACAGTGTTGGTGGTTGAAGACAAGCACTGGGAAGGCGGATGTGGTAAAACAGGATAAGACTGTGGGGTTTGTTAGAGTGGTAAAGGAAAGCCCAAGGGACGTGAAGGAGGTGCAAACGATTGTACAGCCTGTTCAAGAAGTAATTGTTAAGTAGGTGCCAGATGTCTTTAAAGAATTTACTTGTGTGGGTAAAGTTTACTCATGTGTATCAGGAGGAGCAGGTAAAGAAGTCACAATTTTAAGAGATACAGGGGCTAGTCAATCTTTAATGGTAAGTGATGAGGAATTATGTAGTTTGGGAAGAATGTTGCCAGAAAAGGTGGGGTATGTGGAATTCAGGGTGAGAGGAGTAGCATTCCATTACATAAGGTAAGGTTGGAAAGTCCAGTGAAGAGTGGTGAAGTGGTAGTAGGAGTAATAGATAAACTATCTTGTCCAGGAATACAGTTTATCTTGGGTAATGATATAGCTGGATCGCAGGTGGGAGTGATGCCTACTGTGGTTGATAAGCCATTGGAAAATCAGTCAACTGAAGTGTTGAAGGACAAATATCCTGGAATTTTTCCGGATTGTGTAGTAACAACGTCGCAAAGTCACAGGTGAAGACAAGAGGAGAAATCAAAGAGTGAAGATGAAGTTGAAGTGCAATTATCAGAAACGATTTTTGATCAGATGGTTGAAAAAGAACAAGAACAGGTGGAGGATGAGGCAGATATTTTTAGTTCAGGAAAATTGGTGGAGTTACAACAGAACAAAGTAGAAATAAAACAGATATATCAGAAAGCATATACGGAAGAGGAATCTGAGAGTATACTAGAGTGTTATTACCGTAAAAATGATGTCTTGATGAGGAAATAGAGACCTGTACATATGCAGGCGGATGAAAAGTGGGCAGAAATTCATCAAGTAGTATTGACGGTAGGGTATGGAAAGGAGGTGTTGCGAGTTGCACATGAGGTCCCAGTGGGAGGTCATTTGGGAATAAGGAAAACTCAAGCTAAAATCAAGAAACATTTTTATTGGCCTGGACTACATAAGGATGTAGTTAAATTTTGTCAATCATGTCACACATGTCAAGTGATAGGGAAAGCTCAAGCAGTGATAAAACCAGCGCCCTTAATACCCATTCCAGCATTTGAGGAACCTTTTGCAAGGGTCCTAATCGATTGTTTCGGACCGCTTCCGAAAACAAAATGTGGGAATCAATATCTTTTGACTGTAATGGATGTGTCTACTCGGTTTCCAGAGGCCATTCCAGTACGTAATATTACAGCTAAAAGGATTGTGGAAGAGTTACTTAAATTCTTTACTCGATATGGACTACCCACAGAAATTCAATCGGATCAAGGAACGAATTTTACTTCAAAGCTATTCAAAGAAGTTATGAATAGCTGAGGAATAAAACAATTTAAATCAACTGCGTACCATCCAGAATCGCAGGGAGCATTAGAAAGGTGGCATCAGACATTAAAGACAATGTTGAGGGCGTATTGTCAAGATTATCCAGAGAATTGGGATAAAGGAATTCCATTCGTATTGTTTGCAATTAGGGATGCACCTAATGAGTCTACCAAATTTAGTCCTTTTGAACTAATTTTTGGTCATGAGGTAAGAGGACCACTTAAATTGATTAAGGAAAAATTGGTGGGTGAGAAATCGGAAATTACACTATTGGATTATGTGTCAAATTTTAGGGAACGATTAAATAGAGCAGGTGAATTGGCTAGACAACATTTGAAAGTTGCACAAAATGTGATGAAACGGGTAGCGGACAAGAAATCCAAAGTTCGTAGTTTTGCCGGTGGGGATAAAGTTTTAGTGTTGTTACCAGTGGTAGGGGAGCCTTTAAAAGCTCGGTTTCGTGGTCCGTATCAGATTGAAAGGAAATTAAGTGAGGTGAATTATGTGGTAAAAACACCAAATAAAAGGAAGACTCACCGAGTGTGTCATGTGAATATGCTTAAAAGGTACTTTGAAAGGGAAGGAGAGAAAAAGGAGGTTTTAATGATTCCAACTCAAAGTGATGCACCAAATCCAGATGACTGTGAATTTGACATACCTCAAATTAAATTGGAAAATGAGGGTGTTCTTAAAAATTGAGATGAATTGTTAAGTTACCTTCCAGAGGAAAAACGAACTGACCTGAAAGTGTTATTGATATCACATGGACAAGTTTGTAGAGATAAATTGGGAAGTACTAAAATGGCTATCCATGATGTAGATGTGGGAAATGCTGTTCCTATCAAACAACATCCATATAGACTTAATCCTTTAAAATTGGCACAGGTTAACAGAGAGATTGAGAGTATGCTGAAGAATGGCATAATTGAAGTGGGTTACAGCCAATGGAGCTCACCCATAGTGATGGTACCTAAACCAGACGGTACCCAACGGTTGTGTGTGGACTATAGAAAGATGAATGCAGTTACAAGAATGGACCCTTATCCTGTACCACCATTGAAGGATTGCATTGAGAAAGTGGGACAATCTGCTTTTATTTTCAACTTCCAGACATGGAAAGAACATATAAAACATTGTATGGAGTGCTTCGATCGACTTCAGGTGGCAGGTTTGGTCGTGAACCCAGCCGAAAGTGAATTTGGAGAAACCTGAATCACTTTCCTTGAGGAGTTTCTGTTATCCTCAAGACAAAGGGAAATAATGTGATTTCTTAACATGAGTGGATTTGATCGAACAGTTGTGCAAATGTTTTGTGGCGTGATTACTCCACTGATGGAATTGAAGAAGAAATGTAAAAAATTTCAATGGACAGCGGACTTTCAACAGGCATTTGACTGCCTGAAAGCTGTGATCACCAATGCTCCTGTATTGGAGCTTTGCAAGGCACTCTGTGGTCAGATTGAACTAAAGTATCTGATTCTAAAGAGAAATGCCGAGGAGTAGAGGAATGGATGGATTGTGCAGAGACTTTGTTCAAAGAGACTGGCAATCGAGAAGGATTTCACTTGGAGGAAGAAGAACAAAGAAAAATGGACTATATTATTATACCTGTTTGCATGTGTTGGTTTTTTAAAAAACGAAAATGTATATTTACTGTGTACATTTCTTAGTGGATGGTGCAAAAGTGAACAATGAAACCATCTTGAAGTTGATGGCTTATTTTTTTTGGGGGGGGGAGGTTTCATGCAAGAGTGCCTTTAAGAAATGGATGTTTAAGCAATGTACCTTTAAGAAAACAGTGATGTTAGAGAGTGGGTGGAGCTCAGCTCAGGGCAGCCATTTTGTAGGTTTTTAATTTCAGTTTTAGAAAGTGCCTGGCTGTTTTGCTGAGAGCAGTTTAAAAGTGCCTGGCTGTTTTGCTGAGAGCTGGTTAAAAGGAGAAAGCCAGTTTGAGACGGCAGCTTGAGAAGTTCTGGTTTGCTGTGAGTTGCCTGAAGGGAGAAAGCCAGTTTTGAAAAGAGCTGGGTGTGTGTCTGTGTTTTGCAGTGAGCTGCATCTCTGCCATGAAAGACTATCTCTGGATCATTTGGGTGATTTAAACTTATAATAGTGAAGCCTTTAAGCTGATGTGATTCTGTTTAAAGGTGTTAAGTCTCTTGGAAGTTTGAAGGAACATTTTAAGGAAGTATTTACTGTTGCAATATTTTCTGAGTTATCTTTGAAGTAAGGGGTGTTAAGAGATCCAATATTTATTTAAGATGTTAAGTTGAGTTCATGGAATAAACAGTGTTTTGTGTTTAAAAAACCCACGTGTCCATAATTGTAATCCCACACCTAGGGAAAAAGCCGTGTGCTAGGAAAAGCAACAAATCCATTAAAGGTAGAGGTTGGTTGAACTCCATGATACATTTTGGGGTTCTGAAAACGCCTCGCCCATAATAGTGGTCAATGTCAATAACAGGACTGTACGGGTCCATGTTGACCATTTGCGGATCCAGGGGACGCTAACTCCCATTCCAGAACAGATGGATCCAACTAGCGCTGCTGGTGCTCCTGTGTCTGTTGCTGAGCAGAGTCACCCTGCCAGCAATCCAGGTGGGAGCTGCTGAGGTGAGTAACCCTGCAGAAGATATGGAGTCTCCTGAACCATCGTCTTCTGCAGACAACCAGACTACCTTGGAGACAGTGGGGTCAGCTGGGGTCTAAGGAGGTCCACGAGGACTCAAAGGTCCCTGGATAGACTGACCCTGTGATGAACTCTTTTCTATTATGTCTCTTGACCTTGTATATAACCTACTTTGTACAATGCCCTGAAGGATTTAAGGTGGGGGGGGGTTATGATGGCACAACCCCTTTAAGCAGGTGGGCTTGGTGTGACAGCTCGGGACTGGTGTCACTGGAGTGCGTGCGCCCCAATGTGTGGAGGGGGTGGGGGTGCCTGGTGGCAGGGCCTGGGCAATGTGGATCCCAGAGCTGGAGTGAAGACCTGACCATCATTGCTCTGTGTCTGTATACAGTTGCCTTGCCGACTGTTAATAAACTAGTTTTGTTGTTACTGGAAGTCTACAGTGTTTTCTCTCGAGCCTCCGCATCCATTAAGACCTTGAGCTGTGTCACTTTGTCTTGTAAACAGAGGGATGATTTGTGATGTCTGTCCCCTATCTCAGTCGGTGTATTGTGAACCTTCCCTGCAGCATTTCACTCCGTTTCTCTTCTTGGGTGCATCGTGTATAAGGTGCCAGCACGACAGGCATATCGATGGGATGTGCAGCTTGTAAGTGTACCCCACAGGAGAGCAGGTAAACATGGTTCACAATGAAAGTGCTGCACAGATTGTATTGGATCAGCAGGAAAAGGGCTGTTTATTGACAGGTAACACTTTGCAGTGTTCATGGTTTTCATCATCATCATCACACTCGTGACCAACAGCAATTCGCAAGGGCTTCAATTTTCCCACATTGTTCCCAGATTGTAGGTGGCAGACATGATGCACTGCTCTTCCTCTCTGGAGAATGTGCTGGAACGCCAACAGGGCAATCCTCAATGCACAAACCCAGCCAGCACCTATATACAGGCAGCAAATGGCGCAGTGGCACAGCCACTGGGCAGGTAATCCAGAGAGCCAGAGCTGTGGCAACCCGGGTCCAAATCGCACCACTGCAGATTCTGGAATTTAAACTCGAGAACACCAGGAATTATAATTCCGATTGTTGTAAAAACCCACCCGCTTCACTAATGTTCTTTAGGGAATGAGATCTGCCGTCCTTACCCGGTCTGGCCGACACGTGAGTCCAGACCCACAGCAATGTGATTGACTCTTAATACCCCCTGAAATGACATAACAAACCCCTCAGTTAAAGGACTATTCGGGATGGCCAATAAATGCTGGTCAGCAATGCCCACATTCTCTCAACGAATAAACAAAGGTAGCCAAGTGATTCCATCTAACAGATGACTTCTTCTCTTCCTGTCTCTACTCTGTCATCTAAAACAATGTGCAGAGCTGATGTAAGAACATTAAACACCAGAGGTAATAATAATGATTGCTTATTGTCACAAGTAGGCTTCAATGAAGTTACTGTGAAGAGTCCCTAGACGCCACATTCCGGCGCCTGTTCGGGGAGGCTGGTACGGGAATTGAACCGTGCTGCTGGCATTGTTCTGCATTACAAGCCAGCTGTTTAGCCCACTGTGCTAAACCAGCACCTGTGAACCTTTAGCCTGGTGGCTGCACCGACAGTGAGCCAATACAGATACATTTAGGCCAAAAACATCTTCATTCGGTATTTTACTGATGCCTCAACATGACAACATTCGAGAAAGTTCCAGCTGACTCTCCAGCTCCAAGAGTTCATGCTGAATAGCTAAGGTGTTGACGAAGTCTCAGTGAAGTTTGACCTGCTGCTGATTTGTGTCTTGGCTGAGCACCAGAACTAGAACTCAAAGTTTGGAAACAGTTGAATTTAACATCATAGAGCAGCTTCTGTTTTCTACACAAGTCCAGCTTTTTGGATCAGCTTGCCTTTAACCCAAATTCCACAGTAAGTCACAAGTGACTGAGTAATTGATCATAACACGATATGAGTCAAGAGATTGGAGAAGTAGGATAGGTTCAAACACTCACACTTCATGGATTAAATTCAGTCCACCATGCTAAAATCATTATCTTATTCTCGCAGCTGAGAGACTCCAGAATAAACTCAGCAGTTTCAATCTAACTGACAATGGTGGAAAGGGGGTAGTGGGATGAAGGTTGTTGTGGACCTTATTAAAGTATTTGTAGTTTTAGGTAGTTCAACAGTAATGTTTATTAACACCTTGAAACTATCGACACAGGTAGAGTAAAGGTTCCAGCCCGGAGCTTCTATCTACACACAGCTGTGTCCAACATTACACTGACACCTCGGTGCTGGTCATGTATTCTCTGACATCATTGTGTGGGCAGCACTGCACTCAGTCCCATGTTAACCCTTTATGTGCCATGACCTTACACTACAGGGGTCACGGGAGGTGAGGGGCGGGGGTGGCGGCGGGTGGCGGTGGTAGCACCAAGGGCAGGGGGTAACTTTCAGTGCTGTGTCCGTCCCCCCCCCCCACCTAATGCTGAGAATGAAATGTCTGAACATCGGAAATCCTTCTACATCCTGGGAGCCTCCAATCAACTCCAACTGGATTTGCTTGTCATGCTGTGTGGATGACCAGCTCCCGGCTGCTACAGGTTAATACCAACAGCAGCAGCATAATTGTTGCTGGTTGGGAAGAGGCCTCCATTCAGGGAATTAATCCGGATAGTGGTGGGAAAGTTCCCCTCCAAACTCACCATGAGAGGCAGCACAAGATACCGGCCACAATGTGCACATTGTGATGCCCACATTTACACTTAGGATTCTAGCCATGGCAATTACATACATGAGCTAATGTACTTTGTATGTTGCAGTTGAAACATTAAATATTAAATATTTGCCAAGAAGGCATTTTCACATGAGCATGACTGAGACTAATCTCAATTCAGCCACAGTCATAAAACTCCAAGAGAGTGAATGCCGATTGACACACATTCAGCCAATTCAGTTGGCCGTTCATTTTTTTCTTAACTTTTGAAGGAATATTTGGCAAAAATGTAAGATTTCACTCCTGACCTGTCATATTTCCCCAAGGGATGTACAAATGTACCGAGTTCGATCAGAGCAGGTGATGGAGTGTCTGCCGTGTACTCTGTGACATGGGCAGAGGATCCGGTTTCTGTTCGCTGCACATTTGCAGGAGAGGCAGGAATGTCAGGAAGCCCAATCCAAACATGTTCAAAGTGACTGTGGGCAGGTAACCTGGCCCAGTTTATGTTCTGTCACAGTATCAACATGTTACATATTTGGAGCTTAGGAATAGTAAATGTACAGAGCTAATGTAATCTGCAGAGACTGAAGGATAGTCAACATCAACCAGATGACATTGTCAGAGACTGAGAATGTACTGTTCCCTTCCACTGTACCTCCTAAAATTAAGCGGTGGAATGACAAATGTTCAAGGCAGATTGCGTGAGAGTGTCTATGGTAAATTTCCATGTGAGGGAAAGCCCTGGCAGGGAAGGCACTGGGAATAAAGAACAAAGAATAATACAGCACAGGAACAGGCCCTTCGGCCCTCCAAGCCTGTACCGGTCATGATACTAACCTTTGCCAAAACCCTCAGCACTTCCTCGTGCTGTATCCCTCTATACCCGTCCTGTCCATTTGTTTATCAAGATGCCTTTTGAACGCCGTTAATGTATCTGCTTCCACAGCCTCCCCTGGCAACGCGTTCCAGGCACTCACCACCCTCTGTGTAAAAACTTGCCTCGCACATCTCCTCTAAACTTTGCCCCAAGGACCTTAAACCTATGCCCCCTGGTGACTGACCCCTCCACCCTGGGAAAGAGTGCCTGCCCATCCACTCTATCCATGCTCCTCATAATCTTGTAGACCTCTATCAGGTCACCCCTCAACCTCCATAAGACCATAAGACATAGGAGCGGAAGTAAGGCCATTCGGCCCATCGAGTCCACTCCGCCATTCATTCAATCATGGCTGATTTCAACTCCATTTACCCGCTCTCTCTCCATAGCCCTTAATTCCTCGAGAAATCAAGAATTTATCAACTTCTGTCTTAAAGACACTCAACGTCCCGGCCTCCACCGCCCTCTGTGGCAATGAATTCCACAGACCCACCACTCTCTGGCTGAAGACATCTCTCCTCATCTCTGTTCTAAAGTGACTCCCTTTTATTCTAAGACTGTGCCCCCGGGTCCTAGTCTCCCCTGCTAATGGAAACAACTCCGTCTTTCTAATGAAAAAAGTCTGAGTCTATTCAGCCTCTCAACATAGCTAACACCCTCCAGACCAGGCAACATCCTGGTAAACCTCCTCTGCACCCTCCACATCCTTCTGGTAGTGTGGCGACCAGAATTGTGCGCAATATTCCAAGTGTGGCCTTAACAAGGTTCTATACAACTGCAGCATGACGTTCCAGTTTTTATACTCGATGCCCCGTCCAATGAAGGCAAGCATTGCGAATGCTTTCTTGACTACCTTGTCCACTTGTGTTGCAACCTTCAAAGATCCGTGGACCTGCACGCCCAGATCTCTCTGACTTTCTATATTCCGAAGAGTTTTACCATTTACGATGTATTTCCCCTCTTTGTTAGACCTACCAAAATGCATTACCTCACATTTGTCCGGATTCAACTCCATTTGCCATTTCTCTGCCCAAGTCTCCAACCTGTCTCCAACCTGCTATTCTGACAATCCTCAACACTATCTGCCACTCCTCCAACCTTGGTGTCATCCGCGAACTTACTAATCAGGCCAGCTATATTTTCCTACAAATTGTTTATGTACACTACAAACAGAATCCCCAGCACCAATCCCTGTGGAATGCCGCTAGTCACAACCTTCCATTCAGAAGAATACCTTTCTACTGCTACCGTTTGCCTTCTGTGACTGAGTCAGTTCTGTATCCATCTTACCACCTCACCTCTGATTCCGTGTGACTTCATCCTTTGTACCAGTCTGCCATGAGGCACCGTCAAAGGCTTCACTGAAGTCCATGTAAACAATATCCACCGCCCTCCCCGCATCAATCATCTTTGTCACTCCTTAAAAAACCCGATCAAGTTAGTGAGGCACGATCTCCCCCTTCACAAAACCATGCTGTCTATCGCTAATGAGTCCATTTGTTTCCAAATAATTATAAATCAGGAGCGAAATTCTCCCGAAACGGCGCGATGTCTGCCGACTGGCGGCCAAAACGGCGCCAATCAGACGGGCATCGCACCGCCCCAAAGGTGCGGAATGCTCCGCATCTTTGGGGGCCGAGCCCCAACATTGAGGGGCCTTTGTTGCCCCGCCAGCTGGCGCGGAAATGACATCTCTGGGCAGCGCATGCGCGGGAGCGTCAGCGGCCGCTGACAGCATTCCCGCGTGCGCAGTGGAGGGAGTCTCTTCCGCCTTCGCCATGGTGGAGACCGTGGTGGAGGCGGAAGGGAAAGAGTGACCCCACGGCACAGGTCCGCCCGCGGATTGGTGGGCCCGATCACGGGCCAGGCCACCGTGGGGGCACCCCCCGGGGCCAGATCGCCCCGCGCCCCCCCCAGGACCCCAGAGCCCGCCCACGCCGCCTTGTCCCGCCGTTCAAAAGGTGGTTTAATCCACGCCGGCGGGACAGGCAATTTATCGGCGGGACTTCGGCCCATCCAGGCCGGAGAATCGAGCGGTGGGGCCTGCCAACCGGCGCGATTCACGCCCCCGCCGAATCTCCGGTGCCAGAGACTTCGGCAACCAGCGGGGGCGGGATTCACGCCAGCCCCCGGCGATTCTCCGACCCGGCGGGGGGTCGGAGAATGACGCCCCCTGTCTCTGAGAATTCTCTCCAATAATTTACCTACCACCGACATGAGGCTCACCGGCCTATAGTTTCCAGGATTATCCCTGCTACCTTTCTTAAACAGCGGTACCACATTAGCTATTCTCCAATCCTCTGGGATCTCACCTGTAGCCAATGAGGATACAGAGATGTCAGAAAAGGCACCAGCAATTTCCTCTCTTGCTTCCCTCAGTATTCTGGAGTAAATCCATCTTCCACAAAGTCCCTTTCTTTAGTGAACACTGATGCAAAGTATTCATTTAGTACCTCGCCCATTTCCTCTGGCTCAACACATAGATTCCCCCCACTGTCCTTAAGCGGTCCAAACCTTTTGCTGGCCGCCCTCTTGCTTTTTACAAATGTAGAAAATTCTTTGGGATTCACCTTAATCCTACTTGGCAAGGACTTTTCATGACCCCTCCTAGTCCTCCTATTTTCCCGCTTCAGTACCTTCCTACTTGTGGTGTTGGGTGCTCTGAGGTACAGACGAACCAACACGATTGCGATTGGTACAACGCAGTTTTATTCCAACTAGTTATTTACACATCTGACTTGGTACGCAGCACGTGGTGACATTGTGAGTGTCTTGTTAATGAGGTCCTGGCCTTGTCCTGTCTCCAGATGGACTGGCCAGCAGGTGTCGTGTTTCTTGTCTTATCCTGTGTCTGCTCTTGTATGTGATTGGCTGTCGTGTTATGTGTGCTAATTGTTCTGTTGGTCTGTCTATCATGATGTGTGTGTTGTGATGTGTGTTTGAATATCATGACATCCCCCCTTTTTTACAAGATTATGTGCCTACATGGTTTTAATATAAATGTGGCCAGAGTGCAGCTAAAGGTGTGAGTGCGTGATATTTACAGCATGTACATGTGGCGTAACTATATACAAGAGGCGATGTCAGGTGTGACATGCTAACGAGGTTGTACCATAACAAAAGAAGAAGAACGTTGAAATTTGGACCGATCAAACGAGGCCTGGAACGATAAAACAGTGACATGTTACAATACAGTAGTTGCTAAAATTTGACGTGTGAACAGTCTCATAAGTCCAGTCTAGTAGGTGGGCGACGAATTCGGGTTGACCGCCTCAAGGGTGGGTCGAGAACCACCGGCTGAGGTGCGGCCTGGCCACGGGCGGCGACAGAAGGGGCATGGTATACGGCAGCTCCACAAAGTCACTATCAGGAACCAGTGGAGGACACGGCCTCTGTGTATGGTTCCGTTGCGAGCGTGGAAGTAGGCGAAGGACTCGGCGATTGGGCCTACGCACGGATCCATCCGGCATGCGTACCAGGAACGAGCGGGGAGCCACGCGTCGGAGAACTTCGGCATGTGCTGACCAGCCACCATCTGGTAGGTGAATGCGGACGTTGTCTCCAGGGGCCAGGGAGGGAAGATCAGTTGCCCTTGTGTCGTACGATCTCTTCTGGCGATCGCGCTGCAGTTGCATCCAGCATGGTCCATTGTTGGTGCCAGGATGGAAGGCACAGTGGTTCTGAGGGCGCGACCCATCAGCAGCTGTGCTGGCGAGAGACCCGTGGCTAGTGGGGCCGAGCGATAGGCCAGCAGCGCGAGGCAGAAATCCGATCCGGCAGCAGCAGCCTTGCAGAGGAGCCGCTTGGCAATGTGAATGCCCTTCTCCGCCTTTCCATTGGACTGGGGATGCAGAGGGCTGGACGTCACGTGTGTGAAACCATACGAGGCCGCAAAGGACGACCATTCATGGACAGATTTGCCGCTGTCAAGGCCACCTGTGCCTTGACCTGACATACAAACCCCTCCGCATCTAGCGGCGTGCTCACTGCTCTGGATAGGGCATCCGCCATGATGAGGTCCGTCCCTGGAGTGTAGACCAGTTGGAAGTCGTACCTCCTGAGTTTAAGTCGGATGCGCTGGAGGCGAGGGGTCATCTCGTTCAGGTCCTTATTTATTATGCTGACCAGGGGGCGGTGGTCAGTTTCGACCGTGAACCGTGGAAGACCATAGACGTAATCGTGGAACTTGTCTAAACCGGTTAACAAGCCCAGGCATTCTTTTTCGATTTGCGCATAGCGCTGCTCTGTGGGGGTCATGGCCCGCGACGCATAGGCCACTGGGGCCCATGATGCCGTGTCATCCCTCTGCAGGAGCACTGCTCCAAAGCCATTTTGGCTGGCATCAGTTGAGATTTTGGTGGGACGAGACGTGTCGAAGAACGGCAATACCGGTGCCGTGGTGAGTTTGCGTTTGAGCTCCTCCCATTCCAGCTGGTGTGTGTGTTGCCACTGGAACGCTGTAGATTTTTTGACGAGGTGGCGCAGAGTCGTTGTGTGGGAGGCAAAGTTGGGAATGAACTTCCCCAGGAAGTTGACCATTCCAAGGAAGCGTAGGACAGCTTTCTTGTCGGCCGGTTGCGGCATGGCTGTGATGGCGCTCACCTTGTCTGCATCCGGACGGACCCCTGATTGGGAGATGTGGTCCCCCAGGAACTTCAATTCGGTCTGGCCAAAGGCGCACTTGGCTCGGTTGAGGCGCAGACCGTTTTCCCGTATGCGGGCAAAAACGCGTTGGAGACGATGTATGTGCTCCTGCGGTGTGGTGGACCAGATGATGACATCGTCCACATATACGCGCACCCCTTCGATGCCTTCCATCATCTGCTCCATGATTCTGTGGAAGACCTCGGATGCCGAGATGATGCCAAATGGCATCCGGTTGTAGCAGAATCTGCCGAAAGGGGTGTTGAAGGTACATAGCTTTCGGCTGGACGGGTCCAGTTGGATCTGCCAAAATCCTTTAGAAGCATCCAGTTTTGTGAATATCTTCGCTTGGGCCATTTCACTGGTGATCTCCTCCCATTTGGGTATGGGATAATGTTCCCCCATAATGTTATTATTGAGGTCTTTGGGGTCTATGCAGATGCGGAGCTCGCCAGAGGGCTTCTTGACACACACCATGGAGCTGACCCATGGCGTGGGCTCCGTGACCCTGGATAGGACCCCTTGGTCCTGGAGATCCTGCAGCTGCTGCTTGAGGCGGTCTTTAAGTGGCGCAGGAACCCTGCGAGGTGCGTGAACGACCGGGATGGCGTCCGGTGTGAGGCGAATTCGGGAGGTGTATGGCAGTGTTCCCATGCCTTCGAATGCCTCCTGGGTGTGGGCGAGGAGCGATTGGAGCTGTGCGTTGAACTCTGCATCCGGGAAGTCAGACGTGCCGCCTGGAGAGAGAGAGAGAATTTGTTGCACAAGGTGGAGAGCCTTACATGCCTGTGCGCCCAGCAGGGAGTCCTTCGCTGAGCCAACTATCTCGAACGAGAGTGTGGCCGTGTGTGTTTTGTGTGTCACCTGGAGCTGGCAGGATCCCATGGCCGGGATAACGTTCCCGTTGTAGTCGACCATCTTGCACCGGGATGGCTGGATTGGTGGTCTGACCTTCATGGCATAGAATGCTGACCATGCTATGAGGTTGGCGGAGGCGGCAGTGTCCAGGCGGAAAGTGATCGGCGATCGGTTGACCGTTAGGGTGGCACACCATTCATCGCCCAGATTGATGGTGTTGACCCGGTTCGTATCAATGACCGCAACCCGGAAGGCGTCTTGGTCATCTGTGTCGTCGGTTTGGATGTCGTGATGTGGAGGCTGGATGGTCTGCGAGGTTGTCGGAGATGTGGAAGATCCACAGGTTGAGCCACTCGACAGTAGGCAGCGTAGTGGCCCATCTTGCCACAGCGTAGGCATTGTCGGGTTTTTGCAGGACATTGCCCTTTTAAATGTGCAGCTCCACAGTTGCCGCACGTCATGACATCATGGCGTTCGTTACGCCACTGCGCGTGCGCAGTTCGGTCTTGCATCGGGCGCGCCTGCGCAGCACGTCCCTCGGTGTTGCCGTAGGTTTTGGCGCGCACAAACGCGGGAGGCCTCAAAAAGCGCGTGAAACGGCCGCCCTCGTCCGGGCCGCGGGCCGGGAG
Source organism: Scyliorhinus torazame (assembly GCF_047496885.1). Classification (NCBI taxonomy): domain Eukaryota; kingdom Metazoa; phylum Chordata; class Chondrichthyes; order Carcharhiniformes; family Scyliorhinidae; genus Scyliorhinus; species Scyliorhinus torazame. Next base: position 327,054,066 of record NC_092712.1, on the reverse strand, counting down.
AAACTCGATTGCCTGGATGCGTTCGGCCTCGTGGGCGGCGTGGCTTGGCGATTCGGTCGCGTGGGACCCCCTCCGTGCCGATTCGGTGGCCTGAAATTGGGCGTAGCGGCTGGTCGCATTTTCATGCAGGACACAGGCTTCAACTGCAGATGCTAAGGTCAGGCCTTTAATTTTTAGAAGCTGCTGGAGTAGGCCACTGGAGGCAACACCAAAAACGATCTGGTCCCGGATCATGGACTCAGAGGTGGTGCCGTAACCGCAGGACTGCGCGAGTAGGCGGAGGTGCGTCAGGAAGGACTGAAAGAGCTCATCCTTACCTTGCAGGCGCTGCTGAAAAATATACCTCTCAAAGCTTTCATTGACCTCAACGTTGAAGTGCTGGTCGAGCTTGAGGAGGACCATGTCATACTTAGATTTGTTCTCGCATTCCGCGAACACCAAGGAGTTGTATACATCGATGGCGTGCTGACCTGCGGTAGTGAGGAGCATGGCAATCTTTGTTTCGTCCGAGGTGCCCTGTTTTTCGTTGGCTCGCATGAACAGTTTTGAATCACTGCTTGAAGAGCTTCCAATTGGTGCCCAGGTTCCCAGCGACTTGCAACGGCTGCGGTTTGTTGTGGGTGTCCATGGCTCAGGATGGCAGATTTGCCGGTAAGTATCGATTCACTCACTGGTACCATGTGGTGTTGGGTGTTCTGAGGTACAGAAGAATCAACACGGTTGCAATTGGTACAACGCAGTTTTATTCCAACTAGTTATTTACACATCTGACTTGGTACTTAGCACGTGGTGACCGTGTGAGTGTCTTGTTAATGAGGTCCTGGCCTTGTCCTGTCTCCAGATGGACTGCCCAGGAGGTGTTGTGTTTCTTGTCTTATACTGTGTCTGCTCTTGTCTGTGATTGGCTGTCGTGTTATGTGTGCTAATTGATCTGTTGGTCTGTCTATCATGATGTGTGTGTTGTGATGTGTGTTTGAATATCATGACACTACTTTCTTTATACTCCTCAAGGGTTTCGACTGTCCCACCCTTCTAGACCGAACAAAAGTTTCCTTTTTCTTTTTGACGAGTTCACAATATCCCTCGCTTTCCCATACTTATCCTTCGTTCTCTCAGGATCGTGACTTTCCTGACTCCTAATCAACTGTCGCTTGAAAGTCTCCCACATGTCCGATGTTGATTTCCTTTCCAACAGCCGCACCCAATCCAAATTCTTCAATTACTTTCTAATGTTATCGTAATTTGCCTTTCCCCAGTTTAGAACATGGAACATAGAACATAGAACAGTGCAACACAGTGCAGGCCCTTCAGCCCACGATGTTGTCATTTATCCTAATTTAGCACCTTAACGCGAGGGTTACCCTCATCCCTGTCCAAAAGTACACTAAAACTTACGGAATTGTGGTCACTACTCCCAAGATGTTCCCCGACTGAAACCATAACCACCTGTCAAGGCTCATTCCCCAATACCAGGGCCAGTACTGCCCCTTCCCGAGTTGGACTATCTACATATTGCATCAAGAAGCCTTCCTAGATACACCTTACAAACTCTGCCCCATCTCAGCCCCTAGCACTAAGTGAGTCCCAGTAAAATATATGGGAAATTAAAATCCCCTACCACAACAACCCTGCTAATTTTGCACCTATCCAAAATCTCTCCACCTCTCTACCTATCTGCTACCTATCTGCTCTGAGAGGGTAGGCCCTGGGAGGGTCGGTGCTGTGAGGGTTGGCCCTGAGAGGATAGGCCCTGGGAGGGTAGGCCCTGAGAGGGTAGGCCCTGGGAGGGTAGGCCATGGGAGGGTAGGCCCTAGGAGAGTAGGCCCTGGGAGGGTAGGCCCTGGGAGGGTAGGCCCTAGGAGAGTAGGCCCTAGGAAGGGAGGCCCTGACAGAGTAGGCCCTAGGAGAGTAGGCCCTGGGAGGGTAGGCCCTGAGAGGGTACGCCATGGGAGGGTAGGCCCTGAGAGGGTAGGCCCTGGGAGGGTAGGCCCTGGGAGGGTAGGCCATAGGAGAGTAGGCTCTGGGAAGGTAGGCCCTGAGAGGGTAGGCCCTGGGAGGGTAGGCCATGGGAGGGTAGGCCCTGAGAGGGTAGGCCCTGGGAGGGTAGGCCCTGGGAGGGTAGGCCCTGAGAGGGTAGGCCCTGGGAGGGTAGGCCATAGGAGGGTAGGCCCTAGGAGAGTAGGCCCTGGGAGGGTAGGCCATGGGAGGGTAGGCCCTGGGAGGGTAGGCCATGGGAGGGTAGGCCCTAGGAGGGTAGGCCGTGGGAGGGTAGGCCCTGAGAGGGTAGGCCCTGGGAGGGTAGGCCCTGAGAGGGTAGGCCGTGGGAGGGTAGGCCCTGAGAGGGTAGGCCCTGGGAGGGTAGGCTCTGGGAGGGTAGGCCATGGGAGGGTTGGCCCTGGGAGGGTAGGCAGCCAGCTGCCCTTTCAGTGGTGAGCCACACGCAATATTAATCACAGAAATCCACCCAATTTCCCGACCATCTGCTACTATTTGGGGTGGGAAGGCCTGGAGCCTGCAGCAATGTTATAAAACTGTTGAAGCCTCCAATGAAGGGACATAGTCCAATATCGATCCCGTCCTGTAACAATATATTTGTATTTAATTATTTGCTGGGGGGCATTATTTGGACCTTTTTTGAGCATTTAAAAAGAGACAAAATTCTGTGGGGTCACTTGTAATATTTCACTCCAAAATCTATAAGACTGAGTAAAGATTGGCTCCAGTTTGTTCTTCACCAACTGACTTTCTGGCATCAAAATTCTCTCCCCCGCCCCCCCCGCCCCGGCCCCCCCCCCGGCCCAGGCTGCAGCAATACACCTGGTTTGGGTCTTCAGTTAAGTTTTGGTATTTAGGGCTTCAGTTGGGGGGAGGGGGGTGAGGGTCATGTGATGTGAGCGTTGGAGGGGCTGTGTTTACGCAAGCTCCAACTCTGCTCATCTTTTAATCCTTTATTTATCCTGGTGCACGTTTCATATTTACTTTCTCCTGGGTTCCATGTCGCTGGAAGTCCCGGATTGGTGTGTTAGGAAGGATAGCAGAGATAAATAGTAACATTGTGTGTTGGTGGTGGTGAGAATAGTCTGTGTTGAGGCCCAGCTCGAGATGGCGCAGTTGGTGCTGAGTGAGCTCCCGTTTCGGCAGAACAGGGTGCACCCGGATGGTGGCTGCCATTGAAAATGTTGTCTTGGTTGAAGGTCTTGGTTCTGCGCAAAAGTTCACTTTGAAGGATTGTAGGATACCCTAAGGAGGGCAGTGTAGGCATGTGAGAGACTCGAAAGGGCACTTTCCCTGGTGAGGACCCGCCTTCGAGTCGCCGAGATCCTACTGCATGTTGTGTTGTTTATTCAGACGGGTTGAGAGATAGGAGCTGGGCAAGGTGTGTTCATGGGCCTGGTCTCTGACGAGAGGTGGGAGGCTGGCTCCATAGAACCATTGATCTTCTTACACTGCAGAAGGAGGCCATTTGGCCCATCGAGTCTGCACCAATCCTCTGAAAGTGCACCCTACCCAGGCTCACTCCACTGCCCTGTCCCCGTAACTCCATCTAATCCACACACCTTTGGACACCAAGGGGCAATTTATCATGGCCAATCCACCTAACCTGCACACCTTTGGACTGTGGGAGGGAACCGGAGCACCCGGAGGAAACCCATGCAGACACGGGGAGAAAGTACAAAATCCACACAGTCACCCAAGGTCAGGATTGAACCCAGGTCCCTGGAGCTGTGAGGGAACAGTGCTAACCACTGTGCCACCATACCGCCTGATTGAGTTTGAAAATTGGCTGCCATGTTTTGTTAATCTTAATTTGGAGGCTGGGTGCAGATACAATAGAGAACAATGAATCCGATCGTCGAGGCCAGCGATTGGTTGGGCCCACTGGTCACTGATCCTATATCGTCCTATGATGCGAGTTGTGAGGAATTGGAATTGTTACCTCAGCTGAGGCCTAGACAATGGATCGCCTGGGCATTGGAGAGATGGCATGGTGGAAGTGACGGTGCCTCGTGCTTTGATCATGGAATCTTTTAGAGATCCTAAAGAATGCTCGCTGACACTGCTTTATCCTTTATCTTTTTGTGCAATGTGGTGGTGTCTTTATCCTGAAATTTGTAGTGATCTCTGTATGTGTTAATATATGTTCAGTTAATGTAAAGTCAGTACAGACAGATGATCACTAGATGGCAGCACAAACAGGACCTATATAAGGAGTTTCCTGCTCTTTCTTTAGTTTGTGTGTATGGGGAGCAGCTGAAGTGACGACGTGAGCAGGTCAGAGTGCAGTGTATTATCATAATTGTTAGTTTAATCTTAACTTACTTATTTGTTTTACTCGTCAAAGTATTAAAGTGAAAGAACTCCCAAAATTATTACATATTACTCAATAAATATTTTGTCATCATCTGGAAGACTTTGACTATTTCTCATCAGAATTCAATACAGCTCGGCCAGACAAAAGAGTAATATTTATGTTACAATACAGTAAACAAACAAAATTTATCTGAAATTCTTCTATAATCCTGGACAGTCCTCCCTTGTGATTGTGTTGTTGATTATTTAATATTTAATGTTCTCCAGCAGGTGAGTATAAGGTGTAAGCGTGAGCACGGGTGTTGTTGATTATCCTCTTCTGGTAGGTCATGTGAAGTTTGATCTGGGCACAGTCTTACTCCTTTTTCGGTATTATGTCTCTAATCCTTGTGGTTGTGGTAAGCGAGCATTTTGTTTCCATCACCCACGAGCTTGTTTATAAGGAGGATGAATGGAGCCAGGGAGGGCAGAAGCATGGAGTGTTGGGGCTGGTAGGGTTAGTTCAGTCCTCACTGAGATTGAGGATAGCCCCCCTGTGAGAGTTATCCATGGCAGGTTGTTTCTGGATTTATATACTTCTTAAATTTTCGGGTATTTGAATTTCAGAAACCGAGGGCGGGGTTCTCTGATCCTGAGGCTAAGTGTTCACGCCATCGCAAATGCTGTTGCTTTTCTCGACGGCGTCAACATGGCCACAGGATCAACAATTATGGCCCCCACAGGGGGCCAGCACGGCACTGGAGCGACCCACGCTGCTCCAGCTGCCGATCCCGGCATCAACTGGGCGCCACGGGGTCCGCACATGCGCAGTGGCACCCTTCAACGCGCCGGCCCCGATGCAACATGGCGTAGGGCTAAAGAGGCTGGCGCAGAAGAAAGGAGGCCCCCAGCCTGAGAGGCCGGCCCGACGATCGGTGGGCCCGCCGGGGTCGATACCCCCTCCCCCTCCCACAGGCCGCCCCAGGACCCTTCCACTCCGAGGTCCCACCGACCGAGAGCAGATTAGAACGGGGCCGGTGAGACTCGGGGTTTTTGTTATGGCCGCTCGGCCCATCCCAGCAATGACCCAGGTACATATACACCCAGCAATGACCCAGGTACATATACACCCAGCAATGACCCAGGTACATATACATCCAGCAATGACCCAGGTACATATACATCCAGCAATGACCCAGGTACATATACACCCAGCATTGACCCAGGTACATATACACCCAGCAATGACCCAGGTACATATACACCCAGCAATGACCCAGGTACATGTACACCCAGCATTGACCCAGGTACATATACACCCAGCAATGACCCAGGTACATGTACACCCAGCAATGACCCAGGTACATATACACCCAGCAATGACCCAGGTACATATACACACAGCAATGACCCAGGTACATATACACCCAGCAATGACCCAGGTACATATACACCCAGCAATGACCCAGGTACATATACACCCAGCATTGACCCAGGTACATATACACCCAGCAATGACCCAGGTACATATACACCCAGCATTGACCCAGGTACATATACACCCAGCAATGACCCAGGTACATATACACCCAGCAATGACCCAGGTACATGTACACCCAGCAATGACCCAGGTACATATACACCCAGCAATGACCCAGGTACATATACACACAGCAATGACCAGGTACATATACACCCCAGCATTGACCCAGGTACATATACACCCAGCAGTGACCCAGGTACATATACACCCAGCAGTGACCCAGGTATATACACCCAGCAGTGACCCAGGTACATATACACCCAGCAGTGACCCAGGTACATATACACCCAGCAATGACCCAGGTACATATACACCAGCAATGACCCAGGTACATATACACCCAGCAATGAACCAGGTACATATACACCCAGCAATGACCCAGGTACATATACACCCAGCAATGACCCAGGTACATATACACCCAGCAATGACCCAGGTACATATACACCCAGCAATGACCCAGGTACATATACACCCAGCAATGACCCAGGTACATATACACCCAGCAATGACCCAGGTACATATACACCCAGCAATGACCCAGGTACATATAAACACAGCAATGACCCAGGTACATATACACACAGCAATGACTCAGGTACATATACACCCAGCAATGACCCAGGTACATATACACCCAGCAATGACCCAGGTACATATACACCCAGCAATGACCCAGGTACATATACACCCAGCATTGATCCAGGTACATATACACCCAGCAATGACCCAGGTACATATACACCCAGCACTGACCCAGGTACATATACACCCAGCAATGACCCAGGTACATATACACCCAGCAATGACCCAGGTACATATACACCCAGCAATGACCCAGGTACATATGCACCCAGCAATGACCCAGGTACATATACACCCAGCAATGACCCAGGTACATATACACCCAGCAATGACCCAGGTACATATACACCCAGCAATGACCCAGGTACATATACACACAGCAATGACCCAGGTACATATACACACAGCAATGACTCAGGTACATATACACCCAGCAATGACCCAGGTACATATACACCCAGCAAAGACCCAGGTACATATACACCCAGCATTGACCCAGGTACATATACACCCAGCAATAACCCAGGTACATATACACCCAGCAATGACCCAGGTACAGATACACCCAGCAATGACCCTGGCACATATACACCCAGCAATGACCCAGGTACATATACACCCAGCAATGACCCAGGTACATATACACACAGCAATGACTCAGGTACATATACACCCAGCAATGACCCAGGTACATATACACCCAGCAATGACCCAGGTACATATACACACAGCAATGACCCAGGTACATATACACACAGCAATGACTCAGGTACATATACACCCAGCAATGACCCAGGTACATATACACCCAGCAGTGACCCAGGTACATATACACACAGCAATGACCCAGGTACATATACACCCAGCAATGACCCAGGTACATATACACCCAGCAATGACCCAGGTACATATACACCCAGCAATGACCCAGGTACATATACACACAGCAATGACTCAGGTACATATACACCCAGCAATGACCCAGGTACATATACACCCAGCAGTGACCCAGGTACATATACACACAGCAATGACTCAGGTACATATACACCCAGCAATGACCCAGGTACATATACATCCAGCAATGACCCAGGTACATATACACACAGCAATGACCCAGGTACATATACACCCAGCATTGACCCAGGTACATATACACCCAGCAGTGACCCAGGTACATATACACACAGCAATGACTCAGGTACATATACACCCAGCAATGACCCAGGTACATATACATCCAGCAATGACCCAGGTACATATACACACAGCAATGACCCAGGTACATATACACCCAGCATTGACCCAGGTACATATACACCCAGCAGTGACCCAGGTACATATACACCCAGCAGTGACCCAGGTACATATACACCCAGCAATGACCCAGGTACATATACACCAGCAATGACCCAGGTACATATACACCCAGCAATGACCCAGGTACATATACACCCAGCAATGACACAGGTACATATACACCCAGCAATGACCCAGGTACATATACACCCAGCAATGACCCAGGTACATATACACCCAGCAATGACCCAGGTACATATACACCCAGCAATGATCCAGGTACATATACACCCAGCAATGACCCTGGTACATATACACCCAGCAATGACCCAGGTACATATGCACCCAGCAATGACCCAGGTACATATACACCCAGCAATGACCCAGGTACATATACACCCAGCAATGACCCAGGTACATATACACCCAGCAATGACCCAGGTACATATACACCCAGCAATGAACCAGGTACATATACACCCAGCAATGACCCAGGTACATATACACCCAGCAATGACCCAGGTACATAAACACCCAGCAATGATAAGGTACATATACACCCAGCAATGACCCAGGTACATATACACCCAGCAATGACCCAGGTACATAAACACCCAGCAATGATGAGGTACATATACACCCAGCAATGACCCAGGTACATATACACCCAGCAATGACCCAGGTACATATACACCCAGCAATGACCCAGGTACATATACACCCAGCAATGACCCAGGTACATATACACCCAGCAATGACCCAGGTACATAAACACCCAGCAATGACCCAGGTACATATACACCCAGCAATGACCCAGGTACATATACACCCAGCAATGACCCAGGTACATATACACCCAGCAATGACCCAGGTACATATACACCCAGCAATGACCCAGGTACATATACACCCAGCAATGATGAGGTACATATACACCCAGCAATGACCCAGGTACATATACACCCAGCAATGACCCAGGTACATATACACCCAGCAATGACCCAGGTACATATACACCCAGCAATGATGAGGTACATATACACCCAGCAATGACCCAGGTACATATACACCCAGCAATGACCCAGGTACATATACACCAGCAATGACCCAGCTACATATATTCCCAGCAATGACCCAGGTACATATACACCCAGCAATGACTCAGGTACATATACACCCAGCAATGGCCCAGGTTCATATACACCCAGCAATGAACCAGGTACATATACACACAGCAATGACTCAGGTACATATACACCCAGCAATGACCCAGGTACATATACACCCAGCAGTGACCCAGGTACATATACACACAGCAATGACTCAGGTACATATACAGACAGCAATGACCCAGGTACATATACACCCAGCAGTGACCCAGGTACATATACACACAGCAATGACTCAGGTACAGATACACCCAGCAATGACCCAGGTACATATACACCCAGCAGTGACCCAGGTACATATACACCCAGCATTGACCCAGGTACATATACACCCAGCAGTCACCCAGGTACATATACACCCAGCAGTGACCCAGGTACATATACACCCAGCAATGACCCAGGTACATATACACCAGCAATGACCCAGGTACATATACACCCAGCAATGACCCAGGTACATATACACCCAGCAATGACCCAGGTACATATACACCCAGCAATGACCCAGGTACATATACACCCAGCAATGACCCAGGTACATATACACCCAGCAATGACCCAGGTACATATACACCCAGCAATGACCCAGGTACATATACACCCAGCAATGACCCTGGTACATATACACCCAGCAATGACCCAGGTACATATGCACCCAGCAATGACCCAGGTACATATACACCCAGCAATGACCCAGGTACATATACACCCAGCAATGAACAGGTACATATACACCCAGCAATGACCCAGGTACATATACACCCAGCAATGAACCAGGTACATATACACCCAGCAATGACCCAGGTACATATACACCCAGCAATGACCCAGGTACATATACACCCAGCAATGATGAGGTACATATACACCCAGCAATGACCCAGGTACATATACACCCAGCAATGACCCAGGTACATATACACCCAGCAATGACCCAGGTACATATACACCCAGCAATGACCCAGGTACATATACATCCAGCATTGACCCAGGTACATATACACTCAGCAATGACCCAGGTACATATACACCCAGCAATGACCCAGGTACATAAACACCCAGCAATGATGAGGTACATATACACCCAGCAATGACCCTGATACATATACACCCAGCATTGACCCAGGTACATATACTCCCAGCAATGACCAAGGTACATATACACCCAGCAATGACCCAGGTGCATAAACACCCAGCAATGACGAGGTACATATACACCCAGCAATGACCCTGATACATATACACCCAGCATTGACCCAGGTACATATACACCCAGCAATGACCCAGGTACATATACACCCAGCAATGACCCAGGTACATATACACCCAGCAATGACCCAGGTACATGTACACCCAGCATTGACCCAGGTACATATACACCCAGCAATGACCCAGGTACATATACACCCAGCAATGAACCAGGTACATATACACCTAGCAATGACCCAGGTACATATACACCCAGCAATGACGAGGTACATATAGACCCAGCAATGACCCAGGCACATATACACCCAGCAATGACCCACTTACATATACACCCAGCAATGACCCAGGTACATATACACCCAGCAATTACCCAGGTACATAAACACCCAGCAATGACGAGGTACATATACACCCAGCAATGACCCAGGTACATATACACCCAGCAATGACCCAGGTACATATACACCCAGCAATGACCCAGGTACATTGTTTTGTGAAGGGGAGGTCGTGTCTCACTAACTTGATAGAGTTTTTCGAGGAGGTCACTAAGATGATTGATGCAGGTAGGGCAGTAGATGTTGTCTATATGGACTTCAGTAAGGCCTTTGACAAGGTCCCTCATGGTAGACTAGTACAAAAGGTGAAGTCACACAGGATCAGGGGTGAACTGGCAAGGTGGATACAGAACTGGCTAGGCCATAGAAGGCAGAGGGTAGCAATGGAGGGATGCTTTTCTAATTGGAGGGCTGTGACCAGTGGTGTTCCACAGGTATCAGTGCTGGGACCTTTGCTCTTTGTAGTATATATAAATGATTTGGAGGAAAATGTAACTGGTCTGATTAGTAAGTTTGCAGACGACACAAATGTTGGTGGAATTGCGGATAGCGATGAGGACTGTCTGAGGATACAGCAGGATTTAGATTGCCTGGAGACTTGGGCGGAGAGATGGCAGATGGAGTTTAATCCGGACAAATGTGAGGTAATGCATTTTGGAAGGGCTAATGCAGGTAGGGAATATACAGTGAATGGTAGAACCCTCAAGAGTATTGAAAGTCAAAGAGATCTAGGAGTACAGGTCCACAGGTCATTGAAAGGGGCAACACAGGTGGAGAAGGTAGTCAAGAAGGCATACGGCATGCTTGCCTTCATTGGCCGGGGCATTGAGTATAAGAATTGGCAAGTCATGTTGCAGCTGTATAGAACCTTAGTTAGGCCACACTTGGAGTATAGTGTTCAATTCTGGTCGCCACACTACCAGAAGGATGTGGAGGCTTTAGAGAGGGTGCAGAAGAGATATACCAGAATGTTGCCTGCTATGGAGGGCATTAGCTATGAGGAGCGATTGAATAAACTCGGTTTGTTCTCACTGGAACGAAGGAGGTTGAGGGGCGACCTGATAGAGGTATACAAAATTATGAAGGGCATAGACAGAGTGGATAGTCAGAGGCTTTTCCCCAGGGTAGAGGGGTCAATTACTAGGCGGCATAGGTTTAAGGTGAGAGGGGCAAGGTTTAGAGTAGATGTACGAGGCAAGTTTTTTACGCAGAGGGTAGTGGGTGCCTGGAACTCACTACCGGAGGAGGTAGTGGAAGCAGGGACGATAGGGACATTCAAGGGGCATCTTGACAAATATATGAATAGGATGGGAATAGAAGGATACGGACCCAGGAAGTGTAGAAGATTGTAGTTTAGTCGGGCAGTATGGTCGGCACGGGCTTGGAGGGCCGAAGGGCCTGTTCCTGTGCTGTACATTTCTTTGTTCTTTGTTCTTTGTACATATACACCAAGCATTGACCCAGGTACATGTACACCCAGCAATGACCCAGGTACATATACACCCAGCAAAGACCCAGGTACATATACACCCAGCAATGACCCAGCTACATGTACACCCAGCAATGACCCAGGTACATATACACCCAGCAATGACCCAGGTACATATACACCCAGCAATGACCCAGGTACATATACACCCAGCAATGACCCAGGTAAATATACACCCAGCAATGACCCAGGTACATATACACCCAGCAATGACGAGGTACATATACACCCAGCAATGACCCAGGTACATATACACCCAGCAATGACCCAGGTACATATACTCCCAGCAATGACCCAGGTACATGTACACCCAGCAGTGACCCAGGTACATATACACCCAGCAATGACCCAGGTACATATACACCCAGCAATGATCCAGGTACATATACACCCAGCAATGACCCAGGTACATATACACCCAGCAATGACGAGGTACATATACACCCAGCAATGACCCAGGTACATATACACCCACTAATGACCCACGTACATATACACCCAGCAATGACCCAGGTACATATACACCCAGCAATGACCCAGGTACATAAACACCCAGCAATGACGAGGTACATATACACCCAGCAATGACCCAGGTACATATACTCCCAGCAATGACCCAGGTACATATACACCCAGCAATGACCCACGTACATATACACCCAGCAATGACCCAGGTACATATACACCCAGCAATGACCCAGGTACATAAACACCCAGCAATGACGAGGTACATATACACCCAGCAATGACCCAGGTACATATACTCCCAGCAATGACCCAGGTACATATACACCCAGCAATGACCCAGGTACATATACACCCAGCATTGACCCAGGTACATGTACACCCAGCAATGACCCAGGTACATATACACCCAGCAAAGACCCAGGTACATATACACCCAGCAATGACCCAGGTACATATACACCCAGCAATGACCCAGGTACATATACACCCAGCAATGACCCAGGTACATATACACCCAGCAATGATCCAGGTACATATACACCCAGCAATGACCCAGGTACATATACACCCAGCAATGACCCAGGTACATATACACCCAGCAATGACCCAGGTACATATACACCCAGCAATGACCCAGGGACATATACACCCAGCAATGACCCAGGTACATATACACCCAGCATTGACCCAGGTACATATACACCCAGCAATGACCCAGGTACATATACACCCAGCAATGACCCAGGTACATAAACACCCAGCAATGTCCCAGGTACATATACACCCAGCAATGACCCAGGTACATATACACCCAGCAATGACCCAGGTACATATACACCCAGCAATGACCCAGGTACATATACACCCAGCAATGACCCAGGTACATATACACCCAGCAATGACCCAGGTACATATACACGCAGCAATGACCCAGGTACATATACACCCAGCAATGACCCAGGTACATATACACGCAGCAATGACGAGGTACATTTACACCCAGATCTCTCCGTTCCTGCACCTCTTTTTGAGTTTCTCCCTTCATTTTATTCTGTCTCTCCTCATTCTTCCTTCAAAAAGAAATTACCTCACACTTCTCTGCATTGAAATTCATCTGCCCCCTGTCTGCCCAATCCACCAATATGTCTTTGTGCTTTCAAAGTTCAAGACTATCCTCATCACAGTTAAGAACATTTCCAATCTACCGGTCATCCGAAAATGTTGCGATCATGCCCTGCAAACCCAGTCTGGGTCATTATTTATATCAGGAAGATCAAAGGTCCTAACACTGATCCCTGCGGAAATCCACAACAGATCTTCCTCCAATCTGAAAAACAACCGTTTAGCCATCACTGCTCACTATTTTCTGTAACTCAACCAATTCCCCATAAGACCAAAAAATGTAGGTGCAGAATTAGGCCACTCGGCCCATCGAGTCTGCTCCGTCATTCAATCATGGCTGATATTTGTCTCATTCCCATTCTCCTGCCTTCTCCCCATAACCCCTGATCCCCTTATTAATCAAGAACCTATCTATCTCTATCTTAAAGACACTCAGTGAATTGGCCTCCACAGCCTTCTGCGGCAAAGAGCTCCACAGATTCACCACCCTCTGGCTGAAGAAATTCCTCCTCACCTCTGTTTTAAAGGATCTGCCTTTAGTCTGAGATTGTGTCCTCTGGTTCTGTGGAGATCTCAGGGTAGTTGTCATGGGTGACTTTAACTTTCCAAATATTGATTGGAACCTCTATAGATCGAACAGTTCGGATGGGGAAGTTTTTGTACAGTGTGTGCAGGAGGGTTTCCTGACACAATATGTGAATAGGCCGACAAGAGGGGGGGCCACATTGGATTTGGTACTGGGTAATGAACCGGGCCAAGTGTTAGATTTGTTGGTGGGAGAGCACTTTGGAGATAGTGACCACAATTCGGTGTCTTTCACTATTGCAATGGAGAGGGATAGGAACATACGGCAGGGCAAGGTTTATAATTGGGGGAGGGGTAATTATGATGCGATTAGACAAGAATTAGGGGGCATAAGATGGGAACAGAAACTGTCAGGGAAAGGCACAAATGAAAAGTGGAGCTTCTTCAAGGAACACATACTGCGTGTCCTTGATAGGCATGTCCCTGTCAGGCAGGGAGGAAATGGCCGTGTGAGGGTACCACGGTTCACAAAAGAGGTTGAATGTCTTGTCAAGACGAAAAAGGAAGAGTATGTAAGGATGAGAAAACAAGGTTCAGTAGGGTCGCTTGAGGGTTACAAGGTAGCAAGGAATGAGCTGAAAAAAGGGCTTAGGAGAGCAAGGAGGGGGCATGAGAAGTCCTTGGCGGGTCGGATCAAGGAAAACCCCAAGGCTTTGTACTCTTATGTGAGAAAGAAAAGAATGACCAGGGTGAGGGTAGGGCCGGTCAAGGACAGTAGTGGGAACTTGTGCATGGAGTCAGAAGAAATAGGAGAGGCGTTGAATGAATACTTTTCTTCAGTGTTCACAAAGGAGAGGGGCCATGTTTTTGAGGATGAGTGTGTGATTCAGGCGGGTAGGCTGGAGGAAGTAGATGTTCTGAGGAAGGATGTATTAGCAATTTTGAAAAACCTGAGGGTCGACAAGCCCCCTGGGCCGGATGGGATATACCCAAGGATTCTTTGGGAGGCAAGGGATGAGATTGCAGAGCCTTTGGCTTTAATCTTTGGGTCCTCGCTGTCCACGGGGATAGTGCCAGAGGACTGGAGAGTGACGAATGTTGTTCCTCTGTTCAAGAAAGGGAATAGGAATGACCCTGGTAATTATAGGCCAGTTCGTCTTACTTCGGTGGTCGGGAAGATAATGGAAAAGGTCCTGAAGGATAGGATTTATGACCATTTGGAAAGATGCACCTTAATCTGGGATAGTCAACATGGATTTGTGAAGGGTAGGTCTTGCCTCACAAATTTTATTGAATTCTTTGAGGAGGTAACTAAGTGTGTAGATGAAGGTAGAGCAGTTGATGTTGTAGACATGGATTTTAGTAAGGCGTTTGATAAGGTTCCCCATGGTCGGCTCATGAAGAAAGTAAGGAGGTGTGGGATAGAGGGAAATTTGGCCAATTGAATAAGTAACTGGCTATCACATGGAAGACAGAGGTTGGTGGTGGATGGAAAATTTTCAGACTGGAGACCAGTTACCAGCGTTGTACCACAGGGATCAGTGCTGGGTCCTCTGTTATTTGTGATTTTTATCAATGACTTGGAGGAGGGGGCTGAAGGGTGGGCTAGTAAATTTGCTGATGACACCAAGATTGGTGGATTAGTGGATGAGGTGGAGGGCTGTTGTAGGCTGCAAAGAGACATTGATAGAATGCATAGCTGGGCCGAAAAATGGCAGATGGAGTTTAACGCTGATAAGTGCGAGGTGATTCATTTTGGGAGAAAAAATTTGAATGCGGATTACAGGGTCAACGGCAGGGTTCTGAGGAATGTGGAGAAACAGAGAGATCTTGGGGTTCATGGCCACAGATCTCTGAAGGTTGCCACTCATGTGGATAGAGCTGTGAAGAAGGCTTATAGTGTGTTAGCGTTTATTAACAGGGGGCTTGAGTTTAAGAGCCGCGGGGTTATGCTGCAACTGTACATGACCCTGGTGAGACCACATTTGGAGTATTGTGTGCAGTTCTGGTCATCTCATTATAGGAAGGATGTGGAAGCATTGGAAAGGGTGCAAAGGAGATTTACCAGGATGCTGCCAGGTTTGGAGGATAGGTCTTATGAGGAAAGGTTGAGGGAGCTAGGGCTTTTCTCTTTGGAGCGGAGGAGGATGAGAGGCGACTTAATTGAGGTGTATAAGATAATGAGGGGGATAGATAGAGTGGACGTTCAGAAACCATTTCCTCGGGTGGATGTAGCTGTTACAAGGGGGCATAACTATAAGGTTCAGGGTGGGAGATATAGGAGGGATGTCCGAGGTAGGTTCTTTACTCCGAGAATGGTTAGGGTGTGGAATGGACTGCCTGCTGTGATAGTGGAGTCGGACACTTTCGGAACTTTCAAGCGGTTATTGGATAGGCACATGGAGCACACCAGAATGACAGGGAGTGGGATAGCTTGATCTTGTTTTCAGACAATGCCCGGCACAACATCGAGGGCCGAAGGGTCTGTTCTGTGCTGTGCGGTTCCATGTTCTATGTTCTATAGTTTTTCCTACAAGTGGATACATCCTCTCCATGTCCACTCGATCCAGGCCACCCAGTATCCTGTAAGTTTCAATAAAATCCCCTCTCGTCCTTCTGAACTCCAACGAGCACGGACCCAGAGTCTTCAGCCGTTCCTCACATGACAAGTTCTTCATTCCAGGTATGATTCTTGTGAACATCCTCTGGACCCTTTCCAAGGTCAGCACATCCTTCCTTAGATAGGTGGCCCAAAACTGATCACAATACTCCAAATGGGTTCTGACCAGAGCCTTATACAGCCTCAGAAGTACATCCCTGGTCTTGTATTCTAGCCCTCTCGACATGAATGCTAACATTGCATTTGCCTTCCTAACTGCCGACTGAACCTGCACGTTAACCTTAAGAGAATCGTGAACAAGGCCCTTTGTGCTTCTGATTTCCGAAGCATTTCCTATTTAAACAATAGTCTGTGCCTAAATTCCTGCTTCCAAAGTGCATAACCTCACACTTTTCCACATTGTATTTCATTTGCTACTTCATTGCCCACTCTCCTAGCTTGTCCAAGTCCTTCTGCAGCCCCCTTGCTTCCTCAATACTACCTGTCCCTCTACAGATCTTTGTATCACCTGCAAACTTAGCAACAGTGCCTTCAGTACCTTCTTCCAGATCATTAATGTATATTGTGAAAAGTTGTGATCCCAGCACAGACCCCTGAGACACACCACTAGTCACCGGCTGCCATCGTGAAAAAGACCCCTTTATCCAAGTGTCTAGTTTCTCTTAATTCCGTGAGCTTGAATTTTGCTCAAAAGCCTGGATTTTGGCACTGTATCAGATGCCTTTTGAAAATCTAAGTACACCACATCAACAGCATCGCCCTTATTCACCTTCCCTGTTACTACCTCAAAAAACTCCAGTAAATAATTAAACATTGTTTTTCCATAATTAATCCATGTTGGCTTTCCTTAAATATCTTACACATGTTTAAGTGGCTCTCGATTTTACCCCAAACTGAAATTTCCAGCAGTCAAACTGAATGATCTGTAATTTACAGCATTATTCTCGCACTCCTTTGTGAACAAGGGTGTAAAATTCTCCAGTCCTCCAGCACCACCCCTGCCACAGGTAGATGCGGTAGGAAGAGGGACTTGCAGGTGATGATGTTGATGGGATGGATTCTCCGATTTTGCAGCGAAGTGCCGCCGCCGACATGGGAACTGTGACATTTTACGACGCTAAAATCGTCTCTAACCTTAAACCGACCCCAGGACCAGTGAGGGGCTAGCAGCCACGCAGGGTAAAACCCCCGGCTCCCACGCAGACAATAGGGTGATGTGTAGATGCCGGCGTTGGACAGGGGTGAGCACTGTAAGAAGTGTTACAACACCAGATTAAAGTCCAACAGGTTTGTATCAAATCACTAGCTTTCGGAGCACTGCTCCTTCCTCAGGTTAATCCCTGTTACTACCTTCACTTGAGGAAGGAGCGACCTGGTGTTGTGAAAATAGGGTGGGAATGGAAGGATACGGACTCCATAAGTGCAGACGGTTTTAATTTAGGCCAGTACCTTGGTCGGTGCAGGCTTAGAGGGCCGAAGGGCCTGTTCCTGTGCTCTATTGTTCTTTGTTCTTTTTTCTTACTCTAACCAGGTCCTAATGTATTCATACTCTTTGTCTACTTTAGTGATGGAAAGGGATAGGTATATACCGCAGGGCAAGAGTTATATCTGGGGGAAAGGCAATTATGATGCGATGAGGCAAGACTTAGGATGCATCGGATGGAGAGGAAAACTGCAGGGGATGGACACAATGGAAATGTGGAGCTTGTTCAAGGAACAGCTACTGCGTGTCCTTGATAAGTATGTACCTGTCAGGCAGGGAGGAAGTGGTCGAGTGAGGGAACCGTGGTTTACTAAAGCAGTTGAAACACTTGTCAAGAGGAAGAAGGAGGCATATGTAAAGATGAGACATGAAGGTTCAGTTAGGGCGCTCGAGAGTTACAAGTTAGCTAGGAAGGACCTAAAGAGAGAGCGAAGAAGAGCCAGGAGGGGATATGAGAAGTCTTTGGCAGGTAGGATCAAGGATAACCCTAAAGCTGTCTATAAATATGTCAGGAATAAAAGAATGACTAGGGTAAGGGCCAGTCAAGGACAGTAGCGGGAAGTTGTGCTTGGAGTCTGAGGAGATAGGAGAGGTTCTAAATGAATATTTTTCATCAGTATTCACACAGGAAAAGGACAATGTTGTCGAGGAGAATACTGAGATACAGGCTACTAGACTAGAAGGGCTTGACGGTCATAAGGAGGAGGTGTTAGCAATTCTGGAAAGTGTGAAAATAGATAAGTCCCCTGGGCTGGATGGGATTTATCCTAGGATTCTCTGGGAAGCAAGGGAGGAGATTGCTGAGCCTTTGGCTTTGATCTTTAAGTCATCTTTGTCTACAGGAATAGTTCAAGAAGACTGGAGGATAGAAAATGTTGTCCCCTTGTTCAAGAAGGGGAGTAGAGACAACCCTGGTAACTTTAGACCAGTGAGCCTTACTTCTGTTGTGGGCAAAATCTTGGAAAGGTTTATAAGAGATAGGATGTATAATCATCTGGAAAGGAATAATTTGATTAGAGATAGTCAACACGGTTTTGTGAAGGGTAGGCCGTACCTCACAAACCTTATTGAGTTCTTTGAGAATGTGACCAAACAGGTGGATGAGGGTAAAGCAGTTGATGTGGTGTATATGGATTTCAGTAAAGCATTTGATAAGGTTCCCCACGGTAGGTTACTATAGAAAATACGGAGGCATGGGATTCAGGGTGATTTAGCAGTTTGGATCAGAAATTGGCTAGCTGGAAGAAGACAAAGGGTGGTGGTTGATGGAAAATGTTCAGACTGGAGTCCAGTTACTAGTGGTATACCACAAGGATCTGTTTTCGGGCCACTGCTGTTTGTCTTTTTTATAAATGACCTGGAGGAGGGCGTAGAAGGATGGGTGAGTAAATTTGCAGATGACCCTAAAGTCGGTGGAGTTGTGGACAGTGCGGAAGGATGTTACAAGTTACAGAGGGACATAGATAAGATGCAGCGCTGGGCTGAGAGGTGGCAAATGGAGTTTAATGCAGAAAAGTGTGAGGTGATTCATTTTGGAAGGAATAACAGGAAGACAGAGTACTGGGCTAATGGTAAGTTTCTTGGCAGTGTGGATGAGCAGAGAGATCTCGGTGTCCATGTACATAGATCCCTGAAAGTTGCCACCCAGGTTGAGAAGATTGTTAAGAAGACGTGTGTTAGCTTTTATTGGTAGATAGATTGAATTTCGGAGCCATGGGATCATGTTGCAGCTGTACAAAACTCTGGTGCGGCTGCATTTGGAGTATTGCGTGCAATTCTGGTCGGCGCATTATAGGAAGGATGTGGAAGCATTGGAAAGGGTGCAGAGGAGATTTACCAGAATGTTGCCTGGTATGGAGGGAAGATCTTATGAGGAAAGGCTGAGGGACTTGAGGCTGTTTTCGTTCGAGAGAAGAAGGTTAAGAGGTGACTTAATTGAGGCATACAAGATGATCAGGGGATTGGATAGGGTGGACAGTGAGAGCCCTTTTCCTCGGATGGTGATGTCTAGTACGAGGGGACATAGCTTTAAATTGAGGGGAGATAGATATAAGACAGGTATCAGAGGTAGGTTCTTTACTCAGGGAGTAGTAAGGGCGTGGAATGCCCTGCCTGCAACAGTAGTGGACTCGCCAACACTAAGGGCATTCAAATGGTCATTGGGTAGACATATGGACGATAAGGGACTAGTGTAGATGGGCTTTAGAGTGGTTTCACAGGTCGGCGCAACATCGAGGGCTGAAGGGCCTGTACTGCGCTGTAATGTTCTACGTTCTATGTTTCTATGTTCTACCCTAACCATCTCCTAATGTATCTGTACTCTACCCTAACCATCTCCTAATGTATCAAACTCTACCCTAACCATCTTCTCATGTACCTATTTAATTTGCAAGATCTGAACCTCTCCCCAAGCCTACTCAGCTGCTGCAATAAATAACAATCCCGTTGCTATAACTGGAACAGAGAAGGGACCTGTTAAAGTATGATTTTTGTCAGTAATATTTAGTGCTGCACATTGTCTGAATAAATAAACTGATCCACGTTAGTGCATCTCTAAATGCCACAGTGTTGGAAAGAAGGCAGTTAGAACATTATGGGTAATTATTTTCTGCATTGTGTGTGGTAGACTTGAATATGGATTTGTTATTTCTCATACGCAAAATATGGAATGGCTTCTATTTACAGGAAAGAACAAGAAAACCAGTAATTCTCATTCAACAGCTGGAGAAAAGGTTGTCTGTTTTCAATCCTATTTTCGTTCCGCAGACTGTCATCCATAACCATGGCAACTTCCATCCAATAACTACAGCAGAATTCTGTGTAAGATCAGCACCACAATCAGCGCATCGACACAGAACGGGAATGAAATGCTCCCAGCATCACTGAGCAGACGACATGTCACCATAGCAACTATTGTCCTTGCCCACTCAACCACTCATTATCGCAAATTAAAGGTGCACCAACACAGGCTAAACAAATGCCCCCTGAAATTAAAGGTTCCACCACTAAAATTACATGTGACAAATAGTTGACAAGCATGTATTAACTACAAACACAGGTGTTGGTAATAAAATTATATTAAAAGTAAGTAACACTTAATCTTTTTTTCTACAAAATCTCTCCCATCCCATCCCAAACAACATTTCACCACAGCAATTCTGATGTGTTCAAGAGATGTGGCTATCACTGGCAAAACCAGCATTTGTTGCCCATCTCTAATTGCCCTTAAATTGAACATTTCGAAGGACAGTTAAATGTCAACCACATTGCTGTGTGTCTGGAGTTACATGTAGATTAGACTGGGGTAAGGAGGGCCATCCAGTGACATTGCCAATATGGTGCCGTCTTCCTGGGATCTCCATGTGGCTAGGATTTGGGCGGAGAGGTGAACCTACATTCCTGCCACCCCGGATTGCACCATCTGAATAATTTCACTTTTCTGTTCTGTGGGCGGGACCGTAGCACAGTGATTAGCACTATTGCTTCACAGCGCCAGGGTCCCAGGTTTGATTCCTGACTTGGATCACTGTCTGTGTGGAGTCTGCACGTTCTCCCCGTGTGTGCGTGGGTTCCTCCGGGGGCTCCGGTTTCCTCCCACAAGTCCCAAAGACGTGCTGTTAGGTGGATTGGACATTCTGAATCCTCCCTCTGTGTACTCGAACAGGCGCCGGAATGTGGCGACTCGGCGCTTTTCACAGTAACTTAATTGCAGTGTTAATGTAAGCCCACTTGTGACAATAAAGATTATTATTATTATTTCCATAAATTCTTTAAATTCTTGTGTTTGATGTCTCTGTGGGCTTTGGTTTGTGACTAACTTCAGAGAGGGTTCACAGGAGGCATCACTGTTAAGAGCCTACAGGGCTATGGGGATTGGACTGGTGTGAAGTTGCTGAGGGCCTTGAGGTAGCATCTGGAGTTGTGTTTGATTGGATTCATTGTGATCTGGTAGGTCAGAGGACCTAACAGCATCTTGCGGTTAGTATTGATCAGAAACTGAACTGGACTAGCCACATAAATACTTTGGTACAAGAAGGGGTCAGAGGCTGGGAATATGGTGACAAATAACTCACCTCCTGACCCCCCAAAGCCTGTCCACCATCCACAAGGCACAAGTCAGGAGTGTAATGGAAAACTCTCCACTTGTCTGGATGAGTGCAGCTCCAACAACACTCAAGAAGATCAATTCCATCCAGAACAAAGCTGCCCGCTTGACTGGCATCCCATCCACCACCTTGGGCATTCACTCCCTCCTCCACCAACCCACAGTGTCAGCTGTGTGTATCAGGATGAATTGCAACAACTCATAAAGCCCCCCTTAACAACACGTTCCAAACTCAAGACTTCTAGCAGCTAGATGGGGGGCGGGATTCTCCAATCACCAACGGCAAAAGCGTGTTCGGCGATCGGCCTGAGAATCCCCGTTTACGCTGAAATCAGGGGCGGCGGTGTTTTTGCAATGCTCAACTCACTCAAAAATGCGCCCTCTTCGAGTGCGCCGCACGCCGTCGGGACAGCCTCAGGACTGGGGCCCATTCCCTGATGCCTTCGCGTGATGCTCCGCCCCAGTGGATTGAGTCCCTGATGGCCTCGCCCGCGTGTGCTCAGACTGTTCTGGGATCTCGCGTGGTGGCTGTGGACTGAGCCCAGTGCCGCCGTAGTCAGGGGGGGGGGGGAGCCGTTCCACTGGCATGGGGGCCTTTGGCGGAGGTTGGGGACACTGGTGGGGGTTGGTCCAGGGGTGGCGAGGGAGGTTACAGGGGGACACTATCTGGCAGGCCGGATCCGCGCGTAGCTGGCGCCATGTTTTACGGTGCGGCCGCCACAGGCGTCGGCACTTTGCTGCAAAATCGGAGAATCTGCCCATCAACATCATCACCTGCAAGTCCTTCTTCCTACCGCGTCTACCTGTGGCAGGGGTGGTGCTGGAGGACTGGAGAATTTTACACCCTTGTTCACAAAGGAGTGCGAGAATAATGCTGTAAATTACAGATCATTCAGTTTGACTGCTGGAAATTTCAGTTTGGGGTAAAATCGAGAGCCACTTAAACATATGTAAAATATTTAAGGAAAGCCAACATGGATTAATTATGGAAAAACAATGTTTAATTATTTACTGGAGTTTTTTGAGGTAGTAACAGGGAAG
This sequence comes from Scyliorhinus torazame, assembly GCF_047496885.1. Lineage (NCBI taxonomy): Eukaryota > Metazoa > Chordata > Chondrichthyes > Carcharhiniformes > Scyliorhinidae > Scyliorhinus > Scyliorhinus torazame. The sequence goes on along the minus strand of NC_092712.1, from coordinate 327,030,783 downwards.
GTGAATAAGGGCGATGCTGTTGATGTGGTGTACTTAGATTTTCAAAAGGCATCTGATACAGTGCCAAAATCCAGGCTTTTGAGCAAAATTCAAGCTCATGGAATTAAGAGAAACTAGACACTTGGATAAGGAATTGGTTGAGTTACAGGAAATAGTGAGCAGTGATGGATAAACGGTTGTTTTTCAAATTGGAGGAAGATCTGTTGTGGAGTTCCCCAGGGATCAGTGGTAGGACCTTTGATCTTCCTGATATAAATAATGACCCAGACTGGGTTTGCAAGGCATGATCTCAACATTTTCGGATGACCGGTAGATTGGAAATGTTGTTAACTGTGATGAGGATAGTCTTGAACTTTGAAAGCACAAAGACATATTGGTGGATTGGGCAGACAGGGGGCAGATGAATTTCAATGCAGAGAAGTGTGAGGTGATTTATTTTTGAAGGAAGAATGTGGAGAGACAGAATAAAATGAAGGGAGAAATTCTAAAGGAGGTGCAGGAACGGAGGGATCTTGGTGTAGACGTACCTGGGTCATTGCTGGGTGTATATGCACCTGGGTCATTGCTGGGTGTATATGTACCTGGGTCATTGCTGGGTGTACATGTACCTGGGTCATTGCTGGGTGTATATGTACCTGGGTCATTACTGGGTGTACATGTACCTAGGCCATTGCCTAGTGTATATGTATCTGGGTCATTGCTGGTGTATATATACCTGGATCAATGCTGGGTGTATATGTACCTGGGTCAATGCTGGGTTTATATGTACCTGGGTCATTGCTGGTGCATATGTACCTGGGTCATTGCTGGGTGTATATGTACCTGGGTCATTGCTGGGTGTATATGTACCTCGTCATTGCTGCATGTGTATGTACCTGGGTTATTGCTGGGTGTATATTACCTGGGTCATTGCTGGGTGTAGATAAACACGCCCAAAACACCCTAAACACCCGCTAAACATGCCCAAAATACCCAAAACACCCACTAAACACACCCAAAACACACTAAACATCCGCTAAACACGCCCAAAGCAGCCTAAACACCCACTAAACACACCCAAATCACCCGCTAAACATGCCCAAAACACCATAAACACCCGCAAACACCCCAAACGCCCGCTAAACACCCCAAACATCCGCTAAACACGCCCAAAACACCATAAACACCCGCGAAACACCCCAAACGCCCGCTAAACACCCCAAACATCCGCTAAACACGCCCAAAACACCATAAACACCCGCAAACTCACCCAGAACACCATAAACACCCGCAAACCCACCCAAAACACCCTAAACACCCGCAAACCCACCCAAAACACCCTAAACACCCGCTAAACACCCTAAACACCGACTAAACACCCTAAATACCCGCTAAACACACCCAAAGTACCCTAAACACCCACTAACCACACCCAAAACACCCGCTAAACACGCCCAAAACACCCTAAACACCCACTAACCACACCCAAAACACCCGCTAAACACGCCCAAAACACTCTAAACACCCGCTAAACATGCCCAAAGTACCCTAAACACCCACTAAGCACACACAAAACATCCGCTAAACACACCCAGAACACCATAAAAACCTGCAAGCCTACCCAAAACACCCTAAACACCTCCTAAACTAACCCTAAACACCCTAAACACCCGCTAAACACACCCAGAACACACTAAACATCCGCTAACCACGCCCAAAGCAGCCTAAACACCCACTAAACACGCCCAAAACACCATAAACACCCGCTAAACACCCCAAACACCCCAAACACCCGCTAAACACGCCCAAAGTACCCTAAACACCCACTAACCACACCCAAAACACCCGCTAAACACACCCAAAACACTCTAAACACCCGCTAAACACCCAAACACCCGCTAAACACGCCCAAAACACCCTAAACACCCACTAACCACACCCAAAACACCCGCTAAACACGCCCAAAACACTCTAAACACCCACTAAGCACACACAAAACACCCACTAAACATGCCCAAAACACCCTAAACACCCACTAAACGCACCCAAAACACCCGCTAAACACGCCCAAAACACTCTAAACACCCACTAACCACACCCAAAACACCCGCTAAACACGCCCAAAATTCCCTAAACACCCACTAACCACACCCAAAACACCCGCTAAACACGCCCAAAACACTCTAAACACCCACTAAACATGCCCAAAACACTCTAAACACCCACTAAACATGCCCAAAACACTCTAAACATCCGCTAAACATGCCCAAAACACCCTAAACACCCACTAAATGCACCCAAAACACCCACTAAACATGCCCAAAACACCCTAAACACCCACTAAACATGCCCAAAACACCCTAAACATCTGCTAAACACACCCAAAACACCCTAAACATCTGCTAAAAATGCCCAAAACACCCTAAACACCCGCAAACCCACCCAAAACACCCTAAACACCCTAAACATCTGCTAAACACGCCCAAAACACCCTAAACATCTGCTAAACACACCCAAAACACCCTAAACATCTGCTAATCACGCCCAAAACACCCTAAACATCTGCTAAACACGCCCAAAACACCCTAAACATCTGCTAAAAATGCCCAAAACACCCAAAACACCCGCAAACCCACCCAAAACACCTGCTAAACATGCCCAAAACACCTGAAACACCTGCTAAACACGCCCAAAACACCCTAAACACCCGCTAAACACGCCCAAAACACCGAAAACACCCGCTAAACATGCCCAAAACACCCTAAACACCTGCTAAACATGCTCAAAACACCCTAAACACCCGCAAACCCACCCAAAACACCTGCTAAACACGCCCAAAACACCCTAAACACCCGCTAAACATGCCCAAAACACCCTAAACACCCGGTAACACACACCCAAAACGGGACTCTGTTTCTCTCCCATTAAATTGTGCCCATGGAACCGTAGGTTTATTCACAGGGGCATTGATTACAAGGTTAATAATAAAGTCAACACAGTCCAGGTGACCATAGGCTGCTCCCCTTTGAGGGGGCGAGCTGACTGGCGGTGATTTAACCTGACAATATTTAGAAAAAGAAGTAGGAATCATAGAATGATAGAATTTACACTGCAGACACACTGGAGGACATTCAGCCCATTGATTCCGCACCGGCCTCTGGAAATAGCACCGCACTTAAGCTCACACCCACAACCCAGTAACTCCACCTCACCTCTTTGGATACCAAGAGCAATTTAGCATGGCCAATCCACCCAACCCGCACATCTTTGGACTCCGAGGAGCGGAGAATCGGCGGCATTTATGCCGGCGGGTTTGGCGCTGCGCCGGTCTCGGGCCTTGATGGGCTGAGCGGCCGCGCGGAAACAGCAGAGTCTCACCGGCGCCGTACACACCTGCTCGCAGCCGGCGGGAACTCTGCGCGCAGGGTCGGAGGGTGGTCTGTGGGGGGGTGGCTCCTTCACCGGGGGGTGGGGCCTCCGATGGGGTCTGGCCTGCGATCGGGGCCCACCGGTCGGCGGGCCGGCCTCTCCAGCCCCGGCCCTATTTTGTTACGCGGCCAGCCCCTGAAACCCCCGCCATGTTGCGCCGGGCCGGCGCGCTGAGGAAGTCCCCCCCCCGCATGCTCGGGTTGGCACGGTGCCCAGTTGTCACCGGGAAGGGAGGCTGGAGCGGTGTGAACCGGTAGTGCCCGCGCCCGTTTTGCGCCATCGTTAAACGCGACAGTGTTCACGACGGCACGAACACTCTGCCTCCATTTCGGAGAATCCCGCCCAATGTTTATTCTGTGAACTCAAGTTAACCTTTTTGAAACAAACAGTGAACATCTTAGCAACCATTAATTCAAATAAACCCCCCAAACAATACAACACTAAGTAATCCTTAAGCTGTCCTTTTACCATCCATAAGACTTTTAAAAAAAGCCTTTAAAACACAAAGATCAGGTTGAGAGCAGTTATTAGTTTTAAATCATCAAAGGATCGATTTACATTCCTTAGGTTACAGAGAGACTCTAATACACCTTCTGGCTGTGACTGCAGCTATCCAGCTCTGAAAATTAAACTAAAACACACCCTGCAGCAAACAGCCTAAAACGAAAGTAAAAGGCTGACAGACAGCCCAGCTCCACCCTCACTCTGACATCACTGATAAACACCCATTTCTTAAAGGTACTCTCACATGACAGGTTTGATTGTTGCGTTTCTCCACTTATGTTTCATTACAATTGAACTCTTCTCTGCATATGTTTAACACTGCTAACACGTATGAATCTGTTTAATAATGCTAACATGCGTGTATCTATTAATTAATACTAACACATATGTATTTTTTTAACAATACTAACATGCATGTTGCAGTTTAACAATGCTAACACACATGTATCAGTTTAATGATACTAACACACATGTATCTGTTCAACAATGCTAATACACATTTAAACTAATGCAGCAGGGGCATGGGAACCTGGATTGTAGTTTTAGGGTACGGGAGAATGAGAGTATAGAGGTCAGGAGCACAGATTTGACTTCGCAGGAGGGGGCCAGTGTTCAGGTAGGTGGTTTGAAGTGTGTCTACTTCATTGCCAGGAGTATACGAAATAAGGTAGGAGAACTGGCAGCATGGGTTGGTACCTGGGACTTTGATGTTGTGGCCATTTCGGAGACATGGATAGAGCAGGGACAGGAATGGATGTTGCAGGTTCCGGGGTTTAGGTGTTTTAGTAAGCTCAGAGAAGGAGGCAAAAGAGGGGGAGGTGTGGCGCTGCTAGTCAAAAACAGTATTACGGTGGCGGAGAGGATGCTAGATGGGGACTCTTCTTCCGAGGTAGTATGGGCTGAGGTTAGAAACATGAAAGGAGAGGTCACCCTGTTGGGAGTTTTCTATAGGCCTCCAAATAGTTCTAGGGATGTAGAGGAAAGGATGGCGCAGATGATTCTGGAGAAGAGCGAAAGTAACAGGGTAGTTATTATGGGAGACTTTAACTTTCCAAATATTGACTGGAAAAGATATAGTTCGAGTACAATAGATGGGTCGTTTTATGTACAGTGTGTGCAGGAGGGTTTCCTGACACAATATGTTGACAGGCCAACAAGAGGAGAGGCCACATTGGATTTGATTTTGGGTAATGAACCAGGCCAGGTGTTAGATTTGGAGGTAGGTGAGCACTTTGGGGACAGTGACCACAATTCGGTGACGTTTACGTTAATGATGGAAAGGGATAAGTATACACCGCAGGGCAAGAGTTGTAGCTGGGGGAAGGGCAATTATGATGCCATTAGACATGACTTGGGGGGGATAGGTTGGAGAAGTAGGCTGCAAGTGTTGGGCACACTGGATATGTGGAGCTTGTTCAAGGAACAGCAACTGCGTGTTCTTGATAAGTACGTACCGGTCAGGCAGGGAGGAAGGCGTTGAGCGAGGGAATCGTGGTTTACCAAAGAAGTGGAATCTCTTGTTAAGAGGAAGCAGGAGGCCTATGTGAAGATGAGGTGTGAAGTTTCAGCTGGGGCGCTTGATAGTTACAAGGTAGCGAGGAAGGATCTAAAGAGAGAGCTAAGACGAGCAAGGAGGGGACATGAGAAGTATTTGGCAGGTAGGATCAAGGAAAACCCAAAAGCTTTCCATAGGTATGTCAGGAATAAAAGAATGACTAGGGTAAGAGTAGGGCCAGTCAAGGACAGTAGTGGGAAGTTGTGTGTGGAGTCTGAAGAGATAGGCGAGATACTAAATGAATATTTTTCGTCAGTATTCACTCAGGAAAAAGATAATGTTGTGGAGGAGAATGCTGAGACCCAGGCTAATAGAATAGATGGCATTGAGGTACGTAGGGAAGAGGTGTTGGCAATTCTGGACAGGCTGAAAATAGATAAGTCCCCGGGGCCTGATGGGATTTATCCTAGGATTCTCTGGGAAGCCAGGGAAGAGATTGCTGGGTCTTTGGCTTTGATTTTTATGTCATCATTGGCTACAGGAATAGTGCCAGAGGACTGGAGGATGGCAAATGTGGTCCCTTTGTTCAAAAAGGGGAGCAGAGACAACCCCGGCAACTATAGACCGGTGAGCCTCACGTCTGTAGTGGGTAAAGTCTTGGAGGGGATTATAAGAGACAAGATTTATAATCATCTAGATAGGAATAATATGATCAGGGATAGTCAGCATGGCTTTGTGAAGGGTAGGTCATGCCTCACAAACCTTATCGAGTTCTTTGAGAAGGTGACTGAACAGGTAGACGAGGGTAGAGCAGTTGATGTAGTGTATATGGATTTCAGCAAAGCGTTTGATAAGGTTCCCCACGGTAGGCTATTGCAGAAAATACGGAGGCTGGGGATTGAGGGTGATTTAGAGATGTGGATCAGAAATTGGCTAGCTGAAAGAAGACAGAGGGTGGTGGTTGATGGGAAATGTTCAGAATGGAGTTCAGTTACAAGTGGCGTACCACAAGGATCTGTTCTGGGGCCGTTGCTGTTTGTCATTTTTATCAATGACCTAAAGGAGGGCGCAGAAGGGTGGGTGAGTAAATTTGCAGACGACACTAAAGTCGGTGGTGTTGTCGACAGTGCGAAAGGATGTAGCAGGTTACAGAGGGATATAGATAGGCTGCAGAGCTGGGCTGGGAGGTGGCAAATGGAGTTTAATGTAGAGAAGTGTGAGGTGATTCACTTTGGAAGGAATAACAGGAATGCGGAATATTTGGCTAATGGTAAAGTTCTTGGGAGTGTGGATGAGCAGAGGGATCTAGGTGTCCATGTACATAGATCCCTGAAAGTTGTCACCCAGGTTGATAGGGTTGTGAAGAAGGCCTATGGAGCGTTGGCCTTTATTGGTAGAGGGATTGAGTTCCGGAGTCATGAGGTCATGTTGCAGCTGTACAAAACTCTGGTACGGCCGCATTTGGAGTATTGCGTACAGTTCTGGTCGCCACATTATAGGAAGGACGTGGAAGCTTTGGTGCGGGTGCAGAGGAGATTTACCAGGATGTTGCCTGGTATGGAGGGAAAATCTTATGAGGAAAGGCTGATGGACTTGAGGTTGTTTTCGTTAGAGAAAAGAAGGTTAAGAGCAGACTTAATAGAGGCATACACAATGATCAGGGGTTAGACAGGGTGGACAGTGAGAGCCTTCTCCCGCGGATGGAAATGGCTAGCACGAGGGGACATAGCCTTAAACTGAGGGGTAATAGATATAGGACAGAGGTCAGAGGTAGGTTCTTTACGCAAAGAGTAGTGAGGCCGTGGAATGCCCTACCTGCAACAGTAGTGAACTCACCAACATTGAGGGCATTTAAAAGTTTATTGGATAAGCATATGGATGATAATGGCATAGTGTAGGTTAGATGGCTTTTGTTTTTTGACTTCCCATGTCGGTGCAACATTGTGGACCGAAGGGCCTGTACTGCGCTGTATCGTTCTATGTTCTATGTTCTACATGAATCTGTTCAACAATGCTAACTCACATGTATCTATTCAACAATGTTAACACACATGTATCAGTTTAATAATACTAACACACATGTGTCTGTTTAATAATGAGAACACACATGTATCTGTTTAATAACGCTAACACGCATGTATCTGTTTAATAATGAGAACACACATGTATCTGTTTAATAACATTAACACGCATGTATCTGTTTAATAATGCTAGCATGCGTGTATCTGTTAATTAATGCTAGCACACATGTATCTGTTTAACAATGCTAACACACATGTATCAGTTTAACAATGCTAACACACATGTATCAGTTTAACAATGCTAACCCGCATGTATCGGTTTAACAATACTAACATGCATGTTTCTGTTTAACCATACTAGCACACATGTATCTGTTTAATAATGAGAACACACATGTATCTGTTTAGTAACGCTAACACGCATGTATCTGTTTAATAATGATAACACGCATGTATCTGTTTAATAATGCTTACACACATGTAGCTGTTTAATAATGAGAACACATGTATCTGTTCAACAATGCTAATACACATGTATCAGTTTAATAATACTAACACACATGTATCTGTTTAATAATGAGAACACACATGTATCTGTTTAATAACGCTAACACGCATGTATCTGTTTAATAATGAGAACACACATGTATCTGTTTAATAACATTAACACGCATGTATCTGTTTAATAATGCTAGCACACATGTATCTGTTAATTAATGCTAGCACACATGTATCTGTTTAACAATGCTAACACACATGTATCAGTTTAACAATGCTAACACACATGTATCAGTTTAACAATGCTAACCCGCATGTATCGGTTTAACAATACTAACATGCATGTTTCTGTTTAACCATACTAGCACACATGTATCTGTTTAATAATGAGAACACACATGTATCTGTTTAGTAACGCTAACACGCATGTATCTGTTTAATAATGATAACACGCATGTGTCTGTTTAATAATGCTCACACACATGTAGCTGTTTAATAATGAGAACACACATGTATCTGTTTAATAACATTAACACGCATGTATCTGTTTAATAATGCTAACACGCATGTATCTGTTTAATTTAGATTTGATGTTCATCTCTTGGCCTCACTTAAGTAAGCTGTAAATTTGTGGAAAATGAACTCTGTATCTGTTTAATAATGAGAACACACATGTATCTGTTTAATAATGCTAACACACGTATATCTGTTTAATAATGAGAACACACATGTATCTGTTTAATAACTCTAACATGCATGTATCTGTTTAATAATGCTAACACACATGTATCTGTTTAATAACGCTAACACACATGTATCTGTTTAACAATGCTAACTCACATGTATCTGTTTAATAATGAGAACACACATGTATCTGTTTAATAACGCTAACACACATGTATCTGTTTAATAATGCTAACACACATGTATCTGTTTAATAATGAGAACACACATGTATCTGTTTAATAACGCTAACACACATGTATCTGTTTAATAATGCTAACACACGTGTATCTGTTTAATAATGAGGACACACATGTATCTGTTTACTAATGAGAACACACATGCATCTGTTTAATAATGCTAACACACATGTATCTGTTCAATAATGAGAACACGCATGTATCTGTTTAATAATGCTAACACACATGCATCTGTTTAATAATGAGAACACACATGTATCTGTTTAATAATGAGAACACGCATGTATCTGTTTAATAATGAGAACACATGTGTCTGTTTAATAACACTAACACACATGTGTCTGTTTAATAACGCTAACACGCATGTATCTGTTTAATAATGCTGACACTCATTTATTTTTTGTGAGTCTCTTAGATTTGATGTTCATCTCTTGGCCTCATTTAAGTAAGCTGTAAATTTGTGGAAAATGAACTCTGTTCTCTGAGTTTCTGAATACCAGGCCTTTCTCCACCACCTCCTAATGGGGAGAGGGTCAATCAAATACTTTTGGAAAGTTTGGAGATGGGACCTGAATTTGTTTATTCTCTCTGTACAACCAGTTATACCGCAGCGACCAAAAACACTGAAGTGATCATTGTGCCTGTGCTAGAATAACTTCATACTAACCCCATTGTTCCACAATGTTCCGATAGCCTGATATCAATCCCAAACTCATCACCTCACCCTCTCCCCATAGATCAAGTTTAGAATAATCTCACTGCCCAGAGTCTTGTACCCTTAGTGCTGGGTGGGGTTACTGGGTTATGGGGATAGGGTGTAGGTGTTGACCTTGGGTAGGGTGCTCTTTCCAAGAGCTGGTGCAGACTCGATGGGCCGAATGGTCTCCTTCTGCACTGTAAATTCTATGATAATCCTAAATTATTTCCACGCCGCCACTCTTTCCCGATATCTCTGCATGAATAACAAACTAATTCCTCTGTCCAACTCTCTTCCCATAATTCTGTAGCAATCCAAATTGATGCTGCTGCCTCACTCTCCCTCCACAGCCATCTATCAACCTGGACCTGCGAACATACAATTGTATAAAATAGGAAAAGAACTTGCTCATTCAGCATTTTGAACCTGCTGTGCTATCTAAGAAGACCCTGCCTGATCTGTTTGTGTTGAGTTCCACATTCCTGATCTACTCCCGATGATCTTTGATTCTTTTCCCAACAAGAATCTATCTGTCTCTGCCTTAATACTGTACAGCGATCCCACTGGCTCCACATTCTGACACAGCTGGTTCCAAAACCAGACAACCTTCAGAGAAAAAATAATTCTCCTCATCTAAGTCCTTTCAGGGTGACCCCTAATCTTAAAGCAGGGTCCCTGTCTCATTCCATGTAGCGTGACCCAAGGCTGTTCAGCATGTCACTTGTACTTAACCTTGCTGCCACACAACTTGACCACCGCTGAACACCATGTCATGTTTTTATAATGATATAAAAGAACCAAAAGAAGTGAAAACATTAATGGTAAGTGACGCAGCAGGTTGTTACATGAAGATATGGGTTCAACGACAAGGAAAATTAGGAGAAAGGTTAAGAGGAAATATAACTTAGGAGAGGTTACTGATCGAGGTGTTAAGATTCAGAACAGAGGTAAAAAAGCCAACATAAGTGTACTTTACGTGAATGCTCGTAGTATTCGGAATAAGGTAAATGAGTTGATGGCGCAAATCATCGTGAATGTCTATGATTTAGTGGCCAATTCTTAAACATGGTTAAACGATGGTCACGACTGTGAGTTAAATATCCAAGGGTATCAAACTATTCAGAAGGACAGAGTGGATGGTAAGGGCTCTGTTATTTAAGGATGACACCCAGGCAACAGTAAGGGATGACATCGGTGCTATGGAGGATAAGGTTGAATCCATTTGGGTGGAAATCAGGAATACTAAGGCGAAAAAGTCACTGATAGGAGTAGTCTATAGGCCACCAAATAGTAACATTATGGTGGGGCAGGCAATAAACAAAGAAATAACTGATGCATGTAGAAATGGTACAGCAGTTATCATGGGGGATTTTAATCTACATGTTGATTGGTTTAACCAGGTCGGTCAAGGCAGCCTTGAGGAGGAGTTTATAGAATGTATCCGTGATAGGTTCCTAGAACAGTATGTAATGGAAAATACGAGGGAACAAGCGGTCCTAGATCTGGTCCTGTGTAATGAGATAGGATTGATTCAGGATCTCATAGTTAGGGATCCTCTCGGAAGGAGCGATCACAATATGGTAGAATTTAAAATACAGATGGAGGGTGAGAAGGTAAAATCAAGCACTAGTGTTTTGTGCTTAAACAAAGGAGATTACAATGGGATGAGAGAAGAACTAGCTAAGGTAGACTGGGAGCAAAGACTTTATGGTGAAACAGTTGAGGAACAGTGGAGAACCTTCCAAGCGATTTTTCACAGTGCTCAGCAAAGGTTTAAACCAACAAAAAGGAAGAACAGTAGAAAGAGGGAAAATCGACCGTGGATATCCAAGGAAATAAGGGAGAGTATCAAATTGAAGGAAAAAGCATACAAAGTAGCAAAGATCAGTAGGAGACTAGAGGACTGGGAAATCTTTATGGGGCAACAGAAAGCAACTAAAAAAGCTATAAAGAAGAGTAAGATACATTATGAGAGTAAACTTGCTCAGAATATAAAAACAGATAGTAAACGTTTCTACAAATATATAAAACTAAAAAAGAGTGGCTAAGGTAAATATTGGTCCTTTAGAGGATGAGAAGGGAGATTTAATAATGGGAGATGAGGAAATGGCTGAGGAGCTGAACAGGTTTTTTGGGTCGGTCTTCACAGTGGAAGACACAAATAACATGCCAGTGACTGAAGGAAATGAGCCGATGACAGGTGAGGACCTTGAGAGGATTGTTATCACCAAGGAGGTAGTGATGGGCAAGCTAATGGGGCTAAAGGTAGACATGTCTCCTGGCCCTGATGGAATGCATCCCAGAGTGCTAAAAGAGATGGCTAGGGAAATTGCAAATGCACTAGTGATAATTTACCAAAATTCACTAGACTCTGGGGTGGTCCCGGTGGATTGGAAATTAGCAAACGTGACACCACTGTTTAAAAAAGGAGGTAGGCAGAAAGCGGGTAATTATAGGCCAGTGAGCTTAACTTCGGTAGTAGGGAAGATGCTGGAATCTATCATCAAGGAAGAAATAGTGAGGCACCTGGATGGAAATTGTCCCATTGGGCAGACGCAGCATAGGTTCATAAAGGGCAGGTCGTGCCTAACTAATTTAGTGGAATTTTTTGAGGACTTTACCAGTGCGGTAGATAACGGGGAGCCAATGGATGTGGTATATCTGGATTTCCAGAAAGCCTTTGACAAGGTGCCACACAAAGGGTTGCTGCATAAGATAAAGATGCATGGCATTAAGGGGAAAGTAGTAGCATGGATAGAGGATTGGTTAATTAATAGAAAGCAAAGAGTGGGGATTAATGGGTGTTTCTCTGGTTGGCAATCAATAGCTAGTGGTGTCCCTCAGGGATCAGTGTTGGGCCCACAACTGTTCACAATTTGCATAGATGATTTGGAGTTGGGGACCAAGGGCAATGTGTCCAAGTTTGCAGATGACACTAAGGATAAGTGGTAAAGCAAAAAGTGCAGAGGATACTGGAAGTCTGCAGAGGGATTTGGATAGGCTAAGTGAATGGGCTAGGGTCTGGCAGATGGAATACCATGTTGATAAATGTGAGGTTACCCATTTTGGTAGGAATAACAGCAAAAGGGATTATTATTTAAATGATAAAATATTAAAACATGCTGCTGTGCAGAGAGACCTGGGTGTGCTAGTCCATGAGTCGCGAAAAGTTGGTTTACAGGTGCAACAGGTGATTAAGAAGGCAAATGGAATTTTGTCCTCCATTGCAAGAGGGATGGAGTTTAAGGCTAGGGAGGTTATGCTGCAATTGTATAAGGTGTTAGTGAGGCCATACCTGGAGTATTGTGTTCAGTTTTGGTCTCCTTACTTGAGAAAGGACGTACTGGCACTGGAGGGTGTGCAGAGGAGATTCACTAGGTTAATCCCAGAGCTGAAGGGGTTGGATTACGAGGAGAGGTTGAGTAGACTGGGACTGTACTCGTTGGAATTTAGAAGGATGAGGGGGGATCTTATAGAAACATATAAAATTATGAAGGGAATAGATAGGATAGATGCGGGCAGGTTGTTTCCACTGGCAGGTGAAAACAGAACTAGGGGGCATAGCCTCAAAATAAGGGGAAGTAGATTTAGGACTGAGTTTAGGAGGAACTTCTTCACCCAAAGGGTTGTGAACCTATGGAATTCCTTGCCCAGTGAAGCAGTAGAGGCTCCTTCATTAAATGTTTTTAAGATAAAGATAGATAGTTTTTTGAAGAATAAAGGGATTAACGGTTATGGTGTTCGGGCCGGAAAGTGGAGCTGAGTCCACAAAAGATCAGCCATGATCTCATTGAATGGCGGAGCAGGCTCGAGGGGCCAGATGGTCTACTGCTCCTCCTAGTTCTTATGTTGAAATGAAATGAAAATGAAAATCGCTTATTGTCACAATTAGGCTTCAATGAAGTTACTGTGAAAAGCCCCTAGTCGCCACATTCCCGCGCCTGTTCGGGGAGGCTGTTACAGCTGTTCTTATAAGAGCTTGCGTAAATAGGTAAAAACTAGGCACATTGGAACATAGGGTGGCACGGTAGCACCGTGGTTAGCACTGCTGCTTTACAGTACCAGGAATCCGGGTTCGATTCCCGGCTTGGGTTGCTGTCTGTGCAGAGTCTGCACATTCTCCCCGTGTCTGCGTGGGTTTCCTCCGGGTGCTCCGGTTTCCTCCCACAAGTCCTGAAAGACGTGCTTTTAGGTGAATTGGACATTCTGAATTCTCCCTCTGTGTACCCGAACAGGCGCTGGAGTGTGGCGATGAGGGGATTTTCACAGTAACTTCATTGCAGTGTTAATGTAAGCCTACTTATGACAATAATAAAGATTATTATTATTATATTATTATATATATATGTAGATTGAAAGTTTGAAGATATCAGCAGCAGAGGTGTGTGTGCTGTGTTCTGCTCAAAGGCCCAAATGAAACTGAGACTGGACAAAACATCACACTTTCCTCCTACTGATATCATACTGCAATCTGTAAAGGCGCATATAACAGGGGATGTGAGGTCTGGATGGGGTTGTTTGGAAGGTAGTCAGGGGCATTGAGGGGGCATCTGGGGATTGGGAAATGTAATTGGTTGGTCCAGTGGGGGGATTTGGGGGTGAGCGGGAGTGGGGGTGGTAAATATATCGTTACCAAGGCATTAAGCTGCTTTTAATGTTTCTCACAACCCCTGAGTAACTATCCGACTAAGAGAATTGAAACCATCTGAAGTGTCTGACTTTAAATCAGAGTTTAGCAGGTTTGCAGATGGTTGGAAATTGCTCATCAGGAGTTGAAACTCCCCAGGTTAATTCCAATGCAGTCAATGCATGGGGACATCCAGAGGGACCCAGCAACATTTCTCAGCTATCTGTGTGCTATGAACCTGCATGGAACAAAAGAAAAGAAAAATATTCAGATGTTCTGTCAGACTTGTTTGCTTGGAAATTAATAAATTCTGCCTCCATTTAACAGGATGGATAACATGTGTTGAATATGGTGGACTTCAGAAACACATTCCTTGCTAATAAAGGCAGATAGCCAGGTGTTCTAGAGCCCCAACAGGACTTATTCCATTTGTATAGACACCAATGGGCTTGAACACCTGTTTGAGGCTCTTGTCTCAACATTGGGCAATCCTGAATACAGCGTGTGTCAGGCTATCCGTATTCAGGAAAATGTGGTCTAAATGCAGCTTAACTAGTAATCTGCGAGGACTAACCCCTCCGGCCCCTCCAGTTTTTTCCAGCACCAACTTCCCCAGCTCTTCCCGGACCCTCGATCCAGCTCTATCCAGCCGGATGCCAATGGGCCTGTCCTCACAGCAAGGTGTCTCCCTCCCAGGATCTATCTGAGCAGAAATATAATAAATGCTTTCTGATAATGTGAGAAAAAAACAATGTACGTCACACCTGAGACAGCAGTGAATCTTTTGGCCCTAAACACACCCTTTGCTCAAGTTTAAACAAGTCCCTAACGCAACTGGAACTTTGAGAAGAATTGGCAGTGATTCACAATATTGCAATCCTGACTTTGAATTACAGGCCCGTCCGAAAGACACAGCAGCCAGACTGAAATTCAGCAGTTTGATACCTCAGACCGACTGACAATGTGGGTGCGTTCAGAAGCAATCTCCGGAATCATAGGGAAGGATTCGAGGCTGGAACAATCACAGTTATAGGTGTGGGAACACAGGGCAGACAAGAGAGAGACAACTGAGGAAAGTAAGGATCCAAATAAACTTCATAGAAAAGCCAATTAGAAGTTTACATGATCTATAAATTGAAATAAACTTAACAGCTTAATATATTTTTATTCATTCATGGACTGTTGGCAGGCTGCAAGGTAAGGAATAACTAAGCAGGGTCTCACTTGCTCGCCCGCCTCCTCCCTCCGTGTCGGCGACCTCCCTTTCCTCCGGGCCCCTGACCATGTTCTGTGCCCTCTGCTCGGGCATGGTGAGGGGCCGTAGGTCTGGTGGGCCTCCTCTGGTCTTCTCCCACTCTCGGCGGTTGTGTGTGGCCTTCTCCTGGGGGAGGGGGGCAAATACAAACAATGACAGTGTTAGGCACTCTGACGCATGCAGCCCAGGGGTCGGGTAGATGATGGCATCAGTGGCCGGGGCATCCGACCATTACAGCTGGCATGGGTGTTGGCATGTGGGGGAAACTGGGGGCTCGGCCGTCCCCGGGGGGAGGGGGGAGGGGGGGAGCTGGGTTACGTGTGTGTGAGGGGGGTCGGGTTGGTGCCAGGGGCACAGCACTGCCGACTCACCCTGACCGCCCTGAGGAGGTCTGCAGTTTCTTCCTGCACTGGATGCCAGTCCGGACGACATTGCCCACGACGCTGCCTGCCTCTGTCACCTGCGCCCAAGCATGGCGAACGGTGGCGCCTGACGGCCTTCCTCCCGGGCCAGGGTGCAGGATCATCTGCCTCTCCTCCATGGCGTCCAGGAGGGTGTCCAGGTCAGCGTTCCTGAACCGCAGCGTTGCTCTCTTTCCAGCCATCCTGTTGACTGTATGTGTGTGTGTGTGTGTGTGGGGGGGTGGGGGGAAAGAGTGGGGGGGGGAAAGGGGGGCACTAATCACGGACCCGGCAAATCCGGCACCGTTTCCCTTGGAACCGTTGTGCCCCCGTGGCGACAGTGCGAGCCCATTCAGAGTTGCTGGATCGGGGCAGCTGTTGCGCTGTTTTTTCCTGTCGTAAAACACCGCAGTCCCCACGCCATCGTCAACACTCACTCTCAAAATCTAGAATCCAGCCCCATGTTTGTGCACATTTGCAGGGGGAAAACCCGCTATTCAACGGCCCCTTGCCTTTCTTTGGCCGAGGAACGTCCATCGAAGCCGCACTTACAGCATTTCCTGCAGTGCAGCAAGAGTGCCTTGGGAGCCATTTACAGCTCCGATCATTCAACCCCCATCAGCAACCCCACCGCAACATCCGGACCCTCCCTCCCACTGCACCAAACTTACTTTTCCGGGGTCTTGGAGCCCTCCTTCCCCAGCTCTTGGTGGTATGTATTAGGGATAATACGGTACACCATGAATGCCGAGGAGCTATTGGAGGACAGATGCTGGGTCCCGATTGGATCTGCCGCCTACTGGGCTCCACCCAGATAGGCGGGGTATAAGAACCCGGTTTACTCCCCGCAGCTGCATTCTGTGACTGAGCTGCTGGGGAACAAGTCTGAACAAGTCTGCTCAATAAAGCCTCAATTGAAGTTCTCTCCGTCTCGTCTCGTGTGTGATCGATGGTGCGACACAAGGCACCCCGATCCCTACCCCTGGCAGGGGCAACCTGGCCCCTGGGCACCTGGTCACTGCCAGGCTACCACCCTGCCCGGAGCCCGACCAGGGGTCTCCTGTGACATCGATGACCCCCCCCACCCATGTACCATTACGACTGGTCCACATTTGTGTAGACCAATAATAAATGGCACGCGGTCTTGGTCTCGCTGGGGAGGCTGTAAGTTCCCGGGCTCTGGGAGAATACGGTCCATTTGAATAATGCTGATCTGGATTACACTCAGTGAGGAAAAGATCCAGATCGCGACGTGTTGCGGCGTGAATCTCAAGTGTCGTGAATCTCACGAGAGGCCTCGTGAGAGTTAAAGGCCTCGTCGCGTCTACAAATCGGGCGCGAGAAGGCTGGTAGCTCCCTCCCAGAATGTCAATCCCAAAGATCACTGTGACCAATTAGAGAAACCTCCAAACAAGGCTATTGTTACAAGATCAGGATGTGTCAGCAAATTAACTTTACACTTTAGAGAGTCAAAGATTCATCAATTCTATGCACTTATGTAATGGTAAGTAAGTGTGAACATGTACTGAAAATAGTTATACTGCTTTAAATGCGGGGGTGGGGGGAAAGTATCTTTCAGTAGAAAGGGGGATGTTGTAATGTGCTTTGAGAGATAATAGCGTGATATCACTAGAAGGAAAGGTATTATTTGATTCAGTTTTACATGTGGCTTTTCAGCAGAAAATAACACACAAATCTCAGCTGTGCCTTCACGATTTTTACCCCTGTGTGTATGTCTGTGTGCGCCGAGTTTCACTCAATATATCCATTCTGTGATTGGTACCTTTATAAAATTAGAAAAACACAACAATTCTAATTTTGCTACACTAGTATCTGGTATATTTTCTGTTCGCTCTTGCAAGTCAACCTTAGGTCAGTTATTCTGTAAAAATGGAATGATCTAGTCAAAATCTGCTTTGATGTGAATTATTCAGCACCTCTGCATCGGGCTCCTTACAGGATCAAAACAGTGTTACTGGAATGTGCGATCTAAAGGAGATCCAGCTCGTGCTGTGATTCTATATTTGCTCCTGTTGCTAGGCAAGATTTCTCCCCCGCTTCAAAGACAGTGTTTATAAAATGAAAGCAATCCCTGCGAGTTTCAAAGCTGTGTTGTAAAATAGAATGAACAAAGAACAAAAAGAACAAAGAAATGTACAGCACAGGAACAGGCCCTTCGGCCCTCCAAGCCCGTGCCGACCATACTGCCCGACTAAACTACAATCTTCTACACTTCCTGGGTCCGTATCCTTCTATTCCCATCCTATTCATATATTTGTCAAGATGCCCCTTAAATGTCCCTATCGTCCCTGCCTCCACTACCTCCTCCGGTAGTGAGTTCCAGGCACCCACTACCCTCTGCGTAAAAAACTTGCCTCGTACATCTACTCTAAACTTTGCCCCTCTCACCTTAAACCTATGCCCCCTAGTAATTGACCCCTCTACCCTGGGGAAAAGCCTCTGACTATCCACTCTGTCTATGCCCCTCATAATTTTGTATACCTCTATCAGGTCGCCCCTCAACCTCCTTCGTTCCAGTGAGAACAAACCGAGTTTATTCAATCGCTCCTCATAGCTTATGCCCTCCATACCAGGCAACATTCTGGTAAATCTCTTCTGCACCCTCTCTAAAGCCTCCACATCCTTCTGGTAGTGTGGCGACCAGAATTGAACACTATACTCCAAGTGTGGCCTAACTAAGGTTCTATACAGCTGCAACATGACTTGCCAATTCTTATACTCAATGCCCCGGCCAATGAAGGCAAGCATGCCGTATGCCTTCTTGACTACCTTCTCCACCTGTGTAGCCCCTTTCAGTGATCTGTGGACCTGTACTCCTAGATCTCTTTGACTTTCAATACTCTTGAGGGTTCTACCATTCACTGTATATTCCCTACCTGCATTAGCCCTTCCAAAATGCATTACCTCACATTTGTCCAGGTTAAACTCCATCTGCCATCTCTCCGCCCAAGTCTCCAGACAATCTAAATCCTGCTGTATCCTCAGACAGTCCTCATCGCTATCCGCAATTCCACCAACCTTTGTGTCGTCTGCAAACTTACTAATCAGACCAGTTACATTTTCCTCCAAATCATTTATATATACTACAAAGAGCAAAGGTCCCAGCACTGATCCCTGTGGAACACCACTGGTCACAGCCCTCCAATTAGAAAAGCATCCCTCCATTGCTACCTTCTGCCTTCTATGGCCTAGCCAGTTCTGTATCCACCTTGCCAGTTCACCCCTGATCCCGTGTGACTTCACCTTTTGTACTAGTCTACCATGAGGGACCTTGTCAAAGGCCTTACTGAAGTCCATATAGACAACATCTACTGCCCTACCTGCATCAATCATCTTAGTGACCTCCTCGAAAAACTCTATCAAGTTAGTGAGACACGACCTCCCCTTCACAAAACCGTGCTGCCTCTCACTAATACGTCCATTTGCTTCCAAATGGGAGTAGATCCTGTCTCGAAGAATTCTCTCCAGTAATTTCCCTACCACTGAAGTAAGGCTCACCGGCCTGTAGTTCCCGGGATTATCCCTGCCACCCTTCTTAAACAGAGGAACAACATTGGCTATTCTCCAGTCCTCCGGGACATCCCCTGAAGACAGCGAGGATCCAAAGATTTCTGTCAAGGCCTCAGCAATTTCCTCTCCAGCCTCCTTCAGTATTCTGGGGTAGATCCCATCCGGCCCTGGGGACTTATCTACCTTAATATTTTTTAAGACACCCAACACCTCGTCTTTTTGGATCACAATGTGACCCAGGCTATCTACACCCCCTTCTCCAGACTCAACATCTACCAATTCCTTCTCTTTGGTGAATACTGATGCAAAGTATTCATTTAGTACCTCGCCCATTTCCTCTGGCTCCACACATAGATTCCCTTGCCTATCCTTCAGTGGGCCAACCCTTTCCCTGGCTACCCTCTTGCTTTTTATGTAAGTGTAAAAAGCCTTGGGATTTTCCTTAACCCTATTTGCCAATGCCTTTTCATGACCCCTTCTAGCCCTCCTGACTCCTTGCTTAAGTTCCTTCCTACTTTCCTTATATGCCACACAGGCTTCGTCTGTTCCCAGCCTTTTAGCCCTGACAAATGCCTCCTTTTTCTTTTTGACGAGGCCTACAATATCACTCGTCATCCAAGGTTCCCGAAAATTGCCGTATTTATCTTTCTTCCTCACAGGAACATGCCTGTCCTGTATTCCTTTCAACTGACACTTGAAAGCCTCCCACATGTCAGATGTTGATTTGCCCTCAAACATCCGCCCCCAATCTATGTTCTTCAGTTCCCGCCTAATATTGTTATAATTAGCCTTCCCCCAATTTAGCACATTCATCCTCGGACCACTCTTATCCTTGTCCACCAGTACTTTAAAACTTACTGAATTGTGGTCACTGTTACCGAAATGCTCCCCTACTGAAACATCTACCACCTGGCCGGGCTCATTCCCCAATACCAGGTCCAGTACCGCCCCTTCCCTAGTTGGACTGTTTACATATTGTTTTAAGAAGCCCTCCTGGATGCTCCTTACAAACTCTGCCCCGTCTAAGCCCCTGGCACTAAGTGAGTCCCAGTCAATATTGGGGAAGTTGAAGTCTCCCATCACCACAACCCTGTTGTTTTTACTCTTTTCCAAAATCTGTCTACCTATCTGCTCCTCTATCTCCCGCTGGCTGTTGGGAGGCCTGTAGTATACCCCCAACATTGTGACTGCACCCTTCTTATTCCTGATCTCTACCCATATAGCCTCACTGCCCTCTGAGGTGTCCTCTCGCTGTATAGAAGAGCTATCTGATGTCACTGATTTTCTTGCCATGAGAATGTAGCAGTGCACCTGATGTTGTATTGTTGGTGTCAATGTGGCAGAGTCTCTCTCTGTGTCTCTCTCTCTTTCTCTGTCTCTCTCTCTCTGTCTCTGTCTCTCTTTGTCTGGCTCTGTCTCTCTGTGTCTCTCTCTCTCCTTCACTCTCTCTGTCTCTCTCTCTCTGTGTCTCTCTCTCTCTCTGTCTCTCTCTCTGTCTCTGTCTCTCTCTGTCTGGCTCTGTCTCTCTCTGTCTCTCTCTCTCTCTCTTTCACTCTCTCTGTCTGTGTGTGTTTGTGTCTCTCACTCTCTCTGTCTCCCTCTCTCCCTTGTCTCTGGTCTTGTTTTGATATTATCTGTGGCTGTTGTGAAGAAGGTGAACTCAGGGCTGTTATCCAGTTAACCGCTTGTAGCACCGTCAATATGACGCGAGGCAGGTTGAGGTAATGTCAATTGAAGGCTTTATTAAGCAGAACTTTATCCCCAGGTTACAGAATGCAACTGCTGAGGGAAATGGAGGGAAAAACTGGGTTCTTATACCGGCATTTCTGGGTGGAGTCCAGTAGGTGGCAGATCCTATCAGGACCTGGCATCCCTCCACCAATAGCCTGTCGACACGTGGTGTACCATATTACCCCAATACATACCACCACATTCACCCCTTGTTGAAAAAAAACCCGGCGGGATGGTGGTTTGCATGGTTTTAGGGGTTCACAGAGTCGGTACTGTGCCGTAACTTTGAACAAAACACAAAATTATCGCTTCAACTGGGCCAATGGGCCAAACAGGGTCGGCATGAAGCCATAACTATAACAAGACACAATAACTGAAAACGTTGAGAGTTAAAGTGATTTGATGGGCCGGATGGGTTCCCTGGTCGTCCTTTCCGATCGTCTCGGGCGTGGTGGTGATGGCGCTGGCTCGAGTCCCGTCGACTCTGGGAGCGTAGCGCTGTCCCCTGTGTCATTACTCCTTGGCGGGTCTGGGAGGAGAACCAAACCCCCCGGGAAGGGGGTGGCTGCGGGATGAACCGGCAGGAGTGAGGAGGTGGCGATTGGCGTTGGGGGGGGTGTGGGTAGCTCCGGCGGGTGCCAGATCTCGTAGGGAGACCGTGTCCTGTCGCCCATTGGGGTACTCCACATAGGCGTATTGCGGGTTGGCGTGAAGGAGATGCACCCGTTCCACCAACGGATCTGACTTGTGCGCCCGCACATGTTTCCAGAGCAGAATGGGTCCCGGAGCTGCTAGCCAGGTCGGAAGTGGCGTTCCAGCGGAGGACCTCCTAGGAAAGAGGAGGAGGCGCTCGTGAGGCGTTTGATTTGTGGTGGTGCACAGCAGGGACCGGATAGAGTGAAGGGCATCCGGGAGGACTTCCTGCCAGCAGCAAATTGGGAGGCTCCTAGACCGAGGGCCAGGAGGACGGCCTTCCAGGCCGTTCCATTCTCCCTTTCTACCTGCCCGTTCCCCCGGGGGTTGTAACTGGTCGTCCTGCTCGAGGCTATGCCCCTGCTGAGCAGGAATTGACGCAGTTCATCACTCATAAAGGAGGACCCCCTGTCGCTATGGATATAGTCAGGGAAACCGAACAGTGTAAAAATGGTACCGAGGGCTTTAATGACCGTGGACGCGGTCATGTCGGGGCAGGGGATGGCGAAAGGGAAACGGGAGTATTCGTCAATGACGTTCAGGAAGTACGCGTTGCGATCGGTGGAGGGGAGGGGGCCTTTGAAATCCAAACTGAGGCGTTCAAAGGGTCGAGAGGCCTTAACCAGGTGCACTCTATCTGGCCTGAAAAAGTGCGGTTTGCACTCAGCTCAGATCTGGCAGTTTCTGGTGACTGTTCGGACGCCCTCGACGGAGTAAGGGAGGTTGCGGGCCTTAAGGAAGTGGTAGAAACGAGTGACCCTCGGGTGGCAGAGGTCCTCGTGGAGGGCTTGTAGACGGTCCACTTGTACATTGGCACATGTGCCGCGGGATAGGGCATCGGATGGCTCGTTCAGCTTTCCGGGACGATACAAGGTCTCATAATTGAAGGTGGAGAGTTCGATCCTCCACCGCAAGATCTTGTCGTTCTTGATCTTGCCCCGCTGTGCCTTATCGAACATGAAGGCAACCGTTGGTCAGTGAGGAGAGTGAATCTCCTACCGGCCAGGTAATGCCTCCAGTGTCGCACAGCTTCCACTATTGCTTGTGCCTCCTTTTCCACTGAGGAGTGGCGGATTTCTGAAGCGTGGAGGGTTCGGGAGAAGAAGGCCACGGGTCTGCCCGCTTGGTTGAGGGTGGCCGCCAGAGCTACATCCGATGCGTCGCTCTCGGCCTGGAAGGGGAGGGACTCGTCGATGTCGCGCATCGTGGCCTTTGCGATATTCGCTTTGATGCGGCTGAAGGCCTGGCGAGCCTCTGTCGTCAGGGGAAAAGGAGTGGACTGGATTAGTGCACGGGCCTTGTCTGGGTACTGGGGGACCCACTGGGCATAATAAGAAAAGAAGCCCAGGCAGCGTTTCAGGGCTTTGGCACAGTGGGGGAGAGGGAACTCCATGAGGGGGCGCATGCGTTCAGTGTCGGGGCCTATCACTCCATTATGCACTACGTAGCCCAGGGTGGCTAGACGATCGGTGCGGAACACGCATTTTTCTTTGTTGTAAGTGAGGTTCAGGGCGTGAGCGGTCTGGAGGAATTTTTGGAGATTGGCGTCGTGGTCCTGCTGGTCGTGGCCGCAGATGGTGACGTTGTCGAGATACGGGAACGTGGCCCGTAAACCGTGCAGGTCAACCATTCGGTCCATCTCTCGTTGGAAGACCGAGACTCCATTTGTGACGCCGAATGGAACCCTTAAAATGTGGTATAACTGCCCGTCTGCTTCGAAGGCAGTATAGTTGCGGTCACCGGGACGGATGGGGAGCTGGTGTTAGGCGGACTTGAGGTCCACGGTGGAAAAGACCTTGTACTGTGCAATCCGATTGACCATGTCGGATATGCGGGGGAGAGGGTACGCATCTAGCTGAGTGTACCTGTTGATGGTCTGACTATAGTCGATGACCATCCTCTGTTTCTCCCCGGTCTTAACAACTACCACCTGGGCTCTCCAGGGACTGTTGCTAGCCTGGATGATGCCTTCCTTCAGCAGCCTCTGGACTTCGGACCGGATAAATGCTCGGTCCTGGGCGCTGTACCGTCTGCTCCTTGTGGCGACGGGTTTGCAATCCGGGGTGAGGTTCGCAAACAAGGAAGGCGGTTCAACCTTGAGGGTCGCGAGGCCGCAGACAGTCAGTGGGGGTAGAGGGCCGCCAAATTTAAATGTTAAACTCTGGAGGTTGCATTGGAAGTCCAACCCTAGGAGTGTGGGCGCACAGAGATGGGGAAGGACATACAGCCGGTAATTTCGGAACTCCCTCCCTGCACCGTTAGGTTAGCGATGCAGAACCCCGTGATCTGAACGGAGTGGGATCCCGCCGTCAGGAAAATTTTCTGGGTGCTTGGCTGAATTACGAGGGAACAGCGCCTTATCGTGTCCGGATGAATGAAGCTCTCCGTGCTCCCAGAGTCGATAAGACACGGCATCTCGTAGCCATTCACTAGGACTGTAATGGTTGCAGTCTGGAGCGTCCGGGGTCGCGACTGGTCGAGGGTCGTCGAAGCCAGACGTGGTTGTTGAAGTTGAGCATCGTAATCAGGCAGTATGTGGCCGTCTGTGTCGGGGTCCTTCAGCCAAGATGGCGGCGTCCACGGATCGAGCGTGGTCGGGGGTGGACAAAATGGCGGCGCCCATCTCTCCCTTGTGGCGTCCGGGATCCAAAATGGTGGCGTCCGTTGGTCACACGTGGATCGCTGGGGGGGCTGGGTCTGTGGTCCTGTTTCTTCCCTGGAGATAGCGGCGACCCCGCGGGACTTGCACACCGTCGCGTAGTGGCCCTTCTTCCCGCAGCTTTTGCAGGTAGCCGCACGGGCCGGGCATCGCTGCCGAGGGTGTTTCGGCTGGCCGCAAAAATAGCAGCGGGGCCCCTCCCGGTTGGTCTGGTGTTTTGGCTGCGCAGGTTTGCGGGGGTGGGGGGGTGTCGGAGAGTCGACCGCAGCGGGGGTCGGCGGAGCCCAAGGGGCTGTAGTGCGGTCGGGGGCGTAGGCGCGGGCGTTACGCGAGGCCACATCGAGGGATGCCGCCAGGGCCCGAGCTTCTGTAAGTCCCAGAGATTCTTTCCCCAAAGCCTCTGGCGGATCTGGGAAGAGGCCAAACCTGCCACATACGCATCGCGGACCAGGAGCTCTGTGTGTTCACTCGCTGTTACCGCCGGGCAGTTGCAGTTTCGACCCAGGATCTGCAGGGCGTTATAAAACTCGTCCAGCGATTCCCCCGGAAATTGCCGTCGTGTGGCGAGCTGGTAGCGAGCAAAAACCTTGTTGGCGGGCCGGATGTAGATATCCTTCAGCGCGGCGATGGCACCGGTGAAACCGTCCTCGTCCTCGATAAGGGAGTAGACGTCAGGACTCACCCTGGAATAGAGGACCTGCATCTTTTGTTCGTCTGTCGGTATGCCGGGGGCCGTTCGGAGGTAGCCCTCAAAGCATGCCAGCCAGTGTTTGAAGATAGAGGTCGAGTTAGCTGCTTGGGGTGCGATGCGCAGGCACTCCGGGGTGATTCGGAGCTCCATGTTCCCACGTCGTTTTCTTCAATTTAAATTCTGCTTAATAAATTGCAGCACCGTCAATATGACGCGAGGCAGGTTGAGGTAATGTCAATTGAAGGCTTTATTAAGCAGAACTTTATCCCCAGCAGCGTGGTTACAGAATGCAGCTGCTGAGGGAAATGGAGGGAAAAACTGGGTTCTTATACCGGCATTTCTGGGTGGAGTCCAGTAGGTGGCAGATCCTATCAGGACCTGGCATCCCTCCACCAATAGCCTGTCGACACGTGGTGTACCGTATTAGCCCTAATACATACCACCACACCGCTTCCTCATCGTCATCCTCGCCTGTGAGAAAACCTTCCTTGACCAATGGTTCGTACGGCCGTTGCTCATGTCATAGTTATGTAAATAATGTCCTTTGTAACTCAATATTCATGTGATGGTTCCTTGTCTGACAGAGAGAGACATCTGTATTCCATTCTGATAGACAAGCAGTTTTTCCACAGACAGCTTCACAGTGTTGAACATTTTCACTATGGTTATATACCTTGACATAAGCTCCCAGGATTCCTCTATCTTGGCATTTCTTCTATACTGTGCCCTACAAATTTCCTCATTATATTAAACTGCATCTCCCATCTTGTTGGCACTCACTAACCTGTATGTATCTCTTTGTAGCCTCTCTGTGTCCTACACGAACGTGATCTTTGCATCCAGCTTGCTATCAGAAGCAAGTTTAGGTTCATTACACTTTGTTCCTCCATCTCGGTCATTAATCTAAATTGTTAATAGCTGGGTGCCCAGCACTGAGTCCTGCACAATTTAGCAGTCACAGTGTTGCTAACTTTCCGGTTGGTTCAATTGCTCTGTTTTATAACCTTTGCTCTCGCATCGCCAGGTATCTTTATGATCCCGCCCACGAGGTTCAAGTCCAAGTAATGATCAATAACTCAATATACCGATTACATAGAACATAGAACAATACAGCGCAGTACAGGCCCTTCGGCCCACGATGTTGCACCGAAACAAAAGCCATCTAACCTACACTATGCCATTATCATCCATATGTTTATCCAATAAACATTTAAATGCCCTCAATGTTGGCGAGTTCACTACTGTAGCAGGTAGGACATTCCACGGCCTCACTACTCTTTGCGTAAAGAACTTACCTCTGATCTCTGTCCTATATCTATTACCCCTCAGTTTAAAGTTATGTCCCCTCGTGCCAGCCATTTCCATCCGCGGGAGAAGGCTCTCACTGTCCACCCTATCCAACCCCCTGATCATTTTGTATGCCTCTATTAAGTCTCCTCTCAACCTTCTTCTCTCCAACGAAAACAACCTCAAGTCCATCAGCCTTTCCTCATAAGATTTTCCCTCCATACCAGGCAACATCCTGGTAAATCTCCTCTGCACCCGCTCCAAAGCCTCCACGTCCTTCCTATAATGCGGTGACCAGAACTGTACGCAATACTCCAAATGCGGCCGAACCAGAGTTCTGTACAGCTGCAACATGACCTCCTGACTCCGGAACTCAATCCCTCTACCAATAAAGGCCAACACTCCATAGGCCTTCTTCACAACCCTATCAACCTGGGTGGCAACTTTCAGGGATCTATGTACATGGACACCTAGATCCCTCTGCTCATCCACACTTTCAAGAACTTTACCATTAGCCAAATATTCTGCATTCCTGTTATTCCTTCCAAAGTGAATCACCTCACACTTCTCTACATTAAACTCCATTTGCCACCTCTCAGCCCAGCTCTGCAGCTTATCTATATCCCTCTGTAACCTGCTACATCCTTCCACACTATCGACAACACCACCGACTTTAATATCGTCTGCAAATTTACTCACCCACCCTTCTGCGCCCTCCTCTAGGTCATTGATAAAAATGACAAACAGCAACGGCCCCAGAACAGATCCTTGTGGTACTCCACTTGTGACTGAACTCCATTCTGAACATTTCCCATCAACCACCACCCTCTGTCTTCTTTCAGCTAGCCAATTTCTGATCCACATCTCTAAATCACCCTCAATCCCCAGCCTCCGTATTTTCTGCAATAGCCTACCATGGGAACCTTATCAAACGCTTTGTTGAAATCCATATACACCACATCAACTGCTCTACCCTCATCTACCTGTTCAGTCACCTTCTCAAAGAACTCAATAAGGTTTGTGAGGCATGACCTACCCTTCACAAAGCCATGCTGACTATCCCTGATCATATGATCAGTAATCACTACTCATGCACAAATTCTACGTCTAAGCTACTTCTACAACTAACAGGCCTATACTTAGCTTCGGACTGGCCCACCAGGTCAGGGGAACAAATGGCCTTTCGTTCGGGTTCTGAGTCTGCGGGATTCGAAGTTGGTACGGATTGGTAGCTAGGAGCGCCTGTCTCGTAGCGAGCATTGAATTAAGACTTACTTCTTTCGGTGGTCACTGCACCGGTCACGGTCAAGGTTGATTTGCGTTGCTGGGTGACCCGGGCAGGACGAAGAGAGCGAGTTGAACTTGGAGGCTTAACTTTATAGTCCCCAGGGGCTTCCCGCCTTTCGGGGCAGACCCTGTACCTGGTTCTAGGTGATTGGACTTTGTTCCAATCGCTTGGTTCGATTTCTCCAAGACGGGAGCGGTTCCCTGATCGATGGGCGGTCTTGAGGTGTTCGTTAACCTCTTTTGTGTTGGCTCCTGTTGGCGCCGGGGAGTCTGGCTTAGTTTTGTGTGTCCCAAATGTTGCTATTGTTCCCAGGGATTGCTCATTAGTATGTAGATGGCTGCTACATTATTATGCTGATGGTCGCTGGTATCAATGCTGTCTGGGCTTTTGCAGAGGAGTTAAATACACAGCAAACCTGTACCTGCTGGTTTCTGTCTGTGTTGGCTGAATTTCCCTTCAGCCTTTGCCGTTCGCCATTTTAAATCGGGTGTTGGCCAACTTAGGTGGCTACAACAACCTGTGAGCTTGAAGATGGTCCACTCTGTCTCCTGTCCATTAACCAATTTGCTATCCACACTCTTACACTACACAAAACTCCATGAGCTTTTATCTTGCCTGTTAACCTTTTGTGTGGCACCTTATTAAATGCCCTTTGTAAATCCAAGTATACCACATTTACTGGTTCACCAGCTTTGACAAAGAGTCATCGGACTCGAAACGTTCGCTCTTTTCTCTCCCTACAGATGCTGCCAGACCTGCTGAGATTTTCCAGCATTTTCTCTTTGGTTTCAGATTCCAGCACCCACAGTAATTTGCTTTTATATTGGTTCAGCCTTATCTACCCTACAAGTTACATCCTTGAAAAGTTTGAATAAATTTGTCAAACAGAATTTTCCTTTTCTAAAAGACCATAGGATATCAGAGCAGAAGTTTGTCATTCGGCCCATCGAACCTGCTCCACCATTCAATGAGACCACGATTGATCTAATACAATCCTCAACGCCACTTTCCTGCCATATGCCCACAATCCTCGATTCTATCAATGATTAAAGATCTGTCTGTCTCAGCCTTGAACATACTTGAGCCTCGACAGCTCTCTGCGGTAAAGAATTCCACAGATTCACTCCCCTCTGAGAGGAGAAATTCCTCCTCATCTCTGTCTGAAATGAGTGACTCCTCAGTCTGAGATTCTGCCCTCTGGTCCTGGACTCTCCCACAAGGGGAAACATCCTCTCAGAATCGACCCTGCCAAACCCCTTGAGAATCCGAGATGTCTCAGTAAGGTCGCCTCTCATTCTTCTAAACGCCAATGAGCACAGCCTCAACCTACTCAACCTCTCCTCATAACCATTACCACCAAGCCCGGGGATCAACCCTGGTTCAATGAAGAGTGCAGGAAAGCATGTCAGGAGCAACACCAGGCATACCCAAAATGATGTGTCAACCTGGTGAAGCTACAACACAGGACTACTTGTGTACCAAATAGCATAATATAGAACAGAGAACAGTACAGCACAGAACAGGCTCTTCGGCCCTCGATGTTTTGCCGAACATTGTCTGAAAACAAGATCAAGCTGTCCCACTCCCTGTCATTCTGGTGTGCTCCATGTGCCGATCCAATAACCGCTTGAAAGTTCCTAAAGTGTCCGACTCCACTATCACAGCAGGCAGTCCATTCCACACCCTAACCACTCTCTGAGTAAAGAACCTACCTCGGACATCCCTCCTATATCTCCCACCCTGAATCTTATAGTTATGCCCCCTTGTAACAGCTACATCCACCTGAGGAAATAGTCTCTGAACGTCCACTCTATCTATCCCCCTCATTATCTTATAAACCTCTATTAAGTTGCTTCTCATCCTCCCCCGCTCCAAAGAGAAAAGCCCTAGCTCCCTCAACCTTTCCTCATAAGACCTATCCTGCAAACGAGGCAGCATCCTGGTAAATCTCCTTTGCACCCTTTCCAATGCTTCCACATCCTTCCTATAATGAGGTGACCAGAACTGCACACAATACTCCAAATGTGGTCTCACCAGGGTCATCAATAGTTGCAGCATAACCCCGCGGCTCTTAAACTGAAGCCCCCTGTTAATAAACGCTAACACACTATAGGCCTTCTTCGTGGCTCTATCCACTGGAGTGGCAACCTTCAGAGATCTGTGGACATGAACCCCAAGATCTCTCTGTTTCTCCACATTCCTCAGAACACTGCCGTTGACCTGTAATCCGCATTCAAATTTTTTCTCCCAAAATGAATCACCTCGCACTTATCAGGGTTAAACTCCATCTGCCATTTTTCGGCCCAGCTCTGCATCCTATCAATGTCTCTTTGCAGCCTACAACAGCCCTCCACCTCATCCACTACTCCACCAATCTTGGTGTCATCAGCAAATTTACTGACCCACCCTTCAGCCCCCTCCTCCAAGTCATTGATAAAAATCACAAATAGCAGAGGACCCAGCACTGATCCCTGTGGTACACCGCTGGTAACTTGTCTCCAGTCTGAAAATTTTTCATCCACCACCTCCCTCTGTCTTCTATGTGATAGCCAGTTACTTATCCAATTGACCAAATTTCCCTCTATCCCACACCTCCTTACTTTCTTCATGAGCCGACCATGGGGAACCTTATCAAACACCTTACTAAAATCCATGTATATGACATCAACTGCTCTACCTTCATCTACACATTTAGTTACCTCCTCAAAGAATTCAATCAAATTTGTGAGGCAAGACCTACCCTTCATGAATCCGTGTTGACTATCCCGGATTAAGCTGCATCTTTCCAAATAGTCATAAATCCTATCCTTCAGGACCTTTTCCATTAACTTACCGACCACCGAAGTAAGACTAACTGGCCTATAATTTCCAGGGTCATTCCTATTCCTTTTCTTGAAAAGAGGAACAACATTCGCCACTCTCCAGTCCTCTGGCACTATCCCCGTGGACAGCGAGGACCCAAAGATCAAAGCCAAAGGCTCTGCAATCTCATCCCTTGCCTCCCAAAGAATCCTTGGATATATCCCATCTGGCCCAGAGGACTTGTCGACCCTCGGGTTTTTCAAAATTTCTGATACATCCTTCCTTAGAACATCTACCTCCTCCAGCCTACCCGCCTGAATCACACTCTCATCCTCAAAAACATGGCCCCTCTCCTTTGTGAACACTGAAGAAAAGTATTCAATCAACGCTTCTCCTATTTCTTCTGACTCCATGCGCAAGTTCCCACTACTGTCCTTGACTGGCCCTACCCTCACCCTGGTCATTCTTTTATTTCTCACATGAGAGTAAAAAGCCTTGGGGTTTTCCTTGATCCGACCCGCCAAGGACTTCTCGTGTCCCATCCTAGCTCTCCTAAGCCTTTTTTCCAGCTCATTCCTTGCTACCTTGTAACCCTCAAGCGACCCAACTGAACCTTGTTTTCTCATCCTTACATACTCTTCCTTTTTCTTCTTGACAAGACATTCAACCTCTTTTGTGAACCATGGTTCCCTCACACGGCCATTTCCTCCCTGCCTGACAGGGACATGCCTATCAATGACATGCAGTGTTTGTTCCTTGAACAAGCTCCACTTTTCATTTGTGCCTTTCCCTGACAGTTTGTGTTCCCATCTTATACTCCCTAATTCTTGCCTAATCGCATCATAATTACCGCTCCCCCAATTATAAACCTTGCCCTGCCGTATGGCCCTATTCCTCTCCATTGCAATAGTGAAAGTCACCGAATTGTGGTCACTATCTCCAAAGTGCTCTCCCACAAACAAATCTAACACTTGGCCAGGTTCATTACCCAGTACCAAATCCAATGTGGCCCCCCCCCCCTCTTGTCGGCCTATCCACATATTGTGTCAGGAAACCCTTCTGCACACACGGTACAAAAACTGCCCCATCAGAACTGTTTGAACTATAGAGGTTCCAATCAATATTTGGAAAGTTATAGTCACCCATGACAACTACACTGAGACCTCCACACCTATCCATAATCTGTTTCGCAATTTCTTCCTCGACATCTCTATTAAGTAATAGTAATAGACCGAGATAAGCGATCCTACAATGAACGGATCAGATCTAATCTCTTCAGCCCCACCACATCCAGACGTGAATAATGGTGGACAATTAAACAACTCAGTGGAGGAGGAGGTTCCATAAATATCCCCTTCCTCGATGGTGGAGGAGCCCAGCACATCTGTGCAAAAGACAAGGCTGAGGCATTTGCAATAATCTCCAGCCAGAAGTGCCGAGAGAATGATCCATCTCAGCCTCCTCCACCATCATCACAGATGTCTGTCTTCAGCCAATTCGATACACTCCACATGACATCAAGAAATGGTTGAAGGCACTGGATACTGAAAAGGCTCTGGACCCTGACATTATCCCAGCAATAGTGCTGAAGAATTGTGCTCCAGAACTTGCTGCACCCCTAGCCAAGTTGTTCCAGTGCAGCTACAACACTGGCATCTACTCGGCAATGTGGAAAATTGCCCAGGTGTGCCCTGTACACAGGAGACAGGACAAATACAACCCCATTCTGAGAGACACCTTCACACCTTCATGTTTTTAATAAGAACATAAGAACTAGGAGCAGGAGTCGGCCATCTGGCCCCTCGAGCCTGCTCCGCCATTCAATGAGATCATGGCTGATCTTTTGTGGACTCAGCTCCACTTTCCGGCCCAAACACCATAACCCTTAATCCCTTTATTCTTCAAAAAACTATCTATCGTTATCTTAAAAATATTTAATGAAGGAGCCTCTACTGCTTCACTGGGCAAGGAATTCCATAGATTCACAACCCTTTGGGTGAAGAAGTTCCTCCTAAACTCAGTCCTAAATCTACTTCCCCTTATTTTGAGGCTGTGCCCCCTAGTTCTGCTTTCACCCGCCAGTGGAAACAACCTGCCCGCATCTATCCTATCTATTCCCTTCATAATTTTATATGTTTCTATAAGATCCCCCTCATCCTTCTAAATTCCAACGAATACAGTCCCAGTCTACTCAACCTCTCCTCATAATCCAACCCCTTCAGCTCTGGGATTAACCTAGTGAATCTCCTCTGCACACCCTCCAGTGCCAGTAGGTCCTTTCTCAAGTAAGGAGACCAAAACTGAACACAATACTCCAGGTGTGGCCTCACTAACACCTTATACAATTGCAGCATAACCTCCCTAGTCTTAAACTCCATCCCTCTAGCAATGCAGGACAAAATTCCATTTGCCTTCTTAATCACCTGTTGCACCTGTAAACCAACTTTTTGCGACTCATGGACTAGCACACCCAGGTCTCTCTGCACAGCAGCATGTTTTAATATTTTATCATTTAAATAATAATACCTTTTGCTGTTATTCCTACCAAAATGGATAACTTCACATTTTTCAACATTGTATTCCATCTGCCAGACCCTAGCCCATTCACTTAGCCTATCCAAATCCCTCTGCAGACTTCCAGTATCCTCTGCACTTTTTGCTTTACCACTTATCTTAGTGTCGTCTGCAAACTTGGACACACTGCCCTTGGTCCCCAACTCCAAATCATCTCTGTAAATTGTGAACAATTGTGGGCCCAACACTGATCTCTGAGGGACACCACTAACTACTGATTGCCAACCAGAGAAACACCCATTAATCCCAACTCTTTGCTTTCTATTAATTAACCAATCCTCTATCCATGCTACTACTTTCCCCTTAATGCCATGCATCTTTATCTTATGCAGCAACCTTTTGTGTGGCACCTTGTCAAAGGCTTTCTGGAAATCCAGATATACCACATCCATTGGCTCCCCATTATCTACCGCACTGGTAATGTCCTCAAAAAATTCCACTAAATTAGTTAGGCACGACCTGCCCTTTATGAACCCATGCTGCGTCTGCCCAATGGGATAATTTTCATCCAGCTGCCTCGCTATTTCTTCCTTGATGATAGATTCCAGCATCTTCCCTACTACCGAAGTTAAGCTCACTGGTCTATAATTACCCACTTTCTGCCTACCTACTTTTTTAAACAGTGGTGTCACGTTTGCTAATTTACAATCCGCTGGGACCACCCCAGAGTCTCGTGAATTTTGGTAAATTATCGCTAATGCATTTGCAATTTCCCTAGCCATCTCTTTTAGCACTCTGGGATGCATTCCATCCGGGCCAGGAGACTTGTCTACCTTTAGCCCCATTAGCTTGTCCATCACTACCTCCTTAGTGATAACAATCCTCTCAAGGTCCTCACCTGTCCTCATTTCTATCAGTCACTGGCATGTTATTTGTGTCTTCCACTGTGAAGACCGACCCAAAAAACCTGTTCAGTTCCTCAGCCATTTCCTCACCTCCCATTATTAAATCTCCCTTCTCATCCTCTAAAGGACCAATATTTACCTTAGCCACTCTTTTTTGTTTTATATTTTGTGAGTGATTCCCTGCCCATTCTGCACCCAGCACTTTCCTGCTGTAACTTCTGGCCTCATTAACATTGGAAGAGTTCTCTCTGTCAGAGGCAGTTGGTCACAAAGCGTCAGTGAGAGGCTCACTGAGCAGGGCCTCAGATCGATCTTCATCCAGTGAGGGACTTGCACCAAATGCTCATCCCATTGCAGTTGACTGGTTAGGGCACAGAACCAGGTGTGAGTGAGCCTCGGAGGATGGGGCAGTGAACAGGAGGGGCGAGGTCAGATTGACAACATGGGCACAGGCGGGCAGCCTGGGGCAACGCACCTGCTCCTCTCGTCTCCATCTTCACATCATTGCAAATGGCTGCCGACCTTGCCCTGAATGTGTCCCATTTGATCTCGTTAAGGGCAACAAGTCAGGTCCTCCCTGGGAAAGGAATCCCAAAATAGTCAGAACACTTCCAAAAGAGATCTGGCACACAACATCACCGCCCCAAATTTACTCAGTGCACTCACGTGTGTTCAAACAGTGCACACGTGTACTCAAAGAGTTGCACACACATGTTTATTAGCACAGTGGTTAGCATTATTGCTTCACGGGTCGATTCCCGGCTCGGGTCACTGCCTGTGCGGAGTCTGCACGCTCTCCCCGTACTACCTCAGTACTGACCCTCTGACAGTGCAGCACTCACTCAGTACTGACCCTCTGAGAGTGCAGCACTCCCTCAGTACTGACCCTCTGAGAGTGCAGCACTCCCTCAGTGCTACACTGGAGTGTAGATGTATATTTGCTATGTCTCTGCCTGCCCCACCCTCCCACACATAAAACTCCACAAACTAACAATCGTCTGAGAGGAAAGAAAATCTCATCTCTAAAAATGGAGATCTCTTCTTCCCAACCTGTGTCGCCTGCTTCCAGTCTCTCTTGCAGGGAGACACCTCCTTCCAGCATCCACCTTGTTAAACCCCCCCTCAGAATCGTTTCTGCTTCATTAAGATGACCTCTCAATCTTCTGAACTACAATGGATGCAGGCCCCACACTTAGTATAAGCCCTTCATACCAGGAATGAGTCGCGTGAACTTTCCCTGAACTGCTTCCAACACAATTACAGATGTTTTGTCAAATTAGGCAACTAAAGTTGGACACAGTATTCCAGGTGTGATCTCACCCAGACCCTGATGTGTTGGGTAGGCTGGGTCGATGTGGACTGCACTTGATGCAGTGTAGCGAGAGACAGACCTCCAACACTTGATAAGATGCAACACGATTTTATTTGACATCTAAACTATTTTACATGTTTAACTGTGGGTTGACAAGAGGACCATGACGGATGTTGAGGTTAGGGATGGATGTTTAAATACTCTAGGTCAAGTTGGCTTAAGGGAGGGGGGAAGTTTTGGGTATTCTAAAGGGCATTAAGGTGGACAAGTCCCCAGGTCCGGATGGGATCTATCCCAGGTTACTGAGGGAAGCGAGGGACGAAATAGCTGGGGCCTTAACAGATATCTTTGCAGCATCCTTGAGCACGGGTGAGGTCCCGGAGGACTGGAGAATTGCTAATGTTGTCCCTTTGTTTAAGAAGGGTAGCAGGGATAATCCAGGGAATTATAGACCTGTGAGCTTGACGTCAATGGTAGGCAAACTGTTGGAGAAGATACTGAGGGACAGGATATATTCACATTTGGAAGAAAATAGACTTATCAGTGATAGGCAGCATGGTTTTGTGCAGGGAAGGTCATGTCTTACAAACCTAATAGAATTCTTTGAGGATGTGACAAAGTTAATTGATGAGAGAAGGGCTGTAGATGTCATATAAATGGACTTTAGTAAGACGTTTGATAAAGTTTCCCATGGCAGGTTGATGGAAAAAGTGAAGTTGTATGGGGTTCAGGGTGTACTAGCTAGATGGATAAAGAACTGGCTGGGCAACAGGAGACAGAGAGTAGTGGTGGAAGGGAGAGTCTCAAAATGGAGAAAGGTGACTAGCGGTGTTCCACAGGGATCCGTGCTCGGACCACTGTTGTTTGTGATATACATAAATGATCTGGACGAAGGTATAGGTGGTCTGATTAGCAAGTTTGCAGATGATACTAAGATTGGTGGAGTTGCAGATAGCGAGGAGGACTGTCAGAGAATACAGCCAAATATAGATAGATTGGAGAGTTGGGCAGAGAAATGGCAGATGGAGTTCAATCCAGGCAAATGCGAGGTGATGCATTTTGGAAGCTCTAATTCAAGAGCGGACTATACGGTCAATGGAGTCTTGGGGAAAATTGATGTACAGAGAGATCTGTGAGTTCAGGTCCATTGTACCCTGAAGGTGGCAACGCAGGTCGATAGAGTGGTCAAGAAGGCATACAGCATGCTTGCCTTCATCGGACGGGGTATTGAGTACAAGAGTTGGCAGGTCATGTTACAGTTGTGTAGGACTTTGGTTAGGTCACATTTGGAATACTGTGTGCAGTTCTGGTCGCCACATTACCAGAAGAATGTGGATGCTTCAGAGAGGGTGCAGAGGAGGTTCACCAGGATGTTGCCTGGTATGGAGGGTGCTAGCTATGAAGAAAGGTTGAGTAGATTAGGATTGTTTTCATTGGAAAGACGGAGGTTGAGGGGGGAACCTGATTGAGGTCTACAAAATTGAGAAGTATGGACAAGGTGGATAGCAATAAGCTTTTTCCAAGAGTGGGGGTGTCAATTACAAGGGGTCATGATTTCAAGGTGAGAGGGGAAAAGTTTAAGGGAGATGCACGTGGAAAGTATTTTACGCAGAGGGTGGTGGGTGCCTGGAACGCTTTGCCAGCGGAGGTGGTAGAGGTGGGCATGATAGCATCATTTAAGATGCATCTAGACAGATATATGAACGGGCAGGGAACAGAGGGAAGTAGATCCTTGGAAAATAGGCGACAGGTTTAGTTAAAGGATCTGGATCGGCGCAGGCTGGGAGGGCCGAAGGGCCTGTTCCTGTGCTGTAATTTTCTTTGTTCTTTGTTCTTGTTCTGACACTATGCTGACTTTACTGGAGACCTGATACTACCCTAACCACACTTAATAGCTACCACATGGTGTTTGCACTGGCCAGCTCACTAACTCTGACTGTCTTAGAGGCTGGATCCCGTGATAGCGGGAAAACTGGTGCCCTCTGGCTTTATAGTGATCGTGTCCTGTCTGGTGATTGGCTGCACTGTGCTGTGTGCTTATGGTCATCCTGTGTGTCAATAACTGCCTGTCTGTGCACCATTGTATACATCAATGTATATTATGACAGACCCTGTGCAGCTGCAGTCAAACTGCCCAGTTTTAGATTCTATTCCCTTTGCAAGAAGCACCAATATTCCATTTGCCTCCCTAATCAGTAAGTTTTGATTGGAATATTTTGGGAATAATTATTACATTAGCCGGGATGATAATAAGGTAGAGTGGGCCATTTTCTGGTTTTTCACTCGATTGGCATAATTAAATACAATTCAGCTGTCCTCGCTGATACAATGTGACCTGGTCACTGCCCAAGTTGCAAAGTTAAATATCATCCCGAACATGTTTGAACATTGGTAAAATATTTGAATTGCAGCACGGTGGCACAGTGGTTAGCACTGCTGCCTCATAGCACCAGGGACCCGGGCCAGCACGGTGGCACAGTGGTTAGCACTGCTGCCTCATAGCACCAGGGATCCGGGCCAGCACGGTGACACAGTGGTTAGCACCGCTGCCTCACAGTACTAGGGACCTGGGCCGGCACGGTGTCACAGTGGTTAGCACTGCTGCCTCATAGCACCAGGGACCCGGGCCAGCACGGTGGCACAGTGGTTAGCACTGCTGCCTCATAGCACCAGGGACCCGGGCCAGCACGGTGGCACAGTGGTTAGCACTGCTGCCTCACAGCACTAGGGACCTGGGCCAGCACGGTGGCACAGTGGTTAGCACTGCTGCCTCACAGCACTAGGGACCTGGGCCGGCACGGTGGCACAGTGGTTAGCACTGCTGCCTCATAGCACCAGGGATCCGGGCCAGCACGGTGACACAGTGGTTAGCACTGCTGCCTCACAGCACTAGGGACCTGGGCCGGCACGGTGGCACAGTGGTTAGCACTGCTGCCTCATAGCACCAGGGATCCGGGCCAGCACGGTGACACAGTGGTTAGCACCGCTGCCTCACAGTACTAGGGACCTGGGCCGGCACGGTGTCACAGTGGTTAGCACTGCTGCCTCATAGCACCAGGGACCCGGGCCAGCACGGTGGCACAGTGGTTAGCACTGCTGCCTCACATCACGAGGGACCCGGGCCAGCACGGTGGCACAGTGGTTAGCACTGCGGCCTCACAGCACTAGGGACCTGGGCCGGCACGGTGGCATAGTGATTAGCACTGCTACCTCACAGCGTCAGGGACCCGGGGCAGCACGGTGGCACAGTGATTAGCACCGCTACCTCACAGCGTCAGGGACCCGGGGCAGCACGGTGGCACAGTGATTAGCACCGTTTCCTCACAGCGTCAGGGACTCGGGGCAGCATGGTGGCACAGTGATTAGCACCGCTACCTCACAGCGTCAGGGACCCGGGGCAGCACGGTGGCACAGTGATTAGCACCGCTACCTCACAGCGTCAGTGACACGGGGCAGCACGGTGACACAGTGATTAGCACCGCTTCCTCACAGCGTCAGGGACCCGGGGCAGCACGGTGGCACAGTGATTAGCACCGCTACCTCACAGCGTCAGGGACCCGGGGCAGCACGGTGTCACAGTGGTTAGCACTGCTTCCTCACAGCGTCAGGGACCCGGGGCAGCACGGTGACACAGTGATTAGCACCGCTTCCTCACAGCGTCAGGGACCCGGGGCAGCACGGTGGCACAGTGATTAGCACCGCTACCTCACAGCGCCAGGGACCCGGGGCAGCACGGTGGCACAGTGATTAGCACTGCTACCTTACAGCGTCAGGGACCCGGGGCAGCACGGTGGCACAGTGATTAGCACCGCTTCCTCACAGCGTCAGTGACCCGGGGCAGCACGGTGGCACAGTGATTAGCACCGCTTCCTCACAGTGTCAGGGACTCGGGGCAGCACGGTGACACAGTGATTAGCACCGCTGCCTCACAGCACCAGGGACCCGGGCCAGCACGGTGGCACAGTGGTTAGCACTGCTGCCTCACAGCACCAGGGACCCAGGCCGGCACGTTGGCACTGTGGTTAGCACTGCTGCCTCACTGTGCCAGGGACCCGGGCCAGCACGGTTGCACAGTAGTTAGCACTGTTGCCTCACTGTGCCAGGGACCCGGGCCAGCACGGTTGCACAGTAGTTAGCACTGTTGCCTCACTGTGCCAGGGACCCGGGCCAGCACGGTTGCACAGTGATTAGCACTGCTGCCTCACAGCACCAGGGACCTGGGGCGTCAAGGTGGCACAGTGGTTAGCACTGCTGCCTCACAGTGCCAGGGACCGAGTTCAATTCTGGCCTTGGTTGACTGTGGGGAGTCTGCACGTTTTCCCCGTGCCTGCGTGGGTTTCCTCCGGGTGCTCCGGTTTCCTCCCACAGTCCAAAAATGTGAGGTTAGATGGGATTACAGGAATAGGGCGGGGCAATGGGCCCCGGCATGATGCTCTTTCAGAGGGTTGCTACAGATCCGATTGGCCGAATGGCCTCCTTCTGCACTGTAGGGATTCTATGGCCCTCGGGTTCTTTGTGCAATGTCCAGGATACCTAATGCCTAGATTCTGACTTGCTGGATCCTAATTCACAAATGCAGACTATGATAAAACTTGACAACAACACCAATTGACTAAGGAAATTGTAAGTCACAGTTGAAAGGAGATTTCAAATCTGTTTTTTGGTGAAGAACGAAGACACTGGGATAGTCAGATTCGACAGCAGATATCCAACACAGAAAGGAGACATTAATCCCACACATGACATTTTGCATTTGCTGGTTTTCCTAAACCAGGAAGGGTAAATAAATGCAAAGTATAAATTCAGAATTCTTTACAGCAAAGGGACAGTCTCCAGAGATTCTTTCCTTCAGATTTCATTCGGATCTTTCAGCGTGAAGGTTATTTAAATGTCATAAAAATCCAGGTGTCTAAGACTTAATCAGATTGGTGGGATAAAATCAACGTCCCCTTCATCATTCTAACTCTGACAAAATGGAGATAAATAATGGTGGCTGGTGTTTAATCTACAGTCTGACTCCATCCATCATAGATCGAGACCCATCAGAGATTCCAGTCTCAAAATATTCCCATTTGCTCACAAGAAAATCTATCAAAGTTCTGTATGGAGGAGATTATCAGGTGGCTGGAAAACAAATATCAAGTGTTAATGGTGTCAATGTTAGATTCTAGAACCGAGAGTGTTGGCTACACTTTGCTGCAGTGAAAACATTGGAAATGCCCATGATATGAAATTGGTTGTGTAAAGTTTAACAATGTACATTGGAAAATGTATCATTAATCCTTTGATTCTGTGAGCAGAACTTCAAACTGTATCAGGAAATGGCTGATATGTCTGTATATACTGTGACATTATGATAAATGTACAGAACTGTAAGGGTTAGTGTTATGTTCAAATCAACCACTGGAGGGAGCTAGATGCAGAACTATATAAAGCATGGAAGCTGAGCTTTCTGGGAGAGAGTTGAGGAGAAGGCTGGAGGACAGACTGTAGGAAAGCTAGTGTGAGTGAGAGCAGATCATAGTT
Source organism: Scyliorhinus torazame (assembly GCF_047496885.1). Classification (NCBI taxonomy): domain Eukaryota; kingdom Metazoa; phylum Chordata; class Chondrichthyes; order Carcharhiniformes; family Scyliorhinidae; genus Scyliorhinus; species Scyliorhinus torazame. Next base: position 326,990,015 of record NC_092712.1, on the reverse strand, counting down.
ATTGTATTAGTGTAGAGATTAGTGGTAGATGAGTGTAGATTGTATGATTTTTGTCAATTGTTTATGGAAGTAAGAGGTCAAATCCAATTAAGTTGTGTAAATAAATCTATAGCTTTGTTCAATATAAAAGTTAGAACAAACATAGAACATAGAAAATACAGCACAGAACAGGCCCTTCGGCCCACGATGTTGTGCCGAACCTTTGTCCTAGATTAATCATAGATTATCATTGAATCTACAGTGCAGAAGGAGGCCATTCGGCCCCCTGAGTCTGCACCAGCTCTTGGAAAGAGCACCCTACCCAAACTCAACACCTCCACCCAACACCAAGGGCAATTTGGACATTAAGGGCAATTTATCATTGGCCAATTCACCTAACCCGCACATCTTTGGACTGTGGGAGGAAACCGGAGCACCCGGAGGAAGCCCACGCAGACACGGGGAGGACGTGCAGACTCCGCACAGACAATGACCCAAGCCGGAATCGAACCTGGGACCATGGATCTGTGAAGCAATTGTGCTATCCACAATGCTACCGTGCTGCCCTTAAGAACAAATAAATCTACACTATATCATTTTCCCGTAATCCATGTACCTATCCAACAGCTGCTTGAAGGTCCCTAATGTTTCCGACTCAACTACTTCCACAGGCAGTGCATTCCATGCCCCCACTACTCTCTGGGTAAAGAGCCTACCTCTGATATCCCTCCTATATCTTCCACCTTTCACCTTAAATTTATGTCCCCTTGTAATGGTGTGTTCCACCTGGGGAAAAAGTCTCTGACTGTCTACTCTATCTATTCCCCTGATCATCTTATAAACCTCTATCAAGCCGCCCCTCATCCTTCTCCGTTCTAATGAGAAAAGGCCTAGCACCCTCAACCTTTCCTCGTAAGACCTACTCTCCATTCCAGGCAACATCCTGGTAAATCTTCTTTGCACCTTTTCCAGAGCTTCCACATCCTTCCTAAAATGAGGCGACCAGAACTGTACACAGTACTCCAAATGTGGCCTTACCAAAGTTTTGTACAGCTGCATCATCACCTCACGGCTCTTAAATTCAATCCCTCTGTTAATGAACGCGAGCACACCATAGGCCTTCTTCACAGCTCTATCCACTTGAGTGGCAACTTTCAAAGATGTATGAACATAGACCCCAAGATCTCTCTGCTCCTCCACAATGCCAAGAACTCTACCGTTAACCCTGTATTCCGCAGCAATATTAGTTGTAGTCTTTGTGAACACTACGCCAACCATCCTAGGATCTGAACCATAAAGAACACCACATTTAACATTTACTTCAAAGAATGAAACCCCAAAGGGCCAGTAAATCTGGTGACACTACTCGGGGCTTTTCACAGTAACTTCATTGGAGCCGACTTGTGACAATAAGCGATTATTATTATTAACAGCAGCTGGATCCACAGGACCAGTGTAGAGGTCGATGGGAGTTATCATTAAATAGACAGCTGGGGAGTACCTACACTGAAAACAATAGATTCCCTTTAAATAGTGTTGAACTGGCAGAAGGATTGTGTTTTCCACCTTACACAAACACACTCTCCATACAAAGAGAATTGGCCAAATCATCGCTTATTTTATGTGAAGAGATAAACTGCAACATTTTTTTCCTTTTCGTTGTTTATATTCATATCATTTTCCAAACTTGTAGATTATACCTGATTGAAGATATTTTGTAGTATTATCTGATTCTATCAACAGCCAGCACTGTGCCAGTGTGCAGCCAGAACTGTGCCAGTGTGCAGCCAGCACTGTGCCTGTGTGCAGCCAGCACTGTGCAGCCAGCACTGTGCCAGTGTGCAGCCAGCACTATGCCAGTGTGCAGCCAGCGCTGTATCAGTGTGCAGCCAGCACTGTGCCAGTGTGCAGCCAGCACAGTGCCAGTGTGCAGACAGCACTGTGTCAGTGTGCAGCCAGCACTGTGCCAGTGTGCAGCCAGCACTGTGCCAGTGTGCAGACAGCACTGTGTCAGTGTGCAGCCAGCATTGTGCCAGTGTGCAGCCAGCACTGTGCCAGTGTGCAGCCAACACTGTGTCAGTGTGCAGCCAGCACTGTGCCAGTGTGCAGCCAGCACTGTGCCAGTGTGCAGACAGCACTGTGTCAGTGTGCAGCCAGCACTGTGCCAGTGTGCAGCCAGCACTGTGCCAGTGTGCAGCCAGCACTGTTTCAGTGTGCAGCCAGCACTGTGCCAGTGTGCAGCCAGCACTGTGCCAGTTTGCAGCCAGCACTGTGCCAGTGTGCAGCCAGCACTGTGCCAGTGTGCAGCCAGCACTGTGTCAGTGTGCAGCCAGCACTGAGCCAGTGTGCAGCCAGCACTGTGCCAGTGTGCAGCCAGCACTGTGACAGTGAGCAGCCAGCACTGTGCCAGTGTGCAGCCAGCACTGTGCCAGTGTGCAGCCAGCACTGTGCCAGTGAGAGGCCAGCACTGTGCCAGTGTACAGCCAGCACTGTGTCAGTGTGCAGCCAGCACTGTGCCAGTGTGCAGCCAGAACTGTGCCAGTGTGCAGCCAGCGCTGTGCCACTGTGCAGCCAGCACTGTGCCACTGTGCAGCCAGCACTGTGCCAGTGTGCAGCCAGCACTATGCCAGTGTGCAGCCAGCGCTGTATCAGTGTGCAGCCAGCACTGTGCCAGTGTGCAGCCAGCACTGTGCCAGTGTGCAGACAGCACTGTGTCAGTGTGCAGCCAGCACTGTGCCAGTGTGCAGCCAGCACTGTGCCAGTGTGCAGCCAGCACTGTGCCATTGTGCAGCCAGCACAGTGTCAGTGTGCAGCCAGCACTGTGCCAGTGAGCAGCCAGCACTGTGCCAGTTTGCAGCCAGCACTGTGCCAGTGTGCAGCCAGCACTGTGTCAGTGTGCAGCCAGCACTGTGCCAGTGAGCAGCCAGCACTGTGCCAGTGTGCAGCCAGCACTGTGCCAGTGAGCAGCCAAAACTGTGCCAGTGTGCAGCAAGCACTGTGCCAGTGTGCAGCCAGCACTGTGCCAGTGTGCAGCCAGCACTGTGTCAGTGTGCAGCCAGCACTGAGCCAGTGTGCAGCCAGCACTGTGCCAGTGTGCAGCCAGCACTGTGCCAGTGAGCAGCCAGCACTGTGCCAGTTTGCAGCCAGCACTGTGCCAGTGTGCAGCCAGCACTGTGTCAGTGTGCAGCCAGCACTGTGCCAGTGTGCAGCCAGAACTGTGCCAGTGTGCAGCCAGCACTGTGCCAGTGTGCAGGCAGCACTGTGCCAGTGTGCAGCCAGCACTGTGCCAGTGTGCAGCCAGCACTGTGCCAGTGTGCAGCCAGCACTGTGCCAGTGAGCAGCCAGCACTGCGCCAGTGTGCAGCCAGCACTGTGCCAGTGTGCAGCCAGCACTGTGCCAGTGTGCAGCCAGCACTGTGCCAGTGAGCAGCCAGCACAGTGCCAGTGTGCAGCCAGCACTGTGCCAGTGAGTAGCCAGCACTGTGTCAGTGTGCAGCCAGCACTGTGCCAGTGTGCAGCCAGAACTGTGCCAGTGTGCAGCCAGCACTGTGCCTGTGTGCAGCCAGCACTGTGCAGCCAGCACTGTGCCAGTGTGCAGCCAGCACTATGCCAGTGTGCAGCCAGCACTGTGCCAGTGTGCAGACAGCACTGTGCCTGTGTGCAGCCAGCACTGTGCAGCCAGCACTGTGCCAGTGTGCAGCCAGCACTATGCCAGTGTGCAGCCAGCGCTGTATCAGTGTGCAGCCAGCACTGTGCCAGTGTGCAGCCAGCACTGTGCCAGTGTGCAGACAGCACTGTGTCAGTGTGCAGCCAGCACTGTGCCAGTGTGCAGCCAGCACTATGCCAGTGTGCAGCCAGCACTGTGCCAGTGTGCAGCCAGCACTGTGCCAGTGAGCAGCCAGCACTGTGCCAGTGTGCAGCCAGCACTGTGCCAGTGTGCAGCCAGCACTGCGCCAGTGAGCAGCCAGCACTGCGCCAGTGTGCAGCCAGCACTGCGCCAGTGTGCAGCCAGCACTGCGCCAGTGTGCAGCCAGCACTGCGCCAGTGTGCAGCCAGCACTGCGCCAGTGTGCAGCCAGCACTGTGCCAGTGAGCAGCCAGCACTGTGCCAGTGTGCAGGCAGCACTGTGCCAGTGTGCAGCCAGCACTGTGCCAGTGTGCAGCCAGCACTGTGCCAGTGTGCAGCCAGCACTGTGCCAGTGTGCAGCCAGCACTGAGCCAGTGTGCAGCCAGCACTGTGCCAGTGTGCAGCCAGCACTGTGCCAGTGTGCAGCCAGCACTGTTGCAGTGAGAGTCCAGCACTGTGCCAGTGAGCAGCCAGCGCTGTGCCAGGGTGCAGCCAGCACTGTGCCAGTGTGCAGCCAGCACTGTGCCAGTGAGATGCCAGCACTGTGCCAGTGAGAGGCCAGCACTGTGCCAGTGTGCAGCCAGCACTGTGGCAGTGTGCAGCCAGCACCGTGCCAGTGTGCAGCCAGCACTGTGCCAGTGTGCAGCCAGCACCTTGCCAGTGTGCAGCCAGCACTGCGCCAGTGTGCAGCCAGCACTGTGCCAGTGAGCACATTTAGAATCCAGGGCAATACCTTGAACAGAACTGAGGAGTAACAAAAAGGGACCTGGTTCAATTCGAAAACACCAACCCTCGTTTCAGCAATATTCCAACCCCCTTAACGTATTGTCCACCATTGAGAATCTCTTCCCTGTTAGCAAAGGATATTAGCCACACCCCTAAATCCCATTTATTGCAAGAACGTAAAGGAGGTGGATGATGTTAGGAGAGGCGAAAGAATTGCAGTTTTTCCTGAGGTAGTCGGGTTCAAACATTAAACATTTCAGTCTCTTTACTCAAATCCATTACTAAACTGATGAGAACTAACTAACTTAATTTCCTTTATTTTTAATCCATTTTCTATATTTTTAGTTATCTAATTTTGTAAGTTACTAGTTATCGTAGCCGAACAGGTTTCTGGCCTGGTTAATAGTTCTGTGAACTGTTTTGACCAATGTGCTGTGTCAGGTGAATGTTAACATGAGGCTCATTTGACCTCATTGCTGATGGTTTGGGGGAATTACAGACAGACAATTCTCTCGTGTCTAAGGGCAGCTTTCCTCTCTCAACCACACCAAACAAAACCTGGTTAACAAGCTGTTCGCTCCTTGTTGAAAGTGGACCATGGATTGGCAGCTGTTTATAATTCCCATGTTCAATTTATTTAAAACATGAAATCTATGTTGAGATATTGACTGGATTTTCCTGACCTTTCTGATGTACCTGCTTTGAGCCCATGTTACGCTGCTCCAGTTCTCTAGGACAGAATTTATTCACATGCTTTCAAAGAACAAAGAACAATACAGCACAGGAACAGGTCCTTCAGCCCTCCAAACCTGTACCGGTCATGATGCCAACCTTTGCCAAAACCCTCAGCACTTCCTCGTGCCGTATCCCTCTGTACCCGTCCTGTCCCTGTGTTTGTCAAGATGCATTTTGAACGCCGTTAATGTATCTGTTTCCACAACCTCCCCTGGCCACGCGTTCCAGGCACTCACCACCCTCTGTGTAAAAACACCTGCCTCGAACATCTCCTCTAAACTTTGCCCCAAGGACCTTAAACCTATGCTCCCTGGTGACTGACCCCCTCCACCCTGGGAAAGAGTGCCTGCCCATCCACTCTATCCATGCTCCTCATAATCTTGTAGACCTCTATCAGGTCTCCCCTCAACCTCCGTCTTTCTAATGAAAACAGTCCGGGTCTATCCAGCCTCTCCACATAGCGAACACCCTCCAGACCAGGCAACATCCTGGTAAACCTCCTCTGCACCCTCACCAAAGCCTCCACACCCTTCTGGTAGTGTGGCGACCAGAATTGTGCGCAATATCCCAAGTGCGGCCTTAACAAGGTTCTATACAACTGCAGCATGACTTGCCAGTTTTTATACTCGATGCCCCGTCCAATGACGACAAGCATTCCGTATGCTTTCTTGATTACCTTGTCCACTTGTGTTGCCACCTTCAAAGATCTGTGGACCTGCACACCCAGATCTCTCTGACTTTCGATATTCCTCAGAGTTTTACCATTGGTATATTTCCCCTCTTTGTTAGACCTGTCAAAATGCGTTACCTCACATTTGGCTGGATTAATCTCCATTTGCCATTTCTCTGCCCAAGTCTCCAACCTATCCTCTGACAATCCTCAACACTAGCTGCCACTCCACCAACCTTGGTGTCATCCGCGAACTTACTAATCAGACCAGCTACATTTTCCTCCAAATCGTTTATGTATTCTGCAAGCCACAGAGTCCTAAACACCGATCCTTGTGGAACACCACTAATCCCAACCTTCCATTCCAAAATACACCTTTCTACTGCTACCCTTTGCCTTCTGTGACCGAGCCAGTTCTGTATCCATCTTACCAACTCACCTCTGATTCCGTGTGACTTCATCTTTTGTCCAAGTCTGCCATGAGGTACTTTGTCAAAGGCTTTACGGAAGTCCATCTAACCAACATCCACCACCCTCCCCTCATCAATCACCTTTGTCACCTCCTCAAAAAACTCTATCAAGTTAGTGAGGCACGACCTCCCCGTCACAAAACCCAAATTTTACTCTTGATGAGACCAGCATTTACTGTCCATCCCTAATTAGCTGTGAGGTGCAGGAAGCTCTGCCACTAACAGCAACAAGTGATGCCACTTCAGAGAATATCTCCGAAGATCCAAGGTTCAGGTTGTAGGCTCCCAGGAGGTTACCTGAAAAGGTGATGGTTTGCTCCCTAATGACAGGGACACGCTGTTTTCCTCCAAAACAGGCATCAGAGGGCCCATGGTCATTCCTCGCTATGCTGCCCCCGGAGGAGGGATGCTGACAGAATCAGTGTCAGTGGCAGTGTTGTAGGGCAGCTTGGAAGATTGGCCTCTCTGCTGTACTTTATGAGGGGTCGTCCATGCCAATCCCAGCAGAGAAGTGGGTAATTGGATCGGGTGAGAACAAGGGGGTTGCCCAGTTGGTTTCCTCGTGTGTCCTGATGTTACTCTGCCCGTGTTGGGCAGGGAAGTGGTGGAAATTCAACCCGTTTCCCTGGCAGCTTTGACCTTTGTTTCCCAGGAAGAACAAATCTGCCCTCGGCACTCCCATCTCTCTGGGAAATGTGTGTCTGCTGGTGACTGTGTGATCAGTATTTGAGCTATCCGTCAGTCACAGTGCCACTTAATTCTAACAGATCAGATCAGTAGCTTGAACCAGAAGTGAAGCAGTTTAGAACAAATCCTGTCTATAATTTGGTAAAACTAGTTTTTACTCAGATTGGTGTAAGTCACCTTATTATCAGAACATTATTTTATCAGAACAGACACGGAGTGATTTAAACAGAGTTATTTTCTCTGACCAATCTATCTGACAATATATTGATCTGATAATAGGGCAAATTCTGAAATCAGCTCCATCTGTAACACGACCAATGCAGCGCCTGAGCTGAGAGGCAGAGCAGCCAGAGGTCACTAAATTACCCGGCTGGTAGACAACATTAAGCAGAACAGATTTGCGAGTGGGTTTGAGGATTTGTTTGTCTAGTGGCATGAAGCTACCCTCTGTTTTAAATCAACAATAAAGCTGACAGCAGTTTTTGTGGCAGCTTATAGCTTATAGTTTGGATTAGTGCTGATTTTTCCAGTGAATATGTGGGAGGGGGATGGTTTTGAAAGGATTTAGTTTATTTCTTTGGTTTATGGTCGTCTTCACTAAGCTCACAACCGGTGTATAATTTTTCATTCCTGCAATAAGCAGACATGTTCTTTGGATGATTAACACAAGGCATCTAACTTCAGAATCCCTGATTGGTGCTTTTAGCTCCTGCCTTTTCAATTACAGGTTTCCTACTGAAATGGACTGTCAAACATGTACCAGCACATACAGGATTGTGAAACATGTACCAGCACACGCAGGACTGTCAAACATGTACCAGCACATACAGGATTGTGAAACATGTACCAGCACACGCAGGTTTGTCAAACATGTACCAGCCCACGCAGGTTTGTCAAACATGTACCAGCACACGCAGATTGTCAAACATGTACAAGCACACGCAGGATTGTCAAATATATACCACACACCCGGAATTGTCAAACATGTTAACGTGCAGGTTCAGTTGGCAGTTAGGAAGGCAAATGCAATGTTAGCATTCATGTCGAGAGGGCTAGAATACAAGACCAGGGATGTACTTCTGAGGCTGTATAAGGCTCTGGGTCAGACCCCATTTGGAGTATTGTGAGCAATTTTTGGCCCCATATCTAAGGAAGGATGTGCTGGGGCCTTGGAAAGGGTCCAGAGGAGGTTCACAAGAATGACCCCTGGAATGAAGAGCTTGTTGCATGAGGAACGTTTGAGGACTCTGGGTCTGTACTCGTTTGAGTTTAGAAGGATGAGAGGGGATCTTATTGAAACTTACAGGATACTGCGAGGCCTGGATAGAGTGGACGTGGAGAGGATGTTCCCACTTGTAGGAAAAACTAGAAGCAGAGGACACCATCTCAGACTGAAGGGACGATCCTTTAAAACTGAGATGAGGAGGAATTTCTTCAGCCAAGCATGTACCGGTACACTTTGTGTTGTTAAACGCGCACAGTACTGTACACTGCAGAGGAGCAATGCAGGTCACGGCAATGAAAAGGCATCTTTCTTGTGGAAGAGATGAATTAGGTCAGCAATGGACTGTCGGAGAATGTAGCACTTTGTACAGAACATGTCCTTCGCCAACACTTATCAGAGGCAATTAGAGCTGGGCAACAAATGCCAATCGTGTTGGCATTGCCCACATGGCAGGAATGAAGACGATGATATTGCCTGGTAATTCCAGCAGTCGCTGTGAATTTACAACCATGCGAGGCTGTTGACCAACTGTGTTACCTGAAGGGAGCGATAATTTCACTGGGTTGAGGGTGGAGAAGGAAAGCAAGAGGTTTACTGACACCTTCTGCAGCTTGGAAATGAGGTTGTTGTTCTGCTGGGTGCAGGTAGCAGATTCCCCTGATTGTCCTCGTTATCCTCACCCTCTAACTCACCCACCCTCACATTCAATCGATATCCTCCGCATTCACTGTGATGTCACCACTAAATATCGCCCCCCACCCCCCCTTTCAACCTTGCAAAGGGAATGAGGGATTGTTCCCTCTATTTCAGAATGGTCCACCCCTCAGTCCACCCAACCACCGGTCCCTTTCCCAGACACCATTCCAGGAAAATTCAGGAGATGGAACATTTTCCCTTTTACCTCCTCTCTCCTCACTGGCCAAAGCCTCAAACATTCCTTCCAAAAATGTGTCTGAACTTTTAACAACTTAATGACCTGGGGCGTCATTCTCCGACCCCCCGCCGATACCGGAGATTGGGCGGGGGCGGGAATCGGGCCGCTCCGGTTGGCGGGACCCCCCGCTGGATTCTCCAGCCCGGATGGGCCGAAGTCCCACCCAGAAATTGCCTGCCCCGCCGGCGTAAATCAAAGCTGGTATTTCCCGGCGGGACCAGACAGCGCGGGCGGGCTCCGGGGTCCTGGGGGGGGCGCGGGGCGATCTGACCCTGGGGGGTGCCCCCACGGTGGCCTGGCCCGCGATCGCCATTTCCGCCAGCTGGCGGGGCTAGGCCGCCAAAGATGCAGAACATTCCGCACCTTTGGGCCGGCGCGATGCCCGTCTGATTGGCGCCGTTTTTGGCGCCAGTCGGCGGACATTGCGCCATTGGGGGATAATTTCTCCCATGGATTCTGCGTTCCTCAGCTCCGGGGCAGAATTCTCCGATCCTCGGCTCCGGGGCGGGATTCTTCCCGGCTCCGGGGTGGGATTCTCCTCGGCTCCGGGACGGGATTCTCCTCGGCTCCGGTGGGGGATTCTTCCCGGCTCCGGGACGGGATTCTCCGCGGCTCCGGGACGGGATTCTCCTCGGCTCCGGGGCGGGATTCTCCTCGGCTCCGGTGGGGGATTCTTCCCGGCTCTGGGGCGGGATTCTCCGCGGCTCCGGGACGGGATTCTCCTCGGCTCCGGTGGGGGATTCTTCCCGGCTCCGGGACGGGATTCCCCTCGGCTCCGGGACGGGATTCCCCTCGGCTCCGGGGCGGGATTCTCCGCGGCTCTGGGGCGGGATTCTCCTCGGCTCCGGGGCGGGATTTTCCTCGGCTCCGGGACGGGATTCCCCTCGGCTCCGGGGCGGGATTCTCCTCGGCTCCTCGGCTCCGGGGCGGGATTCTCCTCGGCTCCTCGGCTCCGGGGCGGGATTCTCCTCGGCTCCTCGGCTCCGGGGCGGGATTTTCCTCAGCTCCGGTGCGGAATTCTTCCTGGCTCCGGGGCGGGATTCTCCGTTCCGAGGCTCCGGTGCGTCAAAATCGCGTTCTGCCGAAGAATCAATGTTCCCGACCAAATCGGGAGTGACCGCGCCGCACATCGATGGCCTCAGGACATTTCCTGAAGTCCGTCCCCCGATGCTCCGCCCCGACCAGCCGAGTTCCTGAGGGCGCGCCTCTCATGGTCTCACCCATCGGGAACTCGGCGTGGCGGCTACGGACTGAGTCCAGCGCCGCCACAGTCGGGGGAGGGGGGGCCATTCCGCGGGCAACGGGGGATTTGCGGGGGCTGGGGGCACTGGTGGGGGGTGGTCTAGGGGTGTCGAGCCTGGTCAAAGTTGGGCAGCTTTTGGCAGGCTGGGTGCGTGCGCAGCTGGTCCATGATCCTGCAGGCCACCGCCGTGCACTTGGGGGGCCACAGACCTGCCAATTCTCTGGCCGTGTTCGGTGGTAAAGCCGGGGTCTTTACGCTGCGTGCCTGCCAGCCCCCCACCAGACAGAGGATCAGTGCATCTTTTGCGCCGTTTCTTCGGGCGTAAAACGCCATTGTTCCCACGCCGACGTAAGCACTTAGTCTGCAAATCGGAGAATCTAGACCCAGGTCTTTCCTATTTACAGTAAGAAGCCTTTCCACAATTCACCTGAGGAAGGAGCAGCGCTCCGAAAGCTAGTGACATCGAAACAAACCTGTTGGACTTTAACCTGGTGTTGTAAAACTTCTTACTGTGCTCACCCCAGTCCAACGCCGGCATCTCCACATCATGGCATTCCTATTTATAACTCCTCGAGACTTTATTATTTATTTATCCCATTAATCTCCACCTCTACCTTGCACTATTACCATTGATCATTTAATTGTCCACCCTATCCCGGCCCTTTCCTTTTGTTCCTTCCATTCACTCTGCCTCTGTACTTGCTTCAATCCGGTTACATTTCAAACATTTTCCTGTTCAGCTGAAAGGTCATTTCCTGCAATATTAACTCTCTTTGTCTCTCCACAGACACTAATATCACCTCCTGAGTATTTCCAACATTTCCTGTTTCAATTTTTGATTTTCAATATCCGCAGTAATATCGTTTTGTATTCAGAATTTTGGCTGGGTCACTCTCCTGAAAGTGAAGCTGCTATTTCTAATTCCACTGTGACTGCACGGAGGACAAACATTGTATGAAATATGCAAGTCTGCAAAAATAAATCCTCATATCATTGGCTACCTAACCATGTGCTGCAATCTTCATTTTTAGTTTAATCTGGCACGGCACAAAGAAAGTTTGTTGTCAGCGCGAAATGGGATTAACACCACCATTCATTCAGGACTAATTTCATCAAGCCAATCTTTCCAATGTGTTTAACTGCTTGCTCCATGCTTTAATCACTGACACATTAAAGGGCTGAGATAGGGTTAATAAATGGTCAAATTGCACTCTCACAATTTACTATGTTGTCTGAATCCCCTGGGGATGTTGCTGCTGTGTAACATGCCCCAGATTATGCGTCAGTCTATATTTAGTAGTGAGACCTTTCTTGGTTTGTTACACAGCTCTGTTTCCTATTGTCTTGAGGACTTGCTGTGGACTACTGACAGTGTTTCCCCGTTTTTGGCATTAATCTGCGTTTAAAATGCAAGAAGCACTAAGGACATCACTTTTACCTGAATATTTGCAGAATTAATTGAATAATTAGCAATATTGTTCCATATTAATCTTTTAAAATTCCAATAGTAATTATCCTCTTTTAAATAAAATTGGCAGAACATTGATATAGAACAAGTAAAATGACAATACTTGAAATAGAGAAAGGGAATGTAAACACAGTTAAATAATTGGTTCAGCTTTTATTATTTTACCACCACCGCACTATTTGAGGAGGAAATGACCTCAACCATTGCTATTGGCCAACTGACCACACGTCGTGGGACCATGACATCACATCAATGTGCTGGCTATCGAGTCGTTTTAAGATAGGTCACCTTGAAGATGAATGAAATGAAAATGAAATGAAATGAAAAATGAAAATCGCTTATTGTCACAAGTAGGCTTCAAATGAAGTTACTGTGAAAAGCCCCTAGTCACCACATTCCGGCACCTGTTCGGGAAGGCTGGTACGGGAATTGAACCATGCAGCTGGCCTGCCTTGGTCTGCTTTCAAAGCCAGCGATTTAGCCCAGTGAGCTAAACCAGCTAAACCAGGAAGATGAATTCCACCATATCACAAATTCGCTCTTTTTTTCTAACGAAAGGTTTACCTTCAAAGAATCAAACTATCTACATGAAAGGAAAGATGATAATTGTGTCTGAATGTACAATTATACAAAATAATAACTTTGCCTCTGAAACATGCTATTGGTTCATTTATCCATTCAGCTTCAGTGATGTGGAGTGCTGGCGGCTGCTGTTATGGTTTCAGATGTTTTCTCGGTGTGTTGTATCTTAGACTGTGTTCTGTGTGCAATAGGACTGCTCAGTGTTTCTGGTTGTGATATACTTTTGATTTGGTTTCACCGGACTGTCCATCCCATTGTACTTGATGTGCTCTTGGTTTTGGGCGTTTGCTGGTGATTTCCGCTGGATTCAGGGGTGAAATTCTCCGACCCCCCGCCGGGTTGGAGAATCGCCGGGGGCTGGCGTGAATCCCGCCCCCACCGGTTGCCGAAGTCTCCGGCACCGGAGATTCGGCGGGGGGCGGGAATCGCGCCGCGCCGGTTGGCGGGCCCCCCCCCGCTCGATTCTCTGGCCCGGATGGGCCGAAGTCCCGCCGCTAAAATGCCTGTCACGCCGGCGTGGATTAAACCACCTACCTTACCGGTGGGACAAGGCGGCACGGGCGGGCTCCGGGGGGGGCGCGGGGCGATCTGGCCCCGGGGGGGTGCCCCCACGGTGGCCTGGCCCGCGATCGGGGCCCACCGATCCGCGGGCGGGCCTGTGCCACGGGGGACACTCTTTCCCTTCCGCCTCCGCCACGGTCTCCACCATGGCGGAGGCGGAAGAGACTCCCTCCACTGCGCATGCGCGGGAAACTGTCAGCGGCCGCCGACGCTCCCGCGCATGCGCCGCCGGGAAATGTCATTTCCGCGCCAGCTGGCGGGGCGGAAATTCGTCCGGCGCCAACCTAGCCCCTCAAGGTTGGGGCCCGGCCCCCAAAGATGCGGAGCATTCCGCACCTTTGGGGCGGCACAATGCCCGACTGATTTACGCCGTTTTGGGCGCCAGTTGGCGGACATCGCGCCGTTTCTGGAGAATTTCGCCCCAGATCTTTCACCTTCCTCTGTTTTTCAAATAGTGCCTATGTGCTCCTAGGACTATTGATGAATGAAAACTGGGGAGGTTTGTCCGCACATGTCTGCTGAATAGTATTGCCCCAGGCAACGGAACAATCAGACCGAGCATTGTCACTCTGAGATGCAACTTGGCCATGTGGTGATTGTCCACACTTCATGATTTGGGATTTGACAGTTCAAATCCTACATTCTACCATTCCATTCGATCTGAGGTAATTTGATAATGGTATGGTTGACTCCCTCACCTTTCACACATCTCCTTGAAGGGTTGTATGATTAGCCTGACTTCGGTCATTGGTAAGATTTTTGAGTCTGCTATTAACGATGAGATCGCGGAGTACTTGGAAGTGCATGGTGAAGTAGGATAGAGTCAGCACGGCTTTGTCAAAGGGAGGTCATGTCTCACAAATCCGTTAGAGTTCTTTCAGGAAGTAACAAGGAAGTTAGACAAAGGAGAACCAGTGGACGTGATTTATTTAGATTTCCAGAAGGCCTTTGACAAGGTGCCGCATAGGAAACTGTTAAATAGGTTAAGAGCCCATGGTGTTCAGGGTAAGATCCTGGCATGGATAGAGGATGGGCTGATTGGCAGAAGGCAGAGAGTGGGGATAAAGGGGTCTTTTTCAGGACAGCAGCCGGTGACTAGTGGTGTGCCTCAGGGGGCGGTGCTGGGACCACAACTTTTCACAATATACATTAATGATCTGGAAGAAGGTACTGAAGGCTCTGTTGCTAAGTTTGCAGATGATACAAAGATCAGTAGCGGGACAGGTAGTATTGAGGAAGCAAGGGGGCTGCAGAAGGACTTGGACAGGCTAGGAGAGCGGGCAATGAAGTGGCAGATGAAATAAAATGTGGAAAAGTGTGAGGTTATGACTTTGGAACGAGGAATTTAGGCATAGACTATTTTCTAAATGGGGAAATGCTGAGGAAATCAAAAGCACAAAGGGATGTTAGACGTTTTAGTTGCTGTGATATGAAGAGTCTAAAGTTCTGTTCCTTTTTCTTTGTTTCCCACACAAGCGGGCAACATTTACCATTGTTCTCCAAAAGGAAAATTATAAAACCTCCTGCGCTTGAAACCCCATCACACAAATTTGCATAGGACGCATTACTATAAACTATGAGTTTCAAATGCTTAAGGTCACCTAAAACCGGGAACTTCAAAACACACTCCTGCATTTTTTGTTTGGCCAACGCTTTATTTGCTCTTATTATGTCTTCCACTTTGGGATCATTCATTTTTGTACTCAACTCTAGACATCAAAACTCACATCCGGTCTAGTCTGTCTACCTAACCAGTTCAGTTGCCCAATTAAACTTCGCAGTTGCTCTTTTTCTATCTTTGAAACAATTGCGTCTTTTTGTGAAACTCGGCCACGCCTAATTGCTATTGGGGTGATGTTTTCCAAATAAGATTGCTGATGTAAAGTTGCCCCTAACTTAGTCTGTCCAATTTCCAGTCCAATATATTTAAATGCACCGGAAGCCTGACTTCCAACCCTGAATTCTTTCCTCAAACCAGAGATTACAATAGTTTCAAAATCACTCGTCCCACCCCACAAAAAATCATCGACATGCATCATAAAAATGCCAGAAAGATTTCTTTTATAGTGCCAGTAAAACATTGCAGGATCTGCTTTCAACTGGCAACAGCCTAACTTTAACAAAACTGACCTGACCGAAAAGTACCAGACTCTAGACGCATCATTTAATCCATATACACATTTGTTCAACTTCCAGAGTACCCCTTCTGTGTTAGCTGCTTCTTTAGGAGAACGGAGAAAAATGTCTCTCTGGAGCTGATGCCCCTGAAAAAAGGCAGCTTTTATATCTATAGATTTGCATTTCCATGCCTTTGTGGCTAATAGAGCCAAGAAGATCTTTAAAATAACCTTTCCTGCTGTAGGTGAATCTGCCCTTAAATCCTGATCTTCTAAATTTTCTTCAAATCCCCTTGCCACGAGCCTGGCCTTTGCCTTATAAGTTCTATCCGGAAGAACCTTTTCCGTGCAAATCCATCTGTGGGATAGAGCTCATTGTCCCCTATCCGGTACTTCCTTGTATACCCCAAATTCACTCCAACTATACAATTCTTGCTATTTGGCTTCTTTAATAACTTTTTCATCTAATTTATTTGAAGCCACCAAAATCTCACGTGCATGTGGGCTTCTACTCCTATTAGTACTCGTCGTCTTACTCATGTTCCGAGATCTTGGCAAACTACGTCCCTCTCCCGCCTGGTATCTCGTTCTGTACTGCTACTGCTTGATCTATCCCTTCTGCTGTGGGATGTCCTTTCAATAGTTCTCGACCTTTTCCTGCGGACCTGTTCACTATTCAATGTACTATCTGAACTGGCACTGCGTTTCTGTGCTCTCCATTTTTGAACTTCGTTTTCTCAATCCATTGTCTTGACTCCTTCCCCTGAATGCTGTACATTCAACCGATGTTTATACTTTCCAGTGGCCTTCCCTGCTCTACTAATAACAGTTGCATCCTTCCATTGACTAGACCCTTCAGGCAAGTATGTCACTTTTGTACCAACTTTTGGCAGTTGCCCTTTTGGAAAAATGGCCTGTTCTAATTCATCAGAAGTGTTGTGTTCCTCCACAGAAACCCTGTCTATATCAGTTAATTGATCCTCATAGTTATGTAACACATGCGTACCAGATGACTCTGGTTCCTCGTCATGTCTGTCTGCTCTGTCTAAATTTGAAAATTTGTAATCTGTACCCATTATCCTTGATGAATGGACCCTAACAGTTTGATTACAATGTTACAAAATAATTGTTTTGCCATCTATGCCTATGATCTTCCCTGGGCCTTTCCATTCATTAGAATTGTATCTCTTATAGTATACCATGCCTCCTTGCTGAAAAACGGCATCCGATGGCAGTACGTTATGTCTTAAAGCTCTGCGAATTTTTTCAGAGACTTCTGCTTCCAAAAAAGCTTTTCTACTGCTATGTAATGCATTTAAATGTTCAGCAAAACCAGAGCTAATTGTAGTCCCCTCCCAAGCTGGAGGCTGGTCATCCAAAATGGACGGAAATTTAGGATTTCTACCAAACACTAATTGATAAGGACTATAGCCCCCAACCATCTGCAATGAATTTTTTGCATGTACCGCCCATGCTAAAGCTGAATTTAGCCTGCAATCTGCCAAAATGTTCCGAAGCATGTCATCGATGACAGCATGGTTTCTTTCACAGACGCCACTACTAAATGGGCTTTCTGCAGTCGTATTCATAACTCTGATATTCATGTTTTCACACATATCCCTAAACTCATCATTAGCAAATTCTCCCCCATTGTCCGTAAGGAATTTTGCTGGTGGATCCATTCCTGTCCCTATCCATTTTTCCATCATTTGATCCAGAATTACTCTCTTTTCTTTACTTCGTACAATCGTTGATTGACTAAATCTGGTTGCTAAATCTACAAAATTCAAAATAAATATATTATTTGCTTTATCCCAGATCTTAAGGTCCATGGCCACAATGTCATTAAAATCCCTGGCCAAAGGTAGGGTTACTATCGGTCGTGCTGGTGTCCTTCTGCACTTCCTACAAACTTCACAGCGGTCACTAACCTGTTCTATCAGTTCGGTATATCTTCAATCCCTTACCCCTGCATCCTTTAATAAAAATTTCAGACTCCGAGGAGACGGATGTGCAAATTGCCTATGCAGTTTTAATACCACAAGCTTTTTATCAGCTAAAGTCCCATTTTCAACTGCCATTAACACATCCTTAACCACTCTACTTGAAATATTATTTGTCAGTAATGGAATACAATAGTGTCCCGACTGTGTAAATTGTAAGTCCACCGTCTTTCCAAAAACTGTTGCCTTATCCTGTTCCATATCCAGTTTCATGTGTGCTTTCTTCATCGACGGTCTGCTCAGAAGCAAAGGTATCTCACTTGATACAACATCCGTGCTAATGAAATGATTCACTCCGGCAATATTGTAAGGGATCACCACTCTTTTCAGCGACTTCAGAGTATTATCATCCCCAAACCTGAAACGTGTGGAACTTTCAAATTCCTTAACCTTGTTACGATTTTCAGCATTCAAAGAGTCCAGGTAACATTTTAAACAGTCAATTCCACACACAGTAGATGTGCAGCCACTGTCCAATACAGCACAATTGAAGGACTCTGCAACCAACACCCTCATTACCGGCGTAAAACTGCTTATCAATAGGACAATGCCTTCTTTCTGGTCACTATCTTTTTCCTCTTCTGACTCTTCCGTGTCATGTGTCACTTCAAACACTCTATCATAACGAGTTGGACAGTTGAAAGCATAATGGTATTGAGAGTCACATTGAAAACATCGATTTATCATGCCCCGTGCATTTCTGGGGTTCATCTTCCTATTGTAGGTTCTAACTGGGTTTCTGTCTTCATAATTTCCTTGTCTCAGTCTCCTTCTATAGTCTTGACCCCTGTTCATAGCCATACGATTTCGCCATCCTGTTAGTAGTGTATCTTCCATATTCTGCCTTATTGCAGGCTGACCTATTTGGGTCATCAGAGCCATCGGAATCGAATGTTTCCCCAGAAACCTTTGTAAAGCTTTGTCATCTGTTCGAATAAGGTATCCTTATCAGTAAACTGAACTCCTGTCAAAACCAGGAGCCTATCCATTGTTGCTCGTTTTAGCCTTAGTTTAATTGCTCTGTTTTATCACCTTTGCTCTTGAGTCGCCAGGTATCTTTCTGATACCGCCACGTGGTTCAAGTCCGAGTAATGATCAATAATCCAACACACCGCTTAGTAAGAGTTAAATCAACGCACATTTATTATATACAGCAGTCAATACTTATCCATTAATTCTACTTCTAAGCTACTTCCTACAACTAACAGTCCAATACTTAACTTTGGAAATGGTCCACCAGGTCAGGGAAACGAATGGCCTTTCGTATGGGTTCTGAGCCTGTGGGGTTCAAAGCTGGTACAGGTCGATAGTCAGGAGTGCCTATCTCGTAGCGAGCGTTGGAGTAAGACTTACTATTTCTCGCGGCTGTTGCAGAGGGTCAGCAGAAGGGTCTCGAAGGGTGCGGAGAGGAGAAGAAGGGTCGATTTGAACTTAGACTCTATACTTATAGTCCCCAGGGGCTTCCCGCCTCTCGGGGCGGACCTCGTAGCTGGTTCCAAGTGATTGGACTTGGTCCCAATCACTTGGTTTGATATTTTCCAATACTGGAGCGATTCCTTGATTGAGGGGTGGTCATTCCCCTCTCTTTGTGTCAGCTCCTGCTGGCGCCGAAAAGTCTGGGTTGGCTTTGTGTTTCTAATTTGTAGCATATTGTTCCCGGGATTGCTACTTACTATGCAGGTGGCTGGGGTGTTGTTATGTTGATGGCTGCAGGTATCGGTTTGGTCCGGCTTCCCCAGAGGCGAATACACTGTTTTACCTGCAGCTGACTGTTTGAGGCCTGTTGGCTGATTTTCCCATCAGCCTCTTCCGTTCGCCATTTTAAATCAGGGTTTGGCCATTCTAATCGGGAGTCAGCCATTTTACATGGCTACACCATGCTGCTCACTCTGGCACAGTCAAGTAATTTAAAGGCCAACACAGACTAGAAATTCCAGGTTGTGTTTCTGCAGCCTTTTATATAGTCTGCCAAATTCCATTACATAGTCTTCCATGGAGATATCCTCCATTTTCTGGAATTTATCAAAATCCGACCATGCTCCACAGGCACTTAACAAGTAATCTTTCTTATAAATCTTATCCATATAATGTAATAAAGTCTCCAGACCTTCTTCTGAGTCTAACTCTTCCAATTCCAGCTCAGAAAGCACTTTGTTTCGGATTTTACTGCCATATGGTAGAGAAAGAGCCAATGCCATACCTTGTTTTCTCTTTCCCAAAGCAGTTACTTTAGTCCACATAACTACTGCACTTCTCCATTGGTCGTACGATTCCCTTTCAGAAAATAAGGGAGGATAGTCATATCCAGCCATCTTTATCCTCGGCTCAGCCATATATCCCTTTTTTCTTTTTTTTCTCACTCACTCCTTGGTTTGATCTGGAAAAGTTGTATCTTTCAACCCTTCACATTTACACAGCAACCATCCTCTGCTACCAATTGTTAGACGTTTTAGTTGCTGTGATATGAAGAGTCTAAAGTTCTGTTCCTTTTTCACAAACACATTTATTTCATCCCAACAGCCTTTGCACAAAACTCTAACCATCCATCACCTGACAGAGGCCACCTGAAGCCCCTTTACATATCAGTGTCAATTAATGGATACTTAACATAAATGAGACAACTAATTGCAATGTCTCTTAACCCATTACTTAACAAGGGACTTGGGAGTCCCTGTTCAAGATTCTCTTAAGGTTAATGCACAGGTTCAGTTGGCAGTTAAGAAGGCAAATGCAATGTTAGCGTTCATGTCGAGAGGGCTAGAATACAAGACCAGGGATGTACTTCTGAGGCTGTATAAGCCTCTGGTCAGACCCCATTTGGAGTATTGTGAGCAGTTTTGGGCCCCGTATCTAAGGAAGGATGTGCTGGCCTTGGAAAGGGTCCAGAGGAGGTTCACAAGAATGATCCCTGGAATGAAGAGCTTGTCGTATAAGGAACGTTGAGGACTCTGGGTCTGTACTCTTTGGAGTTTAGAAGAATAAGGGGGGATATTATTGAAACTTACAGGATACTGCGAGGCCTGGATAGAGTGGACGAGGTGAGGATGTTTCCACTTGTAGGAAAACCTAGAACCAGAGGACACCATCTCAGACTAAAGGGACGATCCTTTAAAAGTGTGGTGAGGAGGAATATCTTCAGCCAGAGGGTGGTGAATATGTGGAACACTTTGTCGCAGAAGTTTGTGGAGGCCAAATCACTGAGTGTCTTTAAGACAGAGACAGATAGGTTCTTGATAGGTAAATGAATATTTTTCGTCAGTATTCACACAAGAAAAAGACAATGTTGTCGAGGAGAATACTGAGATACAGGCTACTAGGCTAGAAGGGCTTGAGGTTCATAAGGAGGAGGTGTTAGCAATTCTGGAAAGTGTGAAAATAGATAAATCCCCTGGGCCGGATGGGATTTATCCTAGGATTCTCTGGGAAGCTAGGGAGGAGATTGCTGAGCCTTTGGCTTTGATCTTTAAGTCATCTTTGTCTACAGGACTAGTGCCAGAAGACTGGAGGATAGCAAATGCTGTCCCCTTGTTCAAGAAGAGAAGTAGAGACAACCCCAGTAACTATAGACCAGTGAGCCTTACTTCTGTTGTGGTCAAAATCTTGGAAAGGTTTATAAGTGATAGGATGTATAATCATCTGGAAAGGAATAATTTGATTAGAGATAGTCAACACGGTTTTGTGAAGGGTATGTCATGCCTCACAAACCTTATTGAGTTCTTTGAGAAGGTGACCAAACAAGTGGATGAGGGTAAAGCAGTTGATGTGGTGCATATGGATTTCAGTAAAGCGTTTGATAAGGTTCCCCACGGTAGGCTACTGCAGAAAATACGGAGGCGTGGGATTCAGGGTGATTTAGCTGTTTGGATCAGAAATTGGCTAGCTGGAAGAAGACAAAGGGTGGTGGCTGATGGGAAATGTTCAGACTGGAGTCCAGTTACTAGTGGTGTACCGCAAGGACCTGTTTTGTGGCCACTGCTGTTTGTCATTTTTATAAATGACCTGGAGGAGGGCGTAGAAGGATGGGTGAGTAAATTTGCAGATGACACTAAAGTCGGTGGAGTTGAGGACAGTGCGGAAGGATGTTACAAGTTACAGAGGGACATAGATAAGCTGCAGCGTGGGCTGAGAGGTGGCAAATGGAGTTAATGCAGAAAAGTATGAGGAGATTCATTTTGGAAGGAATAACAGTAAGACTGAGTACTGGGCTAATGGTAAGATTCTTGGTAGTGTGGATGAGCAGCGAGATCTCGGTGTCCATGTACATAGATCCCTGAAAGTTGCCACCCAGGTTGAGAGGGTTGTTAAGAAGGCGTACGGTGTGTTAGCTTTTATTGGTAGAGGGATTGAGTTTCGGAGCCATGAGGTCATGTTGCAGCTGTACAAAACTCTGGTGCGGCCACATTTGGAGTATTGCGTGCAATTCTGGTCTCCGCATTATCGGAAGGCTGTGGAAGCATTGGAAAGGGTGCAGAGGAGATTTACCAGAATGTTGCCTGGTATGGAGGGAAGATCTTATGAGGAAATGCTGAGGGACTTAAGGCTGTTTTCGTTGGAGAGAAGAAGGTTAAGAGGTGACTTAATTGAGGCATACAAGATGATCAGAGGATTGGATAGGGTGGACAGTGAGAGCCTTTTTCCTCGGATGGTGATGTCTAGCACGAGGGACATAGCTTTAAATTGAGGGGAGATAGATATGGGACAGATGTCAGAGGTAGGTTCTTTACTCCGAGAGTAGTAAGGGCGTGGAATGCCCTGCCTGCAACAGTAGTGGACTCGCCAACACTAAGGACATTCAAATGGTCATTGGATAGATATATGGATGATAAGGGAATAGTGTAGATGGGCTTTAGATTGGTTTCACAGGTCGGCGCAACATCAAGGGCTGAAGAGCCTGTACTGTGCTGTAATGTTCTATGTTCTATGTTCTAAGATTAATCAGGGGATCAGGGGTTATGGGGAGAAGGCAGGGGAATGGGGATGAGAAAATATGAGCCATGATTGAATCACGGGGCAGACTCGATGGGCCGATCAGCCTAATTCTGCTCCGATGTCCTATGGTGTTATGGTTGGCCTGTGTACTGGGGTCCATTGTCAGAAACAGCCTCCTGTGATGCCTGGACAGACTGAAGATTGACCTTTATGATTTTGCATTGGTTGGCACAGTAACATGTCGCTGGTGTAATCGGAAATCTGGAGAAATAATCTATTACAGTCAAGAAATCTCCATGGATACTGAAGTGATCAGTTGTGAGTCTGGTCCATGGATATGTGGCAATAATGATTCTTTCTGGCTGCGAGGCATGGAGGCTTAACATGACTCACATTCCTTCACAGCCTTTTTGATGTCTTGGTGGATTCCGGGCCCACTGTTTGATTGCCATGTGTACCAGGCACCTGTTGGAGGAGATCAAATCCGATCAGCCCTGGGATGGTGACCTGCTTTCGCTTGAAGGTGACTCCTTGAGATATTCCCACTTCATCTCCATAGTGTTAAAATGGTCTGACAGCTGTTTGGATCTGGTTCACAAACTCATGAACGAGCCATGATAGAACCTCGAGGGTCCATTGGTTCGGGAGGATATCACAGCTGTACTACGGCAGGACACCTCAGAGGGCAGTGAGGCTATATGGGTAGAGATCAGGAATAAGAAGGGTGCAGTCACAATGTTGGGGGTTTACTGCAGGCCTCCCAACAGCCAGTGGGAGATAGAGGAGCAGATAGGTAGACAGATTTTGGAAAAGAGTAAAAACAACAGGGTTGTTGTGATGGGAGACTTCAACTTCCCCAATATTGACTGGGACTCACTTAGTGCCAGGGGCTTAGACGGGGCAGAGTTTGTAAGGAGCATCCAGGAGGGCTTCTTAAAACAATATGTAGACATTCCAACTAGGGAAGGGGCTGTACTGGACCCGGTATTGGGGAATGAGCCTGGCCAGGTGGTAGAAGTTTCAGTAGGGGAGCATTTCGGGAACAGTGACCACAATTCAGTAAGTTTTAAAGTGCTGGTGGACAAGGATAAGAGTGGTCCTAGGGCAGCATGGTAGCATTGTGGATATCACAATTGCTTCACAGCTCCAGGGTCACAGGTTCGATTCCGGCTTGGGTCACTGTCTGTGCGGAGTCTGCACATCCTCCTCGTGTGTGCGTGGGTTTTCTCCGCATCCTCCGGTTTCCTCCCACAGTCCAAAGATGTGCAGGTTAGGTGGATTGGCCATGATAAATTGCCCTTAGTGTCCAAAATTGCCCTTAGTGTTGGGTGGGGTTACTGGGTTATGGTGATATGGTGGAGGTGTTGACCTTGGGTAGGGTGCTCTTTCCAAGAGCCGGTGCAGACTCGATGGGCCGAATGGCCTCCTTCTGCAGTGTAAATTCTATGATAATCTATGAATGTGCTAAATTAGGGGAAGGCTAATTATAACAATATAAGGCGGGAACTGAAGAACCTAGATTGGGGGCGGATGTTGGAGTGTAAATCAACATCTGACCTGTGGGAGGCTTTCAAGTGTCAAACAAAGAACAAAGAACAAAGAAATGTACAGCACAGGAACAGGCCCTTCGGCCCTCCAAGCCCGTGCCGACCATACTGCCCGACTAAACTACAATCTTCTACACTTCCTGGGTCCGTATCCTTCTATTCCCATCCTATTCATATATTTGTCAAGATGCCCCTTAAATGTCCCTATCGTCCCTGCCTCCACTACCTCCTCCGGTAGTGAGTTCCAGGCACCCACTACCCTCTGCGTAAAAAACTTGCCTCGTACATCTACTCTAAACTTTGCCCCTCTCACCTTAAACCTATGCCCCCTAGTAATTGACCCCTCTACCCTGGGGAAAAGCCTCTGACTATCCACTCTGTCTATGCCCCTCATAATTTTGTATACCTCTATCAGGTCGCCCCTCAACCTCCTTCGTTCCAGTGAGAACAAACCGAGTTTATTCAATCGCTCCTCATAGCTTATGCCCTCCATACCAGGCAACATTCTGGTAAATCTCTTCTGCACCCTCTCTAAAGCCTCCACATCCTTCTGGTAGTGTGGCGACCAGAATTGAACACTATACTCCAAGTGTGGCCTAACTAAGGTTCTATACAGCTGCAACATGACTTTCCAATTCTTATACTCAATGCCCCGGCCAATGAAGGCAAGCATGCCGTATGCCTTCTTGACTACCTTCTCCACCTGTGTAGCCCCTTTCAGTGATCTGTGGACCTGTACTCCTAGATCTCTTTGACTTTCAATACTCTTGAGGGTTCTACCATTCACTGTATATTCCCTACCTGCATTAGCCCTTCCAAAATGCATTACCTCACATTTGTCCAGGTTAAACTCCATCTGCCATCTCTCCGCCCAAGTCTCCAGACAATCTAAATCCTGCTGTATCCTCAGACAGTCCTCATCGCTATCCGCAATTCCACCAACCTTTGTGTCGTCTGCAAACTTACTAATCAGACCAGTTACATTTTCCTCCAAATCATTTATATATACTACAAAGAGCAAAGGTCCCAGCACTGATCCCTGTGGAACACCACTGGTCACAGCCCTCCAATTAGAAAAGCATCCCTCCATTGCTACCCTCTGCCTTCTATGGCCTAGCCAGTTCTGTATCCACCTTGCCAGTTCACCCCTGATCCCGTGTGACTTCACCTTTTGTACTAGTCTACCATGAGGGACCTTGTCAAAGGCCTTACTGAAGTCCATATAGACAACATCTACTGCCCTACCTGCATCAATCATCTTAGTGACCTCCTCGAAAAACTCTATCAAGTTAGTGAGACACGACCTCCCCTTCACAAAACCGTGCTGCCTCTCACTAATACGTCCATTTGCTTCCAAATGGGAGTAGATCCTGTCTCGAAGAATTCTCTCCAGTAATTTCCCTACCACTGAAGTAAGGCTCACCGGCCTGTAGTTCCCGGGATTATCCCTGCCACCCTTCTTAAACAGAGGAACAACATTGGCTATTCTCCAGTCCTCCGGGACATCCCCTGAAGACAGCGAGGATCCAAAGATTTCTGTCAAGGCCTCAGCAATTTCCTCTCCAGCCTCCTTCAGTATTCTGGGGTAGATCCCATCCGGCCCTGGGGACTTATCTCCCTTAATATTTTTTAAGACACCCAACACCTCGTCTTTTTGGATCACAATGTGACCCAGGCTATCTACACCCCCTTCTCCAGACTCAACATCTACCAATTCCTTCTCTTTGGTGAATACTGATGCAAAGTATTCATTTAGTACCTCGCCCATTTCCTCTGGCTCCACACATAGATTCCCTTGCCTATCCTTCAGTGGGCCAACCCTTTCCCTGGCTACCCTCTTGCTTTTTATGTAAGTGTAAAAAGCCTTGGGATTTTCCTTAACTCTATTTGCCAATGACTTTTCATGACCCCTTCTAGCCCTCCTGACTCCCTGCTTAAGTTCCTTCCTACTTTCCTTATATGCCACACAGGCTTCGTCTGTTCCCAGCCTTTTAGCCCTGACAAATGCCTCCTTTTTCTTTTTGACGAGGCCTACAATATCATTCGTCATCCAAGGTTCCCGAAAATTGCCGTATTTATCTTTCTTCCTCACAGGAACATGCCTGTCCTGTATTCCTATCAACTGACACTTGAAAGCCTCCCACATGTCAGATGTTGATTTGCCCTCAAACATCCGCCCCCAATCTATGTTCTTCAGTTCCCGCCTAATATTGTTATAATTAGCCTTCCCCCAATTTAGCACATTCATCCTCGGACCACTCTTATCCTTGTCCACCAGTACTTTAAAACTTACTGAATTGTGGTCACTGTTACCGAAATGCTCCCCTACTGAAACATCTACCACCTGGCCGGGCTCATTCCCCAATACCAGGTCCAGTACCGCCTCTTCCCTAGTTGGACTGTTTACATATTGTTTTAAGAAGCCCTCCTGGATGCTCCTTACAAACTCTGCCCCGTCTAAGCCCCTGGCACTAAGTGAGTCCCAGTCAATATTGGGGAAGTTGAAGTCTCCCATCACCACAACCCTGTTGTTTTTACTCTTTTCCAAAATCTGTCTACCTATCTGCTCCTCTATCTCCCGCTGGCTGTTGGGAGGCCTGTAGTATACCCCCAACATTGTGACTGCACCCTTCTTATTCCTGATCTCTACCCATATAGCCTCACTGCCCTCTGAGGTGTCCTCTCGCTGTATAGCTGTGATACTCTCCTGAACAAGTAGCGCAACTCCGCCTCCCCTTTTACATCCCCCTCTATCCCGCCTGAAACATCTAAATCCTGGAACGTTTAGCTGCCAATCCTGCCCTTCCCTCAACCAGGTCTCTGTAATGGCAACAACATCATAGTTCCAAGTAGTAATCCAAGCTCTAAGTTCATCTGCCTTACCCGTAATGCTCCTTGCATTAAAACATATGCACTTCAGGCCACCAGACCCGCTGTGTTCAGCAACTTCTCCCCGTCTGCTCTGCCTCAGAGCCACACTGTCCATATTCCCTAGTTCTCCCTCAACGCTCTCACCTTCTGACCTATTGCTCCCGTGCCCACCCCCCTGCCATACTAGTTTAAACCCTCCCGTGTGAGTTGAAAGGAATTCAGTACCGGCATGTTCCTGTGAGGAAAAAGGATAAATATGGCAATTTTCGGGAACCTTGGATGACGAGAGATATTGTAGGCCTCGTCAAAAAGAAAAAGGAGGCATTTGTCAGGGCTAAAAGGCTGGGAACAGACGAAGCCTGCGTGGAATATAAGGAAAGTAGGAAGGAACTTAAGCAAGGAGTCAGGAGGGCTAGAAGGGGTCACGAAAAGTCATTGGCAAATAGGGTTAAGGAAAATCCCAAGGCTGTTTACACGTACATAAAAAGCAGGAGGGTAGCCAGGGAAAGGGTTGGCCCACTGAAGGATAGGCAAGGGAATCTATGTGTGGAGCCAGAGGAAATGGGCGAGGTACTAAATGAATACTTTGCATCAGTATTCACCAAAGAGAAGGAATTGGTACATGTTGAGTCTGGAGAAGGGTGTGTAGATAGCCTGGGTCACATTGAGGTCCAAAAAGACGAGGTGTTGGGTGTCTTGAAAAATATAAAGTAGAAAAGTCCCCAGGGCCTGATGGGATCTACCCCAGAATACTGAAGGAGGCTGGAGAGGAAATTGCTGAGGCCTTGACAGAAATCTTTGGATCCTCAATGTCTTCAGGTGATGTCCCGGAGGACTGGAGAATAGCCAATGTTGTTCCTCTGTTTAAGAAGGGTAGCAAGGATAATCCAGGGAACTACAGGCCGGTGAGCCTTACTTCAGTGGTAGGGAAATTACTGGAGAGAATTCTTCGAGACAGAATCTACTCCCATTTGGAAGCAAATGGACGTATTAGTGAGAGGCAGCATAGTTTTGTGAAGGGGAGGTCGTGTCTCACTAATTTAATAGAGTTTTTCGAGGAGGTCACAAAGATGATTGATGCAGGTAGGGCAGTGGATGTTGTCTATATGGACTTCAGTAAGGCCTTTGACAAGGTCCCTCATGGTAGACTAGTACAAAAGGTGAAGTCACACGGGATCAGGGGTGAGCTGGCAAGGTGGATACAGAACTGGCTAGGTCATAGAAGGCAGAGAGTAGCATTGGAAGGATGCTTTTCTAATTGGAGGGCTGTGACCAGTAGTGTTCCGCAGGGATTAGTGCTGGGACCTTTGCTGTTTGTAGTATATATAAATGATTTGGAGGAAATGTAACTGGTCTGACTAGTAAGTTTGCAGTCGACACAAAGGTTGGTGGAATTGCGGATAGCGATGAGGACTGTCGGAGGATACAGCAGGATTTAGATTGTTTGGAGACTTGGGCGGAGAGATGTCAGATGGAGTTTAATCCGGACAAATGTGAGGTAATGCATTTTGGAAGGTCTAATGCAGGTAGGGAATCTACAGAGAATGGTAGCACCCTCAAGAGTATTGAAAGTCAGAGAGATCTAGGTGTACAGGTCCACAGGTCACTGAAAGGGGCAACACAGGTGGAGAAGGTAGTCAAGAAGGCATACGGCATGCTTGCCTTCATTGGCCGGGGCATTGAGTATAAGAATTGGCAAGTCATGTTGCAGCTGTATAGAACCTTAGTTAGGCCACACTTGGAGTATAGTGTTCAATTCTGGTCGCCACACTACCAGAAGGATGTGGAGTCTTTAGAGAGGGTGCAGAAGAGATTTACCAGAATGTTGCCTGGTATGGAGGGCATTAGATATGAGGAGCGGTTGAATAATCTTGGTTTGTTCTCACTGGAACGACAGAGGTTGAGGGGCGACCTGATAGAGGTCTACAAAATTATGAGGGGCATTGACAGAATGGATAGTCAGAGGCTTTTCCCCAGGGTAGAGGGGTCAATTACTAGGGGGCATAGGTTTAAGGTGAGAGGGGCAAGGTTTCGAGGAGATGTACGAGGCACATTTTTTACACAAAGGGTAGTGGGTGCCTGGAACTCGCTGCCGGAGGAGGTGGTGGAAGCAGGGACGATAGTGACATTTAAGGGGCATCTTGACAAATACATGAATAGGATGGGAATAGAGGGATACGGACCCAGGAAGTGTAGAAAATTGTAGTTTAGTCAGGGCAGCATGGTCGGCACGGGCTTGGAGGGCCGAAGGGCCTGTTCCTGCGCTGTACTTTTCTTTGTTCTTTGTTGTTCATTTGGGGGGTTGAGGCTCCCGGGTAGTAGGGACAGAGCAAGGTGGGGTCGTAGCCTGGCACTCCCCCAGCACCTGGGCATCTTGAAGCTGCCCGGTTGACAGGGCACTGCCAAGGTGCCCAGGAGCCAAGTGGCCCATGTCAGGGGTCAGGCCCAGGTGGGGTTCTTACCCACAAGACATGGGGTGAGGGCGGGCTTCGAGGACCTCGGCAGAGGTAAGTGGGTGAAGTGTGGGGGGTGGTCCAGAGCTGCGGTCGGGGCGCTGGGTGGGGGGTCGAAAGATCAGGGCTGCCTTTAAAAATGGCCCTGATCTGCGATTAGTCTTCAGCGCTGATGAGCTGTGCTAAGGCCGGATCTATAAGAGTGGCCTCGACGGGGAGTCCCCTGACTGAGGCAGAAAATAGCTGCCCTTGAATCGCAGGATCTTCCTTGCTGCTGTTGGCACCAGGACATACCCCGCTAAACATGCCGTTCAGTAAATATTAACTCAAATCCGCTGAATCGTATCCAGAATTCCTGATGATAGTTATCCCAGAATATTCAAATTCCATGATCCAGACCTGTGCTGTCTTGTTCTGCTGAATAATTTACAATAATCTTCTGGTTTAGTATTGTTTATTCCCGTCAGAGGTCAGGCTCTAAAGTCTCCAATTCCAGAGGTTCTCTCTATTGGGCAGCACGGTAGCATTGTGGATAGCACAATTGCTTCACAGCTCCAGGGTCCCAGGTTCAATTCCGGTTTGGGTCACTGTCTGTGTGGAGGCTGCACATCCTCCCCGTGTCTGCGTGGGTTTCCTCCGGGTGCTCCGGTTTCCTCCCACAGTCCAAAGATGTGCAGGTTAGGTGGATTGGTCGTGATAAATTGCCCTTAGTGTCCAAAATTGCCCTTAGTGTTGGGTGGGGTTTCTGGGTTATGGGGATGGGGTGGAGGTGTTGACCTTGGGTAGGGTGCTCTTTCCAAGAGCCGGTGCAGACTCGATGGGCCGAATGGCCTCCTTCTGCACTGTAAATTCTATGATATTCAAATCCTGATTCCATTTACACGACCCTGACTCGTTGAGTGACTGCTGAGTGGAATTTGCTTCAATCAGACTGACTGTGGGGAATTTTGCCAAAAGAAGAGATAAACACAGCAGATAAACGGCTTCATTGCCATCAGAATTTGGCACATTAAATACGGGGTGAGTAAGCTGCATGTGTCGCCAAAGCGGTGGACATTTCAGAGGATATACTGGGCAACACAGCCAGTAACAAACTGCACACGAGGCCTCTTGATGGATCTCACAGTAGCACAGTGGCTCGCACTGTGGCTTCACAACGCCAGGGTCCCGGGTTCGATTCCCGGCTTGGGTCACTGCCTGTGTGGAGTCTGCACGTTCCTCCCATGTCTGCGTGGGTTTCCTCCGGGTGCTCCGGTTTCCTCCCACAAGTCCTGAAAGACGTGCTTGTTGGGTAATTTAAACATCCTGAATTCTTCCTCAGTGTACATAGAACAGTCCAGGCCCTTCGGCCCTCGATGTTGTGCCGACCTGTGAAACCAACCTAAAGCCCATCTACACTATTCCCTTATCGTCCATATGTCTATCCATTGACCATTTGAATGCCCTTAGTGTTGGCGAGTCCACTACTGTTGCAGGCAGGGCATTCCACACCCTTACTACACTCTGAGTAAAGAACCTACCTCTGACATCTGTCCTATATCTATCTCCCCTCAATTTAAAGCTTTGTCCCCCTCGTGCTAGACATCACCATCCGAGGAAAAAGGCTCTCACTGTCCACCCTATCCAATCCTCTGATCACCTTGTATGCCTCAATTAAGTCACCTCTTAACCTTCTTCTCTCTAACGAAAACAGCCTCAAGTCACTCAGCCTTTCCTCATAAGGTCTTCCCTCCATACCAGGTAACATTCTGGTAAATCTCCTCTGCACCCTTTCCAATGCTTCCACATCCTTCCTATAATGCGGCGACCAGAATTGCACGCAATACTCCAAATGCGGCCGCACCAAAGTGTTGTATAGCTGCAACATGGCCTCATGGCTCCGAAACTCAATCCCTCTACTAATAAAAGCTAACACACCGTACACCTTAAGACCATAAGACCATAAGACATAGGAGCGGAAGTAAGGCCATTCGGCCAATCGAGTCCACTCCGCCATTCAATCATGGCTGATTTCAACTCCATTTACCCGCTCTCTCTCCATAGCCCTTAATTCCTCGAGAAATCAAGAATTTATCAACTTCTGTCTTAAAGACACTCAACGTCCCGGCCTCCACCGCCCTGTGTGGCAATGAATTCCACAGACCCACCACTCTCTGGCTGAAGAAATTTCTCCTCATCTCTGTTCTAAAGTGACTCCCTTTTATTCTAAGGCTGTGCCCCCGGGTCCTAGTCTCCCCTGCTAATGGAAACAACTTCCCTACATCCACCCTATCTAAGCCATTCATTATCTTGTAAGTTTCTATTAGATCTCCCCTCTACCTCCTAAACTCCAATGAATATAATCCCAGGATCCTCAGACGTTCATCGTATGTTAGGCCTACCATTCCTGGGATCATCCGTGTGAATCTCCGCTGGACCCGCTCCAGTGCCAGTCTGTCCTTCCTGAGGTGTGGGGCCCAAAATTGCTCACAGTATTCTAAATGGGGCCTAACTAATGCTTTATAAAGCTTCAGAAGTACATCCCTGCTTTTATATTCCAAGCCTCTTGAGATGAATGACAACATTGCATTTGCTTTCTTAATTACGGACTCAACCTGCAAGTTTACCTTTAGAGAATCCTGGACTAGGACTTCCAAGTCCCATTGCACTTCAGCATTATGAATTTTGTCACCGTTTAGAAAATAGTCCATGCCTCTATTCTTTTTTCCAAAGTGCAAGACCTCGCACTTGCCCACGTTGAATTTCATCAGCCATTTCTTGGACCACTCTCCTAAACTGTCTAAATCTTTCTGCAGCCTCCCCTCCTCCTCCATACTACCTGCCCCTCCACCTATCTTTGTATCATCGGTAAACTTAGCCAGAATGCCCCCAGTCCCGTCATCTAGATCGTTAATATATAAAGAGAACAGCTGTGGCCCCAACACTGAACCCTGCGGGACACCACTCGTCACCAGTTGCCATTCCGAAAAAGAACCTTTTATCCCAACTCTCTGCCTTCTGCCTGACAGCCAATCGTCAATCCATGTTAGTACCTTGCCTCGAATACCATGGGCCCTTATTTTACTCAGCAGTCTCCCGTGAGGCACCTTATCAAAGGCCTTTTGGAAGTCAAGATAGATAACATCCATTGGCTCTCCTTGGTCTAACCTATTTGTTATCTCTTCAAAGAACTCTAACAGGTTTGTCAGGCACGACCTCCCCTTACTAAATCCATGCTGACTTGTCCTAATCCGACCCTGCACATCCAAGAATTTAGAAATCTCATCCTTAACAATGGATTCTAGAATCTTGCCAACAACCGAGGTTAGGCTAATTGGCCTATAATTTTCCATCTTTTTCCTTGTTCCCTTCTTGAACAGGGGGGTTACAACAGCGATTTTCCAATCCTCTGGGACTTTCCCGGACTCCAGTGACTTTTGAAAGATCATAACTAACGCCTCCACTATTTATTCAGCTATCTCCTTTAGAACTCTAGGATGTAGTCCATCTGGGCCCGGAGATTTATCAATTTTTAGACCTCTTAGTTTCTCTCGCACTTTCTCCTTTGTGATGGCTACCATATTCAACTCTGCCCCCAGACTCTCCGGAATTGGTGGGATATTACTCATGTCTTCTACTGTGAAGACTGACGCAAAGTACTTATTCAGTTCCTCAGCTATTTCCTTGTCTCCCATCACAAAATTACCAGCGTCATTTTGGAGCGGCCCAATGTCTACTTTTGCCTCCCGTTTGTTTTTAATGTATTTAAAGAAACTTTTACTATCATTCCTAATGTTACTGGCTAGCCTACCTTCATATTTGATCCTCTCTTTCCTTATTTCTCTCTTTGTTATCCTCTGTTTGTTTTTGTAGCTTTCCCAATCTTCTGACTTCCCACTACTCTTTGCCACATTATAGGCTTTCTCTTTTGCTTTGATGCATTCCCTAACTTCCTTTGTCAGCCATGGCTGCCTAATCCCCCCTCTGATAACCTTTCTTTTCTTTGGGATGAACCTCTGTACTGTGTCCTCAATTACTCCCAGAAACTCCTGCCATTGCTGTTCTTCTGTCTTTCCCACTAGGCTCTGCTCCCAGTCGATTTTCGTCAGTTCCTCCCTCATGCCCCTGTAGTTACCTTTATTTAACTGTAGCACCTTTACATCTGATTCTACCTTCTTTCTTTCAAATTGGAGATTGAATTCTACCATATTATGATCACTGCCTCCTAAGTGCTCCCTTACTTTAAGATCTTTAATCAAGTCTGGCTCATTACATAACACTAAGTCCAGATTGGCCTGTTCCCTTGTGGGCTCCATCACAAGCTGTTCCAAAAAGCCCTCCTGTAAGCATTCAATTAATTCCCTTTCCTTGGGTCCACTGGCAGCATTATTTACCCAGTCCACCTGCATATTGAAGTCCCCATGATCACTGTGACCTAAAGTGGTAGTATGTATTGGGGGTCATGTGGGACTGGAAGCCCTAATGTCATTGGCTGACAGATCCCGGGTCCTGGTTGGCCGTTGACCTCATACTCCGCCCTGAAGGCGAAGTATAAGAAGCCGGTGCCTTCCCCCGCAGGCCAGTTTACTATTGGGCTGCTGGGGAACAGACACGCTTAATAAAGCCTCATCGACTTCACTCTATTCGTCTCACGGAGTCTTTGTGCGCCACAATTTATTAAGCGTGCCTAAAAAGGACTATGGAGCTCAGGATCATTCCAGAATGCCTGAGGATCAGCCCCCACGCAGTGAATGCGGCAGCAGCCTTCAAACACTGGCAGACTTGCTTTGAGGCCTACATCACATCGACCACAGGCCGAGTCTCAGACGAACAAAAACTGCAGGTCCTGCACTCGAGGGTGAGCACGGAGATTTTCACCCTCATTGAAGACACCCGCGATTTCCAGACGGCGTTCACAGCACTGAGAAGTCTCTACGTTCGCCCAGTTAACCAAATCTACGCTCGCTACCAGCTCGCGACAAGACGGCAAGCTCCCGGAGAATCGATGGACGAGTTCTACGCCGCGCTGCTGATTTTGGGAAGAGCCTGCAGCTGCCCGTCGGTGAATGCAAACGAACATACAGACATGTTAATGCGCGATGCTTTTGTGGCAGGTATGCAATCCTCCCAAGTCCGCCAAAGACTTCTAGAAAAAGAGTCGCTAGGACTCTCAGAGGCACGGGCCCTGGCAGCCTCGCTGGACGTAGCCGCGCGTAATACCGGCGCCTACGGCCCCGACCGCGCGGCAGGCCTTTGGGCCCCGTACGTACCCGCCGCGGCAAACCCCCTACCCCCCCCCCCCCGGACACCCCACAGGCTTGCGCAGTCCAAACGCCAAGTCGCACCGGGGGCGCCCGCTGTTATTTCTGCGGCCAGGCGAAGCACCCCCGACAGCGCTGTCCGGCCCGCGCAGCCATCTGCAAAAGCTGAGGGAAAAAGGGCCACT
This sequence comes from Scyliorhinus torazame, assembly GCF_047496885.1. Classification (NCBI taxonomy): domain Eukaryota; kingdom Metazoa; phylum Chordata; class Chondrichthyes; order Carcharhiniformes; family Scyliorhinidae; genus Scyliorhinus; species Scyliorhinus torazame. The sequence continues at coordinate 326,955,545 of NC_092712.1, read as the reverse complement.
ATGCAGTGGTGTGCCGATCCCGTGTGGTTGCCGCCGTCCCGGGAGAACAGGGAGCCCTACAGGCAGCCTATGCCTCCCAACCCCCCCAGCACGCCATGTGCGACCCGCAGGCGCCGCCATTTTGGGTCCCGACCACCGCGGTCCCAGGAGAACTGGGAGCCCTGCACGCCGTCTACGCTCCCCAACTCCCCTCCCCGCAGTCCATGTACGACCCGCCGCCGGCGCTACCGCTTTGGGTGCCGGCCAACACTCTCCACGGAGAGGAGGGGGTTTTTCGCATCCCGAACGCCACCCTCACCCCCGTCCCGCGCCCCACGCCTGACCCACCGGCCTGGCCCCGACCACCGCTGTCCCCGGCGAGGGAGCTCCGCGCGGTCCCAGCGCTCACCTTCCCACGACTGACCCGCCGGCGCCGCCGACCTGGGCCCTCACCCCCGTCCCGCGCCCCACGCCTGACCCGCCGGCGCAACTTACCTGGACCCCGATCACCGCTGTCCCCGGCGAGGGAGCTCCGCGCGGTCCTAGCGCCCGCGGCCCTGGCGCTCGCAGTCAAGGAACTCCGCGCGGTCCTAGCGCCCGCGGCCTGGGCGCTCGCAATGCAGGAACTCCGCGCGGTCCTAGCACCCCCCAGACCCCCCAGCACACCATGTGCGACCCGCAGACGCCGCCATTTTGGGTCCCGACCACCACGAGGGGAGGAGGGGCGCCGCCATCTTGGACCGCCCCCGACCTGTACGACGCATGAGGGCGGCCATTTTGTCCATCCCCGACGCCATCTTGGACGGCACAACGGACCCCACCCCACTACTACAACCACGGCTCGCTTCGGTTACACTCGATCAGGCTCGGCCCCGGACTCTCCAGACGACGACGACAACGGTCCTAATTAACGGCCACGAGACGCCATGCCTAGTCGACTCCGGGAGCACGGAAAGTTTTATACACCCCGACACGGTAAGACGCTGTTCCCTAACTACCTTCCCCAGCGCACAAAAGATTTGCCGAGCTGCAGGATCCCACTCCGTACAGATCCAGGGATTCTGCATAGTTACCCTAACGGTACAGGGGAGGGAATTCAAAAACTACAAACTTAACGTCCTTCCCCAACTCTGTGCCCCCACCTTGCTGGGCTTAGATTTTCAATGTAACCTACAGAGCCTTACGTTTAAATTCGGCGGCCCCATACCCCCACTCACTATCTGCGGCCTCGCCACCCTCAAGGTGCAACCCCCATCCTTGTTTGCGAACCTCACCCCGGATTGCAAACCCGTCGCCACTAGGAGCAGACGGTACAGCGCCCAGGACCGGACCTTCATTCGCTCCGAAGTCCAGCGGCTACTAAAGGAGGGCATAATCCAGGCCAGCAATAGTCCCTGGAGAGCGCAGGTGGTAGTAGTGAAGACAGGGGAGAAACAAAGGATGGTCATTGACTATAGCCAGACCATCAACAGGTACACACAACTAGACGCGTACCCTCTCCCCCGCATATCCGACATGGTCAATCGGATTGCCCAGTATAAAGTCTTCTCCACCGTGGACCTCAAGTCCGCCTACCATCAGCTCCCCATCCGCCCAAGTGACCGCAAGTACACAGCCTTCGAGGCAGACGGGCGATTATACCATTTCCTACGGGTCCCTTTTGGCGTTACAAACGGCGTCTCGGTCTTCCAACGGGAAATGGACCGAATGGTTGATCAACATGGGTTACGGGCCACGTTCCCGTACCTCGACAATGTAACCATCTGCGGCCACGATCAGCAGGACCACGACGCCAACCTCCAAAAATTCCTCCAGACTGCCAAAGCCTTGAACCTCACGTACAACGAGGACAAGTGCGTTTTTAGCACCGATCGGCTAGCCATTCTGGGCTACATAGTGCGCAATGGGATAATAGGCCCCGACCCCGAACGTATGCGCGCACTCATGGAATTTCCCCTCCCGCACTGCCCAAAAGCCCTGAAACGCTGCCTGGGGTTCTTTTCATACTACGCCCAGTGGGTCCCCCAGTACGCAAACAAGGCCCGCCCCCTAATACAGACCACGACCTTCCCTCTGTCGACAGAGGCTTGCCAGGCTTTCAGCCGCATCAAAGCGGACATCGCAAAGGCCACGATGCGTGCCATCGACGAGTCCCTCCCCTTCCAGGTCGAGAGCGACGCCTCTGACGTAGCTCTAGCGGCTACCCTTAACCAAGCGGGCAGACCCGTGGCCTTCTTCTCCCGAACCCTCCACGCCTCAGAAATCCGCCACTCCTCAGTGGAAAAGGAAGCCCAAGCCATAGTGGAAGCTGTGCGACATTGGAGGCATTACGTAGCCGGCAGGAGATTCACTCTCCTCACTGACCAATGGTCGGTAGCCTTCATGTTCGATAATGCACAGCGGGGCAAGATCAAGAACCACAAGATCTTGCGGTGGAGGATCGAACTCTCCACCTTCAACTATGAGATCTTGTACCGGCCCGGAAAGCTGAACGAGCCGTCCGATGCCCTATCCCGCGGCACATGTGCCAACGCACAAATTGACCGCCTCCAAGCCCTCCACGAGGACCTCTGCCACCCGGGGGTCACTCGGTTTTACCACTTCATCAAGTCCCGCAATCTCCCATACTCCTTAGAGGAGGTCCGTACAGTCACAAGGGACTGCCACATCTGCGCAGAATGCAAGCCGCATTTTTTCAGGCCAGATGGAGCGCACCTGATTAAGGCTTCCCGCCCCTTTGAACGCCTCAGTCTCGATTTCAAAGGGCCCCTCCCCTCCACCGACCGCAACGCGTATTTCCTTAATGTAGTGGACGAATACTCCCGCTTCCCTTTTGCCATTCCCTGCTCCGACATGACCGCGGCCACAGTCATTAAAGCCCTGAACAGCATCTTCACGCTGTTCGGTTACCCCGCATACGTCCACAGCGACAGGGGGTCCTCTTTCATGAGTGACGAGCTGCGCCAGTTCCTGCTCAGTAAGGGCATAGCTTCAAGCAGGACGACCAGCTACAACCCCCGGGGGAACGGGCAAGTAGAAAGGGAGAACGGCACGGTCTGGAAGGCCGTCCTACTGGCCCTACGGTCCAGGGATCTCCCAGTTTCACGGTGGCAGGAGGTCCTCCCGGACGCTCTCCATTCCATCCGGTCGTTATTATGTACGAGCACTAATCAAACGCCTCACGAGCGTCTCCTTGTCTTCCCTAGGAGGTCCTCCTCTGGAACGTCGCTGCCGACCTGGCTGGCAGCCCCAGGACCCATCCTGCTCCGAAAGCACGTGCGGGCACATAAGGCGGACCCGTTGGTTGAAAGGGTTCACCTCCTCCACGCAAACCCCCAGTACGCCTACGTGGAGTACCCCGACGGCCGACAGGACACGGTCTCCCTGCGGGATCTGGCGCCCGCCGGCACCACGCACACCCCCCCGACACCATCAACCCAACCGCCCCCCTTCCTGCCACCGCCGCACCCCGCAACCGCCCCCTTCCCAGGAGGATCAGTCCCCCTCCCCTTTGCACCGACAGCTGAAACCGTGCGGCTCCCGGAGGCGACAACGCTGGTACAAGCACCACCACCACCGCCGGGGCCGAGGCGATTGACACGGACGACCAGACTGCCCGACCGACTCGTGGCGTCGATGTAAAACAAAGATGGACTGTTCAATGAACATTTTGTTTTTCCTATACCCTCTGTAAATAGTGGTAACAGGACGATACTGTCCAATACTGTACTACCATGTAACTGTTCTATCCTCCCAGGACCAGCCCTGTAAACCCTTACCACCATACGAAGCATCACCCCGCCGGGTTCATTTTTGACAAGGGGTGAATGTGGTAGTGTGTATTGGGGGTCATGTGGGACTGGAAGCCCTAATGTCATTGGCTGACAGATCCCGGGTCCTGGTTGGCCGTTGACCTCATACTCCGCCCTGAAGGCGAAGTATAAGAAGCCGGTGCCTTCCCCCGCAGGCCAGTTTACTATCGGGCTGCTGGGGAACAGACACGCTTAATAAAGCCTCATCGACTTCACTATATTCGTCTCACGGAGTCTTTGTGCGCCACACTGTAACATCTTTACATCTGATTCTACCTTCTTTCTTTCAAATTGGAGATTGAATTCTACCATATTATGATCACTGCCTCCTAAGTGCTCCCTTACTTTAAGATCTTTAATCAAGTCTGGCTCATTACATAACACTAAGTCCAGATTGGCCTGTTCCCTCGTGGGCTCCATCACAAGCTGTTCCAAAAAGCCCTCCTGTAAACATTCAATGAATTCCCTTTCCTTGGGTCCACTGGCAGCATTATTTACCCAGTCCACCTGCATATTGAAGTCCCCCACGATCACTGTGACCTTGCCTTTCTGACATGCACTTTCTATTTCGTGGTGCATTTTGTGCCCCCGGTCCTGACCACTGTTAGGAGGCCTGTACATAACTCCCATTATGGTTTTTTTGCCTTTGTGGTTCCTCAACTCTACCCACACAGACTCCACATCATCTGACCCTATGTCATTTAGTGCTATTGATTTAATTTCATTCCTAATTAACAAGGCAACCCCGCCCCCTCTGCCCACCTCCCTGTCTTTTCGATAGGTTGTGAATCCCTGGATGTTTAAATGCCAGTCCTGAACCCCCTACAACCACGTCTCTGTGATGCCTACCACATCATACCTGCCAGTCACAATCTGTGCCACAAGCTCATCTACCTTGTTCCGTACACTGCGCGCATTTAAATATAGCACCTTTAATTCTCTATTGACCGTCCCTTTTTGTTTTCTTAGTGTGGTGGACCTTGGTTTACTGAGCCTTTCCATACACTGTGTCATATTTTGTGGGATGGGGACTTTCGTAACCTCTCCTGAGTTTTGTCTTTTCGTGCTTTTTTGTATTCCTAAGCAGCTACGCTTCCCACTGATTACTTCACCTCTTGGTTCCCTGACTTTCCATTCCCCCCCAATCTTTAGTTTAAAGACCTTCTTAACAACCCTCTCAACCTGGGTGGCAACTTTCAGGGATCTATGCACATGGACACTGAGATCTCTCTGCTCATCCACACTGCCAAGAATCTTACCATTAGCCCAGTACTCAGTCTTCCTGTTATTCCTTCCAAAATGAATTACCTCACACTTTTCTGCATTAAATTCCATTTGCCACCTCTCAGTCCAGCGCTGCAGCTTATCTATGTCTCTCTGTAACTTGTAACATCCTTCCGCACTGTCCACAACTCCACCGACTTTAGTGTCATCTGCAAATTTACTCACCCATCCTTCTGCGCCCCCCTCCAGGTCATTTATAAAAATGACAACCAGCAGTGGCCCCAAAACAGATCGTTGTGGTACACCACTGGTAACTGAACTCCAGGCTGAACATTTCCCATCAACCACCACCCTTTGTCTTCTTCCAGCTAGCCAATTTCTGATCCATACTGCTAAATCACCCTGAATCCCATGCCTCCATATTTTCTGCAGTAGCCGACCGTGGGGAACCTTATCAAATGCTTTACTGAAATCCATATACACCACATCAACTGCTTTACCCTCATCCACCTGTTTGGTCACATTCTCAAAGAACTCAATAAGGTTTGTGAGGCACGACCTACCCTTCACAAAACCGTGTTGACTATCTCTCATCAAATTATTCCTTTCCAGATTATTATCCATCCTATCTCTTATAAACCTTTCCAAGACTTTGCCCACAATAGAAGTAAGGTTCACTGGTCTGTAGTTACTGGGGTTGTCGCTACTCCTCTTCTTGAACAAGGGGACAACATTTGCTATCCTCCAGTCTTCTGGCACTATTCCTGTAGACAAAGATGACTTAAAGATCAAAGCCCAAGGCTCAGAAATCTCCTCCCTAGCTTCCCAGAGAATCCAAGGATAAATCCCATTCGGCTCAGGGGACTTATCTATTTTCACACTTTCCAGAATTGCGAACACCTCCTCCTTATGAACCTCAAGCCCGTCTGGTCTAGCAGCCTGTATGGGGATGGGGATGGGGGTGGGGATGGGGGTGGGGGTGGGGGTGGGGGTAGGATATAATCAGCCTTCCGCACCAATTGATTGGCTCTCCAACCAATCAATCAAATCGGGTCACAGCCCATCTCTCTCTCTCTGGTGCCAAAAACCTGAAGCTCCAGTTCAAATGAGCAGAGACTAGCAGAGTGTTCTCTCTGCACCTTCTGAATTCCTCATTCACTCTGCAGCTTCACCTAAAGGCACATTTCCATTCGCCACCCACAGGCGGGGGTGGGGTAGGTGGGGGGCGGTTAGGAGGTGAGTAACTTGCCGTATGATTCCTCGCTTTTGACCTGCCCTGGTAGCCACAGTATTAATGTGGCTGGGTCCAGTTCAGTTTCTGATCAATGGTAACCCCCAGGATGTTGATTGTGGGGGATTCAGCGATGGTAATGCCATTGAATGTCAAGGGCGATGGTTAGATCCTCTCTTGTAGGAGCTGGTCATTGCCTGGCACTTGTGTGGCACGAATGTAACTTGCCACGTGTGAGCCCAAGCCTGGATATTGTCCAGGTCTTGCTGCATTTGGACAGGGACTGCTTCATTATCTGAGGAGTCGCGAATGGTGCTGAACATTGTACAGTCATCCGCAAACATCCCCACTTCTGACCTACGATGGAAGGGAGGTCATTGATGAAGCAGCTGAAGATGGTTGGGCCGAGGACACGACCCTGAGGAACTCCTGCAGTGATGTCCTGGAGCTGGGATGTTTGACCTCCAACCACCACAACCATCTTCCTTTGTGCCGGGTATGACTCCAACCTGCGGAGAGTTTTCCCCTGGTTTGTGGGTTTAAAGGGCTTATTTTATGAGGAAAGGTTGGAGAGGAGCCTTTACCCTGTGGAGATTAGAAGAATGAGAAGTGATCTTATTGAAAGATAAAATATGCTGAGATCCTGGACAGGGTGGATGCTTCTCCTTGGGGGGCAATCTGAATGAGGTGTCTCTCTTTTTAGGCAGAGATAAGGAGAGTTTTATTTTTCTCTCAGTGTCGTTGTTTGTGAAACTCTCTTTCCCAGAGATCACTGGAGGCGGTGGGTAATAGGGGCGGAGTTACACAGATTACTGTTTGACAAGGGGGTGAAGGGTTATGGGGCAGAGACGGGGAGGTGGAGTTGAACCACAATCATGGCAGTCATGATGGCAGAGCCGATCCAAGGGCCTGAATGGCCTCTTTCTGCTCCGAACTCTGGTGTCCCGATCCACTTGACAATTGACACAAACAACTGACCTGCAGAAAAACATGTGGAAAAATATCAGAAATAGATTATCTTCAAATTGTGATTTAAATATTTGTAAACATTACAGAATATGTTTTTCTCTAGTACAGTAAATTGTTTGGTAAAATACTGATAATTAAGAATAGCAATGTCCGAATGTCAAAAGTCATCCATTAGTTATGAAGATATTTGTGTCTTTGTGGAAATATTAGAGGGTGTTTTATAGATTAATTATAGCACATTGTTAAAGCACTATAGAACCATAGAATCACTACAGTGCAGAAGGAGGCCATTCGGCCCATCAAGTCTGCACCGATCCTCTGAAAGAGCAACCTACCTTGGCTTATGACCCCACCTTATCCACATAACCCCACCCAACAGCACATCTCTGGACTGTGGGAGGAAACTGGAGCATCCGGAGGAAACCCACGCACACACGGGGAGAACGTGCAGACTCCGCACAGACAGTGACCCGAGGCCTGAATTGAACCCAGGTCCTTGGAACTGTGAGGCAGCAGAGCTGACCACTGTACCACTACGCACTGCATGTTTTAGAATGCATCTGAGATCTGCATTATAGTTAAAACCACCCCTTTCTGTTAAAATGTACCCTGCTTGGCTGAGTCCAGCTACAAACAATGTCCCTTAAGACAAATGTTTCTTCAGGGTAGAACAGAGATTTCCCAACAGCCACAATGAGCCTATTTTAATCTTTAGTGTAAGATATAACTCCTTAGGATATTTAGTCTGTTGGGATTTCTTTGGGAATTAAGGACAAAATGGTCTAACTGATGCAATATAATCTGCCATATTTGAAATAGGAATAATGGATGCCAGTTATACATCCACTTCCAAGAACCATCTTGGGAATACATGTGCCCCATGTATAACTCTGCCACTTCCACCTCAGGTTTCACAACATCCTGGGTCAATATTCCAGAACATGGAACACTGCCAGCTAAGGACGAAAGGTTGAGGTGAGTCATCACTGGAAGGTTATAGCATCTAACAGTCTTTCAGAAAGTCAGTGTGACTCTCAAGTTGTGACTTTCCCACATTTCCATTCATTCCTGAGCAACTGTGATCAAATTAAGTGACTGTGGTGGTATGTATTAGGGGTAATACGGTACACCACGTGTCGCCAGGCTATTGGTGGAGGGATGCCAGGTCCTGATAGGATCTGCCACCTACTGGACTCCACCCAGAAATGCCGGTATAAGAACCCAGTTTTTCCCTCCATTTCCCTCAGCAGCTGCATTCTGTAACCACGCTGCTGGGGATAAAGTTCTGCTTAATAAAGCCTTCAATTGCCATTACCTCAACCTGCCTCGCGTCATATTGACGGTGCTACAATTTATTAAGCAGAATTTAAATTGAAGAAAACGACGTGGGAACATGGAGCTCCGAATCACCCCGGAGTGCCTGCGCATCGCACCCCAAGCAGCTAACTCGGCCTCTATCTTCAAGCACTGGATGGCATGCTTTGAGGGCTACCTCTGAACTGCCCCCGGCACATCGACTGACGAACAAAAGATGCAGGTCCTCTATTCCAGGGTTAGTCCTGACGTCTACTCCCTTATCGAGGACGAGGACGGTGTGACCGGTGCCATCGCCGCGCTGAAGGATATCTACATCCGGCCCGCCAACAAGGTTTTTGCTCGCTACCAGCTCGCCACACGACGGCAATTTCCGGGGGAATCACTGGATGAGTTTTATAACGCCCTGCAGATCCTGGGTTGAAACTGCAACTGCCCGGCGGTAACAGCGAGTGAACACACAGAGCTCCTGGTCCGCGATGCGTATGTGGCAGGTTTGGCCTCTTCCCAGATCCACCAGAGGCTTCTGGAGAAAGAATCTCTGGGACTTACAGAAGCTCGGTCCCAGGCGGCATCCCTCGATGTGGCCTCGCGTAACGCCCGCGCCTACGCCCTCGACCGCACTACAGCCCCTTGGGCTCCGTGGACCCCCGCTGCGGTCGACTCTCCGACACCCCCCCCCACCCCCGCAAACCTGCGCGGCCAAAACACCAGACCAACCGGGGGGGGCCCCGCTGCTATTTTTGCGGCCAGCCGAAACACCCTCGGAAGCGCTGCCCGGCCCACGCGGCTACCTGCAAAAGCTGCGGGAAGAAGGGCCACTACGCGACGGTGTGCAAGTCCCGCGGGGCCGCCGCGATCTCCGGGGAAGAAATGGGACCACAGACCCAGCCCCCCCCAGTGATCCACGTGTGACCAACGGACGCCGCCATTTTGGACCCCGGACGCCACGAGGGAGAGATGGGCGCCGCCATTTTGTCCACCCCCGACCGCGCTCGATCCGTGGACGCCGCCATCTTGGCTGAAGGACCCCGACAAAGACGGCCACATACTGCCTGATTACGATGCTCAACTTCAACAACCACGTCTGGCTTCGACGACCCTCGACCAGTCACGACCCCGGACGCTCCAGACTGCAACCACTACAGTCCTAGTGAATGGCTATGAGACGCCGTGTCTTATCGACTCTGGGGGCACGGAGAGCTTCATTCATCCGGACACGATAAGGCGCTGTTCCCTCGTAATTCGGCCAAGCACCCAGAAAATTTTCCTGGCGGCAAGATCCCACTCTGTTCAGATCACGGGATTCTGCATCGCTAAACTAACGGTGCAGGGAGGGAGTTCCGAAATTACCGGCTGTAAGTCCTCCCCCATCTCTGTGCGCCCACACTCCTAGGGTTGGACTTCCAATGCAACCTCCAGAGTTTAACATTTAAATTTGGCGGCCCTCTACCCCCACTGACTGTCTGCGGCCTGGCGACCCTCAAGGTTGAACCGCTTTCCTTGTTTGTGAACCTCACCCCGGATTGCAAACCCGTCGTCACAAGGAGCAAACGGTACAGCGCCCAGGACCGAGCATTTATCCGGTCCGAAGTCCAGAGGCTGCTGAAGGAAGTCTTCATCCAGGCTAGCAACAGTCCCTGGAGAGCCCAGGTGGTAGTTGTTAAGACCGGTGAGAAACAGAGGATGGTCATCGACTATAGTCAGACCATCAACAGGTACACTCAGCTAGATGCGTACCCTCTCCCCTGCATATCCGACATGGTCAATCAGATTGCACAGTACAAGGGCTTTTCCACCGTGGACCTCAAGTCCGCCTACCACCAGCTCCCCATCCGTCCCGGTGACCGCAACTATACTGCCTTCGAAGCAGACGGGCGGTTATACCACTTTTTAAGGGTTCCATTCGGCGTCACGAACGGAGTCTCGGTCTTCCAACGAGAGATGGACCGAATGGTTGACCAGCACGGTTTACGGGCCACGTTCCCGTATCTCGACAACGTCACCATCTGCGGCCACGACCAGCAGGACCACGACGCCAATCTCCAAAAATTCCTCCAGACCGCTCACGCCCTGAACCTCACTTACAACAAAGAAAAATGCGTGTTCCGCACCGATCGTCTAGCCATCCTGGGCTACGTAGTGCGTAATGGAGTGATAGGCCCCGACCCTGAACGCATGCGCCCCCTCATGGAGTTCCCTCTCCCCCACTGTGCCAAAGCCCTGAAACGTTGCCTGGGCTTCTTTTCTTATTACGCCCAGTGGGTCCCCCAGTACGCAGACAAGGCCCGTGCACTAATCCAGTCCACTACTTTTCCCCTGACGACAGAGGCTTGCCAGGCCTTTAGCCGCATCAAAACGGATATCGCAAAGGCCACGATGCGCGCCATCGACGAGTCCCTCCCCTTCCAAGTCGAGAGCGACGCATCGGATGTAGCTCTGGCGGCCACCCTCAACCAAGCAGGCAGACCCGTGGCCTTCTTCTCCCGAACCCTCCACGCTTCAGAAATCCACCACTCCTCAGTGGAAAAGGAGGCACAAGCAATAGTGGAAGCTGTGCGACACTGGAGGCATTACCTGGCCGGTAGGAGATTCACTCTCCTCACTGACCAACGGTTGCCTTCATGTTCGATAAGGCACAGCGGGGCAAGATCAAGAACGACAAGATCTTGCGGTGGAGGATCGAACTCTCCACCTTCAATTATGAGATCTTGTATCGTCCCGGAAAGCTGAACGAGCCATCCGATGCCCTATCTCGCGGCACATGTGCCAATGTACAAGTGGACCGTCTACAAGCCCTCCACGAGGACCTCTGCCACCCGGGGGTCACTCGTTTCTACCACTCCCTTAAGGCCCGCAACCTCCCTTACTCCGTCGAGGACTTCCGAACAGTCACCAGAAACTGCCAGATCTGCGCTGAGTGCAAACCGCACTTTTTCAGGCCAGATAGAGCGCACCTGGTTAAGGCCTCTCGACCCTTTGAACGCCTCAGTTTGGATTTCAAAGGCCCCCTCCCCTCCACCGATCGCAACGCGTACTTCCTGAACGTCGTTGACGAATACTCCCGTTTCCCTTTCGCCATCCCCTGCCCCGACATGACAGCGTCCACGGTCATTAATGCCCTCGGTACCATTTTTACACTGTTCGGTTTCCCCGACTATATCCATAGCAACAGGGGGTCCTCCTTTATGAGTGACGAACTGCGTCAATTCCTGCTCAGCAGGGGCATAGCCTCGAGCAGGACGACCAGTTACAAACCCCGGGGGAACGGGCAGGTAGAAAGGGAGAATGGAACGGTCTGGAAGACCGTCCTGCTGGCCCTCCGGTCTAGGAGCCTCCCAATTTCCCTGCTGGCAGGAAGTCCTCCCGGATGCCCTTCACTCTATCCGGTCCCTGCTGTGCACCACCACGAATCAAACGCCTCACGAGCGCCTCCTCCTCTTTCCTAGGAAGTCCTCCTCTGGAACGCCACTTCCGACCTGGCTAGCAGCTCCGGGACCCATTCTGCTGCGGGTGCACAAGTCAGATCCGTTGGTGGAACGGGTGCATCTCCTTCACGCCAACCCGCAATACGCCTATGTGGAGTACCCCAATGGCCGACAGGACACGGTCTCCCTGTGAGATCTGGCGCCCGCGTGAGCTACCCACACCCCCCCCAACGCCTATCACCACCTCCTCACTCCCGCCGGTTCATCCCGCAGCCACCCCCTTCCCGGGGGTTCGGTTCTCCTCCCAGATCCGCCCAGAAGTAAAGACACAGGGGACAGCGCTACGCTCCCAGAGTCGACGGGACTCGAGCCAGCGCCATCACCACCACGCCCGAGACGATCGGAAAGGACGACCAGGGCGCCCATCTGGCTCATCGAATCACTTCAACTCTCAACGTTTTCAGTTATTGTGTCTAGTTATAGTTATGGCTTCATGCCGACCCTGTTTGGCCCATTGGCCCAGTTGAAGCGATAATTTTGTATTTTGTTCAAAGTTACGGCACAGTACCAACTCTGTAAACCCCTAACACCATGCGAACCACCATCCCGCCGGGTTTCTTTCAACAAGGGGTGAATGTGGTGGTATGTATTAGGGGTAATACGGTGCACCACGTGTCGCCAGGCTATTGGTGGAGGGATGCCAGGTCCTGATAGGATCTGCCACCTACTGGACTCCACCCAGAAATGCCGGTATAAGAACCCAGTTTTTCCCTCCATTTCCCTCAGCAGCTGCATTCTGTAACCACGCTGCTGGGGATAAAGTTCTGCTTAATAAAGCCTTCAATTGACATTACCTCAACCTGCCTCGCATCATATTGACGGTGCTACAGTGACCTTTTTAAGAAGGAAGTGTGTAGATTTCCAGACTCTCATGGCATTAAGGGGTATGGGGAGAGTGCAGATTACGGCGTTGAGATAACGGAGGACCGTGATCAGTCTGAGAAGGCTTGAAGAGCCGAATAGCACATTCCTGCTCCTATTTTCTATCTTTCTGTTTGTTTGACCAGTGCCATTACTGTTTCTGTTACAATCCAAACTAAACCAGCAGCCTAGTTCTTTTGGCAATATTCCAAAGTAGGTAAATTTCCCAGAGGAGTTATTTTATGTTCCTGACAAAACTCACAGCAGGAATTCTGTTACTAACAGGAGATTTAAAAAAAACATTTGTTCATGAGATGTGAGAGTTGCTGGTGAGGTCAGATTTAATATTCCTTTTGCTGTTACTAACTTTGCTGACAAAATAGAATTCAGGGTAATTTAAACCCAAGCCTCTCCATCCACCTGACCAGAGTTTAATAAACCACAATGAATCCTTGAATGTATTGTTAAAAATAGTGGGCTGAATTTTCTGTTAAGTGCCGTAAGAATAGAGAATTCTCGGGAGGTCTGCGATGAAAATATCGGCGCTGACACCTCACTGATTCGGGACCAGTGAGGGGCTAGCAGCAGCACCCTGCGAAACCCCCGGCTCCCGTGCCCAAAACAGCCGGAGAAAGGCCGGGTCCCTGGCCACGCATGCGCACGCCGATGATCTGCAGCGGTCGCGCTGTACAACATGGTGCCAGCCGTTAGCGGACCCGAATAGCCATCGCGACCTCACAGGACACCCTCTGGCCGCCCCCCACCAGTCCCCCCGGCCCTTCTGGAAGCCCCCCAGCCTGCGGCATGGACCCTGGCCGAGTGTAGCTGCGCTGGACACAGTCCGCAGCTGTCACGCTGGGTTCCTGAGCGCTCGGACCACACTTCACCCGCGCGGTGGGGAACTTGGCCCATCGGGGGCGGGGCTTGTGAGAGGGCCTGCTGATGATGCGGCAACGCCACTTAGCTGTTGAAATGGAGAATCCAGCCCACATGTTACTAATTTGCCGATATTGTTTTCTCCTGGAGCTTTATCGAAGGTGTGTCGCAGACAGGGTTTATGTGTTTCCTTATTGCCTGTCTGTATTTATCAGAGTAATAGGAGGCAGTGGCCTTATCACTGGTTCAGTAACCCAGAGGCCCAGGGAAAGAATCAAACATGGCAGATGGTGAAATTTGAATTCAATAAAAAGCTGGAATTAAAAGTCTAAAAGGAACCATTGCCATTTGTCATAAAAACCCATCTGGTTCACTAATGTCCTTTATGAATCTGCCGTCCTGACCTGGTCTGGTCTATGTGTGACCCCTGACCCACAACAATGTGGTAGACTCTTAAATGCCCTCAGGGATGAGCAATAAATGCTGGTCCGACCAGCAACGCACACATCCCATGAATGAATAATAAAAATTGTCCCAATGTAAATAATTCCAACAAAATTTGGGGTATTTAAAAATAAAGGTGGTTGTTTACCATGCACTCAGTTGCCCCAGAAGTTAAAGCACAGCATCTTAACCACTCAATTCATACCCACTATCACTCACATGAAGATTTGATGCAGGTCAAGAAAAAGAAATACAATGACCATTTATGATTGTCTGAATCTCTCATTTGAGTCAGGCTGACAGTTTCTTAGATGAGTTGATACATTACATACATAGATACATAGAAGATAGGAGCAGGAGGAGGCCTTTTGGCCCATTAAGCCTGCTCCGCCATTCATCACAATCATGGCGGATCATCCAACTCAATAGCCCAATCCTGCTTTCTCCCCATAGCCTTTGATCCCATTCTCCCCAAGTGCTATATCCAGCCGCCTCTTGAATAGATTCAAAGTTTTAGGATCAACTACTTCCTGTGGTAATGAATTCCACAGGCTCACCGGTCTGTATGTGAAGAAATGTCTCCTTATCTCTGTCCGAAATGGTTTACCCTGAATCCTCAGACTGTGACCCTGGTTCTGGACACACCCATCATTGGTAACATCGTCCCTGCATCTACCCTGTCCAGTCCTGTTAGAAGTTTATAGTCTCTGTGAGTTCCCCCCTCGTTCTTCTGAACTCCAGCGAGAACAATCCCAACCCAGTCACTCTCTCCTCATATGACAGTCCCGCCATCCCTGGAATCAGTCTGGTAAACCTTCGCTGCACTCCCTCGAGAGCAAGAACATCCTTCCTCCGAGAAGGAGACCAAAACTGCACACAATACTCATAGTGTGGCCTCACCAAGGCCCTGTACAATTGTAGCAACACATCCCTGCTTCTATACTTGAAACCTCTCGCAATGAAGGCCAACATTCCATTAGCCTTCTTTACCGTCTGCTGCACCTGCATGCTCACCTTCAGCGACTGGTGCACAAGGACACCCAGGCCCCGCTGCACACTCCCCTCTCCCAATTTACAACCATTCAGGTAGTAATCTGCCTTCCTGTTTTTGCTTCCAAAATGCATAACCTCACACTTATCCAAATTATACTGCATCTGCCATTGGTTTGCCCACTCGCCCAACCTGTCCAGATCTTGCGGTAGGATCCCTGCGTCCTCGTCATAATTCACCCTCCCACCTAATTTGGTATCATCTGCAAACTTTGAGATGTTAGATTTTGTTCCCTCATCCAAATCATTAATATATATTGTGAATAGCTGGGGTCCCAGCAGCGATCCCTGTAATACCTCACTGGTTACTGCCTGCCAATTTGAAAAGGACCCATTAATCCCTACTCTTTGTTTCCTCTCTGCCAACCAGTTTTTGATCCGCCTCAATACATTTCCCCCAATCCCATGCACTTTAATTTTGCACAATAATCTCTTATGCGGGACTTTGTCAAACACCTTCTGAAAGTCCAAATATACCACATGAAAATGAAAATCGCTTATTGTCACAAGTAGGCTTCAAATGAAGTTACTGTGAAAAGCCCCTAGTCGCCACATTCCGGCGCCTGTTCGGGGAGGCTGGTACGGGAATCGAACCGTGCTGCTGACTGGCTCCCCCTTGTCAACTGTACTGGTTACGTCTTCAAAGAATTCCAACAGATTTGTCAAGCATGATTTTCCCTTCATAAATCCATGCGGACTCTGACTGATCCTGCCACTGCTTTCTAAATGTTCTGCGATAGAGTCCTTGATAATGGATTCAAGCATTTTCCCCACTACCGCTGTTAGGCTTACTGGTCTATACTGGGAGCGGTTGAATAAACTCGGTTTGTTCTCACTGGAACGACGGAGGTTGAGGGGAGACCTGATAGAGGTATACAAAATTATGAGGGGCATAAACAGAGTGGATAGTCAGAGGCTTTTCCCCAGGGTAGAGGGGTCAATTACTAGGGGGCATAGGTTTAAGGTGAGAGGGACAAGGTTTAGAGTAGATGTACGAGGCAAATTTTTTACACAGATGCCTGGAACTCGCTACCGGAGGAGGTGGTGGAAGCAGGGACGATAGTGACATTTAAGGGGCATCTTGACAAATACAGGAATAGGATGGGAATAGAGGGATACGGACACAGGAAGTGTAGAAGATTGTAGTTTAGTCGGGCAGCATGGTCGGCACGGGCTTGGAGGGCCGAAGGGCCTGTTCCTGTGCTGTACATTTCTTTGTTCTTTGTTCTTTGTTGTATAATTCCCTGCTTTCTCCCTGCCTCCCTTTTTGAATATCGGAGTGACGTGAGCTACCCTCCAATCTGCAGGGACAGTTCCAGAGTCTATAGAATCCTGGAAGATGACCGCCAATACATCCACTATTTCCAGAGCCACCTCCTCAAGCTCTCTGGGATGCAGATTCTCAGGCCCAGGGGATTTATCCACCTTCAGTCCCATCAATTTTCCCAGCACCATTTCTCTACTAATGTTGATCTCCCTCAGTTCTTCCCTCTCACTAAACCTTTCATTCTCCAACATTTCTGGGATATGATTCATGTCCTCATTTGTGAAGACAGAACCAAAGTATGTATTCAATTGCTCAGCCATTTCTTTGTCCCTTATTATGCATTCCCCTGTTTCTGTCTGTAGGGGGCCTACATTTCTCTTTACCAATCTCTTTCTCTTCACATATCTATAGAAACTCTTAGTGTCAGACTTTATGTTCCCTGCAAGCTTCCTTTCGTACTGTACTTTCCCCTCCTCAATCAATCCCTTTGTCTTCTCTGCTGAATTCTGAACTGCTCCCAATCCTCAGACCTGTGGGTCGGAATTCTCCTGCAATTGGCGGGATGGCCCGATGGCGGCACCAAGAACGGCGGGAACCACTCCGGCGTCGGGCCATCGGAAGTTGCGGAATCCTCCGCACTTCCGGGGGTTAGGCCGGCACCGGAGGGGTTAGCACCGCGCCAACCGGCGGTGAAGGGCCGGCGCGAGTTCCTGCGCATGCGCAGGGGGGTTCTTCTCCACGCCGGCCGTGGCGGAGCCCTACAGAGGCCGGCGCGGAAGGAAGGAGTGCCCCCATGGTACAGGCCCGCAGATCAGTGGGCCCCGATCACTGGCCAGGCCACCGTGGGGGCCCCCCCCACCCTGGGCCGGATCCCTCGCGACACCCCGAGGACTCCATTAGACGGCCTACCAGCCAGGTCCCGCCGTGTGGGACCATGTTCATTTCACACTGGCGGGACTGGCCAGGAACCGACGGCCGCTCAGCACATTGGGGCCCGGAGAATTGCCAGGGGAGCCGCTGCCAATGGCTCCCGATCGGCGCGGTGTAAACCTCGCCCCCGCCCGAAAACCGGCACTGGAGAATACGGCAGTCAGCGTCGGAGCAGCGGGGCAGGATTCACACCGCCCCCTGGGGATTCTCCGAACCGGCGGGGGGTCGGAGAATCCCGCCCATTATTTTTCTTGGCCAATCTGTATGCTTCATCCTTGTATCGGATACATTTGTTGAAATGAAAGTTTTGCAGAAGAGGATTTTCAGTAAGCTGTGAAGATTTTTGGAGTTTACTTTTCAGGAGGGTAGTTCTCAGGTGAACTTGAAGTTAGAACATATTGGAGAGAGTCCTTCTCGCCTTCTCGCATCTTCAAAGTTGGTTGTTTATTACTTCAACTGCTCAGTTAACATATAATTGGCTTGATGGCTATTTGATGGATTCAGATGGAACTCTGTCTCTGCAAACATTTCCTGTCGTTATAAGCAGACAGAAAACTTGGCTATGCCCGTCATGTGCCTTATACAAGTCCACAAAGTCCTTTGTCCACATAAAAGTTGTGTCTTGATTACACATCCTGTGTTGTCATTTGACACTTTGAAATTCATCCCGTCCAGTTTGGCCAAGAGACATTTATAATTCAATGAAAGGTCAATAGAAATCATTTCACATCAATCTATTTCATTTATCCACGATGAAACAGAAAGACAAGTCAATTGGAATGTTATAGATATTTTTGTTGATGGTTCATCCTTAAACAAAAGGAAGAGTGAATTTCCAGATGTCTGTGTGTGTCGATATTTAATTAAGCATTTATTTGGGACTCATGAATGTTTGGCTCACAATACTGAAGGTCACATGACTTGCAGTGATTCTATCGGCTGTGTTCAAAAGTTTAGAATATTGTCTGAATGTTCAGGATATTCTGGAGCATGACGGATCTCAAAATACTGGTTACCGATTTTTGCCACATCTCGCCCAGCTCTCAGAAAATTCCATTTGTTTCTCAAGAGAAGCTTCTGCCTGGATTTCATAATTTTTAAAAAAGATTGCCACAAAGTTCACACAACTAATGCATGATCATACTTGTAATTTTCCATATAAACATTTCTTAAAATTAATTTAGAATTGATGTGTGGGTGTTATTAAGGGGAGTGATGATAAAAGGGGAATTAAACACTTGTTTACCTTACGCCAGTGAAAGTGCTAAATGTTTACATTTGTGTTGAATTTCCTCCGCATTAGTTCTGAGCTCGGAGTTGGAAGAATGCCCAACAATTTGACATGAGCTTTTGTTCAGAATCTGTTCTGGAGAATGGGCTAACTGAGACAGAGCATAGATTATTTAGAATTAGACTTTCACCCCTTAGACCCAACTTCATGTTTATACACAAACATCAAGATCGTAGAGGAGCACAATCAAAGACCCCTCCCACCCGGCTTACCCACTCTTCCAATTTCTCCCATCGGGCAGGAGATACAGAAGTCTGAGAACACAGACGAACAGTCTCAAAAACAGCTTCTTCCCCGCTGTTACCAGACTCCGAAACGGCCCTCTTATGGAGTGACCTGATTAACACTACACCCTGTATGCTTCACCCGATGCCAGTGTCTATGTGGTTACATTGTGGACCCTGTGTTGCCCTATTGTGTATTTCTTTTCCGTGCACAAAATGATCTGTTTGAGCTGTTGTAGTACCTCAGGGCACGTGACAATAAACCAATCCATCCGAGACGTTATAAATTCACAGGCAGTGAGTTCACTGCCTTATATAACTGAATTTACAATGCCATTCCCAGGTTCTATCACAGGAGTGTCCATTCAAAAATTCTACCCTTTGTGTTTTTGGGAACCGTATGAGCAATTAAATTACAGAACTTCACGACCCCAACGTTGGCAAGATTCTGATTCATTGTTGGGTTCCCCGCTCCCTGAGCAGCTTCCTGACTGTCTTCCCCGCTCCCTGTGCAGATTCCTCATCGTCTTCCCCGCTCCCTGTGCAGCTTCCTGACCGTCTTCCCAGCATTAGGGTTCATCACCCTGCCCCCATCTCCCTGCCCACCGCCCCATTATGCTCGCTCCTGCAAGTTTAATTAAATCCCATCCATCAGTAAAGTAGTTTATAAGGAGCATCTTAAGGACGGGAGGTGGAGAGGTTTACGGAGTGAATTTCAGAGCGGAGTGTCCTGCCAGCTGTAGGTAGGACAGCAAAAGGTGGCTCAATGGAACTGTACAAAGGAGCAGGGCTGGAGGAGCAGAGAGGTGTGGGACTGGAATAGATTACATCAGAAACAGAGAGGGGTAGCGACGTGGATATAACAAAAACAAGGGCCCGTTCACCGCGGGTGGAAATTATGACGACTAAATGCTGAGCGAGGGCCGTAAGGGGATTTGCAGCGGCAAGATTTTGGTTTGAGATCTTCCCCGTCAACCACGGAATCAGGTTCGTGCCCAGAAAAGGAGAGAACCGGGTTTCCCGGGATTTAAAGATGGCTCAAGACCGATCCTCCGGGAGATGGTCTTCCCAGTGATGTGAACCAATCAAATCTCTCCTGCTTCCTGACAACACAAAAGTCATGATGACCACGCCGAGAGGTACAGAGAGAGAGAGAGTGCCCACGGGTGGCGAAGGACATGGCAGGTCAGCCCCTGGCACTGCCCCCGGCACTGCCCCCTGGCACTGCCCCCTGCCACTGTCCCTGGCACTGCCCCCTGGCACTGACCCCTGGCACTGACCCCTGGCACTGTCCCCTGGCACTGCCCCCGGCACTGTCCCCTGACACTGTCCCCTGGCACTGTCCCCTGGCACTGTCCCTCACACAGCTCCCTGGCACTGCCCACTGGCACTGTCCCCTGGCACTGCCCCCTGGCACTGCCCCCTGGCACTGCCCCCTGGCACTGTCCCCTGGCTCTGTCCCCTGGCACTGCCGCCTGACACTGCCCGCTGGCACTGTCCCCTGGCACTGCCTCCTGGCACTGCCCCCTGGCACTGTGCCCTGGCACTGCCCACTGGCACTGACCCCAGGCACTGATCCCTGGCACAGAGCCCTGGCACTGCCCTGGCACTGTCCCCTGGCACTGCCCCCTGGCACTGCCCCCTGGCACTGCCCCCTGGCACTGTCCCCTGGCTCTGTCCCCTGGCACTGCCGCCTGACACTGCCCGCTGGCACTGTCCCCTGGCACTGCCTCCTGGCACTGCCCCCTGGCACTGTCCCCTGACACTGCCCACTGGCACTGACCCCAGGCACTGACCCCTGGCACAGAGCCCGGGCACTGCCCTGGCACTGTCCCCTGGCACTGCCCCCTGGCACTGACCCCTGGCACTGCCCCCTGGCACTGACCCCGAGCACTGACCCCTGGCACTGTCCCCTGGCACTGCCCCCGATACTGCCCCTGGCACTGTCCCCTGGCACTGCACCCAATACTGCACCCGGCACTGCCCCCTGGCACTGCCCCTGGCACTGTCCCTTGGCGATGTCCCCTGGCACTGTCCCTCACACTGCCCCCTGGCACTGTCCACTGGCACTGTCGCCTGGCACTGCCTCCTGGCACTGTCCCCTGGCACTGTCCCCTGGCACTGCCCCCTGGCACTGCCCCCAGCACTGTCACCTGGCACTGCCCGCTGGCACTGACATCTGGCACTGACCCCTGGCACTGGCCCCTGGCACTGTCCCCCGGCACTGACCATCGGCACTGCCCCCTGGCACTGCCCCCGGCACTGTCCCCTGGCTCTACCCCCTGGCACTGCCCCCTGGCACTGTCCCCTGACACTGCCACCTGGCACTGCCCCCTGGAACTATCCTCTGGCACTGCCGCCCTGCACTGTCCACTAGTACTGTCCACTGGCACTACCCCACCACTGTCCCCTGGCACTGCTCCCTGGCACTGTCCCCTGGCACTGCCCCCTGGCACTGCCCCCTGGCACTGTCCGCTGGCACTGTCCCCTGGCACTGACCCCTGGCACTGCCACCGGCACTGTCCCTGGCACTGCCCCCTGGCACTGACCCCTGGCACTGACCCCTGGCACTGTCCCCTGGCACTGCCCCCGGCACTGTCCCCTGACACTGTCCCCTGGCACTGTCCCCTGGCACTGTCCCTCACACAGCTCCCTGGCACTGCCCACTGGCACTGTCCCCTGGCACTGCCCCCTGGCACTGCCCCCTGGCACTGCCCCCTGGCACTGTCCCCTGGCTCTGTCCCCTGGCACTGCCGCCTGACACTGCCCGCTGGCACTGTCCCCTGGCACTGCCTCCTGGCACTGCCCCCTGGCACTGTCCCCTGGCACTGCCCACTGGCACTGACCCCAGGCACTGATCCCTGGCACAGAGCCCTGGCACTGCCCTGGCACTGTCCCCTGGCACTGCCCCCTGGCACTGCCCCCTGGCACTGCCCCCTGGCACTGTCCCCTGGCTCTGTCCCCTGGCACTGCCGCCTGACACTGCCCGCTGGCACTGTCCCCTGGCACTGCCTCCTGGCACTGCCCCCTGGCACTGTCCCCTGGCACTGCCCACTGGCACTGACCCCAGGCACTGACCCCTGGCACAGAGCCCTGGCACTGCCCTGGCACTGTCCCCTGGCACTGCCCCCTGGCACTGACCCCTGGCACTGCCCCCTGGCACTGACCCCGAGCACTGACCCCTGGCACTGTCCCCTGGCACTGCCCCCGATACTGCCCCTGGCACTGTCCCCTGGCACTGCACCCAATACTGCACCCGGCACTGCCCCCTGGCACTGCCCCTGGCACTGTCCCTTGGCCCTGTCCCCTGGCACTGTCCCTCACACTGCCCCCTGGCACTGTCCACTGGCACTGTCGCCTGGCACTGCCCCCTGGCACTGCCTCCTGGCACTGTCCCCTGGCACTGTCCCCTCGCACTGCCCCCTGGCACTGCCCCCAGCACTGTCACCTGGCACTGCCCGCTGGCACTGACATCTGGCACTGACCCCTGGCACTGGCCCCTGGCACTGTCCCCCGGCACTGACCATCGGCACTGCCCCCTGGCACTGCCCCCGGCACTGTCCCCTGGCTCTACCCCCTGGCACTGCCCCCTGGCACTGTCCCCTGACACTGCCACCTGGCACTGCCCCCTGGAACTATCCTCTGGCACTGCCGCCCTGCACTGTCCACTAGTACTGTCCACTGGCACTACCCCACCACTGTCCCCTGGCACTGCTCCCTGGCACTGCCCCTGGCACTGTCCCCTGGCACTACAACCTGGCACTGCCACCTGGCACTGTCCCCTCGCACTGCCCCCTGGCACTGCCCCCTGGTACTGCCCCTGGCACTGTCCACTGGCACTGCCCCCTGCACTGCCCCCAGCACTTTCCCCTGGCACTGCCCTGTAACACTGCCCCCGGCCCTGCCCCCTGACACTACCTCCTGGCACTGCCCCCTGGCACTGTCCCCTGGCACTGCCCCCTGGCACTGCCCCTGGCACTGCCCCTGGCACTGTCCAGTGGCACTGCCTCCTGGCACTGCCCCCTGGCACTGTCCCCTGGCACTGTCACCTGGCACTGCCCGCTGGCACTGGCCCCTGGCACTGATCCCTGGCACTGACCACGGAAATGCCCAGGCACTGCCCCCATGATTTGCCCCCAGGCACTGCTCCCTGGCACTGCCCCCTGGCACTGCCCCCTCGCACTGTCCCCGGGCACTGTTTCCTGGCACTGCCCCAGCACTGTCCCCTGGCACTGCTCCCTGGCACTGCCCCCTGGCACTGTCCCCTGGCACTGTCCCCTAACACTGCCCCCTGGCCCAGCCTCTGACACTACCCCCTGGCACTGCCCCCTGGCACTGCCCCCTGGCACTGCCCCTGGCACTGTCCGCTGGCACAGCCGCCTGGCACTGCCCTCTGGCACTGTCCCCTGGCACTGCCCCTGACACTGCCCCCTGGCACTGCCCGTGACACTGCCCCCTGGCACTGTCCCCTGACACTGTTCCCTGGCATTGCCCCCTGGCACTGCCCCCTGGCACTGCCCCTGGCCCTGTCCCCTGCCACTGCCCCTGCCACTGCCCCCTGGCACTTCCCCCTGGCACTGCCACCCGGCACTGTCCCCTGGTACTGTCCACTGGCACTGCCCCGGCACTGTCCCCTGGCACTGCCCCCTGGCACTGCCACTGGCACTGTCCCCTATCACTGCCCCCGATCCTGCCCCCTGGCACTGCCCCATGACACTGCCCCTGGCACTGCCCCCTGGCACTGCTCCCTGGCACTGCCCCCTGGCACTGCCCCCTGGCACTGTCCCCTGGCTCTGTCCCCTGGCACTGCCGCCTGACACTGCCCGCTGGCACTGTCCCCTGGCACTGCCTCCTGGCACTGCCCCCTGGCACTGTCCCCTGGCACTGCCCACTGGCACTGACCCCAGGCACTGACCCCTGGCACAGAGCCCTGGCACTGCCCTGGCACTGTCCCCTGGCACTGCCCCCTGGCACTGACCCCTGGCACTGCCCCCTGGCACTGACCCCGAGCACTGACCCCTGGCACTGTCCCCTGGCACTGCCCCCGATACTGCCCCTGGCACTGTCCCCTGGCACTGCACCCAATACTGCACCCGGCACTGCCCCCTGGCACTGCCCCTGGCACTGTCCCTTGGCCCTGTCCCCTGGCACTGTCCCTCACACTGCCCCCTGGCACTGTCCACTGGCACTGTCGCCTGGCACTGCCCCCTGGCACTGCCTCCTGGCACTGTCCCCTGGCACTGTCCCCTCGCACTGCCCCCTGGCACTGCCCCCAGCACTGTCACCTGGCACTGCCCGCTGGCACTGACATCTGGCACTGACCCCTGGCACTGGCCCCTGGCACTGTCCCCCGGCACTGACCATCGGCACTGCCCCCTGGCACTGCCCCCGGCACTGTCCCCTGGCTCTACCCCCTGGCACTGCCCCCTGGCACTGTCCCCTGACACTGCCACCTGGCACTGCCCCCTGGAACTATCCTCTGGCACTGCCGCCCTGCACTGTCCACTAGTACTGTCCACTGGCACTACCCCACCACTGTCCCCTGGCACTGCTCCCTGGCACTGCCCCTGGCACTGTCCCCTGGCACTACAACCTGGCACTGCCACCTGGCACTGTCCCCTCGCACTGCCCCCTGGCACTGCCCCCTGGTACTGCCCCTGGCACTGTCCACTGGCACTGCCCCCTGCACTGCCCCCAGCACTTTCCCCTGGCACTGCCCTGTAACACTGCCCCCGGCCCTGCCCCCTGACACTACCTCCTGGCACTGCCCCCTGGCACTGTCCCCTGGCACTGCCCCCTGGCACTGCCCCTGGCACTGCCCCTGGCACTGTCCAGTGGCACTGCCTCCTGGCACTGCCCCCTGGCACTGTCCCCTGGCACTGTCACCTGGCACTGCCCGCTGGCACTGGCCCCTGGCACTGATCCCTGGCACTGACCACGGAAATGCCCAGGCACTGCCCCCATGATTTGCCCCCAGGCACTGCTCCCTGGCACTGCCCCCTGGCACTGCCCCCTCGCACTGTCCCCGGGCACTGTTTCCTGGCACTGCCCCAGCACTGTCCCCTGGCACTGCTCCCTGGCACTGCCCCCTGGCACTGTCCCCTGGCACTGTCCCCTAACACTGCCCCCTGGCCCAGCCTCTGACACTACCCCCTGGCACTGCCCCCTGGCACTGCCCCCTGGCACTGCCCCTGGCACTGTCCGCTGGCACAGCCGCCTGGCACTGCCCTCTGGCACTGTCCCCTGGCACTGCCCCTGACACTGCCCCCTGGCACTGCCCGTGACACTGCCCCCTGGCACTGTCCCCTGACACTGTTCCCTGGCATTGCCCCCTGGCACTGCCCCCTGGCACTGCCCCTGGCCCTGTCCCCTGCCACTGCCCCTGCCACTGCCCCCTGGCACTTCCCCCTGGCACTGCCACCCGGCACTGTCCCCTGGTACTGTCCACTGGCACTGCCCCGGCACTGTCCCCTGGCACTGCCCCCTGGCACTGCCACTGGCACTGTCCCCTATCACTGCCCCCGATCCTGCCCCCTGGCACTGCCCCTTGACACTGCCCCTGGCACTGCCCCCTGGCACTGCTCCCTGGCACTGCCCCCTGGCACTGCTCCCTGGCACTGTACCCTGGCACTGCCCCCTGGCTCTTCCCCCTGGCACTGTCCCCTAGCACTGCCCCCTGGCACTGTCCCCTGGTACTTCCCCCTGGCATTTCCCCCTGGCACTGCCCGCTGGCACTGCTTCCTGGCACTGCCCCTGGCACTAACCACTGGCACGGCCCCTGGCACTGCTCCCTGGCACTTCCCCTGGCACTAACCACTGGCACTGCCCCTGGCACTGCCCTGGCACTGCTCCCTGGCACAGCCCCTGGCACTAACCACTGGCACTGCCCCTGGCACTGCCCTGGCACTGCTCCCTGCCACTGCCCCTGGCACTAACCACTGGCACTGTCTCCTGACACTGCCCCGGCACTGCCCCCTGGCACTAACCACTGGCACTGCCCCTGGCATTGCCCCGGCACTGTCCCCTGGCACTGTCCCCTGGCACTGTCCCCTGGCACTGTCCCCTGACACTGTTCCCTGACACTGTTCCCTGACACTGCCCCCTGGCACTGCCCCCTGGCACTGCCCCCTGGCACTAACCACTGGCACTGTCCCCTGGCACTGCCCCCGGCACTGCCCCCTGGCACTGTCCGCTGGTACTGTCCCTGGCACTGCCCCCTGGCACTGACCCCTGGCACTGACCCCTGGCACTGACCCCTGGCACTGTCCCCTGGCACTGCCCCCGGCACTGTCCCCTGGCACTGTCCCCTGGCACTGTCCCCTGGCACTGTCCCTCACACAGCTCCCTGGCACTGCCCACTGGTACTGTCCCCTGGCACTGCCCCCTGGCACTGCCCCCTGGCACTGCCCCCTGGCACTGTCCCCTGGCTCTGTCCCCTGGCACTGCCGCCTGACACTGCCCGCTGGCACTGTCCCCTGGCACTGCCTCCTGGCACTGCCCCCTGGCACTGTCCCCTGGCTCTGTCCCCTGGCACTGCCGCCTGACACTGCCCGCTGGCACTGTCCCCTGGCACTGCCCCCTGGCACTGCCCCCTGGCACTGCCCCCTGGCACTGTCCCCTGGCTCTGTCCCCTGGCACTGCCGCCTGACACTGCCCGCTGGCACTGTCCCCTGGCACTGCCCACTGGCACTGACCCCAGGCACTGACCCCGGCACAGAGCCCTGGCACTGCCCTTGCACTGTCCCCTGGCACTGCCCCCTGGCACTGCCCCCTGGCACTGCCCCCTGGCACTGACCCCTAGCACTGACCCCTGGCACTGTCCCCTGGCACTGCCCCCGATACTGCCCCTGGCACTGTCCCCTGGCACTGCACCCAATACTGCACCCGGCACTGCCCCCTATCACTGCCCCTGGCACTGTCCCTTGGCCCTGTCCCCTGGCACTGTCCCTCACACTGCCCCCGGCACTGTCCACTGGCACTGTCGCCTGGCACTGCCCCCTGGCACTGCCTCGTGGCACTGCCTCCTGGCACTGCCCGCTGGCACTGACATCTGGCACTGACCCCTGGCACTGGCCCCTGGCACTGTCGCCTGGCACTGCCCCCTGGCACTGTCCCCTGGCACTGTCCCCTGACACTGTTCCCTGACACTGTTCCCTGACACTGCCCCCTGGCACTGCCCCCTGGCACTAACCACTGGCACTGTCCCCTGGCACTGCCCCCGGCACTGCCCCCTGGCACTGTCCGCTGGCACTGTCCCCTGGCACTGACCCCTGGCACTGCCACCGGCACTGTTCCTGGCACTGCCCCCTGGCACTGACCCCTGGCACTGCTCCCTGGCACTGTACCCTGGCACTGTCCCCTGGCACTGCCCCCGGCACTGTCCCCTGGCACTGTCCCCTGGCCCTGTCCCCTGGCACTGTCCCTCACACAGCTCCCTGGCACTGCCCACTGGTACTGTCCCCTGGCACTGCCCCCTGGCACTGCCCCCTGGCACTGCCCCCTGGCACTGTCCCCTGGCTCTGTCCCCTGGTACTGCCGCCTGACACTGCCCGCTGGCACTGTCCCCTGGCACTGCCTCCTGGCACTGCCCCCTGGCACTGTCCCCTGGCACTGCCCACTGGCACTGCCCCCAGGCACTGACCCCTGGCACAGAGCCCTGGCACTGCCCTGGCACTGTCCCCTGGCACTGCCCCCTGGCACTGACCCCTGGCACTGCCCCCTAGCACTGACCCCTGGCACTGTCCCCTGGCACTGCCCCTGATACTGCCCCTGGCACTGTCCCCTGGCACTGCACCCAATACTGCACCCGGCACTGCCCCCTGGCACTGCCCCCGGCACTGTCCCTTGGCCCTGTCCCCTGGCACTGTCCCTCACACTGCCCCCTGGCACTGTCCACTGGCACTGTCGCCTGGCACTGCCCCCTGGCACTGCCTCCTGGCACTGCCTCCTGGCACTGCCCCCAGCACTGTCACCTGGCACTGCCCGCTGGCACTGACATCTGGCACTGACCCCTGGCACTGGCCCCTGGCACTGTCCCCTGGCACTGCCTCCTGGCACTGTCCCCTGGCACTGTCCCCTGGCACTGCCCCCTGGCACTGCCCCCAGCACTGTCACCTGGCACTGCCCGCTGGCACTGACATCTGGCACTGACCCCTGGCACTGGCCCCTGGCACTGTCCCCCGGCACTGACCATCGGCACTGCCCCCTGGCACTGCCACCGGCACTGTCCCCTGGCTCTACCCCCTGGCACTGCCCCCTGGCACTGTCCCCTGACACTGCCACCTGGCACTGCCCCCTGGAACTATCCTCTGGCACTGCCGCCCTGCACTGTCCACTAGTACTGTCCACTGGCACTACCCCACCACTGTCCCCTGGCACTGCTCCCTGGCACTGTCCCCTGGCACTGCCCCCTGGCACTGCCCCCTGGCACTGTCCGCTGGCACTGTCCCCTGGCACTGACCCCTGGCACTGCCACCGGCACTGTCCCTGGCACTGCCCCCTGGCACTGACCCCTGGCACTGACCCCTGGCACTGTCCCCTGGCACTGCCCCCGGCACTGTCCCCTGACACTGTCCCCTGGCACTGTCCCCTGGCACTGTCCCTCACACAGCTCCCTGGCACTGCCCACTGGCACTGTCCCCTGGCACTGCCCCCTGGCACTGCCCCCTGGCACTGCCCCCTGGCACTGTCCCCTGGCTCTGTCCCCTGGCACTGCCGCCTGACACTGCCCGCTGGCACTGTCCCCTGGCACTGCCTCCTGGCACTGCCCCCTGGCACTGTCCCCTGGCACTGCCCACTGGCACTGACCCCAGGCACTGATCCCTGGCACAGAGCCCTGGCACTGCCCTGGCACTGTCCCCTGGCACTGCCCCCTGGCACTGCCCCCTGGCACTGCCCCCTGGCACTGTCCCCTGGCTCTGTCCCCTGGCACTGCCGCCTGACACTGCCCGCTGGCACTGTCCCCTGGCACTGCCTCCTGGCACTGCCCCCTGGCACTGTCCCCTGGCACTGCCCACTGGCACTGACCCCAGGCACTGACCCCTGGCACAGAGCCCTGGCACTGCCCTGGCACTGTCCCCTGGCACTGCCCCCTGGCACTGACCCCTGGCACTGCCCCCTGGCACTGACCCCGAGCACTGACCCCTGGCACTGTCCCCTGGCACTGCCCCCGATACTGCCCCTGGCACTGTCCCCTGGCACTGCACCCAATACTGCACCCGGCACTGCCCCCTGGCACTGCCCCTGGCACTGTCCCTTGGCCCTGTCCCCTGGCACTGTCCCTCACACTGCCCCCTGGCACTGTCCACTGGCACTGTCGCCTGGCACTGCCCCCTGGCACTGCCTCCTGGCACTGTCCCCTGGCACTGTCCCCTCGCACTGCCCCCTGGCACTGCCCCCAGCACTGTCACCTGGCACTGCCCGCTGGCACTGACATCTGGCACTGACCCCTGGCACTGGCCCCTGGCACTGTCCCCCGGCACTGACCATCGGCACTGCCCCCTGGCACTGCCCCCGGCACTGTCCCCTGGCTCTACCCCCTGGCACTGCCCCCTGGCACTGTCCCCTGACACTGCCACCTGGCACTGCCCCCTGGAACTATCCTCTGGCACTGCCGCCCTGCACTGTCCACTAGTACTGTCCACTGGCACTACCCCACCACTGTCCCCTGGCACTGCTCCCTGGCACTGCCCCTGGCACTGTCCCCTGGCACTACAACCTGGCACTGCCACCTGGCACTGTCCCCTCGCACTGCCCCCTGGCACTGCCCCCTGGTACTGCCCCTGGCACTGTCCACTGGCACTGCCCCCTGCACTGCCCCCAGCACTTTCCCCTGGCACTGCCCTGTAACACTGCCCCCGGCCCTGCCCCCTGACACTACCTCCTGGCACTGCCCCCTGGCACTGTCCCCTGGCACTGCCCCCTGGCACTGCCCCTGGCACTGCCCCTGGCACTGTCCAGTGGCACTGCCTCCTGGCACTGCCCCCTGGCACTGTCCCCTGGCACTGTCACCTGGCACTGCCCGCTGGCACTGGCCCCTGGCACTGATCCCTGGCACTGACCACGGAAATGCCCAGGCACTGCCCCCATGATTTGCCCCCAGGCACTGCTCCCTGGCACTGCCCCCTGGCACTGCCCCCTCGCACTGTCCCCGGGCACTGTTTCCTGGCACTGCCCCAGCACTGTCCCCTGGCACTGCTCCCTGGCACTGCCCCCTGGCACTGTCCCCTGGCACTGTCCCCTAACACTGCCCCCTGGCCCAGCCTCTGACACTACCCCCTGGCACTGCCCCCTGGCACTGCCCCCTGGCACTGCCCCTGGCACTGTCCGCTGGCACAGCCGCCTGGCACTGCCCTCTGGCACTGTCCCCTGGCACTGCCCCTGACACTGCCCCCTGGCACTGCCCGTGACACTGCCCCCTGGCACTGTCCCCTGACACTGTTCCCTGGCATTGCCCCCTGGCACTGCCCCCTGGCACTGCCCCTGGCCCTGTCCCCTGCCACTGCCCCCTGCCACTGCCCCCTGGCACTTCCCCCTGGCACTGCCACCCGGCACTGTCCCCTGGTACTGTCCACTGGCACTGCCCCGGCACTGTCCCCTGGCACTGCCCCCTGGCACTGCCACTGGCACTGTCCCCTATCACTGCCCCCGATCCTGCCCCCTGGCACTGCCCCATGACACTGCCCCTGGCACTGCCCCCTGGCACTGCTCCCTGGCACTGCCCCCTGGCACTGCTCCCTGGCACTGTACCCTGGCACTGCCCCCTGGCTCTTCCCCCTGGCACTGTCCCCTAGCACTGCCCCCTGGCACTGTCCCCTGGTACTTCCCCCTGGCATTTCCCCCTGGCACTGCCCGCTGGCACTGCTTCCTGGCACTGCCCCTGGCACTAACCACTGGCACGGCCCCTGGCACTGCTCCCTGGCACTTCCCCTGGCACTAACCACTGGCACTGCCCCTGGCACTGCCCTGGCACTGCTCCCTGGCACAGCCCCTGGCACTAACCACTGGCACTGCCCCTGGCACTGCCCTGGCACTGCTCCCTGCCACTGCCCCTGGCACTAACCACTGGCACTGTCTCCTGACACTGCCCCGGCACTGCCCCCTGGCACTAACCACTGGCACTGCCCCTGGCATTGCCCCGGCACTGTCCCCTGGCACTGTCCCCTGGCACTGTCCCCTGGCACTGTCCCCTGACACTGTTCCCTGACACTGTTCCCTGACACTGCCCCCTGGCACTGCCCCCTGGCACTGCCCCCTGGCACTAACCACTGGCACTGTCCCCTGGCACTGCCCCCGGCACTGCCCCCTGGCACTGTCCGCTGGTACTGTCCCTGGCACTGCCCCCTGGCACTGACCCCTGGCACTGACCCCTGGCACTGACCCCTGGCACTGTCCCCTGGCACTGCCCCCGGCACTGTCCCCTGGCACTGTCCCCTGGCACTGTCCCCTGGCACTGTCCCTCACACAGCTCCCTGGCACTGCCCACTGGTACTGTCCCCTGGCACTGCCCCCTGGCACTGCCCCCTGGCACTGCCCCCTGGCACTGTCCCCTGGCTCTGTCCCCTGGCACTGCCGCCTGACACTGCCCGCTGGCACTGTCCCCTGGCACTGCCTCCTGGCACTGCCCCCTGGCACTGTCCCCTGGCTCTGTCCCCTGGCACTGCCGCCTGACACTGCCCGCTGGCACTGTCCCCTGGCACTGCCCCCTGGCACTGCCCCCTGGCACTGCCCCCTGGCACTGTCCCCTGGCTCTGTCCCCTGGCACTGCCGCCTGACACTGCCCGCTGGCACTGTCCCCTGGCACTGCCCACTGGCACTGACCCCAGGCACTGACCCCGGCACAGAGCCCTGGCACTGCCCTTGCACTGTCCCCTGGCACTGCCCCCTGGCACTGCCCCCTGGCACTGCCCCCTGGCACTGACCCCTAGCACTGACCCCTGGCACTGTCCCCTGGCACTGCCCCCGATACTGCCCCTGGCACTGTCCCCTGGCACTGCACCCAATACTGCACCCGGCACTGCCCCCTATCACTGCCCCTGGCACTGTCCCTTGGCCCTGTCCCCTGGCACTGTCCCTCACACTGCCCCCGGCACTGTCCACTGGCACTGTCGCCTGGCACTGCCCCCTGGCACTGCCTCGTGGCACTGCCTCCTGGCACTGCCCGCTGGCACTGACATCTGGCACTGACCCCTGGCACTGGCCCCTGGCACTGTCGCCTGGCACTGCCCCCTGGCACTGTCCCCTGGCACTGTCCCCTGACACTGTTCCCTGACACTGTTCCCTGACACTGCCCCCTGGCACTGCCCCCTGGCACTAACCACTGGCACTGTCCCCTGGCACTGCCCCCGGCACTGCCCCCTGGCACTGTCCGCTGGCACTGTCCCCTGGCACTGACCCCTGGCACTGCCACCGGCACTGTTCCTGGCACTGCCCCCTGGCACTGCTCCCTGGCACTGTACCCTGGCACTGTCCCCTGGCACTGCCCCCGGCACTGTCCCCTGGCACTGTCCCCTGGCCCTGTCCCCTGGCACTGTCCCTCACACAGCTCCCTGGCACTGCCCACTGGTACTGTCCCCTGGCACTGCCCCCTGGCACTGCCCCCTGGCACTGCCCCCTGGCACTGTCCCCTGGCTCTGTCCCCTGGCACTGCCGCCTGACACTGCCCGCTGGCACTGTCCCCTGGCACTGCCTCCTGGCACTGCCCCCTGGCACTGTCCCCTGGCACTGCCCACTGGCACTGCCCCCAGGCACTGACCCCTGGCACAGAGCCCTGGCACTGCCCTGGCACTGTCCCCTGGCACTGCCCCCTGGCACTGACCCCTGGCACTGCCCCCTAGCACTGACCCCTGGCACTGTCCCCTGGCACTGCCCCTGATACTGCCCCTGGCACTGTCCCCTGGCACTGCACCCAATACTGCACCCGGCACTGCCCCCTGGCACTGCCCCCGGCACTGTCCCTTGGCCCTGTCCCCTGGCACTGTCCCTCACACTGCCCCCTGGCACTGTCCACTGGCACTGTCGCCTGGCACTGCCCCCTGGCACTGCCTCCTGGCACTGCCTCCTGGCACTGCCCCCAGCACTGTCACCTGGCACTGCCCGCTGGCACTGACATCTGGCACTGACCCCTGGCACTGGCCCCTGGCACTGTCCCCTGGCACTGCCTCCTGGCACTGCCCCCTGCACTGTCACCTGGCACTGCCCGCTGGCACTGACATCTGGCACTGACCCCTGGCACTGGCCCCTGGCACTGTCCCCCGGCACTGACCACTGGCACTGTCCCCTGGCAATGTCCCCCAGCACTGCCCCATGGCACTAACCACCGGCACTGCCCCCTGGCACTGCCCCCTGGCACTGCCCCCGGCACTGTCCCCTGGCTCTATCCCCTGGCACTGCCCCCTGGCACTGTCCCCTGACACTGCCACCTGGCACTGCCCCCTGGAACTATCCTCTGGCACTGCCGCCCTGCACTGTCCACTAGTACTGTCCACTGGCACTGCCCCACCACTGTCCCCTGGCACTGCTCCCTGGCACTGCCCCTGGCACTGTCCCCTGGCACTACAACCTGGCACTGCCCCCTGGCACTGTCCCCTGGCACTGCCCCCTGGCACTGCCCCCTGGTACTGCCCCTGGCACTGTCCACTGGCACTGCCCCCTGCACTGCCCCCAGCACTTTCCCCTGGCACTGCCCTGTAACACTGCCCCCTGGCCCTGCCCCCTGACACTACCCCCTGGCACTGCCCCCTGGCACTGTCCCCTGGCACTGCCCCCTGGCACTGCCCCCTGGCACTGCCCCTGGCACTGTCCAGTGGCACTGCCTCCTGGCACTGCCCCCTGGCACTGTCCCCTGGCACTGTCACCTGGCACTGCCCGCTGGCACTGGCCCCTGGCACTGATCCCTGGCACTGACCTCGGAAATGCCCAGGCACTGCCCCCTTGATTTGCCCCCAGGCACTGCTCCCTGGCACTGCCCCCTGGCACAGTCCCCTGGCACTGTCCCCTAACACTGCCCCCTGGCCCAGCCCCCTGACACTACCCCCTGGCACTGCCCCATGGCACTGCCCCCTGGCACTGTCCCCTGGCACTGTCCCCTAACACTGCCCCCTGGCCCAGCCCCCTGACACTACCCCCTGGCACTGCCCCCTGGCACTGCCCCCTGGCACTGCCCCCTGGCACTGCCCCTGGCACTGTCCGCTGGCACAGCCTCCTGGCACTGCCCTCTGGCACTGTCCCCTGGCACTGCCCCTGACACTGCCCCCTGGCACTGCCCGTGACACTGCCCCCTGGCACTGTCCCCTGGCACTGCCCCCTGACACTGTTCCCTGGCATTGCCCCCGGCACTGCCCCCTGGCACTGCCCCTGGCCCTGTCCCCTGCCACTGCCCCCTTCCACTGCCCCCTGGCACTTCCACCTGTCACTGCCACCCGGCACTGTCCCCTGGTACTGTCCACTGGCACTGCCCCGGCACTGTCCCCTGGCACTGCCCCCTGGCACTGACCCTGGCACTGTCCCCTATCGCTGCCCCCGATCCTGCCCCCTGGCACTGCCCCCTGACACTGCCCCTGGCACAGCCCCCTGGCACTGTCCCCTGGCACTGCCCCCTGGCACTGCTCCCTGGCACTGCCCCCTGGCACTGCTCCCTGGCACTGTACCCTGGCACTGCCCCCTGGCACTTCCCCCTGGCACTGTCCCCTAGCACTGCCCCCTGGCACTGTCCCCTGGTACTTCCCCCTGGCATTTCCCCCTGCCACTGCTCGCTGGCACTGCTTCCTGGCACTGCCCCTGGCACTAACCACTGTCACGGCCCCTGGCACTGCTCCCTGGCACTTCCCCTGGCACTAACCACTGGCACTGCCCCTGGCACTGCCCTGGCACTGCTCCCTGGCACTGCCCCTGGCACTAACCACTGGCACTGCCCCTGGCATTGCCCTGGCACTGCTCCCTGCCACTGCCCCTGGCACTAACCACTGGCACTGTCTCCTGACACTGCCCCAGCACTGCCCCCTGGCACTAACCACTGGCACTGCCCCTGGCATTGCCCCGGCACTGTCCCCTGGCACTGTCCCCTGGCACTGTCCCCTGGCACTGTCCCCTGACACTGTTCCCTGACACTGTTCCCTGACACTGCCCCCTGGCACTGCCCCCTGGCACTGCCCCTTGGCACTAACCACTGGCACTGCCCCTGGCATTGCCCCCTGGCACTGTACCCTGACACTGTTCCCTGACACTGCCCCCTGGCACTGCCCCCTGGCACTGCCCCCTGGCACTGCCCCGGCACTGCTCCCTGGCACTGTCCCCTGGCACTGTCCCCTGGCACTGCCCCAGCATCCTGGCAATGCCAACCTGGCCTCTGTATAACCCCATTGAGGGAGGGGCGGGAGACCCAATTGCTGGTGAGGGGTGGGGGTGGGGTTTTTCCCTTTACGAGCAACAGTTCAAGATGTTCTCAACATGCGCCAGGGGTCCCGATGTTTAGGGGATGTTCCGAAGGACCATGGGTGGGGGAGGGGGGACTTTAACTTTACTGTGAAATGGGAGAGTGCCGATTTCACTCTCGGGTATCTCCGGTGTGGTTACTCCCTCCCCACCCCTAGCTGGCCGTATGATCCTCGTCAGCACTTTGAAATTGCACAGAGTGCTGTTTGATCAGGTGAGGGACCCAGTGAGTGTGACACCGAGAAGTTTCACACTGCTTTTTCTGCCTGATCTAGCACTGTGTGCATTGTTGGGAAAGTTCCATCCGAAGATAAGAATTTACAAATTGAGGCATGACTTAGCTTTGAGCGAGTGTGGTTGTAAATGTCCTGGGGTACCGCAGGCCTGTCCGGTCAGGAGTTAGGGCAATGAATCTCAATCAAAAGTGAGGTATCCAGACTCGAAACGTTAGCTCCCTCCTCTCTCCACAGACGCTGTTAGACCTGCTGCAATTGTCCAGCATCTTTTGCCTTGAGTCTTAATCACAACCTCCCTGCCTCACGTCGTGTGGCTCCTGTATCGTTCGTTCCCCCTGGGGCTGATACTTACTGAAGTGCCAGGTTTCAAGATGCCTGCATTTTAATTTGAATGCGCTGCTTTGGACTGTTCGAAGAGTTGATCTTTAGTTTATCTTGCACTATTGAACAAAGTGAATCCATTTTGGGAGAGTTCCGGGGAGATATCCCACATGTTCCGGGGAGATATCCTACATGTTCCGGGGAGATATCCCACATGTTCCGGGGAGATATCCCACATGTGTCTGTCAACCTTTTCAGTCACTATTGACTTTTTTATAAACTCAGAAAATAATTGGAACAAAAGACCCAGTAAATCGATAAGTTCCTCAGATCTTGACCTTTGTGAGTGTGTGTATATCTGGGTGTTGCCACTGGCTGTGTGTGACACGACTGTCACTGTGAAACGAGAATACTGTAAGCCCAGAGAGAGCAGAGAGACTGAAGTCTGAGTTTAGAATGGATTGGATTGTAATCACTTTACCCCGACCTCGCCGTCTAATTGCTATTCAATACCTGTACATAACTCAAAGCAAGCAGATGGAATGTGTCGGGTCACTGTGTTACCTTTATTTAAAATGCAATTTATTATACAGGGAACTAGTGAATTCCCTCTACACGCAGGACGTGATCTGATCAATCTTACTTAAAACATACTTTATTGATGATTGTAAGAATGCCTTACATGAAGCATAAAGAAGAATATTTTTCTTTTTGAAACTGATCTTTACTTTGAATTTCAGCATCTCCTCTTTCAGAATGTCAGTTAATAATTTGCAAGGTGTACAATTTCAAAACACTTCTGGCTGCAAACTGAATATTGTGCAATTAGGCAAAATGCATTATTAAGAACTGTCAATCCACTTTAATTACCACAGTGGAATGAACAGGAACTTGTTGTGTAATGTTCCACCTTCTTTCAAAAACAGTTTAGGGATTGTGAAATGCAAAGAGTGAACATTGCCATTTAAAATTATAACATACTGCCAATTACATAACAATTTTATGTAAAATTATTCTTTTCTACAATTAACAAGTTGCCAATTCTTCAAGCTTTCAGAGCGATTAAAGAGCACAGAATACCTTACAAGGAGTTATTTCTAAACCCCAGCGTGTTCTCTAATGAAGAGAATGGGATTTGGAACAGGCGAATAATCCTGCCGATTGTACAGTACGTACAACATGAATCTCACACTCAGCAGCAGCTCCTTTGAACTGGTTCCTTTCAAATTCCAGCTATGTATAATCTGTTCTGATTAGAAATTCTTTTACAATGCAGAAGATCACATGTCACAAGAAACAGCCTCATTACACATCCATGTGTAAATTAAACATTTGAGCACAATTCCTGGCCTTATCAATTGACTTAAATGGTTTCCATGTAATTTTGTTTACTAATTTTAAATGAAGTAGAACTTCAGTTTATACAAAGGGCTGGATAAATCAAAGATTACCAAGTGACCTCCATCCAATTAAAAAATGCTTCTTCTGGTGCTAGACTGACAGGCGCCAAAGCTCAGCTCGCTTTGGTTTGATCTTTACTTATTATTTTATTATTACAACAGTTTAATATTTTCATTGTTTGAATAAACACCCCCCTCGCTTAATTTCTTTCAACAATTTATAAATTCTGCCACTATCTGTGGTCTCGAAGCCAGGACAACAAAGCACGATCAGCTGACAATTCTCCCATCTTCAGCTCGAGCTGAACAAAAATGGACAAAGTTTGGCAGTGAGTTTGTGCTACAGTTTTCCCACCCTCTGTCCCACTCTGCTGGCTGCAATAATATGAATGTTGGGCAATATTTGGAAGTTTCCTGTGAGTATGTGTTCTCCCTGAAAAGCAGACAATGGCAAACGTTCTCATTTATAATTAGAGTAAAGGTCACAGATTGTGTAAGGATCCAAACAATTGATTGTGTAACTGATGTGTTCAAAAATATTTTCACAAACTATATTTAAATCACAAAGGCAGCTGCAGCACCGATTTAACTGGAGGCTATTTGATGTTAACACTGGAACAGTGTTCTGTCCCTCAGCAGAGATATCTTTCCGGAGAATTGGTGGGATTCTCCCACACTTGGCACGATGACCCGACGCTGGCGGCAAGAACGGCACGAGGCACTCCGGCGCCGGCCACCCGGAATCCTCCGCACTTCCGGGGGCTTGGCTGGCGGCAGAGGGGTTGGCACCGTGCCTACCGGCGCCAAAGGGCCCCCGTGGCCCCACGCAGGCGCAGAACCACCGGCGTTTTCCCTGCGCTGCCCATGGCGGAGCCCGACAGAGGCCTGTGCAGAAGGAAATAGTGCCCCCACGGCACAGGCTCGCCTGCAGATTGGTGGGCCCCGGGACCGGATCCCCCGCGCGCCTACCCGAGGACCCCGCTAGACGGCCAACAAGCCAGGCCCTGCCGTGTGGGACCATGTCCATTTCACACTGGTGGGACTGGCCAGGAAACAATGGCTGCTCGGCCCATCGGGGACCAGAGAATTGCCGGAGGGGCCGCTGCCAACGGCCCCCGACCGGCGCGGCGTAAACCTCGTCCTGCCCGCAAACCGGCATTGGAGAATAAGGCAGCTGGCGTTGGAGGACCGCCGCTGATTCACACCGCCTCTCGGGGTTTCGCCAACCCGGTGGGGGGTCAGGGAACCCCTGGGTCTTTCACAAAGTTCATACACCTGGCACGATGGTGCAGTGGTTAGCACTACTGCCTCATGGTGCCGAGGACCCCGGTTCGATCCCGGCCCTGGGTCACTGTCTGTGTGGAGTTTGCACATTCTCCCCGTGTCTGCGTGGGTTTCGCCCCCACAACCCAAAGATGTGCAGGGTAGGTGGATTGGCCGCACTAAATTGTCCCTTAATTGGAAAAAATGAATTGGGTACTCTAAATTTTTTTTGAAGAAATTTCATTCACCTGTCAGAAGATCTCTGTGGACTTCCGATGGCAACAGGTAGAAAGCGGCCAGACACGAGGCATCTCCCAATCGGGTTTTACCTTTTCCACATGGCTTTTAGAACCATAGAATCATAGAAAAGTTACAGCACAGGAGGAGGCCATTCAGCCCATTTTGTCCATGTGAGCCCACTGTGGGCAGCACGGTAGCACAGTGATTAGCACAATTGCTTCACAGCTCCAGGGTCCCAGGTTCGATTCCGGCTTGGGTCACTGTCTGTGCGGAGTCTGCACGTCCTCCCCGTGTCTGCGTGGGTTTCCTCCGGGTGCTCCGGTTTCCTCCCACAGTCCAAAGATGTGCAGGTTAGGTGGATTGGGCATGCTAAATTGCCCTTAGTGTTCAAAAAGGTTAGGTGGGGTTACTGGGTTATGGGGATAGGGTGGAGATGTGGGCTTGGGTAGGGTGCTCTTTCCAAGAGCCGGTGCAGACTCGATGGGCCGAATAGCCTCCTTCTACAATGTAAATTCTATGATTCTATGATACCCGCGCCCTTTCTAATCTGCGCAGCACGGTAGCACAGTGGTTAGCACTGTTGTTTCACAGCTCCAGGGTCCCAGGTTCGATTCCCGGCTTGGGTCACTGTCTGTGTGGAGTCTGCACATTCTCCCCGCGTCTGCGTGGGTTTCCTCCGGGTGCTCCAGTTTCCTCCCACAAGTCCCGAAAGACGTGCTGTTAGGTGAATTGGACATTCTGAATTCTCCCTCAGTGTACCCGAACAGGCGCCGGAGTGTGGCAACGAGGGGATTTTCAGAGTAACTTCATTGCAGTGTTAATGTCAGCCTACTTGGGACAGTAAAGATTATTATTATTAATCCCACCTTCCACACACAGCCCTGTGGCTCACAGCACTTAAGCTGCAGATTCAGATATTTTTTCAAAGAGTTTAGAAACTCTGCCTCCACCACAAACTCAGGCAGCGAATCCCAGATGCCGCTCCCCTCTGCATGTCCCCTCAACACCTTCTGCCCTTATCTTGAATCTAGAATTCTCCACCAAGGGAAACAATTTTATCATAAGAACTAGGAGCAGGAGTCGGCCATCTGGCCCTTCGAGCCTGCTCCACCATTCAATGAGATCATGGCTGATCTTTTGTGGACTCAGCTCCACTTTCCGGCCCGAACACCATAACCCTTAATCCCTTTATTCTTCAAAAAACTATCTATCTTTATCTTGAAAACATTTAATGAAGGAGCCTCTACTGCTTCACTGGGCAAGGAATTCCATAGATTCACAACCCTTTGGGTGAAGAAGTTCCTCCTAAACTCAGTCCTAAATCTACTTCCCCTTATTTTGAGGCTATGCCCCCTAGTTCTGCTTTCACCCGCCAGTGGAAACAACCTGCCCGCATCTATCCTATCTATTCCCTTCATAATCTTACATGTTTCTATCAGATCCCCCCTCATCCTTCTAAATTCCAGTGAGTACAGTCCCAGTCTTTCCTCATAAACTAATCCTCTCAACTCCTGAATCAACCAAGTGAATCTCCTCGACACATTCTCCAGCGCCAGTACGTCCTTTCTCAAGTAAGGAGACCAAAACTGTACACAGTACTCCAGGTGTGGCCTCACCAGCACCCTGTACAGCTGCAACATAACCTCCCTGCTTTTAAACTCCTTCCCTCTAGCAATGAAGGACAAAATTCCATTTCACTGCATCTGCAAACCAACTTTTTGCGATTCTTGCGCAAGGACACCCAGGTCTCTCTGCACCATAGCTGCTGCAATTTTTTTACCATTTAAATAATAGTCCATTATGCTGTTATTTCCACCAAAATGGATGACCTCACATATATCAACATTAAACTCCATCTGCCAAACCCTTGCCCACTTACTTAAACTATCCAAATCCCTCTGCAGACTGTGTCCTTTGCACACTTGGCTCCACCACTCATCTTAGTGTCATCTGCAAACTTTCACACATTACACTTGACCCCCAACTCCAGATCATCTCTGTAAATTGTAAACAATTACGGTCCCAACACTGAGCACTGAGGTACACCATTAGCCACTCAGCGCCAACCAGAAAAACACCCATTTATCCCCACTCTTTGCTTTCTGTCAGTTAACCAATCCTCAATCCATGCTAATACATTACCCGTTATGCCCTGCAACTTTATCTTATGTAGCAGCCTCCTGTGTGGCACCTTGTCGAATATCTTCTGAAAATCCAGATACACCACATCCACCAGTTCCCCATTGTCCACCGCGCTCGTAATGTTTTCAAAGAATTCCAGTAAATTACCTGCCTTTCATGAACCAATGCTGCGTCTGTCCAATGGGACAATTTCTCATATGTCTCGCTATTTTTTCCTTGATGATAGATTCAAGCATTTTCCCTACTACAGAAGTTAAGCTAACTGGCCTATAGTTACCCACCTTTTGTGGGTAAATACACAGCGAAAATAGTGAAATATAGAATCATAGAATTGATAGTGCAGAAAGAAGCCATTCGACCCATCGAATTGTCACTGGCCCTTGGAAAGCGCACCCTACTTAAGCCCAAACCTCCAATCTATCCCCGTAACCTCACCGAACCAAACCATTTTAGACACAAAGGGCAATTTAGTATGGCCAATCCACCTAACCTGCACATCTTTGGACTGTGGGAGGAAACTGGATCACGCAGAGAAAACCCGCGCAGACACGGGGAGAACTTGCAAACTCCACACAGACAGTGACCCAAGCCGGGAATCGAACCTGGGACCCTGGAGCTGTGAAGCAACAGTGCTAACCACTGTGGTGCCGTGCTGCCCAGAGACACAGTAGACATGCAATTATCTCCTCAATAAGCAAGAGGAGTTAAATACACAGCGAACACAGTGAAATATAAACTAGAGACTGTAAATACACAGCAAACACAATGAAATATAAACTAGAGGTCATAATCCTATTGTATAATGTTTTGTCAGGTCTGTGGATTGATATTTCAGAAATGTTGTTGGAGCTGGTCGTAGAACATTTTGATCTTGGCATCAGATTTTGGAGAAAGTAGGAACTTTCTTTTTGAAATAAATGTGTCTTTTAAGACGTCACCTTATTTGACAACATAAATGCTGAATCTCTGGTACGTTGAATTCATTGACAATGGTAGATTTTACACTCCCTCCAGAGTTCCCTGACCCGCAGCCAAGACAGGATTTTATACAACTGAGGGTCTCCTTGTCGAGGGCACACCCCTCTCCCTTAAAGGAGAAGTCCCGTCTTTCCTTCAAGGGAAGTTCATATTCCCGGCAGGTCATGGGAAACTGTAAGGTGCTGATATCGGGACTGCCATTAGCGTTAAACACTTCCTCCCTCCCTAAGTACGGAGCAACATCCACATCTGTGGCAAAGTGCGCCGAGTCTTTCGACCGATTCACCTGGGGAAGGCATTCAGCTGCCAACCTTGCATCGTGAGTTGGCTTCCATTGGACTGGGAAGTGGCGTTGAGTATCTGGGCAGCAGTGGCATTGCCGGAGGCAGCGGCAGTAACAGGGACCGCAGTGGCAGCGGTGAATATGACGTCCGATTCAAAGGCCGAATTGGCTGGAGTATCCGGCACGCAGCTTTGGAGATGGTCCAGGTGGCGATTAGACTCACGACCTTGTGTCCGTCCTTGGTCAGAAACCGGACCCGTTTTTGCCAATGGGACTCCCAGGATCCAAGTGTCCCGGTTGCTGGAGTTCCAGACCTACACCCTGTCTCCCGGTGTGAACTCGTGTAGTGGCCTGCGGCGGACTGTGTTTGTCTTGGTTTGGCTCTGATTGCAGTTTTCCCACCAATATACGGAAAGCCGAGACTCAAATGGGTGCAGAGGCAGCGACCCATCAACATCCTGGCTGGCACGATGTGGGGTTGTCCGGTAGCAGAATCGGAACCTTTCCAAACCAGTCTCCCAGGATCCCAATGTTTGCTTTTTCGTTCTGAGCCGAAACGTTTGCGCCGCCCATTCGACCAACCCATTCGCAGCTGGGTGCTTTGGGGGCCAGCCTCACGTGACAGATC
Source organism: Scyliorhinus torazame (assembly GCF_047496885.1). NCBI lineage: Eukaryota > Metazoa > Chordata > Chondrichthyes > Carcharhiniformes > Scyliorhinidae > Scyliorhinus > Scyliorhinus torazame. The sequence continues at coordinate 326,912,663 of NC_092712.1, read as the reverse complement.
CCATTGGCGGACATGAATGAATGCCGCAAATTCCATTCTCGTAAACGTTGTCCCTTTGTCCGATACCGACACCGCAGGTAGGCCGTGTGTGCTGAAACGGAATTCCTCTCTGGTGGTCAGGGACATCGTTGCTGGGACCTTGAGAACCTCCATCTACTTGGAGTGGGTATCAATGAGGACAAGGAACGTATCCCCCTGAAAGGGGCCCGCAAAGTCTCTATGGAGGCGAGACCATGTACAGCCGGGCCATTTCCATGGGTGGAGCGGGGCTGCAGAGGTCAAGTTCTGGTCGGCCTGACACTGGACACAGCACTGGGGTCACCAACTCAATGTCCACATCGATGCCGGATCAGCAGATATAGCTTCAAGCTGACATTTTCACCTTGGATAGGCCGAGGTGTCCATTGTGGAGATCCATCAGGAGGAGACCACGTCCACTTTCATTGGCAAAGAGAATGACCGGTCTCCCAGTGCAGCTGGCCGTCCTCTCTGCTAATCTATTGTGATTGTCGCTGATGTTGAATGCAGAGGTGATGGTAGAAATTATGAACAAGGGGCTGGATTCGCCATTTGGGAGACTAAGTCCCCACCCCAGTGAGAAAATGGTGATGTTTTACGCCAGGAAAACTGGCGCAAAACAGCTACCGATTCCCTGCTCCCGGGAGGGGGGAATAGGAGAATCTAGCCCCTGGTTTATTTCAATCCAATTCCTACTCCACTCCCCTAAAGGTCTCGTTCTCTGAGTTGCACCTAGACTGGGGTTATTATACAGTTGGGGCTCTCTTTGTAGAGGGGAAGCTCCCCTCCTTAAAGGGGAGTCCCCCCCCCTTAAATGGGAAGTTCATATTCCGGGTAGGTCATGAAAAATCGTGTTGTCATGATCCTGGGATCTCCTTGGGGTTATAACAATAAAATTCTGAAGTGTGGAGAGGATGTTCACATGGAACATTCCTTAACATTAAACAAGCGCGATAGAGCCAAGGTTGTCAAGTCAATTAATTAATTTTACACTCTTATCAAGAAACTACTTAACACAAGGGAATGATCACACATGGACTAAACTTTGATGTAGACAGTGGGAGAGAATCTTCCGGAATCATTGAAGATATAACTGTGTGTTCCAATAGGCTGTGCAGTGGGATGAGGATCTCGGATCTTCCTCATGCCCGTTGTCATTGCGAGTTTCTGCATTGCTTCAATGAGTGTACCTCCGGCAATAGGTTTGATGTTCTCCACGTTCACAATGATTTTATATCGGTGGAACGTCAGCAAATCTGAGGAATCCCCTGGGCGTGGGTTTTAGTTTAATTGAGTGAAATGCCTTTTACCAAAGCAGCAGGTCTCACTGGTGTTGGAGCCTGAGGAAGGAAACTCGGCCATGGATGTGTTAGCATCTTCCCGCAGGATGGTGATGCTGATCCTAAAATATTTCATTCGTTTAGGCTCATATTTATTGTGCTATTTCAGCATCTCTTTTAAAATTGGACAAGACATAAATTATGAAGTAAGAATGGACATGTCTAGCACGAGGGGACATACCTTTAAATTGAGGGGAGATAGATATAAGACAGATGTCAGAGGTAGGTTCTTTACTCAGAGAGTAGTAAGGGCGTGGAATGCCCTGCCTGCAACAGTCGTGGACTCGCCAACACTAAGGGCATTCAAATGATCATTGGATAGACATATGGACGATAAGGGAATAGTGTAAATGGGCTTTAGAGTGGTTTCACAGGTCGGCGCAACATCGAGGGCCGAAGGGCCTGTACTGCGCTGTAATGTTCTGTGTTCTATAACCTCCACTCCAGCCTGGTGTGGGGCACATTCGCGACGTGACCACATGGCAGCACGGCCGTACAAGGATGCTCGCTGGAAGCTCGCTGAGTTCAGCTTTTCTTTCCCATTCAAAGCCCTGTGCAGGCGCTGCAGCAGCTGAATGAGCAATGCAGGGACAGCGCTAACTTGGGTCACTTACCCAGATATTTGGTGAGGTTTTGCACCTCACGCTGAGACATTGAGAACTGATCTCCCTGCCCTCTCACCTGGGTGTCAATGATCACATGGCACTATTTTGATGAAGGGTAAGAGAATTATCCCTGATGTCCTGGCCAATATTCTTCGCTCAGTTAACATCATATTATCTGGTCAGCATCACACTGCTGTGTGGGAGAGCTGGTTATACAGAAATTGGTTAATGTTTGTCCAATATTACAACAGTATCTCATTGGTTCTAAAACTCTTTCTGTAACCTCAGGTTCTGAAAGGTGCTATGTACATACAATCTTTCTCTTTTGCCATCCATTACAAGCAGGAGGTGTGTGACTTGGAGGGGAACCTCCAGGTGGTGGTGTTCCCAGGTATCTGCTGCTCTTGTCCTTTTACATGGTAGGTGGAAGGTGCTGTCTGAGGAACCTTGGTGAGTTCCTGCAGTGCACCTTGTGGGTGGTACAGACAGCTGATACTGTTCATCGGTGGTGGAGGGTTTGAATGTTTGTGGAAGGTGGAGCCATCAAGTGAGCTGCTTTGCCCTGGATGGTGTTGAGCGTCAAGGAGACACATCCAGAGTGGGAATTTGGAACTTGGTAATTTGGTGCAGTGAGGTAATTCGGTGCAGAGTGGGAGAAGGTGCTTTTTCCCTACTGTTTTGTTCTCTCTCTTTCTTCTGGCCTGTAACTTTTAATTTGCAGGGAGAGAACCAGAGAGCATCTGAGACGCTCGGAAGGTAAGTGATTTTATTCACTTTTACTTTTATTACCTTTTCAAATTGTGTGTGGGGGGGCGGGGGGGAGAACTGAAGTGACATCACAGTAAAGCTGTGACCTGATTAGCTGGTTGGGAATCAACACTAAATTAAAAAAATTAAGCATTGTTAAACTAATTAAACATAATTGCTTATTACTTAATTATAATTTAGAGGGGTATCTAAGCCAGATATCGGACAGTACTGTATTTAGCTTTCACATTTATAGTAGAAATCTAGTGCTAGGAAACATATAGTTAACAGTAACTTAAAAAAAAACTTTTACATTTAATTTACGAATTAATTGACGCAATGTCAGTTAGAGGGGTGCAGGGCTCTGACTGTGAGATGTGGCAGGTCCGGGAGGCTTCCAGCATCCCGGATGGCTTCATCTGCAGAAAGTGCACCCAACTGGAGGTCCTCACAGACCGCATGGTTCGGTTGGAGCAGCAATTGGATGCACTTAGGAGCATGCAGGTGGCGGAAAGCGTCATAGATCGCAGTTATATAAATGTGGTCACACCCAAGGTGCAGGCAGAGAAATGGGTGACCACCAGAAAGGGCAGGCAGTCAGTGCAGGAATCCCCTGTGGTTGTCCCCCTCTCGAACAGGTATACCCCTTTGGATACTGTTGGGGGGGGGATATCCTATCAGGGGAAAACAGCTTGCCAAAGCAGTGGCACCACGGCTGGCTCTGATGTTCAGAAGGGAGGGTCAAAGCGCAGAAGAGTTATATTCATAGGGGCACAGATAGGCGCTTCTGTGGACGTGAAAGAGACTCCAGGATGGTATGTTGCCTCCCTGGTGCCAGGGTCCAGGATGTCTCCGAACGGGTAGTGGGCATCCTGAAGGGGGAGGGCAAACAGGCAGAGGTCGTTGTACATATTGGTACTAACGACATAGGCAGGAAGGGGCATGAGGTCCTGCAGCAGGAGTTCAGGGAGCTAGGCAGATAGTTAAAAGACAGGACCTCGAGGGTTGTAATCTTGGGATTACTCCCTGTGCCACGTGCCAGTGAGGCTAGAAATAGGAAGATAGAGCAGCTAAACACGTGGCTTATCAGCTGGTGTAGTCGGGAGGGTTTCTGTCATCTGGACCACTGGGAGCTCGTCCGGGGCAGGTGTGACCTGTATAAGAAGGACGGGTTGCATCTAAACTGGAGAAGCATAAATATCCTGGCCGCGAGGTTTGCTAGTGTCACACGGGAGGGTTTAAACTAGTATGGCAGGGGGGTGGGCATGGGAGCAATAGGTCAGAAGGTGAGAGCATTGAGGGAGAACTAGGGAATAGGGACAGTGTGGCTCTGAGGCAGAGCAGACAGGATGAAGTTGCTGAACACAGCGGGTCTGGTGGCCTGAATTGCATATGTTTTAATGCAAGAAGTATTACGGGTAAGGCAGATGAACTTAGAGCTTGGATTAGTACTTGGAACTATGATGTTGTTGCCATTACAGAGACCTGGTTGAGGGAAGGGCAGGATTGGCAGCTAAACGTTCCAGCATTTAGATGTTTCAGGCGGGATAGAGGGGGATGTAAAAGGGGTGGCGGAGTTGCGCTACTGGTTAGGGAGACTATCACAGCTGTACTACAGGAGGACACCTCAGAGGGCAGTGAGGCTATATGGGTAGAGATCAGGAATAAGAAGGGTGCAGCCACAATGTTGGGGGTTTACTACAGGCCTCCCAACAGTCAGCGGGAGATAGAGGAGTAGATAGGTGGAGAGATTTTGGAAAAGAGTAAAAACAACAGGGTTGTTGTGATGGGAGACTTCAACTTCCCCAATATTGACTGGGACTCACTTAGTACCAGAGGCTTAGACGGGGCAGTTTGTAAGGAGCATCCAGGAGGGCTTCTTAAAACAATATGTAGACAGTCCAACGAGGGAAGGGGCTGTACTGGACCTGGTATTGGGGAATGATCCCTGTCAGGTGGTAGAGGTTTCAGTAGGGGAGCATTTCGGGAACAGTGACCACAATTCAGTAAGTTTTAAAGTGCTGGTGGACAAGGATAAGAGTGGTCCTAGGGTAAATGTGCTTAATTGGGGGAAGGCTAATTATAACAATATTAGGCAGGAACTGAAGAACCTAGATTGGGGGCAGATGTTTGAGGGTAAATCAACATCTGACGTGTGGGAGGCTTTCAAGTGTCAGTTGAAAGGAATTCAGGACCGGCATGTTCCTGTGAGGAAGAAGGATAAATACGGCAAATTTCCGGAACCTTGGATAACGAGAGATATTGTAGGGCTCGTCAAAAAGAAAAAGGAGGCATTTGTAAGGGCTAGAAGGCTGGGAACAGATGAAGCCTGTGTGGAATATAAGGAAAGTAGGAAGGAACTTAAGCAAGGAGTCGGGAGGGTGAGAAGGGGTCACGAAAAGTCATTGGCAAATAGGGTTAAGGAAAATCCCAAGGCTTTTTACACGTACATAAAAAGCAAGAGGGTAGCCAGGGAAAGGGTTGACCCACTGAAGGATTAGGCAAGGGAATCTATGTGTGGAGCCAGAGGAAATGGGTGAGGTACTAAATGAATACTTTGCATCAGTATTCACCAGAGAGAAGGAATTGGAAGAAGTTGAGTGTGGAGAAGGGTGTGTAGATAGCCTGGGTCACATTGAGATCCAAAAAGACGAGGTGTTGGGCGTCTTGAAAAATGTTAAGATAGATAAGACCCCAGGGCCTGATGGGATCTACCCCAGAATACTGAAGGAGGCTAGAGAGGAAGTTGCTGAGGCTTTGACAGAAATCTTTGGATCCTCACTGTCTTCAGATGATGTCCCGGAGGACTGGAGAATAGCCAATGTTGTTCCTTTGTTTAAGAAGGGTAGCAAGGATAATCCAGGGAACTACAGGCTGGTGAGCCTTACGTCAGTGGTAGGGAAATTACTGGAGAGAATTCTTCGAGACAGGATCTACTCCCATTTGGAAGCAAATGGACGTATTAGTGAGAGGCAGCATGGTTTTGTGAAGGGGAAGTAGTGTCTCACTAACTTGATGGAGTTTTTCGAAGAGGTCACAAAGATGATTGATGCAGGTAGGGCAGTGGATGGTGTCTATATGGACTTCAGTAAGGCCTTTGACAAGGTCCCTCATGGTAGACTGGTACAAAAGGTGAAGTCACACAGGATCAGGGGTGAGCTGGCAAGGTGGATACAGAACTGGCTAGGTCATCGAAGGCAGAGAGTAGCAATAGAAGGATGCTTTTCTAATTGGAGGGCTGTGACTAGTGGTGTTCTGCAGGGATCAGTGCTGGGCCCTTTGCTGTTCGTAGTATATATAAATGATTTGGAGGAAAATGTAACTGGTCTGATTAGTAAGTTTGCAGACGCCACAAAGGTTGGTGGAATTGCGGATAGCGAGGAGGACTGTCCGAGGATACAGCAGGATTCAGATCGTTTGGAGGTTTGGGCAGAGAGATGGCAGATTGAGTTTAATCCAGACAATTGTGAGGTAATGCATTTTGGAAGGTCTAATGTAGGTAGGGAATATACAGTGAATGGTCGAACCCTCAAGAGTATTGAAAGTCAGAGAGATCTAGGTGTACAGGTCTACAGGTCATTGAAAGGGGCAACACTGGTGGAGAAGGTAGTCAAGAAGGCATAAGGCATGCTTGCCTTCATTGGCCGGGGCTTTGAGTATAAGAATTGGCAAGTCATGTTGCAGCTGTATAGGACCTTAGTTAGGCCACACTTGGAGTATAGTGTTCAATTCTGGTCGCCACACTACCAGAAGGATGTGGAGGCTTTAGAGAGGGTGCAGAAGAGATTTACTAGGATGTTGCCTGGTATGGAGGGCATTAGCTATGAGGAGCGGTTGAATAAACTTGGTTTGTTCTCATGGAATGACGGAGGTTGAGGGGCGACCTGATAGAGGTCTACAAAATTATGAGGGGCATAGACAGAGTGGATAGTCAGAGGCTTTTCCCCAGGGTAGAGGGGTCAATTACTAGGGGGCATAGGTTTAAGGTGAGAGGGGCAAGGTTTAGAGTAGATGTACGAGGTAAGTTTTTTACGCAGAGGGTAGTGGGTGCCTGGAACTCGCTATCGGAGGAGGTGGTGGAAGCAGGGACGATAGGGACATTTAAGGGGCATCTTGACAAATACATGAATAGGACGGGAATAGAGGGATACGGACCCAGGAAATGGAGAAGATTGTAGTTTAGTCGGGCAGCATGGTCGGCACGGGCTTGGAGGGCCGAAGGGCCTGTTCCTGTGCTGTACTTTTCTTTGTTCTTTGTTCTTTGAGTGTTGTTGGAGCTGCGCTCATCCAGGCAAGTGGAAAGTATTCACTCCTGACTTGAGCCTTGTAGATGGTGGACAGGCTTTGGGGGCTCAGGTAGTGATCTACTCGCCGCAGGATTCCCAGCCTCTGACCTACTCTTGTAGCCACAGTATTAATATGGTTGCCAGACCATAAGGTTGCATCAGGTTCAGTAAAGTTCTGCTGCTGCTGACGGCCCTCAGCTCCTCATGGATGCCCAGTCTGGAGCTTCCAGATCTGATTGAAGTCTATCCTATTTGGCACGGTAGTAGTGCCACACAACACAATGGAGGATACTCTCAATGTGAAGACGGAACTTTGTCTCCACAAGGACTGTGCAATGGTCACTTGTACCGATACTGTCAGGGACAGATACATCTGCAGCAGGCAGATTGGTGAGGATGAGATCAAGTATGTTTTCCCTCTTGTTGGTTCCCTCACCACCTGCTGCAGTCCCAGTCTAGCAGCTCTGTCCTTTAGGACCCAGCCAGCTCGGTCTGTGGTGGTACTACCAAGCCACTCCAGGTGATGGACATTAAAATCCGCCCACCCAGAGCATATTCAGCGCCCTTACTACCCTCAGTGCTTCCTCCAAGTGGTGTTCAACACGGGGGAGTAACTGATTCATCAGCTGATGGTGGCTGGTACGTGGTAATCAGCAGGAGGTTTCCTGGCCCATGTTTAACCTGAAGCCACGAGACTTCATGGGGTCCAGGGTCAATGTTGAGGACTCCCAGGGTAACTCCTTCCCGACCGTATCCCACTGTGTCGCCACCTCTGCTGGGTCTGTCCTGCCAGTGAGACAGGACATACCCAGGAATGGTGGTAGTGGTGTCTGGGACATTGGCTGTAAGGTATGATTCTGTGAGTGTGACTATGTCAGCCTGTTGCTCTCCCAACTTGGACAGAAGCCCCCAAATGTTAGTGAGGAGGAATTTGCTGGGTCGGCAGGGCTGGGTTTCCTGTTGCTGTTTCTCCTACTTAGGTTGTTGTCAAGCGTTCTGTCTGATTTCATTACATTTTGTGCAGTTTGATACAATAGAGTGATTTACCAGGGCATTTCTGAATCATGATGTGGAGATGCCAGCGTTGGACTGGGGTGAGCACAGTAAGAAGTTTTACAACACCAGGTTAAAGTCCAACAGGTTTGTTTCAATGTCACTAGCTTTCGGAGCGCTGCTCCTTCCTCAGGTGAATGAAGAGGTATGTTCCAGAAACACATATATAGACAGATTCAAAGATGCCAAACAATGCTTGGAATGCGAGCATTAGCAGGTGATTAAATCTTTACAGATCCAGAGATGGGGTAACCCCAGGTTAAAGAGGTGTGAATTGTGTCAAGCCAGGACAGTTGGTAGGATTTCGCAGGCCAGATGGTGGGGGCTGAATGTATTGCGACATGAATCCCAGGTCCCGGTTGAGGCCGCACTCATGTGTGCGGAACTTGGCTCTAAGCTTCTGCTCGGCGATTCTGCGTTGTCGCGCGTCCTGAAGGCCGCCTTGGAGAACGCTTACCCGGAGATCAGAGGCAGAATGCCCTTGACTGCTGAAGTGTTCCCGGACTGGAAGGGAACATTCCTGCCTGGTGATTGTTGCGCGATGTCCATTCATTCGTTGTCGCAGCGTCTGCATGGTCTCGCCAATGTACCACGCTTCGGGACATCCTTTCCTGCAGCGTATGAGGTAGACAACATTGGCCGAGTCGCACGAGTATGTACCGCGTACCTGGTGGGTGGTGTTCTCACGTGTAATGGTGGTATCCATGTCGATGATCTGGCACGTCTTGCAGAGATTGCCATGGCAGGGTTGTGTGGTGTCATGGTCACTGTTCTGAAGGCTGGGTAGTTTGCTGCAAACAATGGTTCGTTTGAGGTTGCGCGGTTGTTTGAAGGCAAGTAGTGGGGGTGTGGGGATGACCTTGGCAAGATGGTCATCGTCATCAATGACGTGTTGAAGGCTGTGAAGAAGATGACGTAGTTTCTCCGCTCCGGGGAAGTACTGGACGACGAAGGGTATTCTGTCGGTTGTGTCCCATGTTTGTCTTCTGAGGAGGTTGGTGCAGTTTTTTGCTGTGGCGCGTTGGAACTGTCGATCGATGAGTCGAGTGCCATATCCCGTCCGTACGAGGGCATCTTTCAACGTCTGTAAATGTCTGTTACGCTCCTCCTCGTCTGAGCAGATCCTGTGTATACGGAGCGCTTGTCCATAGGGGATGGCTTCTTTAATGTGTTTAGGGTGGAAGCTGGAGAAGTGGAGCATCGTGAGGTTATCCGTGGGTTTGCGGTAAAGCGAAGTGCTGAGGTGACCGTCCTTGATGGAGACGAGTGAATCCAAGAATGCAACTGATTTTGGAGAGTAGTCCATGGTGAGTCTGATGGTTGGATGGAACTTATTGATGTCATCGTGTAGTCGTTTCAGTGATTCTGCAGGTGGCAGATCCAACCAGGACCCGGTGCCTGTCAGCCAATAGCCTCTCGGCTTCAACTGTACCGTACTACCACCAATACATACCACCACAGAGGGACTGCAGGGCGAGGGACAGCAGGGCGAGGGATGGCAGAGTGAGGCACTTCAGGGTGATAGACAGCAGAGTGAGGGACAGCAGAGTGAGGGACTGCAGGGTGAGGGACTGCAGGGTGAGGGACAGCAGAGTGAGGGACTGCAGGGTGAGGGACTGCAGAGTGAGGCGCTGCAGGTTGAGGGACAGCAGAGTGAGGGACTGCAGGGTGAGGGACTGCAGAGTGAGGCGCTGCAGGTTGAGGGACAGCAGAGTGAGGGACTGCAGGGTGAGGGACATCAGAGTGAGGAACTGCAGGGTGAGGGACTGCAGAGTGAGGGACTGCAGGGTGAGGGACTGCAGAGTGAGGGACTGCAGGGTGAGGGACTGCAGAGTGAGGCGCTGCAGGTTGAGGGACAGCAGAGTGAGGGACTGCAGGGTGAGGGACATCAGAGTGAGGAACTGCAGGGTGAGGGACTGCAGAGTGAGGAACTGCAGAGTGAGGGACTGCAGGGTGAGGGACTGCAGGGTGAGGGACTGCAGAGTGAGGAACTGCAGAGTGAGGGACTGCAGAGTGAGGGACTGCAGGGTGAGGGACTGCAGAGTGAGGGACTGCAGAGTGAGGGACTGCAGGGTGAGGGACTGCAGAGTGAGGGACTGCAGAGTGAGGGACGGTAGAGTGAGGGACTGCAGAGTGAGGGACTGCAGAGTGAGGGACTGCAGGGTGAGGGACAGCAGGGTGAGGGACTGCAGAGTGAGGGACTGCAGAGTGAGGGACTGCAGAGTGAGGGACTGCAGGGTGAGGGACTGCAGAGTGAGGGACTGCAGAGTGAGGGACTGCAGAGTGAGGGACGGTAGAGTGAGGGACGGCAGAGTGAGGCACTGCAGAGTGAGGGACTGCAGAGAGAGGGACTGAAGAGTGAGGGACTGCAGGGTGAGGGACTGCAGAGTGAGGGACGGTAGAGTGAGGGACGGCAGAGTGAGGCACTGCAGAGTGAGGGACTGCAGAGAGAGGGACTGCAGAGTGAGGGACTGCAGGGTGAGGGACTGCAGAGTGAGGGACTGCAGAGTGAGGGACTGCAGAGAGAGGGACTGCAGAGTGAGGGACTGCAGAGAGAGGGACTGCAGAGTCAGGGACAGCAGGGTGAGGGACTGCAGAGTGAGGGACAGCAGAGTGAGGGACTGGAGGGTGAGGGACTGCAGGGTGAGGGACTGCAGAGTGAGGGACTGCAGAGTGAGGGACTGCAGAGAGAGGGACTGCAGAGTGAGGGACTGCAGGGTGAGGGACTGCAGGGTGAGGGACAGCAGGGTGAGGGACTGCAGAGTGAGGGACTGCAGAGTGAGGGACTGCAGAGTGAGGGACTGCAGAGAGAGGGACTGCAGAGTGAAGGACTGCAGGGTGAGGGACTGCAGGGTGAGGGACTGCAGAGAGAGGGACTGCAGGGTGAGGGACTGCAGGGTGAGGGACAGCAGGGTGAGGGACAGCAGGGTGAGGGACTGCAGAGTGAGGGACTGCAGAGTGAGGGACTGCAGAGTGAGGGACTGCAGAGAGAGGGACTGCAGAGTGAAGGACTGCAGGGTGAGGGACTGCAGAGTGAGGGACTGCAGAGTGAGGGACTGCAGAGTGAGGGACTGCAGAGAGAGGGACTGCAGAGTGAGGTACTGCAGAGAGAGGGACTGCAGAGTGAGGGACAGCAGAGTGAGGGACTGCAGAGTGAGGGACAGCAGAGTGAGGGACTGGAGGGTGAGGGACTGCAGAGTGAGGGACGGTAGAGTGAGGGACGGCAGAGTGAGGCACTGCAGAGTGAGGGACTGCAGAGAGAGGGACTGCAGAGTGAGGGACTGCAGGGTGAGGGACTGCAGAGTGAGGGACGGTAGAGTGAGGGACGGCAGAGTGAGGCACTGCAGAGTGAGGGACTGCAGAGAGAGGGACTGCAGAGAGAGGGACTGCAGAGTGAGGGACTGCAGAGTGAGGGACGGCAGAGTGAGGCACTGCAGAGTGAGGGACAGCAGAGAGAGGGACTGCAGAGTGAGGGACTGCAGAGTGAGGGACTGCAGAGTGAGGGACTGCAGAGAGAGGGACTGCAGAGTGAGGGACTGCAGAGAGAGGGACTGCAGAGTGAGGGACAGCAGAGTGAGGGACTGCAGAGTGAGGGACAGCAGAGTGAGGGACTGGAGGGTGAGGGACTGCAGGGTGAGGGACTGCAGAGTGAGGGACTGCAGAGTGAGGGACTGCAGAGAGAGGGACTGCAGAGTGAGGGACTGCAGGGTGAGGGACTGCAGGGTGAGGGACAGCAGGGTGAGGGACTGCAGGGTGAGGGACTGCAGAGTGAGGGACTGCAGAGAGAGGGACTGCAGAGTGAGGGACTGCAGGGTGAGGGACTGCAGGGTGAGGGACAGCAGGGTGAGGGACTGCAGGGTGAGGGACTGCAGAGTGAGGGACTGCAGAGTGAGGGACTGCAGGGTGAGGGACTGCAGGGTGAGGGACTGCAGAGTGAGGGACTGCAGAGTGAGGGACTGCAGGGTGAGGCACTGCAGAGTGAGGGACAGCAGAGTGAGGGACTGCAGAGTGAGGGATGGCAGAGTGAGGGACGGCAGAGTGAGGCGCTGCAGGGTGAGGGACTGCAGAGTGAGGGACAGCAGAGTGAGGGGCAGCAGAGTGAGGGACTGCAGAGTGAGGGACTGCAGGGTGAGGGAGAGCAGAGTGAGGCACTGCAGAGTGAGGCACTGCAGAGTGAGGGACTGCAGAGTGAGGGACAGCAGAGTGAGGGACTGCAGAGTGAGGGACAGCAGAGTGAGGGACTGCAGAGTGAGGGACTGCAGAGTGAGGCACTGCAGAGTGAGGGACTGCAGGGTGAGGGACTGCAGAGTGAGGGACTGCAGGGTGAGGGACTGCAGAGTAAGGGACTGCAGGGTGAGGGACACCAGAGTGAGGGGCTGCAGGGTGAGGGACTGCAGAGTGAGGGACTGCAGAGTGAGGGACTGCAGAGTGAGGGACTGCAGAATGAGGGACGGTAGAGTGAGGGACGGCAGAGTGAGGGACTGCAGAGTGAGGGACTGCAGAGTGAGGGACTGCAGGGTGAGGGACTGCAGGGTGAGGGACTGCAGAGTGAGGGACTGCAGAGTGAGGGACTGCAGAGTGAGGGACTGCAGGGTGAGGGACTGCAGAGTGAGGGACTGCAGAGTGAGGGACTGCAGGGTGAGGGACTGCAGAGTGAGGGACTGCAGAGTGAGGGACGGTAGAGTGAGGGACTGCAGAGTGAGGGACTGCAGAGTGAGGGACTGCAGGGTGAGGGACAGCAGGGTGAGGGACTGCAGAGTGAGGGACTGCAGAGTGAGGGACTGCAGAGTGAGGGACTGCAGGGTGAGGGACTGCAGAGTGAGGGACTGCAGAGTGAGGGACTGCAGAGTGAGGGACGGTAGAGTGAGGGACGGCAGAGTGAGGCACTGCAGAGTGAGGGACTGCAGGGTGAGGGACTGCAGAGTGAGGGACGGTAGAGTGAGGGACGGCAGAGTGAGGCACTGCAGAGTGAGGGACTGCAGAGAGAGGGACTGCAGAGTGAGGGACTGCAGGGTGAGGGACTGCAGAGTGAGGGACTGCAGAGTGAGGGACTGCAGAGAGAGGGACTGCAGAGTGAGGGACTGCAGAGAGAGGGACTGCAGAGTCAGGGACAGCAGAGTGAGGGACTGCAGAGTGAGGGACAGCAGAGTGAGGGACTGGAGGGTGAGGGACTGCAGGGTGAGGGACTGCAGAGTGAGGGACTGCAGAGTGAGGGACTGCAGAGAGAGGGACTGCAGAGTGAGGGACTGCAGGGTGAGGGACTGCAGGGTGAGGGACAGCAGGGTGAGGGACAGCAGGGTGAGGGACTGCAGAGTGAGGGACTGCAGAGTGAGGGACTGCAGAGTGAGGGACTGCAGAGAGAGGGACTGCAGAGTGAAGGACTGCAGGGTGAGGGACTGCAGAGTGAGGGACTGCAGAGAGAGGGACTGCAGGGTGAGGGACTGCAGGGTGAGGGACAGCAGGGTGAGGGACAGCAGGGTGAGGGACTGCAGAGTGAGGGACTGCAGAGTGAGGGACTGCAGAGTGAGGGACTGCAGAGAGAGGGACTGCAGAGTGAAGGACTGCAGGGTGAGGGACTGCAGAGTGAGGGACTGCAGAGTGAGGGACTGCAGAGTGAGGGACTGCAGAGTGAGGCACTGCAGAGTGAGGGACTGCAGGGTGAGGGACTGCAGAGTGAGGGACTGCAGGGTGAGAGACTGCAGAGTAAGGGACTGCAGGGTGAGGGACACCAGAGTGAGGGGCTGCAGGGTGAGGGGCTGCAGAGTGAGGGACTGCAGAGTGAGGGACTGCAGAGTGAGGGACTGCAGAGTGAGGGACAGCAGAGTGAGGGACTGCAGAGTGAGGGACTGCAGAGTGAGGGACTGCAGAATGAGGGACGGTAGAGTGAGGGACGGCAGAGTGAGGCACTGCAGAGTGAGGGACTGCAGAGAGAGGGACTGCAGAGTGAGGGACTGCAGAGTGAGGGACTGCAGAGTGAGGGACTGCAGGGTGAGGGACTGCAGGGTGAGGGACTGCAGGGTGAGGGACTGCAGAGTGAGGGACTGCAGAGTGAGGGACTGCAGGGTGAGGGACTGCAGAGTGAGGGACTGCAGAGTGAGGGACGGTAGAGTGAGGGACTGCAGAGTGAGGGACTGCAGAGTGAGGGACTGCATGGTGAGGGACTGCAGAGTGAGGGACTGCAGAGTGAGGGACTGCAGAGTGAGGGACTGCATGGTGAGGGACAGCAGGGTGAGGGACTGCAGAGTGAGGGACTGCAGGGTGAGGGACTGCAGGGTGAGGGACTGCAGGGTGAGGGACTGCAGAGTGAGGGACTGCAGAGTGAGGGACTGCAGGGTGAGGGACTGCAGAGTGAGGGACAGCAGAGTGAGGGACTGCAGAGTGAGGGACTGCAGAGTGAGGGACTGCAGAGTGAGGGACGGTAGAGTGAGGGACTGCAGAGTGAGGGACTGCAGAGTGAGGGACTGCATGGGGAGGGACAGCAGGGTGAGGGACTGCAGAGTGAGGGACTGCAGAGTGAGGGACTGCAGAGTGAGGGACTGCAGAGTGAGGGACGGTAGAGTGAGGGACGGCAGAGTGAGGCACTGCAGAGTGAGGGACTGCAGAGAGAGGGACTGCAGAGTGAGGGACTGCAGGGTGAGGGACTGCAGAGTGAGGGACGGTAGAGTGAGGGACGGCAGAGTGAGGCACTGCAGAGTGAGGGACTGCAGAGAGAGGGACTGCAGGGTGAGGGACTGCAGAGTGAGGGACTGCAGAGTGAGGGACTGCAGAGAGAGGGACTGCAGAGTGAGGGACTGCAGAGAGAGGGACTGCAGAGTCAGGGACAGCAGAGTGAGGGACTGCAGAGTGAGGGACAGCAGAGTGAGGGACTGGAGGGTGAGGGACTGCAGGGTGAGGGACTGCAGAGTGAGGGACTGCAGAGTGAGGGACTGCAGAGAGAGGGACTGCAGAGTGAGGGACTGCAGGGTGAGGGACAGCAGAGTGAAGGACTGCAGGGTGAGGGACTGCAGGGTGAGGGACTGCAGAGAGAGGGACTGCAGGGTGAGGGACTGCAGGGTGAGGGACAGCAGGGTGAGGGACAGCAGGGTGAGGGACTGCAGAGTGAGGGACTGCAGAGTGAGGGACTGCAGAGTGAGGGACTGCAGAGAGAGGGACTGCAGAGTGAAGGACTGCAGGGTGAGGGACTGCAGAGTGAGGGACTGCAGAGTGAGGGACTGCAGAGTGAGGGACTGCAGAGAGAGGGACTGCAGAGTGAGGTACTGCAGAGAGAGGGACTGCAGAGTGAGGGACAGCAGAGTGAGGGACTGCAGAGTGAGGGACAGCAGAGTGAGGGACTGGAGGGTGAGGGACTGCAGAGTGAGGGACGGTAGAGTGAGGGACGGCAGAGTGAGGCACTGCAGAGTGAGGGACTGCAGAGAGAGGGACTGCAGAGTGAGGGACTGCAGGGTGAGGGACTGCAGAGTGAGGGACGGTAGAGTGAGGGACGGCAGAGTGAGGCACTGCAGAGTGAGGGACTGCAGAGAGAGGGACTGCAGAGAGAGGGACTGCAGAGTGAGGGACTGCAGAGTGAGGGACGGCAGAGTGAGGCACTGCAGAGTGAGGGACAGCAGAGAGAGGGACTGCAGAGTGAGGGACTGCAGAGTGAGGGACTGCAGAGTGAGGGACTGCAGAGAGAGGGACTGCAGAGTGAGGGACTGCAGAGAGAGGGACTGCAGAGTGAGGGACAGCAGAGTGAGGGACTGCAGAGTGAGGGACAGCAGAGTGAGGGACTGGAGGGTGAGGGACTGCAGGGTGAGGGACTGCAGAGTGAGGGACTGCAGAGTGAGGGACTGCAGAGAGAGGGACTGCAGAGTGAGGGACTGCAGGGTGAGGGACTGCAGGGTGAGGGACAGCAGGGTGAGGGACTGCAGGGTGAGGGACTGCAGAGTGAGGGACTGCAGAGAGAGGGACTGCAGAGTGAGGGACTGCAGGGTGAGGGACTGCAGGGTGAGGGACAGCAGGGTGAGGGACTGCAGGGTGAGGGACTGCAGAGTGAGGGACTGCAGAGTGAGGGACTGCAGGGTGAGGGACTGCAGGGTGAGGGACTGCAGAGTGAGGGACTGCAGAGTGAGGGACTGCAGGGTGAGGCACTGCAGAGTGAGGGACAGCAGAGTGAGGGACTGCAGAGTGAGGGATGGCAGAGTGAGGGACGGCAGAGTGAGGCGCTGCAGGGTGAGGGACTGCAGAGTGAGGGACAGCAGAGTGAGGGGCAGCAGAGTGAGGGACTGCAGAGTGAGGGACTGCAGGGTGAGGGAGAGCAGAGTGAGGCACTGCAGAGTGAGGCACTGCAGAGTGAGGGACTGCAGAGTGAGGGACAGCAGAGTGAGGGACTGCAGAGTGAGGGACAGCAGAGTGAGGGACTGCAGAGTGAGGGACTGCAGAGTGAGGCACTGCAGAGTGAGGGACTGCAGGGTGAGGGACTGCAGAGTGAGGGACTGCAGGGTGAGGGACTGCAGAGTAAGGGACTGCAGGGTGAGGGACACCAGAGTGAGGGGCTGCAGGGTGAGGGACTGCAGAGTGAGGGACTGCAGAGTGAGGGACTGCAGAGTGAGGGACTGCAGAATGAGGGACGGTAGAGTGAGGGACGGCAGAGTGAGGGACTGCAGAGTGAGGGACTGCAGAGTGAGGGACTGCAGGGTGAGGGACTGCAGGGTGAGGGACTGCAGAGTGAGGGACTGCAGAGTGAGGGACTGCAGAGTGAGGGACTGCAGGGTGAGGGACTGCAGAGTGAGGGACTGCAGAGTGAGGGACTGCAGGGTGAGGGACTGCAGAGTGAGGGACTGCAGAGTGAGGGACGGTAGAGTGAGGGACTGCAGAGTGAGGGACTGCAGAGTGAGGGACTGCAGGGTGAGGGACAGCAGGGTGAGGGACTGCAGAGTGAGGGACTGCAGAGTGAGGGACTGCAGAGTGAGGGACTGCAGGGTGAGGGACTGCAGAGTGAGGGACTGCAGAGTGAGGGACTGCAGAGTGAGGGACGGTAGAGTGAGGGACGGCAGAGTGAGGCACTGCAGAGTGAGGGACTGCAGGGTGAGGGACTGCAGAGTGAGGGACGGTAGAGTGAGGGACGGCAGAGTGAGGCACTGCAGAGTGAGGGACTGCAGAGAGAGGGACTGCAGAGTGAGGGACTGCAGGGTGAGGGACTGCAGAGTGAGGGACTGCAGAGTGAGGGACTGCAGAGAGAGGGACTGCAGAGTGAGGGACTGCAGAGAGAGGGACTGCAGAGTCAGGGACAGCAGAGTGAGGGACTGCAGAGTGAGGGACAGCAGAGTGAGGGACTGGAGGGTGAGGGACTGCAGGGTGAGGGACTGCAGAGTGAGGGACTGCAGAGTGAGGGACTGCAGAGAGAGGGACTGCAGAGTGAGGGACTGCAGGGTGAGGGACTGCAGGGTGAGGGACAGCAGGGTGAGGGACAGCAGGGTGAGGGACTGCAGAGTGAGGGACTGCAGAGTGAGGGACTGCAGAGTGAGGGACTGCAGAGAGAGGGACTGCAGAGTGAAGGACTGCAGGGTGAGGGACTGCAGAGTGAGGGACTGCAGAGAGAGGGACTGCAGGGTGAGGGACTGCAGGGTGAGGGACAGCAGGGTGAGGGACAGCAGGGTGAGGGACTGCAGAGTGAGGGACTGCAGAGTGAGGGACTGCAGAGTGAGGGACTGCAGAGAGAGGGACTGCAGAGTGAAGGACTGCAGGGTGAGGGACTGCAGAGTGAGGGACTGCAGAGTGAGGGACTGCAGAGTGAGGGACTGCAGAGTGAGGCACTGCAGAGTGAGGGACTGCAGGGTGAGGGACTGCAGAGTGAGGGACTGCAGGGTGAGAGACTGCAGAGTAAGGGACTGCAGGGTGAGGGACACCAGAGTGAGGGGCTGCAGGGTGAGGGGCTGCAGAGTGAGGGACTGCAGAGTGAGGGACTGCAGAGTGAGGGACTGCAGAGTGAGGGACAGCAGAGTGAGGGACTGCAGAGTGAGGGACTGCAGAGTGAGGGACTGCAGAATGAGGGACGGTAGAGTGAGGGACTGCAGAGTGAGGGACTGGAGGGTGAGGGACGGCAGAGTGAGGCACTGCAGAGTGAGGGACTGCAGAGAGAGGGACTGCAGAGTGAGGGACTGCAGAGTGAGGGACTGCAGAGTGAGGGACTGCAGGGTGAGGGACTGCAGGGTGAGGGACTGCAGGGTGAGGGACTGCAGAGTGAGGGACTGCAGAGTGAGGGACTGCAGGGTGAGGGACTGCAGAGTGAGGGACTGCAGAGTGAGGGACGGTAGAGTGAGGGACTGCAGAGTGAGGGACTGCAGAGTGAGGGACTGCAGAGTGAGGGACAGCAGAGTGAGGGACTGCATGGTGAGGGACAGCAGGGTGAGGGACTGCAGAGTGAGGGACTGCAGAGTGAGGGACTGCAGAGTGAGGGACTGCAGAGTGAGGGACTGCATGGTGAGGGACAGCAGGGTGAGGGACTGCAGAGTGAGGGACTGCAGAGTGAGGGACTGCAGAGTGAGGGACTGCATGGTGAGGGACAGCAGGGTGAGGGACTGCAGAGTGAGGG